>NC_083602.1:60594599-61219599 GCF_029168945.1 Cannabis sativa
ACTTTCCTTAGACTGAAAAAGTATCTTTCCTGCAACTTTTAACATTCAGTCTCTTTCTGGTAGACCAAGAGATTTCAGATAGGTTTTAACACTTCTCCAAAATCGCTACTCCACCCCCAAGGTAATCACCATCTCATCAGCAGACTTTCTAGCACACAGGCAAGTCTTGAAATCTGATGTGGTGTAGTCTAAGAGTTTTAAACAAACACCCTTATTGACTAACATATAGTTCCTCTTCTTAATCTTAAGATTTACTTGATTGTCTTCCAATGTTCATCTCCTGGATTAATCTGATACTTACTCATTACTCCCACTCAACGGCGGAGTGTACGGTCTACGGCATACTAAAGCATATCTGAGACCTCTCACTGTTGATTCAAGAAATTCTTTCATGGCTTTATCTTTTCTGGAATAGTTGAGACTTTTCCTTAGATAAATAAAATCTATATCTAAGAAGTTGTGAAGCTTCTATAGATTGCCATTGGAAAGAAAATGCTTCAGCATCTTACTAAAGTAAGTTTCTTGCATTAGAGTAAGTAATTACCAGGTATACCACAAGCCATAGGTTTAGATAAACTCAAACCTATAATACTAGGAACAGGAAGTTTTGTTAAGTCCATTGAATAGACTTATTAACGAAAATTTCCTTTCATGTCCTTGTAATAGAAAACTTTAGGTTACTCCATGTGAATGGATCAAACCATAGTTCTATTGGCTTTCTTCTTAGTTTCTTATCTTGACAATCCATTACTTGTTTAAACTCACAATGGATTTTAATCACTAGTGTCTTCCAAGTTATAAGAAGGTGAGTTCCTAGAAACTCCCCCACTACGACAAGGTACCGTGAACTATGTCAAAGAAAACTAAATGGTATAGACCTCTTCAGTTGTGTTAAGACAACAGAGGCAGTGGGATCATCTTGTAACGAATAAGATGATAGAACACTTATGGAATCAAGAAAAAATATCTCCTTTATTTGCTACTTTATTTTCAGACTTAGTCATTTTCTTAGAAAAGCAGTATTTGTTTAAACAAACACTTTCTTATCTAATGACTATGGGATGCTCCACCCCTAATCACTTAGAATAGCTAACAAACATGCAAACCAGGGTTAGCAGTTCTAGCTTTTCTTAAGATTTCAATTAGGTCATCCATGAATCTAGTAATGATTTACATTAAGTATACAACCATTACATCATTCTGAAATTTTATTTCCATAGAAGGATTTAGGCAATGACTAGTAGCTAATCATCAATATGCAACTCGAATTTCTGAGGAGGTAAGTTTGGATATTATTCAAAATCAAATTAATGATCTTTGAACTGCATATCTACTAACTTTTTCTCCACCTATCGATTCGCAAGATCTTTAACCACTTACCTTCACCATTGCTAGAAATTCATGAAATTTTTCAAACATTTCAAATTTCTTTTGCATAAGGTAAAATCTAGAGTGATCGTTTTAAGAATACAACGAAAACTCATATCCACCCCTGAATGTACATCCATCTGCGAATGAGATGAAATTACTTTCAGTGGATATAGGCATATTAACTCTTTGCAGAGAATGATCTTGTCAAAACCACTATGAACAAGATACAAATGCCATAGATTTATAAAATATGTGGTTGTATCTTTTGATGACTTACTTTAGTTACATCAAAGAGTTCTTAGAATAGTGCAAGTGGATTTTGGTCACAGAATACTAAACTCATACAGTTTGAATCCATTGAAAGAAAATGGTTATGAAACACTTGTGAAAGTGTAACTGTATAATTAGTAACTCTTTCTTGGACCACCACTACTAATCTAACTCTATGATTTGCCTATACAAGTAGGAGATATCTAAGATTGAGGATTTATATCATTTAGGGATAGAATTCCGGGAATATAATCATATGCGTCATCTAATTTCTTAAGAGAAAATAAGACTTTATATGATTTATAGACCATTCATCCAATGATATGTCATTAAGCTAATTCGAAATGAATAAGCTAAGAGGAATTAGGATAATTTCGTTTTAAATAAGAATCCAACGATGCTCCGATTGGCGAGAGTCAAAGTAATCTTATTTATACAATCTTCTTGTTTCATATTGTAAAACACTAGTCTAAGTTGTCATCAATTGATGAACAGTCAGATGTTGTATATACAATATTTATCTTTCGAGATCTAACACTATTATGTTAGTCTAATGGTGAAAATCCTGCCAGCGCCCATGTTTCACGCACAAGCACCCTGCAACGCCGAGAAACCTCGGCTGGGTGCATCACCTCCAAGCACCTCTGATACCAGTTGTTGGAAATTATTTTACCAGGATCTAGATTTACTAACAAGTATGTTGGATTAACAACCTAATATGAATTCTAAAACAATGAAAATAAACACATATAAAGTTAGAAAACCTTACAGTGGGTGCAGCGGAATAATATGACTCCTTCCGTTCAGATCTCTAGCCCTTGATTCCTTTTTGTAGCAGAGCATCACCAAGATCTGAACCTGGATCTTCTTTTCTCCTTCTTTGATGCAGAAATTCCATAGTCTTCCATACTATGATTGAGATACCACTTGATGTGTGTGGGCACTACTCATCTCACAAGGATTTCGAAATTTCTCTCTATTTTTCTCTCTTAATTTCGTGGCTTTTCATGCATACAAGAGAAGAGAATAAGGGCTGCTATATATAGGGAGAAGGGAGAGCACAACTTTCCAAATAAAACAGTTTCCTCTTTTACTGTGTAATTGATTAACTGCCTTATTTAGTGTGATCCACCACTTTCCTATTATAGCTAGGCTTTGATTAGCAATTACATGACAATTAAAATTGAAAATAAGAATTGGGAAACAAGCAAAGAGGTGCCGACCATAGGGTGATATGGGCCTCACTTGGATTTTGCAGTTTCCTCAATTTTATTTCAATTTCTCCAAAAATGTCATTTTTCCAATTCTAATCATTTAAATGCCAAAACTAATTATTTAATAACTAAAATAGATTATTAAATAATATTGTCATTTAAAATAATTATTAATTAGACATACAAAGTCTCTTAATTAATAATTAAACCTAGAAACCCTTTTCTTTACGATTTCATCCTTAAACTGTGAGAATTCATAAAGTAGACATAGTCTAACCTTTAGAATTATAATTGATTAATCAAAATCAATTAACTGAGTCTTACAAGCAGTATGGTCTCAACTAGTATGGGGACCATGGGTCTATATAACCGAGCTTCCAATAAGTCGAACCGAATTTACCAAGTAAATTCCCTAACTTATTAATTCCTCATTGAATCCACACTTAGAACTTGGAATTGCACTCTCAGTCATATGGAAACGCTCTATATGTTCCACGATATAGACACGTCATTAGTTATCCATTGTTATAACCCTAATGTGATCAATGATCCTCTATATAGATGATTTACACTGTACAGGATTAAATTACCGTAACACCCTACAATGTATTTTATCCTTAAAACACTTAACCCTGTATAAATGATATTTCACCTAAGTGAAATGAGATCTCCACCATTTATCTTCGTTTGGTTAAGCTCGAAGGAAATCATCCTTTACTTCTATTTGCCAAATAGAAGCTATAGATTCCATATTTATGTTAGCGCTCCCACTCAATTGCACTACCGTGTTCCCAAAATGTACGTATTGCCCAGACTAAAGATTAGGCTTAACTAACAAATCAAAGAACACGAATAATACTCTTGAAATTGAGCCTAACCATATCAGGATTTCGATCATGTGATCTAGGATCAACTTATGATATTGAATTGAATAGATGTTTACGGTAAGTTTCAAAATCTAATTCAAAGTTCAATATCGGTCCATTCCAATGCATACTCCATGCATCCGATACTGGTAAACTTTGCCAATGTCCTGGAAAGGACATAACACTTTTCCAAGGTGTAAGAATACCTATCGCTGATTATACCATGTCAGTCTAAATCCAGTGTTCTGACAAATCAGGGAATCTACTTTTGAACATATAATAAAGATTATATTCCACTGTGCTGACAACACTATAATCTTTAACCAACTCATATGTTCTGGACTTAAAAAGAATTCATACATTATATACATATAATCATGAAATAAATCATGTGAACCATGCAACATAAAATGTTATTTCTGATCTTTATTAATAAGTAAATCTGATTATGTGAAATGAGTTTTATTTAGGGCATAAAACCCAACAAACTCCCACTTGCACTAATATAAAACAAAAAGTGCATTTCAAATAATCATTAACACCTTGATATACCAATCAAGTGTAATAGTAGTATACTTCTCGTAATGGGATCTGGCAGGTTGAATTAAAGACAACCTCTTCTCCACCATTACTCTTCCTTAATCACAAAATCCTTGATAATGTGAAATTCCTCTCTATATGTCTACTCTTTTGGGATACTGGATTCTATACTTTTGGGCAACTACTCTTTCGTTATTCAGGAAGTAACCCTAGTAGTTAAGGCAAGTTGGAACACTGCCACAAATGTATAGAACTTTCCTTAGACTGAAAAAGTATCTTTCCTGCAACTTTTAACATTCAGTCTCTTTCTGGTAGACCAAGAGATTTCAGATAGGTTTTTACACTTCTCCAAAATCGCTACTCCACCCCCAAAGTAATCACCATCTCATCAGCAGACTTTCTAGCACACAGGCAAGTCTTGAAATCTGATGTGGTGTAGTCTAAGAGTTTTAAACAAACACCCTTATTGACTAACATATAGTTCCTCTTCTTAATCTTAAGATTTACTTGATTGTCTTCCAATGTTCATCTCCTGGATTAATCTGATACTTACTCATTACTCCCACTCAACAGCAGGTGTCTGGTCTACGGCATACTAAAGCATATCTGAGACCTCTCACTGTTGATTCAAGAAATTCTTTCATGGCTTTATCTTTTCTGGAATAGTTGAGACTTTTCCTTAGATAAATAAAATCTATATCTAAGAAGTTGTGAAGCTTCTATAGATTGCCATTGGAAAGAAAATGCTTCAGCATCTTACTAAAGTAAGTTTCTTGCATTAGAGTAAGTAATTACCAGGTATACCACAAGCCATAGGTTTAGATAAACTCAAACCTATAATACTAGGAACAGGAAGTTTTGTTAAGTCCATTGAATAGACTTATTAACGAAAATTTCCTTTCATGTCCTTGTAATAGAAAACTTTAGGTTACTCCATGTGAATGGATCAAACCATAGTTCTATTGGCTTTCTTCTTAGTTTCTTATCTTGACAATCCATTACTTGTTTAAACTCACAATGGATTTTAATCACTAGTGTCTTCCAAGTTATAAGAAGGTGAGTTCCTAGAAACTCCCCCACTACGACAAGGTACCGTGAACTATGTCAAAGAAAACTAAATGGTATAGACCTCTTCAGTTGTGTTAAGACAACAGAGGCAGTGGGATCATCTTGTAACGAATAAGATGATAGAACACTTATGGAATCAAGAAAAAATATCTCCTTTATTTGCTACTTTATTTTCAGACTTAGTCATTTTCTTAGAAAAGCGATGTTGTTTAAACAAACACTTTCTTATCTAATGACTATGGGATGCTCCACCCCTAATCACTTAGAATAGCTAACAAACATGCAAACCAGGGTTAGCAGTTCTAGCTTTTCTTAAGATTTCAATTAGGTCATCCATGAATCTAGTAATGATTTACATTAAGTATACAACCATTACATCATTCTGAAATTTTATTTCCATAGAAGGATTTAGGCAATGACTAGTAGCTAATCATCAATATGCAACTCGAATTTCTGAGGAGGTAAGTTTGGATATTATTCAAAATCAAATTAATGATCTTTGAACTGCATATCTACTAACTTTTTCTCCACCCCTATCAGTTCGCAAGATCTTTAACCACTTACCTTCACCATTGCTAGAAATTCATGAAATTTTTCAAACATTTCAAATTTCTTTTGCATAAGGTAAAATCTAGAGTGATCGTTTTAAGAATACAACGAAAACTCATATCCACCCCTGAATGTACATCCATCTGCGAATGAGATGAAATTACTTTCAGTGGATATAGGCATATTAACTCTTTGCAGAGAATGATCTTGTCAAAACCACTATGAACAAGATACAAATGCCATAGATTTATAAAATATGTGGTTGTATCTTTTGATGACTTACTTTAGTTACATCAAAGAGTTCTTAGAATAGTGCAAGTGGATTTTGGTCACAGAATACTAAACTCATACAGTTTGAATCCATTGAAAGAAAATGGTTATGAAACACTTGTGAAAGTGTAACTGTATAATTAGTAACTCTTTCTTGGACCACCACTACTAATCTAACTCTATGATTTGCCTATACAAGTAGGAGATATCTAAGATTGAGGATTTATATCATTTAGGGATAGAATTCCGGGAATATAATCATATGCGTCATCTAATTTCTTAAGAGAAAATAAGACTTTATATGATTTATAGACCATTCATCCAATGATATGTCATTAAGCTAATTCGAAATGAATAAGCTAAGAGGAATTAGGATAATTTCGTTTTAAATAAGAATCCAACGATGCTCCGATTGGCAAGAGTCAAAGTAATCTTATTTATACAATCTTCTTGTTTCATATTGTAAAACACTAGTCTAAGTTGTCATCAATTGATGAACAGTCAGATGTTGTATATACAATATTTATCTTTCGAGATCTAACACTATTATGTTAGTCTAATGGTGAAAATCCTGCCAGCGCCCATGTTTCACGCACAAGCACCCTGCAACGCCGAGAAACCTCGGCTGGGTGCATCACCTCCAAGCACCTCTGATACCAGTTGTTGGAAATTATTTTACCAGGATCTAGATTTACTAACAAGTATGTTGGATTAACAACCTAATATGAATTCTAAAACAATGAAAATAAACACATATAAAGTTAGAAAACCTTACAGTGGGTGCAGCGGAATAATATGACTCCTTCCGTTCAGATCTCTAGCCCTTGATTCCTTTCTGTAGCAGAGCATCACCAAGATCTGAACCTGGATCTTCTTTTCTCCTTCTTTGATGCAGAAATTCCATAGTCTTCCATACTATGATTGAGATACCACTTGATGTGTGTGGGCACTACTCATCTCACAAGGATTTCGAAATTTCTCTCTATTTCTCTCTCTTAATTTCGTGGCTTTTCATGCATACAAGAGAAGAGAATAAGGGCTGCTATATATAGGGAGAAGGGAGAGCACAACTTTCCAAATAAAACAGTTTCCTCTTTTACTGTGTAATTGATTAACTGCCTTATTTAGTGTGATCCACCACTTTCCTATTATAGCTAGGCTTTGATTAGCAATTACATGACAATTAAAATTGAAAATAAGAATTGGGAAACAAGCAAAGAGGTGCCGGCCATAGGGTGATATGGGCCTCACTTGGATTTTGCAGTTTCCTCAATTTTATTTCAATTTCTCCAAAAATGTCATTTTTCCAATTCTAATCATTTAAATGCCAAAACTAATTATTTAATAACTAAAATAGATTATTAAATAATATTGTCATTTAAAATAATTATTAATTAGACATACAAAGTCTCTTAATTAATAATTAAACCTAGAAACCCTTTTCTTTACGATTTCATCCTTAAACTGTGAGAATTCATAAAGTAGACATAGTCTAACCTTTAGAATTATAATTGATTAATCAAAATCAATTAACTGAGTCTTACAAGCAGTATGGTCTCAACTAGTATGGGGACCATGGGTCTATATAACCGAGCTTCCAATAAGTCGAACCGAATTTACCAAGTAAATTCCCTAACTTATTAATTCCTCATTGAATCCACACTTAGAACTTGGAATTGCACTCTCAGTCATATAGAAACGCTCTATATGTTCCACGATATAGACACGTCATTAGTTATCCATTGTTGATTTGAATTGTTGATTTCTAGTCTTTCTAATCTCTTGAAGGAGATCTTGTTTAAGGTATGGGTTCCTAGCCTTTTTCTTCTTGTTTCTAGTTAGTATAAAGTTAGGTTTTGAGATTTAAATTGGGAATTTTAGTTCTGTAGTTATAGTTGTTATTTGAATTTAATTTCTGTTGATTAAGTGAGTTTAATTGAGTTGCTTTTTGCTGCCTTTGTTAGTTGTGGTAAGGTTTTGACAAGGTTTGAGTTTGAGAACTCAAACCTTGACCTCTAATGGTATTTTTGGAATTTGAAGGAATTATTGTGATTTGCTGCTTGGGATTGGTTTATTATGATGCATACAGGGATTCTGGAAGTTATTGTGAAGTTTGGGGTTGTTTTGAATTAAGGGGAAGAATTTTTGGGTTCCCAGCTCAGAACCGGAATTTCGGTTCCTGGGGCCCTGTTGCAACCGGTCGACCGGTTGGTCCCAGGAACCGGACTTCCGGTTGGGAACCGGCCTGCCGGTTGGGACTTTTTCCCGAACCCTAGTTTTTCCCGTTTTTAAGTATTTTAGGGTGTTGGCATCCTTTTTATCGATAGGGTTAAGTTTAGTTTCTATTTTAAATCCCCGATAAGTGTTTTAGCGAGTCTCTCATCGGATTTTAAACATTATGGTTTAGGGCCCTGTAAAACGTCGAGCTGCACTTCCACTCAGGCTGACCGGCACACTTGAGCAAGGAATGAGGTAAGATAGCGTAAGAATATATATATGAATGTATATGTTTATTTTGAATATTAATGTGGTTACGGTGTTACCAACACGAGTACCCAGGGTACGTCGTGTTCGTGGTACAACACTTAGTAATTCCTGGGAGTACAGTTAGGACTCTACCAACACAAGTACAGAGTTGGTACTTTAGTGCATTTGGTATAGTAGTCGTACTACCCTTAAGAACGTTCTTAACCATTTGGTGAGCTTCATTGTTAAGCTCAGGGCAGCTTAATCATAAAGCTGGCAGCGTGTTATTTTTATATTTCTTGCATATCTTACTGAGTCTGTTGACTCATCAGTTTGCTACCTTGTGTAGGTAAAGGAAAAGCAAAGCTGGAGGAACAGTGAGGTGGAACTCGGCATGATTGTACATATTGCGGCAGTGCAACCTGGAGGGTTTCGGTTTATTAGCATATTGGAGTCTGTATTTTGAGGATGCTTGTCCGCTAAAGTTTAAAAAAAAAATATATATATATGTACATATTAGTAAAATACTTTTAACTAGTATTTTGTTACTCGGGATCCCGATCCATGTGATTATTAATATATAAATTATTAAAAAAAATTAATTTTTCGAGTTTATTATTATTATTATAAAATACGGGCGTTACATTAATAGTACTATCGTACGAACTTTCTTGACTCTTAACCGTGTCGGACACGGGGATAGGGTTATGATTGGGTGTATGGGCACCTGATTATAATCCAAAATATAGTTATATTATTGTTTATGCTTTTCTTACTGAGTCTGTCGACTCACAGATATTGTTTGCATGTGTAGGTAAGGGCAAGGCTAAGGTTGAGCAGTCGTGAGAGTGAGGAGATGAAGACTGTACATATCGGGGCGGTTAGGCCTGGAGCGTACGATTTTTGGGACATCTGGACATATTTTGTATAGTCACTAGGCTACAACTTTTGTACTATGCACTGTGTAACTTATGTAAATATTTTGCAAACTGGATCCTAGTTTTATATAAGTATGTTATTTTGATATTTATAAATAGTTAAGTAAAGTTTTAAATATTCACGATTTTTAATAAACTCATTGATTAGCAACGAGCTGCACAATTAAGTTAAAAATTAAGTTAACATGCCTAAACTAGTAGGGTGTTTCATTGTACCCTGAGTTCCATGTCTAAACTTCATGCAATAGCTTCTTTTATGGGATCGTTTTCCAATATGGATCAAATGATTGACGAGCCAATGATTGTGAGTTATCTCCTTTAAATATGTTTGATATTTACGATATCACTGAATCTAGGAGAGTTAGCCCCCTATTATCAAGTCTCCTCGCACTGAGTTTTCTCCACCTCACGATTTTTCTAATTTTTCTAATTATAGCTTAGGTTGAATTTTTCACACTTTTGTTTGAAGAGTTTATATGTTCTTTTCAATGCAAGATATGCTCTTTATGTTATTCATTAATCACTTTTTCTTTATTTTTGTAGGAATGGAGTTAGATTTGGAAAATCTCCTTAGTAGCCTCGCCATCTCTGTTAAGTGAGGCAAGAAGCAAGGTGCCTCCGAGGTTGAAATCGTCGAGAAGTAGCCAAAGGTTTTGAGGAAAAAAAAAGGCACCACTCAGAAGAATGCTCCCCCTGCCTCCAGCATTATTTTAGAGAAAAACAAGAATTCAACCCCTAAAGCTCTCGTTTGGATACCTGAATTGACAGATAGAGAAAACCAAGCGATGGGATCCGTTCATCAAATCACTTTCTCTACTACTAGCCCTATAGTTATTTTGGTAGATCCCGTCTATCCTTTGCCTCTTGAGTCCAGCATCGAGGGTTCAAGAGTTTGCCCTCGCTATATAACCTAAGAGTGTTGCCATTTCAACATTTATTAGCCGAATGATTAGAACTTGATCAAGGTTGGGTCTCCTTCTGACTTTCTAACGAGGACTACAAAACTTTTGCAATCGATTAGTATCTTAAATTTTGTATTTGGCTAACTTTTTTCTTCCTTGCTTTTTTTTTTCCCTTTTATTAGAATATTCAATTCTCAGTTCATTTGTGTAGGCTTCCCTTTTGGAAAACTTGGGCCTTCAAGCTCATCAATAGACTTCATCTCATAAGACTGTGAAGATTCCAATCAACTGAAGGAGAATCGTGCTTAGATCTTCGTGATACTCTGCTACAGAAAGGATACAAGAGTTAGAGATCTGAGTGGAAGGAGTCATTTAATTCTGCTTCAACCAATATAAGGTTTCTTGAACTTTATATGTGTTTAAATTCCATTGTTTTAGAAATTCATATTTAGGATGTTAAATAACATACATGGTAGTAAATCTAGATCCGAGTAAAATAATCCTCAACAAATCGGTCTTCCAGTTGGGGAACCGTTCTGCAGGTTAGGCCAGTTTTAGGAACCCTAGTTTTTCCTATTTTGTCGAATCATCTCCTTTTGTTCTTCATTGATTTCGTGCCTTTAGTGATAGAGTACATTGCCCACTCATAGCAAGTCAAGTACTCAATCATAATGTGGAGGATTGTGGTTAACCAAACTGAATGAGAGAAGACCAGGTTCAGATCTTGATTATGCTCTGCTACAGAAAAGAATCAAGGGCTATGAACGGAATGAGTCATTATCATTCCATTGCCATCAATGTAAGGCTTTCTAAACTGTTTATTTCATCGTATTAGGATATTCTTATTTAGGGTGTTAGATTATAGAATTATAATCAACATACTTGTTAGTAAATCAAGATCCTAGTAAAATTATTTCCAACATCGTCAGCTTTCACTGATTATTCGATCTCAAATCTGTTTCTTGGTTTCACTCTTTCTTCAATGTGCTCTTAATCTCTCTCTCGCATTCTCTCTCTTGCATTCTCTCTCCTTCGTGCTCTCAATCTCTCTCTCTCTTTTACTTTCAGATCTCTCTCGGGCTCCCTCCCTGATGCACTATGGTGTTTTTTATTTTGGTTTTTTTTTAGGGAAATTTTATGTTGGTATTTGATTTTTTTAGATCAAGGATTTGACATATTTTTTGGTGTATTTGATGTCTATATCTAATTTATTATTATTTTTTTAATTTTGGTGCAGTGGTGGGTGTAGTGGACTGGTGGTGGAGGTGGTGGTGATTTGATTCCTCATATCAAGATTTTTAATGGATGTGGTTTAAGGTTATTGTGTATTTAAATCTTACTGGTTTGACATATATATATTTGGTAGAGTGGTGGGTGTAGTAGTAGTGGTGGTAGTGTCCGTGGTGGTGGTGATAATAGAGGAAGAAGGAACGAAGAAAAAAAGAAAGAAGAAAAGAATAAAAAAAAAACAAAAGAAATTTTTTTGCATAATTTTATTTAATCTTTTAATTACTTATTTTTATTTTAAATTATATTTATAATATTTGAATAATAAAAATAATGCTAACGAATTGAAATATGCCATGTATAAAATTGTGTGCCGATAAATATTCACGTTGACACTTAATTGTGGAAATCTATAAAAACGGTAAAAAAAAATGAAGTTTGAAAGTTTCACCTTAAAAAGAACGTTACTAAAAAAATTAAATACATAATCGTTGTGGCATCATTTTCGGGTGTTGTTGTTAACATATAATTAAGTAAACATAATAACAGAAAAATACATAAAAATTGATTAATGTAAGTGCTAACTTCTAATACTGAATTTTCATAGCAGTTAGAAACTAATTAATAAATGATGTCTAAAAGCCTAGAAATCTGATCCCACAAAGCACAAACAACACATTTCCTTACTAACTTTACTATGAACAAAGCTCTCTCTCTTCTCCCACTCCAATAGTCTGCGGGGAGGACACCATTAGCAATAATATTAACTATTCACACTAATTATTTTGCAAAACACTTGGATATGAATGATGAATCTCTCTCTATACTTTGATTAAACTTTCTCTAAAGACATGTATCTACACTTTTGCCATATTTGTATGTACAAACGACCGAAGGTTTAAATTGTAGTTATATTTAAAAATAGTTTTGGTTTTGGTGGAGAATTAATGAAATAACTAAGATCGTTTTATTTTTTTTGGTAAATGGTTAATTGAAGTATTAATAACAATCTACTCGTTTGACTAGTTAGTGACTTGAGATGATGAGTAGATGCAGTTAGACAGACTGGTCGTTGTGTTATTAAAAAAACATCTCTCCACATTTATTATATCTATAAATATCTAATTTACCAAATTATATATATATTTATTTAAAAATATATACTTTTCACTACTTACATCATAATATATATTCATTAATCTATAAGTTTTCGACACAAAAATTTCAATCCGGACTAGATTTTCTATTCTTTTTACTTTTTTTTTCTTATTTCTAATTTAACTTTATTTATAGAATTTTCGACGATTTTACACAGTCGTATATAGACTTCCCGACGGTCTATAAAACTATCGCCTATACGAGTATCGCGAATACTAGGTAAAATATGCAACGGTAGAGAAATATCGGAGAAAAGAATTCTCGACGGTTTCACTACTACAAACTGTTTTTTCAACCCATTTTATAATAAGGGAAGCTAAATGTATGATAATACCCGCCTGGTTCAAAATTGACATTTAGAGCCAGTATTTTTAGTAAAAAATATAGGTATAAAAATTAACTATACCATTTAAAGACGATTGGGGATGGAAAACTATTCAGCATTATTTATTACACTTATGGCATCGGTTATTAGGAAACAACCGATGCTACAAGTGCACATTTTATTGAAACTTTTACATCTATGTCGTCGGTTATTTCCTAATAACCGACGCCATAAGGTATATAAATACAACCCTCAAACTTCATCTTCCTCATTTCGTCTTCTTCTTCACCACGATAATCAGCCACCCGCCATAGCAGAAGCTAAAAACACACGAAACCCTCGCAAACCACCTTCTAAAACTCTCATATCTCACTCATTATTGTACCATTTACTCCTTTTTTCTTTTAAAATCTTTTATTTTTAATACCTAAATCTATATACAAAAAAAGTTAAGTTTTTTTTCCCTCTATCACTGTAACCGAACCTATTAAAAAAACGTGGTGGTATAACTTCGACCACCGATTATGGTGCAGAAAACGTTGAATCTCAACGTCCATTAAGGTATAAATATAATTTTTACATTTTATTAATTTACATTGCTTTGTTTTTGTTTTTGTAAATTCTTTTTGGGATTTTTCCATTTTTTTAGCATTATGTCGTTATGTGTGCATAATGGTTGGATTTTTGTTGCAATTGGTTGCCGGATTACGCTTATAAGGTAAATATTTATTAACTTGATATATAATATATATATATGTATATTTTGTATTTTATTGAATATATGTGTTTATATATATATATGTATTGTGTGTATATATATTATGTATATATTATTTATATAAATTTTGTAATTATATTGTATATATTCTATGTAATATATATGTATGTATATATATTTAATGTAAATGAAAATGAGATAGGAGAGATTTAATTAGTTAAGAAATAAAATTGTGTTAGTATGAGATATAATTTATTATATATGTACGTATATGTGATTTTTTTAAAAAAAAATTAATCTATATACTTTATTAACCAGTAACTTGTTACTTTTTTTTAATAACTAGTAAGTAATTAAATAATTAAAATTTTAATTTTGTTGTATTTCATTATATTGTAGGTTGTGAGCTAATTTTTAAGGTTTGGAAGAATTTGGTGTTGATCGGATTTTAAGTTGTTATAGGTATATTCATTCACTAACTTTTTGTTATTATAATTAATTATCAATGTATGGTTAATGGAGTTTGAATATCTTAAATATTCATCCGTAGTGAAGTATGTTCTGTGATATATTGTACTACGGTCAGATGAGTGTAATAATATGCATGTTAGTTGAGTTTGAATATCTTAAATATTCAACCATAGTGAAGTAAGTTCTGCGAATACATCTATAGCGGTCGGATAGGTGGATAAATTTTGTATTGTTAATGCTATTTTGTTTGTTCTGTATTGTTTTATTTTTTTTGTTTGTTTGTTATTTTAGGTATTTTTAAAAAAATTTGGAACGTCCAATTACAGTCGTTATGCTGTCGAAATTTCAATAAAATTAGGATAAATTTTACTAAAAAAACATAAATATTGAAGGAAATACACAAATAACTAATTAATTACTAGCTAGTTGTAAGAAATTAGATGATATAACACAAATAATTATATACACATTTATATAAACTTTACAATTATAAATGACAAACTCAATAAATAAATAGATTCACTTTAGGAAAAATCATTCCATTCCCGGATCTATTTCAATCAAGTAAACACTACCCTAGTTAGTTAATTACAACTTATACAACTTAATAACATGAACTAAAGTAAAATAAGAATTATAGTAATATATAAATTAATATGAATTGATTGTTAGAAATCTAGTTAGTTACATTATGTAAGTAGTAACTAGTTATAATTAGTTACTAAATATTGAAATTTTTTTGTTAGAATTTTTGTTATCGATAAATCATGGATGCGTGAGGAGAGAGACACCCAGTGATTTCAAGCAGGGTTCGATGCAAAGTTTTCCCTAAGGGTCATGGCAATGAGAACTGGACTAACAGTAATAAGTCCATTCTAGAAAGACTTGAATCTCAAATCAGTATACACCATTCAAGAGCTTCTAGATAGAGCTGGCAGATTCATCAAGCTTGAGGAAGCTGTCAAGAAGGTTATAGGTGTTCCTCAACCAGAAGCAACCGATTACACTTCTTATCTATTTTTAAAGTCTTGAATAAACATTGACCAAGAATGTGAAGAAAAATCAACAACTAATGCCTCCACTGAAATAGACTCCTCTTTTGTTCCCTAAGATGAACTCGAGCAGGAAAGATAGTGATGACGAGTCCCCTACTATTACTAAAGAAGATCTCAAGCAAGAAAGTAGTGATGAAGAATCTCACCCTACTTCCCAAGATGACTCACAAGAAGATGAATTGACAAAGATTCTCCCTCTGTTCCAAACAATTATCAAGAACATATGGAAACAACATTGAAGGTGTGTCTTCTAAGTCTTCTAAAGATAGTGACCAAGAAAGCGACACTGAAGACTCCTAATGAGGGAGGGAGGGACCTTATATCATCACAGAAGTGTTTGAACTCAGAATAAATAGGTTGGAGTTTGCTATGATTGCTGCTTGAATCCAATGTCGGTACCAAGGTGCTAGAATAGGGAGCATCTGAGACGATAATAAAGCAACTGTTCCTTAAACAGTTCGCTTCACAGTGAGATTCACTTTACCTTTTGCAAGTGAATTAATCGCCTCCTAAGCCAACAAGATGAGATAAAGACATTTTAGGAGGTCCATCATTAAAGTATGGCCCTGTAACACCCTAACTATCTTAGGCGTATTACGTGATTTTTAAACGTACTGTGCAGCTCGTTGCTAATCAACGAGGTTTATGGAAAAACGTGATTAATTAAAATTTTGCTTTTTGATTAAACTTGTAAAACATATTACAAAAGACTCGGGATCCCGATTATAAAAATATTTACAAAAAGTTTAACTGTTTAACTATTACATCAAAATAAAAGTCGTCTAACGACAGTTACAAAAATCTCAGCCTTGCTGTCCCGAGGATCGTACGCTCCAGGCCTAACCGCCCCGACATGTACAATCTCATAAGCTCGCTCACGGTCCATCAGCTACAGCCTTGCCTTTACCTACACATGAACATAAGCGCGAGTCGACGGACTCGATGAAAAGCATAAAAATATCATACATAAACTGACTGCCGTGTCCAACACGATGCGAGTCCCGCTCTTGCCATGTCCAACATGGTGCGAGCCACTTCTTGCCATGTCCAACATGGTGCGAGTTTTGAACGTTCGGGGGACGGTACTATTGACAAGTATCCTCTGATCGGTCGAGCCGGTCATACTCCATTCTTGGTCATACTCCAGCCTGTACCGACGGGATAGGTCAATAGCACGGAACCACCAACCAAGTGTCAGCCTGATCGGTCGAACCGGTCATACTCCGGCTGCTGGTCATACTCCAGCCTGTATCGACGTGACAGGGTTGGATGGTTCGAAGCCTAAATACATAACTAATGTAATCTAGCAGGCTTCCTACATGCACACTAAACATGTAATCTACATATGCATACTGTTATACTAATCTTACCTGGATTCCGATTTCAGGTGTGCCGGTCAACCTGACTGGAACTGAAGCTGAGCGGCGGATTACTGGCTCCTAAACCATAAAAATCACAACGCTATGAGTGACACGCTAAATCACTTCCTGGGGACTAAAACTAGGAACTAAAAGTTTCCCTATCGATAAAAAGCATGGCAATACCCCTAAAAACATAAAAACGAGGAAAACTAGGGTTCGGAAAAATTCCCCAACCGGTAGACCGGTTGCCCAACCGAATTAGGTTCTGGGAATTACTGGACACCCATCCGGAATTCCGGTTGCACAACCGGAATTCCGGTTCCTCGCAGGAATTTTTCAAAAATTCCTAACTTGATCAATTCTAACCCAAATCAATCCAAACCTTCCAGACCTGTTCTATATACCCCAAATAACCATTCAAAGGCAACGAATTCACCCAGAACTCACAGAGACAAAATTCACCATTAAAGACCAAGCTTTGAGTTCCAAAACTCAAACTTGGTTAAATCCACTAACATGCATCCAAACCTAATTAATTCTACTCAAATATGCTTGAAATAGCTTCTGAAATCAAACAAAAACCTCAACAATAACCCAGCAACAGATTCAATCAATATTCTTTGAAAATCATATTTTGAGCTAAAACTTCCAACTTTGAGCAAAGCAATTTAACACTCATTACTAACAACCTAATTAATCACAATTCAACATACTTCAATCTCAGAAACCACAACAACATTTCAGCAGCAACAACCACAAAGACTCAAGCATGCAATAACCATTTTCATCATAAATTTCAAGAAAACAAAGTAAGAAACTAAAGCCAAGAAATACCTCAACAAATTCACTTTGATCTTGCTAAAATAACTTGAATTCAATCAAAGAAATCCAGCCCTAGCTGCTCCCCAAGCTTGGCCGAAAATGAGAGGAAAAGAGAGAGAGTTTTCTTTTGAAATTTCTATTTTCTAACTTAGCATATTTTTTGTGAAAAATGAATAAAGTTAAGTAATATAAACCAATTCCATTTCAGCCAAATATACAATGAAATAAACATTTTAATTTTCAAATAATCAAGTCACTAAAAGACAAAAAGTCATTGGGGCAAAAAGACCATTTTGCCCCTCCACCATAAAATCACAAAAATCATACTAAAGGGGTATTTTTGGGAAATTCTGAATTCCCGGCCACTCCCGACATTCCCAATGTCTAAACCCGTCCCCCAATTACCAACATACTAAGTTGTGATTTCTACTGAGCCAAACGCCGAGTTCCAAAATACCGGACACCGGAAATGCGAAATATAAAAACTACTGACGACATAATCATGCATTTCTGAATTCCATAAATAACAGTAATAAATTATTTAAATAGCTATAAATAATTTCATAATTAAACATAAACAACTGCTAATTCCCAAATTAACTAAGCGGGCTTTACAACTTTTCCCCCCCTTAAAAGGATTTCGTCCCCGAAATCTAACCTGAATAACTCTGGATATTGAGCTCTCATATCAGACTCTAGCTCCCAGGTGGCTTCCTCCACCTTGCTGTTTCTCCAGAGAACCTTGACCAATGCTATGGTCTTATTCCGAAGGACTTTATCCTTTCTATCCAGGATCTGCACTGGCTGCTCCTCATATGACATGTCTGGCTGAAGCTGAAGACTCTCATAACTGAGTATATGAGAGGGGTCTGAAACGTATTTTCTCAACATTGAGACATGGAATACGTTGTGCACTGCTGATAAGGCTGGAGGCAATGCTAACCGATATGCCACTTGACCTATCTTCTCGAGAATCTCGAAAGGTCCAATAAATCTAGGGCATAACTTGCCTCTTTTCCCGAAACGTTTAATCCCCTTCATCGGAGATACTCGCAAAAACACATGGTCCCCTACTCGGAACTCAACATCTCTACGTTTCGGATCTGCGTAACTCTTCTGTCTGCTCTGTGAGGCAAGCATTCTAGCTTTTATCTTTTCTATTGCCTCATTGGTCCGCTGAACTGACTCTGGACCTAGGTATTTCCTCTCCCCTGTCTCATCCCAGTGGATAGGGGATCTACATTTCCTACCGTACAACAGTTCATAGGGTGCCATCCCTATCGTACTACGATAAGCATTGTTGTATGAAAATTCTATTAACGGTAGATATTCACTCCATGAACCCTCAAAGTCCATAACACAGGCTCTCAACAGATCCTCCCATATCTGAATTGTCCTTTCGGACTGACCATCTGTCTGAGGATGAAATCTTTATCTTGAATTTCAGCTTCGTACCCATTGCCCGTTGCAAACTTTGCCAAAATTTGGAGGTGAACTTCGGATCCCTGTCCGAAACTATAGACTTCGGCACCCCGTGAAGTCTCACTATCTCTCTGACGTACAGTTCTGCCAACTGATCCACTGAAAATGTTGTTCTAACCGGCAGAAAATGAGCAGATTTCGTAAATTGATCCACCACTACCCAGATGGAATCATACATACCCGTGGTCCTAGGTAACCCGACCACAAAATCCATCGTAATATCTTCCCATTTCCATTCTGGTAGGGTTAGAGGCTGCAACAACCCTGCTGGTCTCTGATGTTCAGCCTTGATCTGCTGACAAGTGAGGCATCTCGATACGAATTCTACCAAATTCTTCTTCATACCGTTCCACCAGAAGTACGGTTTCAAATCTTGGTACATCTTGGTGGTGCTGGGATGCAGAGAATACGGGGTAGAATGAGCCTCCTCAAAGATCTCATTTCTCAGTTCTACACTGTTCGGAACACAAACCCTGGCTTTATACAAAAGCATTCCACTATCTGACACTTTGAAAAGTCTTTGGCTTGACCGGCCAATACCTCATCTCGGATCTTCACTAACTCACGGATCTCATCATCCGAGCGACCTTTATTCTTTCCAACGGATCGGATTGCGGCGTTAAGTTGTGAAGCTGACCTACCACAAACTCAATGCTGGATCTAACCATATCCTCTGCTAGCTGAGGTGAGATCTGAACCATGCTAGCTACTTGCCAGGGACCCTTTCTGCTCAGGGCATCGGCCACTACATTGGCTTTTCCGGGATGATAAAGGATCTCACAATCATAATCCTTCACTAATTCCAACCAACGCCTTTGTCTCATGTTCAAATCTTTCTGAGTAAAGAAATACTTGAGACTTTTATGGTCGGTATAGATCTCACACTTCTCCCCGTAAAGGTAATGCCGCCAAATCTTCAGTGCAAAAACCACTGCGGCTAATTCTAAATCATGAGTCGGGTATCGCTGTTCATAATCCTTTAACTGACGGGAGGCATAAGCGATAACCCGATCGGCTTGCATCAATACGCACCCCAAACCCTGTTTGGATGCGTCACGATGAACTACGAACTTCTCCTTGTCCGAAGGCAAAGCTAGTACCGGAGCAGTAATCAACCTCTGTTTCAGCTCCTGAAAACTAGCTTCGCATTTATCTGACCAGATAAACCGCTGATTCTTCTTTGTAAGCTCGGTTAGGGGCATTGAAATTTTGGAGAACCCCTCCACGAACCTACGGTAATACCCAGCTAATCCCAAGAAGCTTCTGATCTCTGTCACTGTCTTCGGTCTCGGCCAATCCCTGACGGATTCAATCTTCCCGGGATCCACCTTGATCCCATCTTTACTCACAATGTGCCCTAGGAAGGACACCTGAGACAACCAGAACTCACATTTCTTGAACTTGGCGTAGAGCTTATGTTCTCGAAGTCGTTGCAGTACCATCTGAAGATGTAGCTCATGCTCCTCTTCTGATTGAGAGTACACGAGGATGTCGTCGATAAACACAATCACACAGATATCGAGAAAATCCTTGAATACTCTATTCATCAGGTCCATGAATGCTGCAGGAGCATTGGTTAGTCCGAATGACATAACCAGAAACTCGTAGTGTCCATACCTAGTGCGGAAAGCCGTCTTTGGAATGTCCTCCTCTCGGATTCTCAACTGATGATAACCCGAACGGAGGTCAATCTTAGAAAAGACCGTCTTCCCCTGAAGCTGATCGAACAAGTCATCGATCCTAGGTAATGGATATTTATTCTTCACCGTCAGCTTGTTCAACTCTCTGTAGTCGATGCACATCCTCATAGATCCGTCCTTCTTCTTGACGAACAAAGCGGGGCTCCCCGGGGTGACACCTTTGGGCCGAATGAACCCTATGTCAAGCAACCCTTGGAGCTGAATCTTTAATTCCTTAAGTTCAGCTGGAGCCATCCTATACGGGGCTTTGGAAACCGGATCCACCCCTGGTGCCAAGTCAATCACGAAATCGATCTCCCGCTGAGGTGGTAACCCTGGAAGTTCTTCGGGGAAGACGTCCAAGAATTCCCGAACCACTCTGATGTCCTCTGGCCGAATGGTATCTGGCCGAGTGGTGTCCACCACCACGGCCAGAAACCCTAAGCACCCACCGTGCAATAATTCTCTCGCTGACATAGCCGAGATCACCGGGATCCGAGATCCACGAGCCGAACCCACAAATACAAACGGTTCTTCACTTTCCGGTTGGAAGACCACCATCTTCCTCTTACAGTCAATGCTCGCCGAATATTTAGATAGGAAATCCATTCCTAAAATAATATCGAATTCGACTAAGCTCATCTCTATCAGATCAGCGCTTAACTCTCTACCATCTATCCTGATCGGCATAGACCTAATCCACCTATTGGAGATAACCAATTCTCCGCCAGGTAACAGGGTTCCAAACCCTAATTCATATCTATCAAAGGGTCTATCCAACTTACTAAAGACTCTGGCCGCCACATAAGAATGTGTAGCCCCAGAATCAAACAGCACTGAATAAAGCGAGTTGTTAATGAAAAGGCGACTGTGACTGCGATGGGTGGCATCTGCATCGGCTGCGTGATGGCGAACACCACAGGCTGGAGTGGGTATCGGCCATTTGGAGCTCGCGGTGCCTCGAGTCGGAGCCGGGGACATTCCCTCTTGAAGTGTCCGGGCATGCCACAATGAAAGCATCCCCGACCTTTGCATTCGCCCCGATGGTGCCTCTTGCGGCTAGGGCACTCGGGATAGGAGAATCGGGTCTCGGTACCACCGGGACGACTCCCTGCGTTCGGTTCCCCCGAACCTCTTGTTCGACTCGAGCCACCGAAGCGGCGGGTGCCCTCTTCCTCGATCAATGGCCGAACCACTACTCCCCCTGCTATAGCTTTGATGCGGGGAGGGGTAGGAGCTCCGCCACTAACGAGATCTTGGCGGATTCGACATGCACCCCACTGCGCCCTCAGCTTCGCAGTGCCTTCTCCACCATCTGAGCATAGGTGGTGCTGTCGTCCGTGGTGATCATCAGGTCATGCCTGATCTTGGGATTCAACCCGTCCAGATACTTCTCCTTCTTGCTGAAGTCGGTCGGCACAATTCCCGAGGCTAACCTCGCCAACCGGTCAAACTGAGTAGTATACTCAGTGACGCTCATGTTCTCCCGCTGGGTCAGGTGAACGAACTCTTTCCTCTTGGCGCTCCTGACCGCCTCATTGTAATACTTTGCGTTGAAGAGTTCTTGGAACCTTTCCCAAGTCATGGTGGTGACGTCATGGATCTGAGACACCATGTCCCACCATACCAGGGCGTCCTCCTGGAACTGAAACGTGGCGCACACCACTCTGTCGTTACCGGTGACACCCATGAAATTCAGGATTCTGGTAATCACCGTCGGCCAGCGTTCGGCTTTCATTACATCCAGGACCTCCCAGAAAGCCGGAGGTGCTTGCTTCGGAACCGCTCATACGGAGGTTCCAATCTATGGGCCGCCACCACTATCTCGGCACAGGCGGCGGGGGCGGGTGCCACTTTGGAACTATGGGCACGAGGCTGCGGGGAGCACCTGCTGTCTCGGCCTGCGAATCTCGAGGTCTTGCTCTTCGATCCGGGCTTGCATCTCCGCAAACCGCAACTCCCAATTCGGGGGCTCCACGATCGGCTGGGGAGCACAGGCGCCTGTGGCGGGTTCTCATCACCCCGGCCACGAGCCCGCCTCGGGGACCTCTGCTCGGCCCCTAGCGAGGTGGGGGAACCGAGCTCCACGTCCCCGATTCCGACCTACGGAGTTGCCACGACTCCTGGTAGTCCGCCTGGCGTCCATCTAGTTAGAACCGCCTGCGAAACCAAGAGTTGGCATATCAGGTCCTATTCAAGGCGAGCTTACTAATGCCGCTTAATTTGGAAATTAGAAATGAAACATGCGCCTATTCTACTATCAGGCTACTAACATGCTTCCTAACAGGCTTTTCTTTTTCATAACTGAATAAAATAAACTACTAAAGCAATAAAGGCTTACTGAACCGTGAATCGAGCTAACTGCTGATGATGATTGTACATGTCGTGACGATCTTCAGAAGACAACACAGCGGCTACGATACCAAATTCTAACACCCTAACTATCTTAGGCGTATTACGTGATTTTTAAACGTACTGTGCAGCTCGTTGCTAATCAACGAGGTTTATGGAAAAACGTGATTAATTAAAATTTTGCTTTTTGATTAAACTTGTAAAACATATTACAAAACACTCGGGATCCCGATTATAAAAATATTTACAAAAAGTTTAACTGTTTAACTATTACATCAAAATAAAAGTCGTCTAACGACGATTTACAAAAATCTCGGCCTTCTTTGTCCCGAGGATCGTACGCTCCAGGCCTAACCGCCCCGACATGTAAAATCTCATAAGCTCGCTCACGGTCCATCAGCTACAGCCTTGCCTTTACCTACACATGAACATAAACTGTGAGTCGACAGACTCAGTAAGAAAAGCATAAAAATATCATACATAAACTGACTGTCGTGTCCAACACGATACTGAGTCCCGCTACTGCCATGTCCAACATGGTACTGAGCCACTATTGCCATGTCCAACATGGTACTGAGTTTTGAACGTTCAGGGGACGGTACTATTGACAAGTATCCTCCTGATCGGTCGAACCGGTCATACTCCCGCCGCTGGTCATACTCCGGCCTGTCACTCGACGGGATAGGTCAATAGCACGGAACCACCAACCAAGTGTCGGCTGATCGGTCGAGCCGGTCATACTCCGCTGCGGGTCATACTCCGGCACATGTCGACGTGACGGGGTTGGATGGTTCGAAGCCTAAATACATAACTAATGTAATCTAGCGGGCTTCCTACATGCACGCTAAACATGTAATCTACATATGCATACGTTATACTAATCTTACGGATTCCGATTTCGGGTGTGCCGGTCAACCGACCGGCCGAAGCTGAGCGGCGGATTACTGGCTCCTAAACCATAAAAATCACAACGCTATGAGTGACACGCTAAATCACTTCCTGGGGACTAAAACTAGGAACTAAAAGTTTCCCTATCGATAAAAAGCATGGCAATACCCCTAAAAACATAAAAACGAGGAAAACTAGGGTTCGGAAAAATTCCCCAACCGGTAGACCGGTTGCCCAACCGGAATTCCGGTTCTGGGAATTACTGGACACCCATCCGGAATTCCGGTTGCACAACCGGAATTCCGGTTCCTCAGAATTTTTCAAAAATTCCTAACTTGATCAATTCTAACCCAAATCAATCCAAACCTTCCGGACACATTCTATATACCCCAAATAACCATTCAAAGGCAACAAATTCACCCAGAACTCACAGAGACAAAATTCACCATTAAAGACCAAGCTTTGAGTTCCAAAACTCAAACTTGGTTAAATCCACTAACATGCATCCAAACCTAATTAATTCTACTCAAATATGCTTGAAATAGCTTCTGAAATCAAACAAAAACCTCAACAATAACCCGGCCATGATTCAATCAATATTCTTTGAAAATCATATTTTGAGCTAAAACTTCCAACTTTGAGCAAAGCAATTTAACACTCATTACTAACAACCTAATTAATCACAATTCAACATACTTCAATCTCAGAAACCACAACAACATTTCAGCAGCAACAACCACAAAGACTCAAGCATGCAATAACCATTTTCATCATAAATTTCAAGAAAACAAAGTAAGAAACTAAAGCCAAGAAATACCTCAACAAATTCACTTTGATCTTGCTAAAATAACTTGAATTCAATCAAAGAAATCCAGCCCTAGCTGCTCCCCAAGCTTGGCCGAAAATGAGAGGAAAAGAGAGAGAGTTTTCTTTTGAAATTTATATTTTCTAACTTAGCATATTTTTTGTGAAAAATGAATAAAGTTAAGTAATATAAACCAATTCCATTTCAGCCAAATATACAATGAAATAAACATTTTAATTTTCAAATAATCAAGTCACTAAAAGACAAAAAGTCATTGGGGCAAAAAGACCATTTTGCCCCTCCACCATAAAATCACAAAAATCATACTAAAGGGGTATTTTTGGGAAATTCTGAATTCCCGGCCACTCCCGACATTCCCAATGTCTAAACCCGTCCCCCAATTACCAACATACTAAGTTGTGATTTCTACTGAGCCAAACGCCGAGTTCCAAAATACCGGACACCGGAAATGCGAAATATAAAAACTACTGACGACATAATCATGCATTTCTGAATTCCATAAATAACAGTAATAAATTATTTAAATAGCTATAAATAATTTCATAATTAAACATAAACAACTGCTAATTCCCAAATTAACTAAGCGGGCTTTACAGGCCCCTACACTATTATTGGAACAGGGCATTAGTGTAGTGGGGATCACTTCAGTTAAGCTTTGATTAAAAACAAAAGTCTACAACTACTACTTCTTGTTCTTTCAGCTTAGCTCACGATGATGTAATTTAATTTAATATCTAATGAATAAAAGCGTTGAGTAAAGCTTGTTAATACTTCATTGTTATTAATCAATTGCAACTCACAGACTTGACAACTCTCTCAAGTGTTGAACAATGCTTGTAGAATAGGTCTTAAGGTAACTCCAAATAAGTGGACGAGTGCTCACATATGTAAAAACTTCCTAAGACCCATGATCAAGAAAGCCCAATAGGATTTGGATCAAGAAAGCCCAATGGGATTCGGTATGATAAGTGACCAATGAAGTCATTTATTTGATCACTCGTGGGGAAAATAAGAGATTGTACATGGGAGTTTTGCACGTTACATGAGCATTCACAAAAATTATGGCACACGAGCCATGTATGTCACATACACCTTGGTATAAGAGAGCCAGGAGTTGAAGTGGCATTTTGCACACCTGAGTTAGTATGTCTATGGTTTAATGATATGTTGATGTTATCTCTAGTAACTGAATTTCTTAATCCTAAAGTGTTAGTGCGAGTGCTGGTAAGTTCATTTAGTTAAAAGACCACAGATATAGACTATTTGCACACTAGAGTTAAGTATTGTTATGATATACACGCTCCAGGTCTGACAAGAATATAACCACTGAGTTTATAAATCTAAAGTGCTAGTGCAAGTGTTCCTCCTCGAATCACAAAAATCAAAACCAAAATAAAAGCATCATCAATTATAAAAAGCTCTCTGAAAGCAAGACGCTGCATCTAGAAGAGATTTTCTAATTGAATGTAGGAAATCCTGTGGGAGTGGGACGCTGCCCCAGTTGTGATATTCTTTCAGTGGCTAAGCCCCTCTTATGTATGGGATGTTGTACATAGCAAGGGTTTAGTTATAGATATTTATTTATTCAAATAATATGATTTAGTTAATGGAATTTAACTACTGTAAATAGAAGCTTGATTTGAGAAATCCGAAGATGCTTTTACACAACATTATTTTTGAAATATAGAGGAGAAAAGGAAAATAGTTTTTCTCTTAAAATTGTTCTTGCTCATGTATTGAGAACTCAACAAGAACATCATTATATACTTTATCCTAATAGCCCACACTATTCCTTGTGTGTGGTGGATCGATTTAGAAGACACTGGTGTTTGTTCAATTACATCAACCATATCATCTGGAGTTAAGGATACAATATGCGAGAAGTTTCGAGGATACCCTGATAGTCTACAAGAGGTATATGTTCTAAACTTATTATTTCATATTTTTATTTAATGTACACACATCTAAATATCTATTGAGCTATGGTACAATGATAATCAGATAATATGAAACTCTTCCACTGCGTACCTAATTTAGTACCATAAAACCAACTACAGGCCCCATTGGGGATGTCAAAATGTAGGAACCAAATAGATATGCCCCATCCTCAGATGTTGGTACCGAAGGTTAGTTGTGTGATGAGATGAATTTGGGAGGTTCTGGTTATGCCTCCAATGTTTCTTTTGGTGTTTACAATGCTCAGCATCTTTTCCGAGATTCAATTGGCTCGACCAAAGATTTTCCTCAACTGTCTTTCAGTCTTGATGAGTTATCGTGGTCTCAATCTTAAATGAGCCAATTCTCCAAGGGATACAACAGGTGCCTCGGAGAGTACACTCCTTCTTAATGGAATTGGTTGTATAACTCTTCAACAGAAGATTACTAGGAGGCAGCTTTCAAATGCAGCATATGGGTTAGTTTACATTGTCATTGTGTTTTAATATTTTGCTAAAGATTTATTGACTTTAGATTTTTTTTGTAGGCTTTTGTCTTGCAGCATTATAACCCAAGCTCTAGTTCATCTGTTGAGTGGGATCTTTCTTGCCTTTAAAAAGTTCTAAATGACTTTGTCGAGTCTAATAACACGACCCACTCTATGCGTAGGTTGATCATCTCCAAGCTGAGTTGAAGGAGAGCCAATCCCTTGTGTCAAGTCTTACTCAGCAACTTAAAGAATCTCTCTCCATTCGTGAGAAGTATTTTGCAAATTTGCAAATCTAACAAGAGAAACTCCAGGCACAGATTAGCAAACTATGTGTCCATTTCCTCATCTTAAAGACAAAGATCAAGAGGAAGAGGAAGAAAAGATTGAGCGCCCACTATACGGTGTTTAGGTGAAGAATCTTGGGGTCAATTACAACATCTTGGGCCCCTTTGCAATTCATATCGTTGAGGTTTTCAAGGCTGAATGTGGTGAAAAGAGTGTAGCATGCCAAGGCAAGCATCGTCGGAATGCTAGCCTGTCGGGAAATGGCACCTAGCAGCCTCTTTTTCGTGTGGATGCATTGTGTAGAGAGGCTTCAAAATTTTCTTTAATTTATGCTTTTGAACTCTTAGATGACTGTAAGACTTTATTTTTACTTGTCCATTTTACACTTGGGAGCTAGTCTTGGTCAAGTGGTTCTTCCTACTATGGTGAGTAGATTTTTTTGCTTTGCTTCTTATGTATCTTTAGTTTTAAAAATTGAAGCTGGCCGAGTGACTCTTGGGATCACTCTTTGGCCAAATGACTTTTCCCACTATGATAAGCGGATTTTGATTTGAGAGAACTATTTGAGTGGTCTCATCCTTTTACTTGGATGTGAGGGAGCCTATTGTTACTTTAACATGCTTCAACCTCTTAATTGGAACTTTCACCATTGCATGCGCTTGCGAACGTTTGCTTATGCTTGAGAGGCATCCCTCTCTTTCTAGTATAATGCCATGAGTGTTTCCTTTTAAAACCTCTTTCGGCCATATAATCCTTCTAAGGAGAAGTATATTTATTTCATCATCTAAGTGTAGCTAATCCTTGTTGACTTAAAAGAAATTTACTTCTCCTCCTTCTCCCCCAAGTGTGTAGCGTCATTCATGACGCTGTACACTTAAGTTTTGTTTTCTAGTTCCTTTTCTTCTCTTTTTCTAAGGAAGATAATATTAATATTATTAGATATCACAATTTAAAAAAAAAAAAAATCTCTCGATTAGGGAGAGAAAAGCAGTTGGGATCGATGATAACTTTTGAAAAATGATCCTTGCACAAAGTATATAAGAACGATATAGTTCAAAATGATATATATCAACTGTAAATCAATATTATTCAAAGTTGAGTTAGAATGAGTTGAAAATGCCTGAAGCGTAAATGAACAATGTAGAAATTATTAGTAAATGTTCATTTGATGATGTTGTAAAATCTAGAGGTACTCATGAAGATACCTTAATGTTATAAAGTATTGATGATAATCGTGATGGAAACGGTACTCTAGAAGAGACTCCCAAAAGAAGTTAGACATAACACATTTGATCGTAATTATTGAATCCCTGAAGTGGTTCTATATAGGTACCTATAAATGATAAACATATTTGAAAAATATATAATTTCAAGAGATCTCTATAAATTATGTCAATATGGGAGGAAATTATCATATAATGAAATTTTTATCGACAATAGATGTTGAATGTTTGTATATGCAATAAACTAACATGATATAGCAAAGATCGTGGTATTAGATTTGTTGAGAATTATCGACATACATTTTATTTTTGACCAAAATATTATGACGCAGTCCAGGCAAGTTTACTAGCATAAAGTGAGTAAGACTGGTAGGGTGTGCAAATAAATATTTATAATGAGAAATTTACATATATGTATTTGTACATAATGAATTGTTGTACAAAGTTTGCATAGACATGAGATTGATTGAAGTAAGGCTTAAATATTGAGAAAATATAATCATCATTTGATTATAGCCTAGAATATATTTTATGAGGATTTATAAGTGTCACATAAATGTTGCAACAAAAAGTTATTTATTTGGAGCTCCTAATATAGTGAGAATTTGAAATAAGTCTTATCTAAAAATTCTAGAAGAATTTAATACATGTCTTAAGTGATATAAATTCAAAGTCGCACACACTATATGACAAAGATCTTTGTATGAAATAAAGACATGTAAGTAAATTATTGTTTGAAAAATACGTATGGTTGTCTATGCAGTACAAATTCGTAAATTATACGTTGTGATAGACTCTTAAAGAGTTTTTGATTAATTGAAGGACAAACTTTTATTTCTTTTGTATATCGAGAAATATTAAATGTATAAAATTTGTTTATTAGTAGAGAAGTCTTGAAGTACTTCACATGCATCAAGAATTATAGATATATGATCATTTGATATGGAAATTAAGATCATAAAACAATAATGGAACAAAAATATGGTCTTGGAGTACCATCATTGTCACAAATAAAAATTTATATTATCATTAATGTGTTATGTTCATATCTACTTGAAATGTTAAATTTTAGTATGAACAAAATTGTATACACACATGAATGATACAATTAGTTGGATAAAGATTAATGTTCCACGAACCCCTCATCTATAATTTAGAAGTCCACACATACTCTGGAAGAGTTATAAAAAATATATGATCATAGATAGTATACGGTGATATTTTAAAAGTGATAACAATAATCTTATGAAATATATTATCACCAAAAGAATTATGGATCATATGTGCATGAGGGGGAGACATATTCATATTGCACTCTTTTTCCCTTAGTTCAGGTTTTGTCCCACTGGGTTAACCTGACAAGGTTTTTAACGAGGCAAACTTGTAAATAGTTATGAATATGAAATATGTATTGTGCTCTTTTTCTTTAGCTCAGGTTTTGTCCCACTAGGTTTTCCTGATAAGATTTTTAACGAGAAAACTGTAAATTATGTTAACATACTTGCACTTTATGAAGCAAGTAGAGAATGTGTGGGAGTGAGATCATTGACATAGCATATTCAGGAAACATATGAATTGCACTCTATAAAGCACACAAGCAGTTCTCTATGAAGATAATACTGCTTACATAGCTCAACTAAAAGGAGAGTACATTGAAGGAGATAGAATTAGAACACATTTCACCAAATTCTTCTTCATACGTTTCAAGAAAATGCAAATTGGTGTTCAACAAATTCAATCAAGTGTCAATCTTGCAAACTTATTCACAGAGTTATTACCAACATCAACATTTGAGAAGACGGTAGACAAGATCGAAATTCGTCGATTAGAAGATCTCCACGAATGCCTAAATGAGGGGGAGTTAGTTTACACTATACTCTTTTTCTTTTGATCAAGTACTTTTTTAGTAAGGTTTTTAATGAGATAGTTTTTATAGACATCCAAAGGAAAGTGTTATGAAATATTATTTATGGATGTCCAAATTACCATATTAATTATCATCATTAATGCTTGATTGTATTTTCCTTTATTACATATTGATTTAGTTTCCCATTTCTTTAGTCAATACTTTTGTATAAATAGGGGTTCACCCCATTGGAATAAACAATTGAGAAATTCTCATTCAGTTTCTCTTTCTCTCTTCATCTTCTTCTTCCTTTCTTCTTACTTATTTTTATATTATTCTATATTATTTTATAACAGGATTTAGATTTTTCTTTAATTTTTAATTGCAATGTGAGTTATATGTAAACTAGTAAACATTCCGCGCTTCTCGGCGGATATATAAAATATTTTAAATCATATATAAAAAATAAATTGTGTATTTTAATTAATAATAATTACTTAATAAAATTATATTAAAATTTTAACTTTACTATTAAAAAATTTGTAACATAAATACTTAAAATATTAAATTTGTTGCTAATAATTACAGAAATTCGAAAAATAGTAACATAAATCCTCATTTATTGTTTAATTTTTATTCTGATGTGTGTGTTAAGTTCTGAGTTCGAATTTTATTGTGTGTGTTTTTAATGTTTAAGTTTTAGTGTTTTGCTGGAGTTCTAATGTTTGAGTTTGTGTTTATGAGATCTGTTTTTACTTATTTATTTATTTTTATAAATTTTGAGAACTTGAAATTTGATGTTGTTTCTATTGATTATTAGGATTGAAAGTTTAATTTTCATACGGGAATTAAAGTTTGTCTTTTCGTTTCATTGATTGAAAAATATTAGTAGAAAATTTATGAAATGAAAATTTTGAATATATGAAAATAGAATTGAAAAATAGCATTTGAATCGAGAATCAAAGTTTATTGTTAATCTTCTTACAAAAAAAAGTTTATTGTTAATCTGTAAAGATAATATGGCTGGAAGAGGATGGAAAAACTAATTTTTATTTCATTTAATATGTATAGAATTTTTTTTGAATAATATGAATTTATTTTAATTATTTTTTGTTTTTTAAAATTATTTTTTAAAAAAGAATTTTTAGTTTGGCCAATACTATATTTACATGTGACACTTTATTGATCAACTAACTGAACAATAAATTGAGTGTTAAGTTTAAAAATTTGAAGATATCAATAGGAACTACAATGTTGACATCAAATTTATATGATTGGAATATAAAGATAATGCATTATAAAAAAATTTGATTCATAATCTCACACCTTTTTTTTTTTTGTTCAATTCATAATAAATTATTTCTATAAAAAAACACTTTTCTTATATTCTGCAAATTAAAAAGAACTTCACACACATATATATATAGTTATCAATTATAAATAAATATATATAAATAACTGAATAATTATTTAATTTAATATTATTAAGTTAATTTATATTTATTATTATGTATTTTTTAAAAAATAATTAATTTAAGATAGATATTTTTATAGAAAATTTATTAAAATAATAGTAAAATATTAATTTGTGAATTTATACTTTAATAAAATATAAAAAAAATGAGAGGATTAAGGAGAAAAAAGAAAAATAACTTTGGAGGGATTTTAGACCGTCACGTCCTCATACTTTTCCTTTATATATATAGATATTGATATATACATAGATGCATAGATATATAGATATATAGATATGTAGATTCATATATATATATATGGAGGAGGTTCCAATAGTTACATTTTTATTGTAACCATCATGGTTACATTTTTTTTTAGTCATTGGATCACTATTAAATGGTCGTGATTAATTTGAAAATTAAATTAAAAAAAATAAAAAATGACCTGTAACTTGATATTAACCTGTTAATTTATTTCCTTCTAAAATATTAATTAAGATTAATTATATTTTAAAATTAAATTAAGTATAATTATTAATTAATTTTTTACAATTTATTACTAAATAAGGATCTTTTAGCAATTTATTTTTTTACACTTAAATTATTTTAATTTTTATAACAAAACTCTTAATCATTTAAAATTCTAATTTCATAATTAAAATTTTATTATACTTATAATATTAATTTAAAATAATTACAGTTTATTATACTTCTTGTATTTCAATGTATCTTAATCGTATTATACCTTGAAAGTTGAAACTGTCAAATTTATAATCTATGATTTTGTGTTTTTTATTTTTTTTTTATTTTCAAAAGAAAGAACATATAATTTAGTTCTTCATGCTCTCTTTTTTTTCTTTGTTTCTTTGATAACTTTGATGTTTTTTTTTTTGTTCTTCCAAGTTTTGAAAAAAAATCTTTTTACTAAATATTATAAATTAAAAGGTAACTATTATAAATATTCTTAATTTATAAATTAAATATAAATTAAGTATGTAAAATAATTTATTATATTAGATTCTATAGTAAATGAGAATTGGTGCGTTTTCACCTATTTCACAGAGAAATTATATTTTCTAAAATGAAAATAAAAGTAAGGTAGGTGGTCTCGAACTCAAATCTCCTCAACAATAAACTAGTGGTACAACCATTACACCAAATTAAATTATTTGATATTACTTGGTTTACAATATATTTAAATGGTTTATAATTAGTATATGTTAGGTTTCATCTTATTACTTCATTTAAATGCTCACATGTCTTTTTTAAATTAGCAAATTTATCCCTTAAAATTTGACAAATATCAAATCGTACCCCCTCAAAATAAAAATAAGAAATATTCAACATTCTTTTAGTAAAAAATCAATTTAGATGTAAAAAAATATATTAAAATTTTAAATTCAAAACTCGTTGACTTTATGAAGGCCATTGAGAATTGTGAAAGAAGAAAGTGAATGAGAGGTTAGCTATAGGACGAAAACAGAAAAATTGAGCATTTTAGGAACAAATACAGTTGAACATTTGTGCCAAGTTCAGATTTACTACACTGATTCCCTCAGACAATCATCACAAGAACACATCCTGCAAAAAAGAAGCAGGGTGTGTTCTTGTAAAAAAATTCATTATAAGGACAAAATTTTAATTTATATAAAAATAATTTTAATTTTTGTAAAAAAAAATTGTAAATATTATAATTAAATAGCTTAATTGTTAAAATAATTAAGCTAAGGGATTTATATATAAATAAAAAATATATATATTTATAAATTTTAATTACTAAAAAAGTTTCTTAAATATTTATTTAATCACTTAAAAAATAGTTAATTATAATTAATTAATTCTAAAAATAGAATTTTTACTTATTGGTAACTTGCTCTTACAGGTAAAAAAAAACTGTAACCATATAGTTACAATAAAAATGTAACCATTGAATAGTCACCCATATATATCTATTCTATATAAAGTGTGCCTATATAACAGAAATTCTTGGTTTATGAGAAATTCATGACTTTTATTTATATTAAAAATAAAATAGTTTATGAGAAATTGATGGGTCACTTTTTATTTATATATAATAAAATAAATAGCTTAATTTATTCTCTCCTTTATTCTCTCATATTTTTAATTTTTTATTAAATTAATAAATATTAATCAATTAATTAATCTACTAATATTAAAATATCTACTAAATTTTTTTAAAGTTTAGCATTACTAATTAATAAAAACATCAAAATATCGTCCATTCTTATTTCATACATATACAAAATCTTTCTTGAAAAATTAAAATATATCTAACTCATTTAATATTATAAAAATTAATTAATTAAGTAAATAGTAGGATGCTTTGCTAATTATTAATTTATTTTAATTATACCCTTATTATATTTATATAATGGGGAGTTCTATTTGCACCTCATAAAATGATAAATACAGCCTATTATTAAAAAAATATAAACTTAAATAATTTTTAAAATTTACTCTAAATAGTTTTTCAAAATTTTTCCCTCATATTATTTTATGTTAATTTCAATAATTATTTTGATTTTATTTTCATAATTTTTTTTAACTCATGTATATATATATATTTTTATTTTTTTTAAGAAAATTTCATATAAATTTTTTGTTATAATATTTAAAATATAATTTATTTTTATTTGATAGGTATATTTTTTTAAGAATATGAATTGGAAGAAAAAAGTTAAAAAAACTTAGTACAATTGAAGATATTAATTTTATATAAATACAATTATTAAAATGGAGTGTCTTTAGAAATTTCGGGGGTGTAAATAATATTTCCCTTTTATAATTTATTTTCAAAAGGATCGAGTAAGAGAATACGTGTAATATTTATATATATATATATATATATATATATATATAGATCGCATTTACATGCATGGTATAATAATTTATATATTTATATATCTATTTATATAAAGGAGAAGTATGAGGCGGTGACGTGGTGGTAGTCAATTAATAAAATACCATATGTAAATATAGTATTGGCCAAACTAATTATTATTTTAGAAAAATTATTTAAAAAACAAAAATTAATTAAAATAAATTCGTATTATTCAAAAAAAAAACATTATTATACATATTAAATGAAATAAAAATTAATTTTTCCGTCTTCTTCCCGTCATATTATTTTTATAGATTAACAATAATTTTTTTTTTTGTTAGGAGATTAACAATAAACTTTGATTCTCGATTCAAATGATATTTTTCAATTCTATTTTCATATATTTAAAATTCTAATTCCATAAACTTTCTACTAATATTTTTCAATTAATGAAACGAAAAGAAAAACTTTAATTCCTGTATGAAAAATCAAACTTTCAATCTTAATAATCAATAGAAACAACATCAAATTTTAAGTTCTCAAAATCTATAAAAATAAATAAATAAAAACAGATCTCATAAACATAAACTCAAACATTAGAACCTCAATAAAACACTAAAACTCAAACATTAAACACACACACAATAAAATTCGAATCCAGAACTTATAACACACACATCTGAATAAAAATTAAACCATAAATGAAGATTTATGTTAGTATTTTTGAATTTCGGTATTTATCAGCAACAAATTTAATATTTTAAGTATTTATATCATAAATTTTTTAATAGTAAAGTTAAAATTTTAATATAATTTTATTAAGTAATTATTATTACTTAAAATATACAATTTATTTTTTATATATAATTTAAAATATTTTATATATCCACCGCAAAGCGCGGGATGTTTACTAGTATATATATATATAGGATTAGTTATATATATTTATAATAAATTAGTATATTATAGGTTTTTTTAAAAATTTTTAAATCAATTAGCATATTATAAGAATTAGTTAATTAATTAATATTTTGATTTTTTTTTTTTTTTGAATCGTAGTATATGAAATTTTGTATTTTTTGAATTTATATGATATTTTTTGTTATAAAGGAATGCACAAAGCATTCTAGGTGGCATCTTATATGAAGTTTTTTCCTAATTCTTTGTTATCTCTATTTTTCACATTTATTTAATTTTTAAATTACTTTTTCATTCAATTACATCATAATAATCTATAGTCAATAAGTTAGTAATAATAACAATAATAAATTAATCAAATTTATAAAAGAGAGAAATTATGTGTCTATAAATATCAATTAATATTAATAAGTATTATGAAAACCAAAAGTCATTCAAAATAATTAATAATTCTTATGAATGTTACATTTTTTAGATTGATATTAGAATTACCTTTCGTACCAAAAGTAAATAAAAAAAAAACATAAGTCAAACAATGATATAATAATCCCTTCAAAAAAATCAAAACAATAATAATAATCATTCTTCACAAAAAATTCACTATTTATAGTTGTAATATTTTTTTAATTCGATTTTATTATTTTATTATTCATTTAAAATTATATCTATTTAATATTTAAATAAAAAAAATATTCATATTTAAAGTTTTGTAAATGTTAAGAATTACTTAAAAAAAATTATGATAAATTTTAAAATAAATTTAGTAACATATTTTATTATTCTATATTTATTATCTGTTTTTAACAATATATATAATTGTGATAGTATACATAATGAAATATTTAGTTACTAAATCCTTTCAAAATAATATATGTTCAGTTACTAAAGAAAATTATGTAATAAGTTTAATGAACCACAAATTTATATTTACACATAATAATAGTAATATTAATAATTGTAATTATATATAAAAAAAATATTAACTAAACAATTATACACAATATATAAGTAACAGATTGACATAATTATGTTATACATAAATATTTTAATGTAATTATTAATAAACTAACCTATTGACTTTCCAATACCACAAAATATTATGTAGAGATTCTTCCACTCTAATTTAATTATTACAATTTGTCAAAGTCTTTTCATTTTCCTACCTATCTTTCAAGTTTTTTTTTTTTTTTCACATAACATCTCACACTCATGCAATACTTTCTCTATAAATATAATTCCTTCTCTACTTGATCTCCTCACACTCCTCTCTCTCCCTTTCAATCTTTTAAAAATCTTTTTCTATTTTTTCTATTTTCATCTTCAAAAACAATGGTAGGAAAACATTAAATGTCATGGCTATGGAGAAGAAATCATCATCAACATTATCATCTCAACCACAAAGACAATGTTTGTGAAGAAGAAGTTTAATAATAGTAATAATAATCACTCTCAAGAAAAATATATATGTGTGTGTGTCATGTGCATTTATAGTAGTTAATATCTTATAAAAATACTTTTAGTATTGATCATCATGTTTTTAGCTTATTAGTCAAGTCATTATTTTAAGAAATCCCTCTCTTATTAGTCAGTCATTTACAATAGTCATTGTTTTAAGAAAGTTTCATTCACAAACAAGGGAACCTTTGACAAAAAATTAGAAAATTTTCAAGCTAAATTATTAGGCTATCATGTATGTGTGATTTTATTCTGTGTAATTATTATATTGTATAATTATGTTTTCTTTTTATTTTTAGAAGAAAAAAGTGTAATTATATGTTAAGTTGGATGTTTAATTATTATTATTATTATAATTAGAATGAAATGATTGATATATGATATACATGTTACATTTTAAATTTAATTATATAATTAAAATTATATATTATTCTGAAAATTATTATATTTTTAATTACTTAATCATTGTATATTTCTTTATTATTTTTTAATTAAATTTCTTAAGATAATCATATTGTAAACGATTTATTGATTCATATACGTCTTTTCATCTCTCTTTATATTTTTATATAATTCACAATTAATATATTAATCTTATACATAAATACTCTCACATTCTAAATAAGTAACATATCATATATATATATATATATAGATAGATATATAATATTTTTCTTCTTACTTTTTCCCTATATAAGTAACAAGTAACCTATTTTAACATATTAAATATATACATACCATCAACTTATTTAGCTTTTAAAATAGCACAAATTTAGGCAAACCTATACCAATTATTTTTAATTTTAGTTTGACAGTTATATATAAATATATATTATTAAACTAATAAAATCAAAATAATCTTTGTATCATCAAATAATTTCTTATTAATAATAATAGTATCCTTTTACTTTTTAAAACTCACATTATTATTATTATTATTATTATTATTATTATTATTATTATTATTATTATTATTATCTAAATATTTTACCATATATATATGGTTTTATCACGAAAAAAAATCCCATTCTAAAATAATAATAAATAATCTCACAATTTTGTGATCAATATTGATTAGTTCTTCATTATTTAGTCTTTTATAACAAATTAATTGTTTGTATTATGTGTAAATTTTGTCATACTTTATGTATAGTAATATTTGAGAAAAAAAAACAACACTTAAAGTTGGTATAGTATTAGTAGAAATTTTTTCTCATAAAATTTCTAATATGACTATTTAGTAGTGGTGGCCACTCCAAATAATATGGTAGATGATACAAAATATCGTGGCAATGCCAACTTGAATATATGGGGATTGACAACGACAAATATAGCCATAAATGATAGTTAATGGTAGCAGCTATAACGCTGTTGAAATATATATAAAAAAAATCTCTCAATTTAGTAGGATCTACTATAAAATCTTAAAAGTTTAATATAAAATATTACAGTCTATTAATATTAAGATAAACACTCTAATAATTTAATAATTAACATACATTTTTTTATATAATCAATAATAAATAGATTTTAATAACCTATATGTAATAGAACTAATATTAATAAATATATTAATAAGTTTTAAAATTTTAACATCACATGTCATGTGTCATGTAGTTTAGTTGATTCTGATACTTACTATTATAAATTTCTTTTAAAAAATTTATAATTTTTATAACACAATAGTATATTTTATATTGCACTCATTCGGTACAAATAAAAAATAATGAATATTATATTACACTCACTCTACATGTCAAATATTAAAAATTAAAAAAAAAATCCTTTAAGTTTTTTAACGAATAAGAAAATAATTTTTTTATTTTAAATTGTTAATTTTAGTTCAATATATAATACTAGGAAAATTCTACAATGCACCCCCTTAAAATGGATATATTGATGCACCCCTATCTGTTTTAGCATCCGAAATAATTTTTTAGTCAAATTTTTTCTCATGGTCATGTACGTTATAGTTATTTAAGACATCCTGCAAAATTTTAAGAAATTTGAAAAAATTTAACACGTCGAAAACTATGTTCAAACAGTGTGTTGCACGCGTGACTATTTTATTTTATACGCGTATAAAATAGGCTATTTGAACATTATTTTCTATATTGTAAATTATTCCGAATTTTTTAAAATTGTGTAAGATATCTTAAATAGCTATAACGTACACAAATATGAAAAAAAAAATAGACTAAAAAATTCTTCTAGATGCCGAAACAAGTTAATGGTGCATCGGTACATCCCTTTTAAGGGGGTGCATTGTAGAATCACCCTATAATACTATTACATATATAAAATAATAAAAAAGTATTCCATTTTTTATTTAGAAATAATTAAAAAATAAGAAAAGAATAATTTATAATATTTTACTTATTTAGTAAAAATATTAACAACTACTTAATTAATATATGAATTTCTAAATTAATAAAATAATTATAAATTAAATTTTATTTTTTTAATGATTATAACAATCAGATGAGACACAATATTTTTATAACAATCTCACGTGTGCTCAACCAACTTTATACGATACTTATCATTTTAGTTACTACACAACAGTAAGACAAATAAATTATGAAAATAATTAGTCATATGAATTATGATTCCCTTTTCATCGTTATAATTTAAGGTAGAAATTTCAAATCTATATAATTTATTAAAATTAATCTCCTTATTAAATATTTCATATAGAAAAATTCTTTTTAATATTTTTTTTATATAAAACCCTCACTTTTTTAGTTTTGGAAAATATATAATATTGTGATAGTTTATTTTACAGTTGTCATCCTACATTCAATTTTATGAGAAATGCATTTCGCTGACACCACAAAACAAAATATCAAAACTTTCATAAATAAAGAAAAAATCCTAAACAATCTTTTAAAAACAACTACATCATCAATTACAAGTCTAGATTATTAAATTCAAGAGACTGTTTTCTTTTTTCTTTATTTTATCATAAAAACATATGCAATTTTTTTTGTTAATTCCACTATTTAATATTTGTCACAAATTTGTCATCTTTCTGTGTATTATAAAATAATAAATTATGTTTTTAAATTTCAACCATTTTACTTGATTTATAATGCACACATCAAAATATTATATTTTAGATTATATCATTGAATAAGTAAAAAAAATTATAAAATATTTATAAAAGTTGAGCAACACCGCGCGAAGCGCGGCTTAGTTCCCTAGTATATATATAAAAGAAAGCATTCAAGAGTTTATGTGGCATCTTTCCTTTCTTTCTTTCTAATTTATCTATTTTATAGTTAACTTGAATTTTTATTTCATATTTTAATTTTTATAATTTATTTCATAGCAATTCATTATTAACATTAATATGATTATAAAATAACCGAAAAATTTAATAGCACAAATTTAATGTGTAGTATTATTTTTTGTGTAATTTAATACTTATATCCACAAAACCTATCATCTTCTCTAATAAAATTATTTAACATTAATATAATTATAAAATAACCAAAAAATTTAATAGCACAAATTTAATGTATAGTATTATTTTTTGTGTAATTTAATACTTATATCCACAAAACTTATCATCTTCTCCAATAAAATTATTGTTTATGCATGTAACATCAAATTTTTAATTTACAATAATTAATATTTATTAATTTATACTCTATTGGAAAACTATTCATTTTCCACCACACCACCTCTCTCTCCTTCTTTATGTATAACAACTATAAATAGGTATCATATTTCTCAATCTCACATATGATATTTTTGTTTATCAAATTAATAATGTTAAATAATGCTTCATATGAATGAATAGGAATGATTCCTATAGAAGGATTTTACATTTTTTTTATCTTATTCATGAGGTATTTATTTATACATATATTAATATATTTTAATTTTTATCTATTATGTATTATGAAATCATAGTGTATTATTAGATATTATATTTCTCATTCTCACATATGATATTTTTTTTTTATCAAATTAATATTGAGGAGTAAATCTTCCATGTACATATATAAATAGAAATGATTACTATAAAGAGAGTCTACATTTTACAATTTTATTCATGAATTTATATAAATATATATATATTTAATTTTTATTTATTATGTATTATCAATCATTATATATATTGAAATGATTATTTAGTTTTTATGATTTTGATTTGAAAGTAAAATTAATAGGATGATTTTGTTAAGAGTTTCTTTAAGTTTATTGCACTAATAAAAGATGTGAGTGAAGAGTTTTGGAGGAGATCGATCTTTTTTTTAAAAAAATATATTATGTGTTGTATTTTTGAATAAAGGATTAATGAAGCAAGAAGAAGAATATAGTGATGATATTTTATTTTTTATTTTCTTTATTGTTATATTTGTATCAATTAATTGAAAAGAAAAAATTTATATTATTCAATTTTTTCTAGCATATACTTTATTTATTTATACGAGTTTTAAAATCTTTTTTTCTTTTTTAATTATTTTAATTTACTTTTATCATGTGTAATAAATTTTGGAAATCTTTTTAGTTCCATATATCAGTAATTTTTTTAATTAATTTTTGAATAGTTTTCTTATTAACTTTTCAATTTTAAGTACTTTGTGAAATTATTATTTCAACATATATTTTATATGTTTTAGTCACTATAATAATTATAGATATGTATAATTATAATTATTAGAAAATTAAATTAACATCCATTTGTTAAAAGAAAAATATATGTAGAGGGTATATATTTAGCTATTGGAATAAATAGTTCTTTTTCTAATATATCTATTATATTATTATGAAATGAAATATATATTATCCATTTTCATAAATAATTACTCAAAAAGTCATTCTGCTTATGGTGTTGTGGTGACATAATATTTTATTTTCACAAATTTACAGCTATTAATAATTAATTATCGAAATATGAAATAATTTCAAATAATAATAATAAAAAAAATATCAAAATATGAAAAACTTAATAATAATAATTTACAACTATAAGAAACTAAATATCTCAATGAGTTGTACATAATCTTAATTATTATTGTAATTTGATTAAACTATTTATGATTGTGTTACATACAAACTAATCCAGTTTTATTATATAATTAGATATTTAATTACAATTGAAGTGAACTAAATTTGTATTGGATCTGATAAGATAACAAATAATATTTTCAAATTTCAATTAAGAATGAATTCAAATAACTACATAAATTATAATTATATTTATATATAAACTATTTCTATTTCAATATTATTGGCTATTTATTACTTTTTGCTATTTCGCACTTAATTAGAAAATCTTAGAAAAAAAAATGCATCTTATTAGTTATTATGTAAAATATTTTGAGACCTTTTAATTGTTGTTTTTTAATTTATTAGCTATTTTTAAAACAAAAATTATATACACTAAAAGTAAAAAAGTTGATAACTTTATGTAGTACAACTATTACATAAATAATTGTTACTGCTTTATATATTTTTATGTAGTATTTCCTATATGTTTTTTTTTTTTTTATATCTTTCCTATATGTTTAAGTTAATATTGAAATCATGTTCTAGAACTAAAAATTCAGTTAACAAATTAAATCAATCAAATTATTAATAGAATTGGATTATAAGACTTAAATAAATTGGACTAGGTGATTATGTCTTTTAAAATTTTATTAATACTTGTATTGGATCATATTATTATGTAAAAAAAGTTAAATTTAATTGAATTAGTACATTAAACAAAAAAAATAATTAGAAATATTTTAAAAAAATTACAAAGACTGCGCAAAGCGCGGCTTAATTCTCTAGTATTTATAATAAATTAGTACATTAGCCAAAAAAAAAAAAACGTATTGGCTGATAGGTGAAGTTGGAATTATCAATTAAAAAAATAAAAAGAAAATGAGAGAATTAAGGAGAAAACTAATAGAGGTATATTTTTTATATTTAATCAATATTTTATGAAGCTAATAAAAAATTAAAAAAAAATAAGAGAATTAAGGAGAGAGCGAATAATACTAATTACAGAAATTTTAGAGCGCCACGTCACCGTTTCTTATCTCTCATTTAGATATATGGATATATAAATTATTAAAATAATACTAAAATATCAATTTGTAGATTTATGTTTTAATAAAATATTAAAATTGAGAGAATTAGGAAAAGAAAAAAAAAATAGTTTTGGAATAATTTTAGAATTCCTCGTACTTTTTCTATATATATATAGATTTCTGTAAAAAAAAATAAATAAATAAAAACTTTATTAAAGTATAAAATTAAAAATAAAAAACCTAATTAATTTTCACCAAGATTAATAATATATTATTTGCTTTTAAAAATAATATACTATTAACATATAGGTGCTCCTAGCCACAACCTAAAATATTTAATAATAAGTACACAAAAAATAAAAAATACCTTGAAAATTATAGGACAAGCTAGCTAGAGCTGTATATTAATTCATTAGTGTTTATTAGTATGGATGTAAGAAGCATCCTTAATTAACAACAATAATAGACTAGATACCATATAGCAATAGTACTGTAGTCCCTTCCATCTCTTACAACCATCCTCCACCAGAAAGATAAACTACCCAAGAAAAAAAATGTATTCTTCAAGTTTGGTACTTATTTCTCCTACTTCACCTAAGATATTATCTATTGGGGATTCCCTGCATTCAATCCACAAGTAGTGTTGTTCCACATATTTCTTCCTTTTTATTCTGTACTGGACCCTTTTTATTATTTCAACTTATAAAAGAACAACCATTATTAATTATCACTATATAAATTGACTGTTTCTTCAGTAAGTCCAATCTTGAGGAAGACCGATCTCGTTCTGGTGCATGGCCTGCGCTGTCCTAGAGTACTGTCCCTTCTTTTGTGAATTTTTCCCATTTTTCTTTGAGTTATTAATAATAATATCTGAAAAAAAAAAAATACAACCAAGACCAACTTGTTAATTAAAAAAATAAACGTAGAAGAATTAAATTAAGAATAGAATTTGCACAGAATAAGATTCTTTTTATTTTAAAATATTGTAGTTTTTTTTTTATTTGTGTGTGTGATTACGTACCGTGTTGTTGGACTGAGAAAAAATCAGTAGTATTTTGTCCAGACATGTTATCCATTCGGTCAAAGTGAACTTTCAGTGCCTGCATTACTTTTGCTGGTATTAAAACTGGTGAACATCCTGATGAGTTTAGTCAAAAAAGAATAAAACAAATGGTTAGAGTTTCTTCGAATCATGCCACTATAAAAATTTAGAACACACACGCCAAATAAATAAAATAAAATAAAATGTCAACCCTTTTCTTCTCTATATATTGGAACGGGTTTTTTTTTTAATTTTTAATTAAAAAAAAAAGAAAAAGAATAGTTGGTTAACTGAACAATTTGCAAAAGGACCAAACTCCACACAAGGGTGACACCATTGCATTATCATAGGTAGGAAAATGTAGTTAATTAGTAACTTAGTACCAAAAGTTTAGGTTTAAGGAAATGAGAGATTGAGAGGAATAATATTATTTCTATAATTAGCTACGAATACCTATACAATCATTCGATTTAAATTAGATCCAAGGTCACAAACCAACACCAAAAAGAATTAAAAAAAATATTACATTACAAACCAGTAGTACTGATTATCAGATATCAAAGATGGGATTGGTGATACTCCACTTTCAGACCAACCAATCCCAACGACTTGGGAACCGTAATAAAATCACCCCCTTTAACGACTAATTTAAAAAAAAAAAAATCAAAATCAAAATCACACCCTATAATTTTAAGAATATAACTATGGGATCGAAATATATTCTTGGCAAAATTCATATTTCTACCATTCTCCAAAAAAAAAACAATTGAAATGATGTGACATAATATAAGTAAGAAATAGGTGACACACCAAAATTGGGAATATGGGATGGGACAAAGTAAATTATTTTGTTCGAACTTGGAATAGGGTATAATAGTGACCTTTTTTTTTGCGAGACTGTGATGTTTCGCCAATTACACCAGGTAAAAATACTCCGGTCCCACTAGACCCACTTGCAGAACCCGACCCGCCAAGAAAAACCGCTCGCATACCCGAACCCAATGGTTGCTGCTGCTGTTGTTGGGGCTTCTGGTTAATTACCGGGGAAACCCAAGGGTGACGTTTTGGTGTTGGTCTGTCCTTCTTCACGTATGGAAGATTGAGATTTTGTTCTTGATTTTGTATTATTCTCTTTCCTGTTGTGCTTTTCTGCTTTGGAATCAGCTCTTGCTTCACCTTACGAAACTGTAGATATACACAAAAAAAGAATAATCATAATTATAATAATATAATATTATTGAATCTTCAATGAATATATGGGTTGTACTTGCTTACACGAATAGCTTGAATTTGATCTAGAGTTTGAGGTTGGTTACGGCGAAATCCTGAAGTTTTTAGATTTGAAGTAGCTAGTAAGCTCTGATTTTGATTATTACTACTCGAATGTTTGCTGAAGCCTTCGTTATTGCTTATTATATTTAAATCTTCAAGCTTTGATGTTATCTCGAAACTGCTGTAATCCCAAGGGAGCTGTCGTTTTTCGACCAGTGGCGTGGCCGGCGGCGTTGGCTCATGAGAAGACCTTTCTGGGCTTCCATAACTCGAACCTAACGGAGACCATGTTCCGACCCGACTCGAATTCGAACCCCATACTCCGAAATCCTTTGTCTGAAAACAACAATAAATTTCTGAATAACTTGCTCTTTTGGTGAACAAAAAAAAAGCAGAGTAATTAATAAGCAGTAACTGAATATGAGTACACACCTTGTTCTGTTTTCCTGGGCTACTAATTAAACCAGGGAAACGACACCGTTTATCATCATCTGGATCAAACAAGCCGTGAGTCATCTGATCACGAGTCAACTCGGCAATGCAATAGTCGTCGATTTTCTGTTCAGTCTCCGATTGATCGGCGGAAGAACTCACCGGCGAGGAAAACCCATTACTTGAAAACTCATCATCAAAACTACTATTATGTTGCCAAGGCTTTGAAGGGTCGTCGAATCCTAAAATTTCTGAGAAACTAAAGCCATCGTCGTTAATGTCAGAGAGGTGGAATTGATCAGAAGAAGAGAGTATTAAATCCCCACCGCGGTGTAGGTCAACAGCCATCATAATAATAACGAAGCTTGTTTAAATTTCACCAAGAAAAACAAATACAAGCCGAAAAGTCAGGTGGGGTTTTGATGATGATGATGATGATGATCACCAAGGCACTAGCAGTACTGCTCCGATATGAGTGAGTTTTTAGAGATTATAAAGAAGAAAAGAAAAGCTTTTATTAAGGTTTTGGGTGAGGAAAGGAAGAAGAGGCCTAAAAAAGTTAATGTGGGGACAAGAACAGAGGAAGGGGTGGGTCCCTTAGTTATGTCTGGTTTTTTGTATCACAGATAGTTGGGATAGTTGGGATAGTTGGGTTTGGGTGGTTGGCCGAGAAACTCAAAGTGAGATAGTAAATAACTTACATACAATACAACACACAATAATAGGACAGTGATTTTCGTGTAATATAATTAGTAATAGCCAGATAATTGTAATGTCATAAAACTAGCTAGGCTAGCTAACAGTATACGAATAATTGTTTATTGCTTCTTATTGTTTAGATTTGATGTAAATTGTATAATAAGGAAATTTGTTGTAAATTTTCTTTAATATTGTTGTATACGAATCTAGTTATGTGTGATTTCTAGATTTTTTTTTTTTTTTTTTTTTTTTGAGATGAAAATCCTAAAACTTTACCATAAAGAGCATTGGCTCTTAAAAAGGATGAAGGGGGATCTTATTAAAAATTTACAAAGTAAATTTAGTAAGATTGTGGGCAATAACATTAACTCTCTTAGAGCAAATGAGAAAGACTTACATTATTAAAGAGAGCTAAATTACAATAAATCTCGTAAAACTAAGTCTAACGACGATTCTAAAAAATATTATTGTTAATCTTACTTACTACATTAAGACAATCATTCTCATACTAAATATTATCCAGATCAAACAAATGGTATTGGACTCCAGCATGACGCAAAATAAGAGCTTCAACAACTTCAAACTAAAAATATCCAACCATGTGTCAAATAGCCGAGTATAGACAACCCCATGAATATCACGGATAACTATACTCATACTAGAGAAGCCCCTCGCCACATCTAACATTGGACAAACCCACCATAGAAGGTACCCAACGAGACACGAGGATTGTTATCCGCATTTTCAGCATTGGACAAGTGGAATCCAAGTCAGCATCTAAGGCCCATTAGTGGGTCTCTCAACGAAGATAAAGTGGGCCAAGCCCACTTGTACATGTCTTTCCAGGAACATATCCTAGCTTCGTGACCATAAAGTCTTCTGCCCTTGGCGAACCATCCCCGGAAACAATTTCGGTACCACGAGATTGAAGGGACGAGACAGCGTGTTCCTGAAACACCTTCCAATTTCCCTTTTTATTCCTGCACATAATAAGGAAACTACTGCCAAATCGCAACAGAGCATCGTACCAGGTTAAATGAGGAAACTTCGTATAACGAACATTAAGCAATTAACTCATAGATTAATTGCCCATAATCAAAGCACACTGTGTTGACCAAATCAAGCCAAATCCAATCCGCCTAGTTAGCAAATCGTCTCCCATGGGTTGGACTTCATGAGACGGATGAAGTGTATTAATTACTGTAAACTCCCTAATAGAGGGAAAAGGAAAAATGAATGTAATTCTCAAACTACTATAAATACCCATCAAATCCTACAGATTAAACTTGAGAACATATATTCTTTGTATTTCTAAAGGCTTTTACAAGCTAAATAACTACTGAATAATACTGACTCGTGGACTAAGGCTAATTAACGCCCCAACGACGTAAAAAAACTCTTTGTCTCTTTTTACTCCTTCTCTTTTAATTATTTGTTTCTTCAGTTCTTTATCCATTTTTAAAAATCTCAGTAAACTAGCCTGTGCAGCTAGCTGCAAGAAAGTACTTGGTCTATATACCACAGGAGTAGTAAAAGGAGTTCGAAGGGTCCAACCCGAAGTGAGTCTGCGAAGAAGACCCAAAAATCAAGATACACCGAGTATACTAGTCTCATAGATACTCGAGAAAATGAGTACAATGCAACCTGTAACATGGTACATTACTGGAAGCCTCTGCCAATGCATAAATACAGAAAACAAAGAAGTGATTCAAGCAAGAAGTGAGAATATCATGGGGATATCGATCACACCACAAATGAATGTGACTATTTAAAAGATGAAATTGTGGGATTAGTACGGAATGGACACTTAACCAATTGGGTAAGGATCCCAGTCATATATCTAGGACAGGAAGTTGCACATGGAAAGCTTTTCATTCCAGGATAGCATGGAGCCATAAATCCTCCTCGGGGGGTAAGTCATCCACAAGTTCCTAGAATACAAGCTCCAAATGCACAAGCCATTCAAGGGGCACTGAATGCTCTAGCAGCAGTAGTCGCTATAGCTCCCAGTCCCATAAATCTGTACCTTCCAAGAGTTGCATTGCCAATCTTAGATGATCATGTGGCAACTATCTCTGGTGGACCTCATATTGCCGGAAGCACTCAAAATTCCCAAAAGAGATACTTGAATAAGTTGAATCAAAGTGAAGCTTGCCACTTGGTACAATCACCTTTTCAGCGTCTAAGACGGATGAATTTACAATGACTTTCACGAGGATGACGCCAAGCATGTACATTTTCCCCACAATGACCCTCTGGTGAAAGAAGCTCAGATAGCAAATAAAAGGGTTTCCAGAATTCTTGTGGATAATAGAAGCCCTGTAAACATCATTTTTAAAGGAGCTTTCTAAGTCGTTGGGCAAGTGAAAGCCAATCTACTGCCATGCCTAATTCAACTACAAGATTTTAATAGAGACACACTGATCCCCATGGGTGAAATATAACTCCACATGACCATCAATGGGGAAGTCCTCGGAAGCAATACAGTATCATCATTCAAGTATAAAAAATTTATGATAGTCGATCGTCTCACTGTGTACAATTCCATTTTGGGAAGACAATTCTTCATGGATTTTAAAGTAGTAACATTCATCTAGCATTTGTGCTTAAAGTTCCCAAGTGATACTGGAAGCATTAGGAAAATCAGAGGAGATCAAAGAAGCGCGTGTAGTTGCTACAGTGTTTCAACCAAAACTGTACTCATGGTCCAGGAGGGGAATGACTCTGAAGTCGAAACATCTTCCAAGCCAGCACTAGGGGTGGTCTAGAAAGAGAACTTGATCCACGAGCTGGCGTGGAACATATCATAGAACCAATGGAGGAAGTGGAAGAAGTATGCATAGATGATGGAGATCCCACCAAGGTTATCCGAGTAGGGAAGGACCTGCCTTCGACAGTGAAGGAAAAGATTATTTCCACAGTCAAGGAAAATAGTGACATGTTGGCCTATTTCAATAAGCCTTGCATGATTGCGTATGGTGGTAAATCTGATCCAATGTACCATCTAAGAGCTTTCAACGAGCTAATGAAGATGCAAAATGTGTCATGCAAGGCAAGGTGCCAATGCTTTATGGTCATACTTAAAGGAGTTGCATATAAGTGGTTCAAAAGCCTTGTGCCAAGAATAATTACATCCTGGAAGAAATTTTTGGAGGAATTCCTTCAACAGCACCAGGCAGCAAGTGATTACGTTATGCGTGTAACAAGTATCACCAATGTGACGAAAGGAGAACAAGAATCCTTACAAAGCTACATCCATCGCTTCAATGCTAGTCACCAAAGTGGGGAATATGTCCGAAGATGAACTCAAGTTCGCCATAGCCGCTAGAGTACGTCCTCCAAGCACACTATGGGGGAATATGCTGAAAAGGGAATTATTTGGCATAGAAGGCTTCTATGAGAGAGCAGAGAAGTACATCCGTGTGGAGGAAGAAAATAGAGTATTTCAAACGAATACTAGCCAGTGTTACTCAGAAGCTCATCAGATCTCTACAAGGTCTATTAGGAGATGCCCCTAACACTCGTAAGTCGGTGCATTCAGGTGAAGCTCGGCTCTACAACCCGTAAAAATTAGATATTCAAGATGATCCTCAAAGTAAATTTCCATTATGCAGGAAAGCATTCCTAGCAATGGCAAGCTTGCCTTTAGTACATTATACTAAATTAAAATGGGAACCTAGTTTGACCACCAAACATAACATGTATTTGAGAGATCCAATGTCTTTCTTATTAATGAAATATTAAGTTTTCACCTCATATATGGCATTCAACACTCTCCGTCGGTCTGCTTGACTTGCTTGCTATACTTGTCAACCAATATTTTCAAATTGAACGAAGCAGTGTAAAAAAAAGAGAAAAAAAATAAAAAAGAGGAATCAGATATGACTCTAAGAGTGACGACTCTCTAAAAGGAATACGATCTTCTGGCATTCAACACGCACTTTAAGTGCCATGAATGCAATGTAAGGGGTCGAGCGCTGCCTAAGGGCCATAAGCTCCCTTATATCCAAGGAGTAATGATTTTCAAGAATTCAAAATGCACTTTTAATGACATAAATTCAATGTAAGAGGTCGAGCGCCACCTAAGGGCGATAAGCTCCCTCAGTAAAATTTTGAATCTTAATAAAGGTTAAGCGCGACCCAAGAGGCTAAATAGCTCCCCTAACATCTAATAACTTGAAAAAGGTTTAGCGCGGCCCAAGAGGGTAAACAACTTCCTTACACCCTATAAGTAGCCGGTAAAAGGTCGAGACTGCTCAAAGAGTCTATACTCCCTTCATAATAAGGTTACATCAGAAAAGAGGTTGACAAAAGACTCCCTCAAACAAAGGATCTTAAGGCACAAGTGCCTAAAGAGACAACTATAGAACCAAGCAGAAGGGATGGCGCATGCTAAACTTAGTCTACAAGAGCACTTAAAATAATCTTATAGACTAGGGGAAAAATGTTAACCCTAAAAATTAGCAAGGCAGATTTTCAAGATTAGTAAACGATTAGTCTTGAGAAGGGAAAGAAACTGACTTTAAAAGTCAATCAAGTAGGGTTGATGGCCACTCAATCAAATGCTAGCTTGAGAGCCACATGGCCATGTGAAGACCATGGTCACTTGTCCATGATTTCAACAAGTCACTCGGCCATGCACTTGAGGAAGTCACTCAGCCATGAACTCGGAAAAGTCACTCAGCCATGCACTTGGGGAAGTCACTCGGCCATGGACTTGAGGAAGTCACTTGGCCATGCACTTGAGGAAGTCACTCAGCCATCCACTCGGGGAAGTCACTCAGCCATGAACTTGAGGAAGTCACTCGGCCACACACTTGAAGAAGTCACTCAGCCATGCTTCCAAGAATGTCACTCGACCATGTAGTTTAGGAAGTCACTCAGACATGCTTAGCCCTAGGTCACTTGGACATGACCATTCAAGAGATCACTTGTCCAAGATGACCTTGAAGTCACTCAGCCAAGCCAAGGGAGAATGTCACTCGGCCATGCTTGGCCCTATGTCACTTGGCCATGACCATTCAAAAGATTACTTAGCTAAGATGACCTTGAAGTCACTTAGCCAAGCCAATGAAGATGATCACTTGGCCATGTTCCAAGCTTTCACATCACCCAGCCATGCTCTTGTCAATGACACAACCATGCCAAGTAGGAACTTTCCTAAGTGTTGAAGATGAAGGCAACGAAGGTATAATTGCAAGGACAAGGCATGCATGCAAGGTGGGTACAACCATACCTCCAACAAATTCTGATACCAAGGAGATACGAGTAGTGGAGGCACCACACCTGGAAGTGATGACATCCCGACCAAGAGTGCACACAACCACTAACCTTGTAACTTGGGACCACCTAACACCAGACAAAGGTACAAGGCGCAAGACCACCACCTGCAACCTGCAACCTATAGGTCATGGATATCACCATGTCCCTTACGACCACTAATGTACCACATACCATTAGAGCCTATAAGTACCCCTCTTGCAGATATAAGAAGGGTTAAAAAATTATTGTAATACTTCACTCCAAGAAAGCATTTCTCTTACTCTATTTTTGCTCGAAATATTTCTTTAAGTTTTTGAATTTTTATATTTTCGTCTTCATTTTAAGTCTTTTGTCTGAGTTCCAATTTTCTGGCCTTAAGTTAGTTGATGAGTTTTTACCGTCAACAAATACCCTTACCATCCTTCATAAAAGGTTCTATATAGTATAATTTTGAATTAGGGAAAGAAAGTTTACCTTTGAAATTGGACCACAAATTTTTTGATTTATCAAGAAATTATGGGTTCAAACCCACAACATCAACTTCCCATTGAACTACATCAATAACATAATCCCTTAGTCGATCCTTATCAATGCCACCATCATCTCTCCTTCAACCTCAGGTTTATCAGCCACTTCCTCTGCCCACAATTTCAAATTACACATTGCTTGAAACTCAACAATCACACTCGTCCATGGCCCTCCAGCCAGAGTCATAGCTTGTTCCAAATCTAATATCTCACATCGATCATCCAACAAACTACTTCAACAACAACACCTATAGAGGGGAGCTCTATCGAAGAAATAGGCTTTTGAGACAACGACAAGCGCCTCGTCGTGGAGGTAGTTGTCCTGCCTTGCATGCCCTTTTTCGAGCATCCTCGACCTCTCATCTTGTCGTTCTATGTTCTTGAATAAAAATTTTAGGAACTATGTCATTTTTGTTTATATAATATTTGCACATAAAATTTTAGAGGAATTTTATACTGAACTCTTCAAAAATAGATGCACTGATGTATTTATTTATTTATTTATTTGTATTTTTGAGATCCATATAATTCTAATCTTATTTACATATATGACAATCCATATCATAATTATTTATAGGAATTTTTTTTTGTTTTTTTGAGAAACTTAGAACGTTCTGAAAAGAAATTAACTAGTTTGTTATATGTGTGCTTCTTTTATTTTATAAGCATTTGAGATAGATTTTTTTCGCGAAGTGATAGACTATTTGAATATTATTTTTTGTATTACAATTTATTTAAATTTCTAAAAACTTTGTATGATGTTTTAAGTAACTACATTATATATCATCATATAAAGATAATTGATATTATGATTATTTGGATATCGAAAATACAAGAAAGTAAATTAGTACACTTTTTTTAAATTGCATCATAGAAACACCCTAAATAGTATATATTTATCAATGATAATTAATTGGAAAACTTATAACAATATCTACTTTATCAAACTTTTTTACATTATATGTGCAAGAAAGACGTATTTACAAAAAATTATACATTTCTTTAACTATGGTAAACAATATTTTTTATTTTTATATACAAACTATATATATTAATAAATTTGTATATACTAATTTAATTTAGTAACATTGTTATTAATTGATTAATCTTGTTATAATTATATCATGATTTTTATTATGTTATTAATGGATTAATCTTAGTCATCATTGTTAAATATTAATTTTTAATTAAATCAATTATATTAAGCTTTATAATATTATTGTGACAACAAAAATTAATCATTTATTTTTTATTTCTTTATTTTAAATTAAATTACATATAAATTTTTATAATAAATCGTAGAATGAATAACAAATATTTATTCTTTAATAAAAAAATATTTATAAATGCTTAATTTTGTAAAAAATTATTCTAACTATATAATTAATTTTATAAAATTATTTATTTTATTTTTTTAATCGGCATGCTATATTATAAATAATAAAGATGTATGTTGGTAAAAAAATATAGATTACTTATAGATATAAAAAATATTTATAACTAGTAAAATTATTTGTACGTTTGTTTTTTTTTTCTTCTTAATTTTAATTAATTACATATGTAAATTATTAATATATTATTGTTTATTATTATAATTAAATATTTTTTAAAATAAACATATATATATTTATAATAAACCATACTAAAGTGGATAATAAACATTTATACTGTAATTACAAAAAATAGTATGTTCTATTATATTAAACTATTTATTATTTATTTTATTTTATTTTAAAACATGTTTATTTATTTAAAAAAAACTATATTTATAATAAATAAATTATAAAATAAACATAAATTTATAATAAATCATACTAAAATATATCATAAATATTTATATTATAATAAAAAAATATTAAAAAGATTTCAACTTTTATGGTATTACAATTTTAGTTTCATATTATTTAATTTTTTTACTAAAACATATTTTTAACATAATTGTTAATAATAGTACAAATTTAAAAGATTATTTTAATAAAGTTCCATATGAATTTTATATATATTTCTCTTTATAATTCTTACTTTTATATCTTATTATTTTGTTTAATTTATAATAAGTCATAATAAAACAAATAATAAATATTTATTTTATAATAACAAAATATTTAGTATGCGTATTTTTGTAAAAATTTATTTTAACTTTTAATTAATTTTATAAAAATTATTTATTTTATTTTTTATAAACACGTAATATTATAAATAATGTTTAAAAGAAATATTGTCAAAAAGAAGACTAGTATTACTGTAAATATTGATTATAGTAACATAATATATATAGCACACATTTAAATTTTATTTATTTTTGTATATTTTACTTTTAAATAAATACACATTTAAAGTTTATATACATTAATGTTTAAAATTTTGATATTGTATTTTATTAGAAAAAATTCTTAAATTATAATAATTCATATTAAATAGATAATAAATATTTATTCTTTAATAAAAAAACATTTAGTTTGTTTATTTTTATAAAACTATTTATTATTTATTTAATTAATTTTACAAAATCATTTATTTTGAGTTTTAATAAACTTTTTTTATAATATAAAAAAAAATATTTTATTATTAATAATTTTTGAAACATTGATATAGTAAACATAAGATATTATAAACTAAAATTATAAATATTAAATATATTAATCTATATATAGTAATTAGTTTAGTCATTAATGCTTTATATTATTGAATGATTAAAATATATGATTTATGCAATGTATTTTTTTTTTTTTTTATGAATCAATGAGATTTATATTGATCAACAACTATCTTTGTACAACCAAATAGCACCCCGAAGGGCCTAAAATGCAAAAAAGCTATACATTTATATTCTTTTAATCTATATAACATGTACAGACTATACGCATTTGACTCCATCTACAACTTTTGAAACCAATTGGTATCCTCTAAAGATACTTTTTTCGGCCATACTACAGCAACTCTGTGAAGTACATCTTTTTTTATTCCCTCGATCAGTCTTTCTACAGTCGGTTTGGTCTTTTCCCACAAGCTGAGATTTCGAGCTTTCCAAAGTGTGTATACCAGACAAACAAGAGCAGCCGCTAGGACATTTTTCCTAAACTTGCTGATCTTTGGTCTCCCAATCCACCTGGTTAAAGTAAGCATAGTATCAGCTGCCACATGCCAGGAAAGCCAATCTTTGATCCCCTGTAAACAGGCAGCAGAGATACTACACTTGAAAAATAAATGGTCTGCATTTTTCAGCATGTGTTGAGCATAATTCACATTGCTCATCAATATCCATTCCCATTATTCTCAATCTATCCTTGGTTCTAAGTCGTTTCTGTATTGCTAACCAAGAAATAAAACATTTTTTTAGGGTATTTAACTGACCCCACACCTACTGAGACCAAGAAACTTTGGCCTGGACTGGACATAGTAAAGTATACCCAATTTTTACCTGATAATGTTGTTGTTGTGTACAAATGTGATGGCCTACAAGATCCTTGAAATGGTTCTTTAAGTTCACAAGGCTCCTCCAGTACCAACTACTTTGAGTAGGAGCCTTGTAACTCCACCATTCATAATCCTTGAGGTAGACACTATTAATCCACTTCAACCAAAGGCTGTCCTGTTTTTGAGCAATTGCCAAGATGTACTTTCCCATGGCAGCTTGGTTGCATTCTTGTATTTTCCTAAAGCCAAGGCCACCAACAGCTTTATATTGGCATAATGACTCCCATGCTATTAGACCTCGTCCTGTTGCACAAGCTTGGTCTTTCCATAGAAAAGCTTTGCATATTGATTCCAATTGCCTTACCACTTTCTTAGGCAAAATGAGCACTTGGCACTAATATGCATGAATAGCCATGAGCACTGAATTGGTTAAGACAACTCTAGCTGCAAAAGAAAGATTCCTGGAGCTCAAGGTTCTTATTCGTGCAGTCATTTTTTCAACCAAAGCAATGCATTCATTCCCAGAAATTCTTTTAGCACAAATGGGCACCCCTAAGTAAGTAAAAGGCATGTCTTTTAGAGTAAAACCAGAGGCTGAAAGAACTCTACTAACCTCCTCATGTGGCATGTTGCTGCAATATATTACTGATTTTTTAGGGTTAGGTTGCAAACCAGACGATATTGAGAACAATTTCAATCCCTGTAGCATATAATAGATGCTTTTAAAATCTCCTTTGCAGAATAGCATTACATCATCTGCAAATGCCAGATGATTAATCTTCAATTTTGAGCATCTCTCATGATAGTTAAAATCTCTTTTGTCTCCAACCTCTTTAAGTATTCTTGATAAGTATTCCATGCCAAGGACAAACAGAAACGGAGACATGGGATCTCCCTGTCTTAGACCCCTTTTTGCCTCAAAGAAACCATGTACAGAACCATTAAACATGACAGAGAATCTGGGTGTTCTTACACAGTTCATTACAGTTTGAATGAAGTGAAGTGGAAACTGTAATCCCATTAGCATCTCCTCTATGAACTCCCATTCAATTGTATCATAGGCTTTCTGGAGGTCAAGTTTGATCATGCAATTTGCCTTGTTTGACTTCCTTCCATAATGCCTCACTAAATCCTGACAGATCATAATTTTGTGCCCAATGAATCTACCCTGAATGAACCCTCCTTGAGAGTTTGAGATCAGATCAGGGAGAATCCATTTGATTCTAGAGCACAAAAGCTTAGTTGCAATCTTGTAAATGACATTGCAACAGGCGATTAGCCTAAAATCTTTGACAGTGTTTGGGCACTTCATTTTTGGCACCATTGTGAGAACTGTTGTGTTGATCTCTTTGAGAATGTTACCAGAAGTAAGGAAGGAGGCGACTGCCCTGTATACATCTTCTCCCACCAGCTCTTAATTATCCTAAAAAAAGTAACTAGAAAAACCATTTGGTCCTGGAGCTTTGTTTCCTGAGATCTCAAATACCACTTTCTTGACATCATCCTTAGTGAAGGGTCTATTTAGTATTTCAGCATGTTCAGAAGTGACTTTTGGGCATCTACTCAAAATCTTATTGGAAACTTTCTTCCTATTTGCCATTTTTGATCACAACAGTGATTTGTAATACGAAATGAAAGCCTCAGTAACCTGTTCTGGTTCAAATACCCTCATTCCAACTTCATTCTGTATTGAATAAACCTGGTTCTGCCTGTGTTCTTTGCTTGATGCTTGCGTGAAATAGAGAAGTGTTGCTATCTCCATCTCAAATCCAGTTAATCTTGGCTTTCTGGTGTAAAAAAGAGTGAGTGCTGCTGTGCTGAAATAAATGAGTTCCTAGCAGCAAGTTCTTGTTCCTGTAACACTTCATTTAAAGGGTCTTTATGCAGCTTGCTCTGGACTTCATCGAGTACATGCTTTGCTTGAATCGAGGCTGCTTGCAAATCAAAGAAGCCTTTTTGGTTAATCTCTCTTAGGACAGGTTTCAAAGCCTTTAACTTGTGAACCACCTGATACATGCTGGTGCTATTGACTTGTTGTTGCCAAACAGCAGCTGCTTTACTATCATATTCAGGATGAGATTTCCACATCCTGAAATATTTGAATGGTTTCTTTCCACACTTCCATTTAGGAAATAGAGACAATATCCCTGGTGTATGATCATAGGTTCCCTCATTCAAAAACAAGGCTTCAGCATTCTGTCCTGACCATGCTGCTTGTTCGTCCATGTGAAAAAACTACCAGTAGCTTTAATATCTTCTAGTTGACAGGATTGTAAGCACTCAATGAACTCAGACTCAGCTTGGTATTTTACTCTGTCTCACTCTCTCATCCTTGGCTATGATGGCATTGCAATCCCCCATTATTATCCAGCTTTCATCTGTCTTTAGTGTCTGTAAATCCTTCCACAATTCCAATCTATCTTTCTTGTCATTAAATCCATAAACCACTGTCAAGAAACTGTTATAGGTTCCATCCATTGTTGTAATTCTCAAGTGCATAAGTTGGCTCGCGCATTTGACAATATCAACAATGAAACGGTTTGGATTCCAAGCTATAACGATTCTGCCCCCTTGGTGCCATGCTATGTTCGAAGAAAAACACCACCCATTAAAGACATTGAGGTACAAGGTTCCAAGTTTGTGAACCTTTACCCTTGTTTCGAGAAGCCCAACAAAACCAGCCTCCTGAGTTCGAATGAACTGCCTGATTTGTTGTTGTTTTTTCTGGTTGTTGGCTCCCCGAACAATCCAAACAAGGAACTTATCCATTGCCAAGAGAGGGTCCTCCCCCCTCTCTTGTGTTATCTGTTTTCATGTAATGTATTTTCAAAAAGTATAAATTTTTAAAATAATATTTTTTTTACACATTTTTTGTAATTATGTTATTTTTATTGTACGTTTATGAAAAAAGTCCTATTTTATTTTCTTCGTTGCTTTGGTTTATTTTGGTTTCGTATTTATTTTTATTTTTGTAAAGCCAAATTTGTTAGTCTTGTCTTCAATTTGTTATTTCAATTTATTATTTGACTAGGTTAATTTATAACTTTTTAATTTTATTAAGTTTTGATGTATTAATGAAGTTTTATTGATTATTAATTTTAATTTACTTTGATGTATTTTGAAGATTATATTGTATCATGCTTTTACTAATTTATTTTTGTGTAAGTTGTGACTTGTTTTGTATCAGTTTGGGTAGTATGCTTATGTGCTCAATGTGGCTTGTTTAATACCATATATGACGGTTCGTTTTGAGTTTATCATAAGAATGATTTGATATTAGCAGTGACACCAAATCCGCTCCACATATATTAAAGATAAGTTTTTTCTTTATAAATTAATATTTTGGAATATTTTTTAACATATAGATAAAAATTCTCATTTTTTTATGAATCAGTATTGATGATATACAACTCTCATTTTAATTTAACATTTTTTTTATAAATAAGGAAACTTTGTATTGCTCAAAACATCAATTACATCCCATGTTTTTTGTACAAAACCAACTGCTATACACTATAAAACTAAAACTTTACAAAAAATTACAAGTTCATCACCCATTGCTTGTCAACTTCCTTTGTCCTGCTTGGCAATACCCCTTCTATTCTTCTTTTACTCTCTTGTTGTACTCTGTTAACAATTACCTTGACTTGCCATTATTTTTGGTTCCATAGTACATCATTTCGTGCCCCCTAGATCCGATACACCAAAGCAGCCAACATAGTATTCATCATGCTTCTCCTTGTTGCTGATATTTTCTTGAGTTTGCTGATATACTACAGCAGTTTCTGCAATTCAACTGCTTTTGTTCCTCACTGCAGCTTCTTCTTCAATTCTGTTAGGCATTTGCTGCTATATTCACATATAAAAAATAGATGCTCTATAGATTCATTTCCCTTCCCACACAGTAAGCAAGTTAAATCCACATTCATGTCATACTTGCTTATTCTGTCCTTAATATTAAGTTGTGTATTAATTAAATTTTATATATTTATTTTATATAAGTGCGTTTTTATTTCACTCACTTGATGATGCTAAGATATAAGGATTTCAAAAGCTATCAACAAAGGAAGAATTTTTTTTAATGAGCTGGGGGTGCTGTTTGATTATGTTATAGCTTTATTTTCTACATTCCTAAGGACAGTTTTGTTCCATGTGACTCGTAATAAGAATTATGCAGCTCTAGTTTGGCAAAGCATGCACTTCGGTTAGACGATGAATTATACTGGTTCAAGGAGCGTGCCACCACTGATTATAGATTGCAGCATCGGGATATGAAAAAAAATTAAAAAAAATAAAGTGGGCATCTGACCATCGGGCCGACCATCGGGCCCTACATCGGGCCCATCGGACCAGTCCTATAAATAGAAAAAATTTTAAAAAAATCCAAAATAGGCATCTGACCATCGGGCCCTACATCGGGCCCATCGGGCCAGTCCTATAAATAGAAAAAAAAATTTAAAAATCCAAAATGGGCATCAGACCATCGGGCCCTACATCGGGCCTACATGGGGCCATGCATCGGACCATCGGGCCATGCATCGGGCCTTCATCTTCAAGCTCATATCAAACCAGAAAATCGGATTTTCTTGCCCAGAAAGATCACAGACCCTAGATCTACTCCATCTAACCCTAGATCTAATCAAGAATGCACATATCCAACCTAAATCTATCAACTAACAACATTTTCACCATAATCAATAAGAAAAAAAATTAAAAAACCGAAAGGGGAAAGGCTCGTCGCGTGCTCAGTGGATGGGTTCCCTCCGTGGGGTGGTGGGTTCGGTGGGTTCTTCGTTCGAGTGGGGAATCGTGGTGGTGCAATTTCAAACGAGAGAGAGAGAGAGAGAGAGAGAGAGAGAGAGAGAGAGAGAGAGAGAGAGAGAGAGAGAGAGAGAGAGAGAGAGAGAGAGAGAGAGAGAGAGAGAGAGAGAGAGAGAGAGAGAGAGAGAGAGAGTTTAGAAATGAGGGGGGTAAAATTGGGTTTAAGTAAAAGTTATCCCATTTTACAAATTATGTATAGTTTTAGATTAGGATACCAATTTTAATCCCTAATATGCATATAATTTCAAATTTCCCATTCTCTTTTTGTTGTGAGATGGAACCCTAAACTTTCTATTAGTATTGTTTTATTTAGTGTCAAGAAAATAATACCCTGTGTTGCTACTGTTTATGTTTTGGTTGTTTTATAAAGTTTTGTTTTTTTAAAAAAAAAATAAATAAAAATTATAGCTATACTAAATATTTATTATTATTATTATTATTAAAACAAATCCATACTAACAAATTTTGGTTAAATATGTTTTTGGACCTTAAGTTTTGTTAAATTGGATTTCTAACCCTATATTTTACAAAAATGGATCAAGATAGTACCATGAACTTGATTTTGCTCAAATTTTTTTTTTTTTTTGATCAATCAATCATGAATTTCATTACTCCAAATAATAATTTACAACCTATTTAGGACCTTCAAATGAAGACTTGAATATATCAATCTATACATTTCCTGTATAAGCTTTTCAAACACCTCTGTTAGTTACTGCTCAAATTAATTTTAAATGTAGTTGTTTATTCTTTACTCTCGAACTACCTTCTTTGTTTTTCTAATCCACTGCATCATTGGACTTACTAATTGAATTTATATTTGATTTTTTTATTCAAAAAGGATTCGGGGGATACTGCCAAATAGAGAATTAAATGTTAAATAACAAAATATAATTTAGAAAAATACTAAAGGAAACTTTAAAGTGTCAAGCACTAGATCAGAGGTCGAATACTGCTATTAGTGAATTTTAATATCGAGTCTCACACATTTTAATTCAATAAATATAAAAAAAATTACTAACTAATTATAAAGTGAAATGTTAGTATAGTGTTGGACATCTTAAAGTGACAAATAACACAGGTCCATAATTTTAGATCCAAACAAAAATGAGCCTCATTTTCTCATCTTTTTAATACAATACAACTTACGCTAGATTGCTACAAAAATAAAATAAGTTTTCCTCTTTATATTCACATATTAACATTAGATCATCTCTAATAGAATATGTAAAAAATTATACAATATTTGTCATGAAAAAATAATTTTGTGATATATATGTACTAATTTTTAGCATTGTACTCCATAATATATATAAACAAACTATGATGCAAAAGTTAATATTTAATTTTTAAAAAGAAGGGTAAACAGTGGCATAATTACCTAAAGTTTTAAGTTTGTAAGCAGTATAAACCAAATGTTATATTTTTAGCGGCATAAGTACCCAATGTTTATAAAACTGTAATTTTCGTTTAATTTAATAAGTACAGACTATGTTTTGAATTTATTAAAAGAACATTTGATGTAACTATTACTGTATATGTTTCTATCTAGATTCAATGATCAAGAATCTGGGTCTTATATGTTTCATATTTAAGACAATAACGGAGTGTGTACTGACAAAATTAGAGAAAAATTAAGTATTACAAATACTGGGTACTTGTCCCTAAAAATATACATTGAGTTTATCTCACTTACAAACTTAAAATTTTGGCTACTTATGTCGCTATTTAGCTTAAAAAGTATAATAACTTTGTCAATAATTTTAGTATGGTAAATAGTGGCATAAGTACTCAAAGTTTCAAGTTTATAAGTGGCATAAACTCAATATTTATTTTTAAGAGCATAAGTACATAATATTTGTAAACTTGTTAGTACAAACTTTATTATTGTTTTAAGCAGAGCACATATAAGGCATAGATTCAAGATCTTTCGGTCTAGATAGAAACATGTAGTAACAGTTCTTTCCAAATCGCTAAAAATAAAAATTAAATTTATGCTGCTTATAAACTTAAAATTTTAAGTACTTATGTCATTAGTTATCTATTTTAATATTTTATTATATAAAATAGTAAAAAGTAGTTCATATTATAAAAATGACATAAAAGTACAAAATAACCTTTTGACATAATATTATATCATTTCCACGTAGTTTAGTACCCCATAGTAAAATCTAATTTCATCCAAAAATAAAAATCTTCCTTTTTCTAGTAAAATTCAGGTTCCAAACACACGTTACTGCAATGACATGATGAAAAAAAAAATCTAAATAAATATAAAATCATCACCCAAACTTGAACAATAATGTTAATTTTCATTAAAAATATATAAGTGTGATGATGATTACCCTTAAAATTAAAATCGTAGCTACAACAAACTAAATTACTTTTTATTGCTGTGTTCATGAACGGTCATCTTTGGTCAAGCCAGTTGGGTTTTAGATAGATAAGCTTTTTTTTAGCTCTTCTATTCTATGTGGACTCTTTAATTTATATATACATAGGAAGGTTGGGTTGGTGAGAGTGAGACTGTGTGAGTGCCTTTCCTTCTAGGCATTATCATTTAGAATAAATACCTGTACATGTACAATTAATATAAGAATTATATACATATTAAAAAAAGTACAGGGTTTACCTTTAGTTGGACCAATATTGGCACAGGTTTGATTTCATTTTGTGCGGTTGTTGTTTGCCTACTTTGTTTTGCTTTTATTGTGAAATTGGTCAACAAATATAACTGCTACTTATATAGATTATAGCCCAAACTTTTATTGTTATAAATTTTATAAATCATACACTTTAAGAGAGAAAATTAATTGGTTTCCTTCCCAATATCATACAGATAAGTTATCTCTTTCAATTTTCACCAAACCAAATTCTATGTCATTATGTTATAATTTCATAACTACCGGATATAGTCAATCAAGCCCAAACCTTCATTTTTCAACTTCAATAATGGACTCATTAATCAAGTTACAAAAGTGTAATATAAATATAACTGAATGAAGTGTAATCAATTTATGACTGCCCTATATAACTATTTTTTTAGTGATAGGGGAAAGTAAGTGGAAGTGGTTAATAAGGTGTAAGCACTGTTTAATAAACTAGAATTTCACTATTAAAAAATACAGTGATAAAGGTGCTTTTTTATTATTATTATGTAGAAGTTATTAAACTAGTAGGATAACCACAACTATTCATTTAAAAGTTTTGATTCTGGCATTTAGTGGCATAATACCGAATTCAATATTATATGTGTGTGTTTGGGTTGTAACTAGCACTATGAGAATGACATCCTATAGGTATAGACTATAGTATAGGAGTCTCTTTGTTTTCTTTTTGTTGAAATTAGGTGCTAAGGTAATTATGACTTAGAGTGAGAGCATATAAAATATATGAGCATTGTTATTGGATATTAATAGTATCTAACATTTTTTATAGGTGATCTCTTACGATTAGTTAGCGATATTATCTAAAAGTTATTTTTTTAAACTATATGAGACTTGATACTTAATTACACCAATAATAGTATTACACCGAGAAGAGTGATATGCAATAATAATCTTTTCTAGCAATTCTCAAAATATATCTACGTAGGCAATTTGTCAGCATAAAAGTTAAATTAAATGAATCTCAACGCACGGTTATGACAATTATAAATAAGCATTATAACTATATCATAGACAGATAGTAGATAGAACAGTGATTGCAATATTGCATCATAGGGTTGGTGCCTACATTAAATGCATGTGTATATTTTCTAGTTACTTCTACATTTTGTATGTCTTTTGCTTTTTAAATTGTCCTGCTTCTATTTCTTCATGAAATCCATATTCATAAACGTTTGTTTTCCAAATACTTTACACTTAACCAAGTTTCAAGGTGTTTGATAATACTTGGTTATGGGATACGGCTTCAATTCTCACGTAAATTAAAACGTGCATGAAATAATTATTTACATTTTTTTTTAGAAAATATACTTCATTCAACACTGAACAACATGATTGCACAAGGCTATGCATTCTGATTGCTATGCAGCTATAAGTGACACGTTTAGTTGACGTTTAGTTAGAAAAAATAAAAAAAATAAAAGACTAATTTACAATATTATAAATAGTTCGGAGACTATATTTTTAGCAGTTTGAAAAATTTAAGGGACACAATAATATATACGTCATAGTTTTGGTGGCAAAAATTATAATTAGCTTTCTTTCAAAATAATGAAAAAATCATTCTATTAGAATGCCATTTAATACTTTAAAATGCAACCAAAATAAATAAATAGAATAAAATTATATTCTTTCTATTCTATTATATTTCATTACCTCCAACCAAACATCACTTTAGTCTGTTTAGAGACCCGTGTTACAAATAAAATTTAAAAGACTTAAGTGATACTTTTGAAAAAATCAATTATCATTAATGATATCAACCCTTTTAACATTACTAAAAAACTAGTTTTCCCGACAGTTTTAAACAGTCAAGTAAAGTATTCATGTCGGTTTCTATAACTATTGCATATTCGACCGTCGCAAAACAGGTGGAATAGGCGACAGTTTGAAACTGTTGCTGAAAACCATATTCCTGACGGTGTAAAATCATTGCATATATACTGTCGAGTATAGGACACAATTTTAAACCGTCACCTATATAGGAGACAATTAAAACCGTCACCTATAGTATAAGTGACATTTTAGTAGTATATGCGACGGTTTAACATGTGCCTTATAGTGTAAGCTACGATTTTAGCTCTAAAAATACTATTTTTCAGCGATTTTTTTTTTCTGTCGTTATATTAGAAAAATAGAGAAAAAAAAATACAATTTTCTATCATTTTTCTCTTGCATTAATTTTTAAATTTTGACAAATTTATATAGTAACAATAATTAAACTAACGCAAGTGTCAATAACTTAATCGAAAAATATACAAGTTAGTTATATGAATTGAGATATACAAGTTAGCTATATGAAAAATATACAAGTAATTAGTTAATGTAAAGTATAAACATAAATTGAGATACACATTGATCATCATAATAGCTCTTGTCGTTGCACCTCCGCTTTCACGTAATCAATCCACTGCTCACGTAGAAGATTTTTCTCGTTATTTGAGTACGAGGTGATGGATCTATGCTGTAAAACCAAATTATATATTAATATAGTAAAAAGACCTATTATGATAACAAAAGAAAGAATAATATTTACATTATTTATTAATTATTTAAGCATTTCTGTCAATCGACATATTGGATTTTCTTCGTTCATGAAATTTTCAATGAATTTTATGACGTAGTATTCACATTGTTTTCCATCTGGTTGTTGTCGACAAATTGGAGTTATTCAATCGATGAGACCAACATTGCACTAGTTTATAAATGTATCATACATGTTGAGAAACCTACACAAAAAATAAAGTTAGCATATAAAATATCAAACACACTTATATATTATGATGTGGTTTATAGAACTTATGTGGTAATGATGAATTTCAAATCTTCTGGTACTTCATCATTGCTGGAATCCAAGTACCCCACCGTCTGCGTACTTGGTTGGATAAGTACAAGAATCTAATGAAATATTTTTCTACACAAACAAACATGGGTAAAATTGTTAATACGTAATAATCTATATTATGTGGGGTTAAAAATTATGAAATTATTAATTTTAAACTTATTTATCGATTGTTGTACGGGGCAACAACCCAATTATCTAGGTCGGTCTGGGCCATACTGTTACGAAAATTATGATCAGTACGCAAGTATACATAATCAAGTAGTAAACTCACGCGAGTGAGGTCGAACCACAGGGAATTAGATTAACTACCACTAAATTATACTTATGATTCTATTTGGCAAATCGAAAATGTTCAAGATTTTAACAGAATAAAAGAAATTCAAGAAACTTAAAGAAACAAGTGAATATTAATCAAGATGAGAGATTAGGGAGGTGAATCCTGTTGTTAAGATACTAATGTTAACACCTAATTGCTATCCTTTTCTCAATATGAATGACAGATTGTGAATTAACCTAACTCTTTTCAGATCTTTTAGGTTCTAAATCTCATGTTCTCTAATTAACTTCTTAATTAAACCAACATGAAATCAGCATTAATCAATAATCTTTTTATCACTAAGGCTATGTAAATACTTTCGTTTCACATCAAAACCTAGACTATCCAATTTTAGCATTCTCAATTCTCACTTTTCAGATTTCGAATTGAGATCATTAAACATGTAAAAGGTGATCAATCTTGCACATGGAATTAAACACAAATATAAATAGTATTCACAATCAAGATGGAGGAATGGCAATTATTTATTAACTAGGCATAAACTTAAACAACATTCATTATCCTCCCTTAATGGGAAATTTAGCTCATAAAAATAATAAAAACATCCATGATTAAATCTGAAACAACAATAGACATAAAAGAAAGAGTAAAGGGTAAAAGAAAGAAAGAAACTAGAAGGTGATATCGCTCCGGGTCTTCAAGATAGTTTCCTCTCCACTTTCATCCACTATTCAGGTCTATTTTTGCTTAATTTGACCTTCTGAGTCGTATTCATTATATAAGGATGAAAGGTGTGCCTCCGATTGAGAGAAAAATCAGAATTAGGTCAAAACTGCATTTTCCGTACCTAGTCGCGACTAGCCTATAAGGTGGTCGCGACTACAGGCAAACTCGAAAAACCGAGTTTTTGCCAAATCCTCGAAGTCGCGACCAGAGTCGCGACCACAAAAAAGGGTCGCGACCTGGCTCATTGGTTGTCGCGACTACTGACACCTCTTGAGTAGATTTTTCCGATTTTTTGCCAGTTTGTCCCGTCTTTTCATCAATTGACTGAATTTGAACTTTGATACCCCGGGAACCTGAAACAATGAAAATCAAGCGTAAAACTGCTCCAAAAGACGCCAATAGACGAGAAAATGCTTACTTTTCAAACCCGAAACATAGGCTAAATATAACCTAACACATACATTTGGTCAGTGCTTTACAACGGGCACTTGCATTCCTGACATCAGTGGCATGTTGGGATTTATTCTCTAAAAGTAAGTAATTAATAGATAATATATTATGGAATATCTGAAATACAATTATAAGATAAATGAATACATTAATTATAAAAGTATCTGGAAATTCTTTATTCATATGGAGTTTGTATAATCTTGTAAGGATGTACATGAAAGTTAATAAGATTATACAGTATGAATAAAACTAGTCGGTAGTGTATTAAAGTAAAGAAATCTTTAGTATAGAACTACTAAGTACGATTTATTATACATTCACTACAAGAAAGGGGACTTTTTATCCTACTTTTCAAGTTTAACAAAAATAAAAACCGGAATAAATGATATATTGAGACATTTTATCTCACTTTTATATTTATACTACTACAAAACTGGGCATTCTCGTCGGTCCTCAAAATATATTTTTTGGAGACTGTCGCTAATAAATTAAAATGAGTGTTTTCAACCGTCAGGAAAAATTAGGTACTCCCAACAGTTTAGAACACTTGGGAGGGTAATCTGCAATATTTTTATGGGTTTATAGTGATTTTTAAATAGGGCTATACTTGATGGTTTAAAATAATCCGGTATACTATAGCCCACATTTTTAAATTGTCAGCTATAGTATACTTGACTATTTTAAACTGTCGGGGATAGCCGACCATTAATAAAACCCCCATCCATGAAACCCTATCCTCTTCTCCTCATTCATTCTCTCTCTCTCTCTCTCTCTCTCTCTCTCTCTCTCTCTCTCTCTCTCTCTCTCTCTCTCTCTCTCACTAGCAGAATCAAAACCCCACGAAACCCACCCACAATGTCCCTCTCTCGTCTCACTCTGGATCTCCCTTTGAAGCCTTGAAGATGAAAGTCATATCCACCACCGAAGGTAGCCATCTACCACCAAGAAACCCCATTCGGGGCGGCATCCACCACCGATGAAGGACAACCACCATGAAACCCTCATTCAGAGGGTCGTCCACCACCAAGAAACCCCTATTCGAGCTCCATTACCGATGATACTTTCTCTCTCTTCTCTCGATTTGCTTGGGCCACCACCGGTGTAATGACCACATTTTAGAATATGGATTAGTAAAGGCAATTAGCATTAATTATTAATATTTTTATAATTGTTTATGAATTTATTTAATTATGAGTTCCATTCTTTTAAGTGGGCACTAAAGTTATAATTTCTCAATTCTAGAGATTTTATTAAACTCTAGAGGTATTATTTGTACTAAATATAGAATATGCAATTTTTATGATTTTTGCTCGGTGACGACGGAAAATGCGATGGATGGCTGTTAGAGTCACATGGGTAAGTCTAGAACCTTTGTATTTATGGGATTAATATTTGAGATCAACAGCATACCAGATTTGAGCGGGGTTGTGGTTTTTGAGTATTTTACCCCTAGGCTTGAATTAGCTTAAGTTTAAGCATCAATAGCATTTTAGTCATTTGGCTAGGGGATTATGTGGCCTTTTCTAGAGCTAGACAGCTGGTTTTTGGAAATTAATTCAGCATATGGTTTATCTATTTAGAAGAAAATAAGAAAATTAAAAGAAAAACCAAAAATTAAGAGAAAACTCATTTCCCTTTCTCTCTCTTTGTTCAGCTCCCACAAGACCAGAAGGAACCCAAAAATTTTCCTTTTCTGTTCTGAGGATTCAGCAGGAATTAAGGGTGATTCAAGTTGAGATATACCCTAGAACCTCTTATTTTGTGAATTCCATAAGTTTTAGTTGGTTTTGGCATGTAGTTTTGAATTGTTGTGGCTGTTAGGATTTGAATGAATTGTAGTTCGATTTTTATGTTCACTTTGAATTAGATTTGAGTTCTAGTTACTGGTTTGGGCGATTGGTGTGGTGGATGAAAAAGTTTGAGTTTGAAAACTCAAGCTTGGTTCGTCCATGGCATGTTTTGATTCTGGGTATTTTTCTGGATTCTATTACTTGGATTATATTATTTGAGGTCAATATAGGTGTTCTAGAAGTTTTGGTGAGGTTTAGACATGTTTTGGACAGGATTTCGACTGCTTGGGAAAACCTAGTGCAGACCGATTAACCGGTTTTCCAGGCCCTTTAAAACCGGTTAACCGCATCTGGGACAGGTTTCCCAAGCAATCTATTTTGTCGATTTGTGTTGTTTTCAGAGCCTTGGCTGGGTGATTCCTTGTTATTTAGGGTATTGTAGTTTCAATTATCAATATTAAAACCTTTAGTTGGAGGTTTGAGTTCCCGAATTAGGGTTTTGGGCGTGTCGTTTACCCGTTTATGTTATGTGATTAGGGCATCCATCCAACACGAAGTTTTCCGTTCAGGTTGGCCAACTCACTTGAATTCGGAAACAAGATAAGAATATCATAGAACATATTGTATATTTGTGAATGTATATATGTGTGTGATACATATATATATATGCATGCTTGATGTGATTCATACACTACCAACACTTGTACGGTACTAGTACAGAGTGCATTGGTATAGCGTATAATGTTTAAAGAGAATGTTACGGTGTTACCAACACAAGTATGGAAAAGTACAGGGTGTGTGTGGTACAACACTTAGTGGTACTCAGGGTACGAGATAAACCCTACCAACACTCGTACCATATTGGTACGTAATGTATATGGTATAGTGGTTGTACTCTAGTAAATAACATTTTTACTCATTTGTTAAGCCTTGTAAATAGGTATAAGGGCGCCTAGATACAAATCAACATTATATTATCTGTTATATGCTTTTCTTACTGAGTCTGTCGACTCACAGTTGCTACTTTCATGTGTAGGTAAAGGAAAGGCGAAGGCTGAATAGGATTAAGCTCCGAGCTAGGATGATGTTTGTACATGTCGAGGCGACGCGACCTGGAGTGTTCGGTCTTGGGACATCTGGGGTTTTATTTTGTAGTCGTTGTGTGACCCTACTAAATATATTTTGGATAGTGTTGTAAAAGTTTAAATACGGGATCCCGACTTTTGTAAATAAACGTATAAAAATTTATAAAGTTTAGCAATTAAATCTAAAGTTTTAATTTCACACGATTTTCAAGAAAAACCCTTTGATTAGCAAAGGTGGCACTATAATTGAAAATCATTGTAGCGTGCCTAAGTATCAGGGCGTTACAATTTTGGTATCAGAGCCACTAGGTTTGTCTACCGAAGATCACCAAGACATGTACAATCATCATCAGAGAATAGCTCGGCTCACGGTTCAATAAGCCTTTACTTGTTTAGTATTGTATGTGATTAGTAAAGTATATTAGGAAGCATAGTAGCTTATAATTCTTTATTTTAATGTGTTGCCTTAAAATCCATAAGAGCAGTATTAAGTTTTTGTGATCTTTGTCTGACCTGCCTGACTTATGGGTTTGCAGGCTAAGTCCTACTAAATGGACATCCACCAAAATACAAGGAGTCAGGGTAATAGGGTCGAGACCGGAGGCGGTCAGGGAAATCAAATTCCTAGAATCCTTGTGGACGCGGTAGAGGTCGTGAAAGGTTTCAGGGTGGTCGACATGAAAACCCACCTCAAGCTCCTCTAGATTGGGAGCAGACATTCGCAAAAATGCAAGATCGTATTCTACAACAAGATGAAAAAATTGTGAGGTTGAGGTAGTAGGGTCCTCCTACAGCGCCTCCACCACAAGTTCAGGCCGCTTTAGTTCTTGTGGTGCCAGTAGAACAACCTCTTGCTGACAACCATATAGAGCCACTGTACGAAAGATTTCGCAAGCAGGCACCTCCAGTTTTTTTGGGAAGTCCAGATGTGATGAAGGCTGAGTAGTGGCTCACGGTGATAGAGAGGATTTTGAATTTCATGGGAGTCATTGGAAATGACCAGGTGATTTGTGCTACCTTTCAGTTCCAGGAAGATGCGCTCGTGTGGTGGGAGTTAGTGTCCCTCACATGAGATGTCACTGTTATGACCTCAGAAGAGTTTTCAGACTTGCTCAACGCTAAGTATTACAATGAGGCAGTTTGCAGTGCTAAGGGGAAAGAATTTACTAAGCTGGTTCAGAGTGAGGGTATGTCAGTAACAGAGTACACAATAAAATTTGATCCTCTGGCCAAGTTGGCTTCGGGTATTGTGCCTACGCACTTCAGTTTGAAGGAGAAATATCTGGCAGATCTAATTGCAAAGATTAGATACGACCTGGTAATTAATCAATTAGGTAGGCTTTGTGACTTTATTGAGAAAGGGTTTGGAATCCTTTGTTGGAATATGTTTTACCAAGATCTAGGACTGAACATCGGGCGGGTTTATCGGGTTTCAGGTTGGCAGGTTTCGGGTTCAAAAAATTGAAACCGAACCCGGACCCGAATAGGGCACGGGTTGGCGGGTTGGCGGGTTTTGGTTGGTCGGGTTTAGCGGGTTGGCGGGTTGACCCGGTCAACTCAGTCAACTCGGTCAACTCTTTAAAAAAATTAATTTTTTATTCAAATAATTATTTTTTTTATTTATTAAATTAAGCATATATAATATAACAATTTATTCATAGTATCTACTATTGAATAAAAAATGCATTAATCAATCCAACCAACAAACAAACAACCTATTTGTCAAAGATTCAAATCAAACTTCATATTCATGTTCATGAATCATGATAAAAGTGAAAACTAAAATATTTCAAAATACATCCATATCCAATATACATAGTCCATAAAAATCTAAAGTCCATATTATATATATAAAAACAGTAATAAAAATATATATATATAATATATATTTATAAACCGGGTTGGCGGGCAGGTTCACGGGTTCAACCCGAAACTCGGTACCCCAAAAATCTCAACCCGCCAACCCACCCGAAACTTTTTTTAAAAAAAAAAATTTGCGGGTTCACCAGTTCGGGTTCGGGCGGGTTGCTCGGGTTCGGGTCAAACCTGCTCAAAATGTTCAGCCTTACCAGGATCTATATTTACTAATAAGTATATTTTTAACATCCTAAACATGAACTTCTAAAACGATATAAAATAAACACATAAAGGTATGAGAAACCTTACATTGGTTGCAGCAGAAGTAAATGACTCCTTCCGCTCAGATCTCTAACCCTTGTATACTTTCTGTAGCAGAGTATCACTAAGATCTGAGCCCGAAACTCCTTTTGTTGTTTGAATTCTTCACAGTCTTACACACTATGATTGAGGACTCACTTGTTATGTGTGGGCATGCACTCAATCACTAAGGCTTGAATTTGGTTTGTGAAGATGGCTATAGGTTTCGAAATTAGAAGAAGAAGGAAGAAGATGAAGTCTCATAAACCTAGAGAGAAAATTAGGTTTTTAGCTTTAGAAGCATTAGTTGGATAATGAGACCATAGCTTTACTTTTATACTAATTTCCACTAGGGTTAGGGTTGATTTACTTGGAATAAAAAAAAAAGATAAAAATATAGGAAAAATAGCACCTAGGGGCCGGCCACTTAGTGGGCCCTACACTAGTTAGATTTTTGCTATTTTTCTCAACTATTTTATCTATTTTTCACAAATACCACTTTTATGCACTTTCAATCCTATAAATGCGAAAACTATTTATTTAATAATTAAAATAATTATCAAATAAAATTGTCATTTATAATATTTATTAATTAGACTCCATAAAGTCTCTTAATTAATAAACAAACCCTAAAATCCTATTTTTTTCACAGTCAAGTCATATCTTAGTGAAAAATTCATAAACTAGACATAGTCTAATTTTAGAATTATAATTGATTAACTAAAATTAATTAACTAAGTCTTACAAGCAGTTTGTCTCAACTAGCATGGGGACCATGGGCCTATATAACCGAGCTTCCAATAAGCAGATCTAGAATTTACCAAGTAAATTCTCTAACATATCAACTCCTCATTGAACCACTATAGAACTTGGAATTGCACTCTCAATTATATAGAACGCTCTATAAGTTCTACGATATAGATACGCTATTAGTTATCTATTGTTATAATCCCAATAATCAATGATCCTCTATATATGATTTACATTGCATAGGAATTAATTTACCGTTACACCCTTCAATGTTTTTTATCCTTAAAACACTCAGCTACCTATAACTGATATTTTAGTGAACTAATATAATCACAGAAATGAGTACTCAACTGAACTACCATGTTTCACTTTTATGTCTAGATAGAAGCTATAGATTCTGTATCTATGATTAGCGCTCCCACTCAATTAAACTACCATGTTCTTAACCTATACGTCATGGGAAGAACCATTTGGTCGACTTTAACTAATAGATTAAAGAACACAAATAATGCAACTGAACTAGAACCTAATCATCTGAGGATTGAGATCATTTGATCTAGGATCAACTAGGTGATATTGAATTGAATAGATATTACGATAAGTTTATCATATCTAGTTCAAGTTCAATATCGGTCCCTTCTGACGCATACTCCATGCATCCAACCCAAGCTTACTTTAACCAATGCACTGGAAAGGACATAGCACTTATCCAATGTGCAAGTAAACTACATTGTAGATCATCATATCAATTAAACCCTGTGTACTGATAAATCTAAGAATACATTTAATTACATAATCTTGATTACTTTTCATTGTGCTGACGACATAATAAACAAGAATATCAATGTGATAAAGATTTGGATGGATTTATAAATCAAATAAACATATAAATGATCACATGAACCAAAATCATACTAAATAAGTAATGAGAACAAATCTGCTTCTTTATTAATAATTGAATAAATAATTACATTGAAATAGAATTTATTTAGGGCACAAAGCCCAACAAACTCCCACTTGCACTAACATAAAATAATTAATACATTTCAATTAATCCTAAATTTAGTCTGTGCTTTTCAAATGTAGTTCAAGCTAAAACTTTGGTGAATGGATCAGCTAAGTTACCTTCAGTGTCTACTTTCTCCACCAGTACATCCCCTCTTGCCACATAATCTCTGATGATGTGATATTTCCTGTCTATGTGTTTGCTTCTCTTGTGGCTTCGAGGCTCTTTACTATTGGCTATGGCTCCAATGTTATCAGAAAGTAAAACCAGTGGTTTTTCAATTCCAGGAACAACACCAAGTCCTGTGAAGAACTTTCTAAGCCAGACAAGTTCCTTAGCAGCCTCGGCGGCAGCTATGTACTCGGCCTCCATGGTAGAGTCTGAAGTTGCGGTTTGTTTAGCACTTCACCAAACAACTGCTCCACCCCCAAGAGTAAACACCATCCCAGATGTAGACTTTCTGTTATCAAGACAAGCTTAAAAATCTGAATGGGTATAGCCTACGGGATTCAAAACACCACACTTGTAGACTAACACGTAATTCCTTGTACTTTTCAAGTACTTCAGAATATGCTTAACTGCAGTCCAATGTTCCTCTCCTGGATTTGTCTGATAACTGCTCACAATTCCTACTGGATAGTAAATGTTAGGTCTAGTGCACAACATTGCATACATTAGACTCCCAACTGCTGAAGCATAAGGAACCATTCTCATGTCCTCTATCTCTTGAGGATCAGTAGGAGACTGTTCCTTAGATAGGCGGATACCAAATCTAGAAGGCATATGTGCCCCTTTGGTATTTGTCATTGAGAATCTGTCTAACACCTTATCAATGTAAGCTGTTTGAGAGAGAGCAAGGGATCTGTTCTTCCGATTTCTGATAATCTGAATACCAAGAACATAAGCAGCTTCACTCAAATCCTTCATTTCAAATTAAGTGTCAAGCCATTCCTTAATGTCAGTCATTTTCTTGATATTGTTACCAATGATCAAAATGTCATCAACATAAAGGACCAGGAATACTACCACTTGATTATCCTTGAGTTGGTAAACACAAGGTTCATCTTCGTTTTGGTGAAAGCTATAGGTCTTGATTATTTCATCAAACCTTTTATTCTAAGAGCGAGAACCTTGCTTAAGTTCATAAATAGACCTATTGAGTTTGCAAACTTTCTTTTCCTGCCCTGGAAGAACATAGCCTTATACTTGCTCCATATAGATCGTTTCTTCAAGAATTCCATTAAGGAAAGTTGTCTTGACATCCATTTGCCAAATTTCATAATCGAAAGCAGCTGCTATGGAGAGAAGAATTCAGATGGATTTGAGCATGGCGACCGGACTAAAAGTTTCCTCAAAGTCCACACCTTCTCTTTGGGCATAACCCTTAGCAACCAGTCTAGCTTTAAAAGTTTCGACTTTGCCACCAGCACCTCTTTTCTTCTTGTAGACCCACTTACATCCAATTGGACGATAATCATCAGGTGAGTCTACATATTCCCAAACTTTGTTCTTTTTCATGGAATCCATTTATGAATCCATGCCGGCTGACCATTATTTGTGTTCAGGACTTGTCATTGCATGTTTATAGGTTAATGGATTGTCATCAATACCGTCACCAACGACCATATTGATTTCACCATCCAAGCCATAACGAGATGGTTTTATAAAAACCCTCCCACTACGACGAGGAGTCGTGACCTTCTGAACAAGAACATTTATGGTAGATTTCTCAATTGTAATAACTTCTGTCGATTATACTGAGGGAGTGGGATTGTCTTCTACTTGAGTAGAAGATGATGGAACATTAAAAGGAGTTATATCTGAAAGCATTTCTTCTAACACTACTTTACTTTTTGGCTTGAAGTCTTTAATATAGTCATCTTCAAGGAAGGTAGCATTTGTAGAAACAAACACTTTGTTATCCTTGTGACTATAAAATAGATCACCCTTAGTCTCTTTAGAACTTCTGACAAACAAGCAAACTTCAGTTGGAAATTCTAGTTTGCCTTCTTTCTTTCTTAAGACATTAGCAGGGCACCCCTAAATCCTATAATGGCATAAACTGGGTCTACGACCATTCCATAGTTCGAAAGGTATCTTAGGGACTGCTTTAGATGGAACAACATTTAAAATGTCATTATTCGTCTGTATTGCATATCTTCAGAAGGACGTAGACAGAGTTGAATAGCTCAGCATAGACCTAACCATTTTTAAAAGTGTGCGATTTCTTCTTTCTACAACTCCATTTTGCTGTGGAGTGCTAGGGGCAGTATACTGTGATTCAATTCTAAGTTCAATTAAATTATCTTTGAATTGCATATCCATATACTCTCCACCCCTATCGGTTCACAAGATCTTTAATATATTACCTAGTTAGTTTTGAGCCAAAGCATGAAATTCCTGAAAATTTTCAAATGTTTCATATTTCTTTTACATCAGGTAAATAAAACTATATCTAGAGAAATCGTCAATGAAAGTGACAAAATACTCATAACCTCCTCTGGCTTTGACATTTAGAGGTCCAGAGACGTCTGAATGCACTAATCCTAGAGGTTCTTTGGCACGCTCTCCCTTTGCAGAGAAAGAGCACTTAGTCATTTTTCCTTCTAGGCAAGATTCACAAATTGGTAATTCACCCAAGACGACATTTTTCAATGGACCATCTTTAGTTAACTTGTGAAGTTTATCATAGCCTATATGACCTAATCTTAAATGCCATAGATATGTTTCATCATTATTATTGATCTCTTTTCTTTGATGGTTTCTAGGTTTAGCAACATTGAAAAGTTCGTTATTAAACACAATTTGTATTTTTGGTCTCAAAACGTAAAGCCCTCGTTCCATGTAAGCAACACATAATTGAAATCCATTACGAGAAATAGTGCAAATAGAACTCAAAAAATTCAATTAATAAAATTGTGTCTATAAACATGAAACACTAATCAAGTTTCTACTAAAATTTGAAATAAACAAAACATTGTCTAAAACTAAAAATTTCTTCTGAAACTTGAGGCGGGCTTTTCCTTTAGCTTGGACCGATACTAATTCGCCATTTCCAACTTTGAGCTTTAACTCCCTAGATTAAAATAATCCTAAGTTTCAAGCAATTGCAATGATGAACAAACATGGTTAGTAGATCCAGAATCAATAATTCAAAAGGATTTGTGATTCTCTAAAACACATGATTCAAAAACCAAAGCATTACCTTCATTCGAATTATCTAGAAGTTTGGGACATTGTTCTTCCTGATGTCCCCTCCTTTCACAATATGAACATTTGAGTGTTGGGTTTTATGCCCTAAATAAAACTCATTTCAATATAATCAGATTTACTTATTAATATAGATCAGAAATAACATTTAATGTTGCATGGTTCACATGATTTATTTCATGATTATATGTACATAATGTATAAATTCATCTGAAACCCTTTTCACATACTTGATCCTGTTTATTGTGCCGTCAACACATTGGAAAGTAAACATGACTATGTGAATAAAGTTTCCTAGATTTATCAGACACAGGGTTTTACTGATATGATAATCTACAACAGAGTTTACTTGTATTTGGAGAAATACTATGTTCTTTCCAGAACATTGGTTAAAGTAAAGCTCAGGTTGGATGCATGGAGTATGCATCGGAAGGGACCGATATTGAACTTTGACTTAGATTTATTAAACTTACCGTAATATCTATTCAAGTCAATATCGCCTAAGTTGATCCTAGATCAAATGATCTTAATCCTGATATGATTAGGCTCAATCTTGAAAGGCTATTCGTGTTCTTTGATTTGTTAGTTAAGCCTACTTTTAGGTCAGGGTGATACGTACATTTTGGGAACACGGTAGTGCAATTGAGTGGGAGCGCTAGCATAAACATGGAATCTATAGCTTCTATCTGGCGAATAGTAAGCAAAGGATGATCTCCTTCGAGCTTGACCAAACGAACATAAATGGTGGAGTACTCATTTCACATAAGCTGAAATATCATTTATACGGGGTCAAGTGTTTTAAGGAATAAATACATTGTAGGGTGTAACGGTAATTTAATCCCTTTACAGTGTAGATCATTCATATAGAGGATCATTGATCAAATTAGGATTATAACAATGGATAACTAATGATGTGTCTATATGGTGGAACATATAGAGCATTCTATATACTGAGAGTGCAATTCTAAGTTCTATGCGTGGATTCAACGAAGAATTAATAAGTTAGTGAATTTTAGTGTTAAATTCTTGATCTACTTATTGGAAGCTCGGTTATATAGACCCATGGTCCCCCCACTAGTTGAGATAATATTGCTTGTAAGACTCATGTAATTGGTTTTGATTAATCAATTATAATTCACGAATTAGACTATGTCTATTTGTGAAATTTTCACTAAGTAAGGGCGAAATTGTAAAGAAAGAGTTTATAGGGGCATATTTGTTAATTATGATACTTTGTATGGTTCAATTAATAAATATGATAAATGACAATATTATTTAATAATTATTTATAGTTATTAAATAGTTAGAATTGGCATTTAAATGATTGAATTAGGAAATTGGCATTTTTGAGAAAATCAGATACAAAAAGTGGTAAAATTGCAAAATTGCAAAAATAAGGCCCAGTCCACCTAGCCTAGGGCCGGCCACTTATGTCATCTTTTTTAAATGATTTTTTCATTATTTTAATGCCATATAATTCAAATCAAGCCCTAGAGGAATGCTATAAATAGATAGTGAAGGCTTCAGGAAAATTACACTTTACGAGATCGAAAAACCTGAGCCTCCACTCTCTTCTCTAGCCGCCACTCTCTCTCTCTTTTCTTCCTCAATATTTCGAACCTCTCTTAGTGATTAGAGTAGTGCCCACACACATCAAGTGATACCTCAATCATAGTGAGGAAGATCGTGAAGAAAGATCATCAGCAAAGGAGATTCAGCATCAAAGATTCAGAGAAAGAGATCCGAGGTTCGGATATTGATAATGCTCGCTACGTAAAGGAATCAAGGGCTAGATATCTGAACGGAAGGAGTCATATTATTCCGCTGCACCCAATGTAAGGTTTCCTAAACTTTATATGTGTTTATTTCATCGTTTTAGAAAGTTCATATTTAGGATGTTAATAAACATACTTGTGAGTAGATCTAAGATCCTGGTAAAATAATTTCCAACAACTGGCCTCAGAGCCATGGTAATTGATTTACTTACATGTAATTTGGACTTTAAAACGATTGTTTGTATGTTCTTTGGATGGTATCATGTTGTATTGAGTGTTATTTGATGATTGATTGATGATTGTGAAATTTTCGTGAAAATAATTGTTATTTCGGTTCTGGCATTATTTTTATTGGATAGTATGGAAAAAATTAAGCAAGTTAGCCTTTTACAGAACTCAATTTGGATTTTATTTGAATTAGTTATGATTTTTTGAAGATTTGACAAAATCGGAAATTTGTCTTGATAGTTTCACGATCGCAGAACTGTCCGTACAGTTTCGAATTTTTTTCAATTTTCTTCAATTTTTCATACTTTTTCATGGAATTAACTTCCAATTTTTTGTATGGTTTTGTATATATACTATTACTATTCCTAATTCAATTCTAATTATCATTTTGAATTAATTTAAATTTTTTTTAATTTAATTCAAGATATTAGTGTAATTTGAATTTGAATAGAATTAGTATTTATCTTTTTGCTTAAAAAATCTATCTTATTTTAAAATTTGATTATATCTTATCTTATTTTAAATTTTAAAAAATAAGATATTTATAATCATGTAATTTTTAAATGATATAAGATATTTTGCTAATTTTTTAAATTTTGTTATTTTATTTATTTAAATTACATTTAAAATTTGAAAAAGATATTTATATCTTTTCTAATTTTTTATTTAATTTTTATTTATAAAATAACATTTAAAATTTAAAAGTAGCTAGCAAATTTTTGAAATGATATTTAGGTTGGTTGAAACCTAATTTTTTCAAAAATTGTAGGTTTAATTTTAAATTTAATTTTTTTTAAAAAAAAAAAATCGAATTTTCAAATTTTTTTTAATTTTTCGAAATTTTTTTATTATTTAATTAATTATTTCGAAATTAATTATTTAATTTAAAATTAAATAAATCCTACATCCAACTATCCAGCTAACCTTGTTGCAGGAGTATGTGTTTTAGCTTATGTGTAAGTTTTTTAAAACCTATTATTACTTGATTGCAAATAGCCATGGTTACTTTTTGCCGAGATCTAATGATACGATGGCTCCCTTGGTCAAGATAATAATTTGTAACAGGTATATTTACAATCTTCTTTCATCTGTGTATGACCTAGCAACATGATAGGACCCATCCAAAGTGTGCCTGTGTGAGCCTATGTGTTTAATTTTATTATAGATGCATATAGGTTAATGTTGCTAAATAAAATGTCATAGTCATTGATAGATTTTATTTAGGCCCATTTAGTTTTGGGCTTATTCAATTAATAACAGTTGTTCTTATTAAGGTTAAATTCCTCTCTTTTGGGCCTTGTGTGAGAGTTGGGAGCCAGAGAAGTGGGGACGACATACTGAACCCAGCACCCCCTCACACAAACCACCCCAATTGTGAAGGCCCATTTGCACGATTTGAATGATCGTACTAGGTTAATTAAACTAGTTTAACCTAATAAAATTGATTAGCAACATAATTAATTTCATTTATTTTGAAATTAATTTAAGAAAAATATAGTTTAAGGAATTTTATATTCTAAGCTAAACTATATGTATTTTCTTGTATTTAATTAAATATAGAATTATAACCATATAGATTCTTTACGGAACTTAATTTAAATTTTTCATTAAATATTCCTATTTAAGTTGATATTTAGTTATCTTCAACTAACCAACTTAAATCGAATATCTTTTGAATTCAAAATTTCAAAATTAAGTTGAGGAATTTTAGGCATTGGTTATTAAGATTCTTTAGATATTTTTTTTAAGTTAATATCTTTTCAAATATTAACTTAAAATGGAATATTTTCAAATTAAGTGGTTACAACTTAATTTTTGATATTTAATTAAATTTAAATTTGAAAATATTTAAGTTCTAGATTTTTCTAGTACAACTTAAATTAGATATTTTTTCAAATTTTGTGGAAAAGATACTTAGTCAAATAAGATATTTTCTAGATAGTTATTTCTAGACTACTTATTATTTCTAATATTAAATAGGAAAATATTATAAATTGTGAAATTAATTATTTAAATAATTAATTTTGGTACAATTTATTTTAAGTATATTTTTCCTAGTATTAAACTAGAGATTAATAATTAAGTCTTCTCTACACTTAATTATTTATTTCTTGAATTTAATACATTTAATTAATTTGAAAATTAAATATCTAAGTTGATTTTATCATCATACTTAAATATTTCTTTTTCATGACATTTAATTAAATAGAAAATTATTTTTAGTTGAAATTTAATTTTTCAACTAAATTTAAATAATTTTCAAAATATATTTTTTTTTATTTTATTAATCAATTTTCGAAATTGCATTTCTTAAATGCTAGAATTTCGAATTTTATCTTGAAAAATAGATTAAGTTGTAAATTAATTATTTTAATTAATTCTTGGATCAACTTAAATCAATGATTTTTTCATTTATTGATTAATTTAAAATAAATTGAATTAAAGTATATTATTAGAAATTGAATTAATTAGTCGAAGGAAAATCTAGATAGATGATATTTTTGCTTGAAGTATTTTTCTAGTGTATTTAATTAAATAGAAAATTAATATTTAAGTTGATTTTCATCATCTACTTAAATATTTGAAATTTTTCTTATATATTTAATTAAATAGGAAAATTATATTTTTTTGTTGTAAATTAATTTTATTAATTAATTTTGGGCCAACATTAAATTAGAATAATTTTTCCAGGATTTATTTTTTATTTTAATATGCATTTTTCGAAAATTGTATTCTTATATACTTTAATTTTTCGAAATGCAATATATATTTATAGAAAATTAAATTTGAGTTGTAAATTAATTAATTTTGTAACAACTTAAATATTTTTTCTAAATATTTATTGGAAATTATTACTAAGATGGAAATAATTCATATTATTTTCATATCCATCTAAGTAAAATTTATAAATATTAAATTAAAATTTATATTTAGAATTTTTCATTCTAAATTGGAAATTTTAATTAAATAAATATATATTTAAAATAAATAGAATAAATAAAGAGAATAAAAGAAAATACAACTCTTTTCAAATAATGAGCTTTATTATAGAGACATTCGATCTCCATTGTGGGTTTTACACCGCGTTTGTTTTAGTGAGTAATCCTCCCTAATGGAGGAACGTTCATTAGCAATTTCGCACCGTTTAACCTCGCATGATAAGTAGTTTGTAAGTGTTTTGTATGGTATGGATCACCCTAATGGTGGCGACCATACTTGACTTGCAAATTATGAAACAATGGTGGAAGCTCATAAGATAGAATTGCCTTGACTCTCGCCTAAACGGGACAACGCTGAATTCCAATCTTGATCGAATAAAAGGTTGCTAGAATGTTTAACATTTTAGACGAGCTGACAACTCTATTCAATGAATGGTAGCTTTGACTCTCGCCTAAACGGGACACTGATATCAGTTTGTTGAAAACCTTGGAAATTATTTAGGATTGTAAGTTTTAGTATTTTCACTTGTCATTCCTACTTACTATATGTTTATAATTTCTGAATTGTGTATGAATTTATATTGAACCATGTTATTTTCTGTTATTAAGTTGTAGTTTAATTTCGAATCTTCATTGTTGGTCTAACTTGGCTTGTTTATCTAATGAGATAAATCCCTAGTGGATTTTCACCATTAGACATACATAATAGTGTTAGATCTCGAAAGATAAATATTGTATATGCGACATCTAGCTGTTCATCAATTGATGACACCTTAGACTAGTATTTTTACGATATGAAACAAGAAGATTATATAAATAAGATTACTTTGACTTTCGCTAATCGAAGCATCGTTGGATTCTTATTTTAAACGAAATTATCCTAATTCCTCTTAGCTTATTCATTTCGAATTAGCTTTCATATATATCATTGGATGAATGGTCTATAAATCATTTCATGTCATTTTATATGACGCATATGATTATAATCCCGAAATTCTATTCCCAATTGATATAAATCCTCAATCTTAGAAATCTCCTACTTGTATGGGCAAATCTGACTTAGAGTTTGTATTAGTAGTGGTGGTCCAAGAAAGAATTACTCATTATATTTGGTTGAATTTAAGTCTTTGACTTTAATTTTAGATTCCAAATAGAAATTTTCTTATATTTCTAATTCCAGAATACAATACAGTTACACTTTCTCAAGTGTTTAATATCCATCTTCTATTAATGGATTAAAACTGTATGGAATATGAGTTAGGTATTCTGTGACCAGGATCCACTTGCACTATTCTAAGAACTCTTTGATGTAACTAAACCTATATCATCAATAGACACTACCACATTTTTTTAATCTATGGCATTTGTATCTTGTTCATAATGGATTTGACAAGATCAATCTCTGCAAAGAGTTAATATGCCTATATCCACTGAAAGTAGTTCATCTCATTCGCAGATGGATGTACATTCAGGGGTGGATATGAGTTTTTCGTTGTATTCTTAAAACGATAACTCTAGATTATACCTTATGCAAAGAAATTTGAAATGTTTGAAAAATTTCATTAATTTCTAGCAATGGTTAAAACCATTAAGGTAAGTGGTTAAAGATCTTGCGAACTGATAGGGGTGGAGAAATAGTTAGTAGATATGCAGTTCAAAGATCATTAAATTGATTTTTGAATTATATCCAAACTTACCTCCCCAGAAATTTCGAGTTGCATGTTGATGATTAGTTACTAGTCGTTGCCTAAATCCTTCTATGGTAATACAATTTCAGAATGATGTAATGGTTGTATACTTAATGTAAATCATTACTAGATTCATGGATGACCTAATCAAAATCTTAAGAAAAGCTAGAACTGTTAACCATGGTTTCTTAGCTATTCTAAGTGATTAGGGGTGGACCATCCCATTGTCAATAGATAAGAAAGTGTTTGTTCAAACAAATACTACTTTTCTAAGAAAATGACTAAGTCTGAAAACAAGTAGCAAATAAAGGAGATATTTAATTCTTGATTCCAAAAGTGTTCTATCATCTTATATGACATATGATGATCCCACTGCCTCTGTTGTCTTGTCACAACCGAAGAGATCAATACCATTTAGTTTTCTTAGACATAATTCACGGTACCTTGTCGTAGTGGGAGAGTTTCTAGGAACTCACCTTCTTATGATTTGGGAGACACTAGTGATTAAAATCCATTGTGAGTTTAAACAAGTAATGGATTGTCAAGATAAGAAACTAAGAAGAAAGCCAATAGAACTATGGTTTAATCCATTCACATGGAGTAACCTAAAGTTTTCTATTACAAGGACATAAAAGGAAATTTTGTTTATAAGTCCATTCAATGGACTTAACAAAACTTCTTGTTCCTAGTATTATAGGTTTGAGTTTATCTAAACCTATGGCTTGTGGTATAACTGGTAATTACTTACTCTAATGCAAGCAACTTACTTTAGTAAGATGCTGAAGCATTTTCTTTCTAATGGCAATCTATAGAAGCTTCACAACTTCTTAGGTATAGATTTTATTTATCTAAGGAAAAGTCTTGACTATTCCAGAAAAGATAAAGCCATGAAAGAATTTCTTACATCAACAGTGAGAGGTCTTAGATATGCTTTTGTATGCCTTAGACCAGACACCTGCTGTTGAGTGGGAGTAATGAGTAGGTATCAGATTAATCCAGGAGAAGAACATTGGAAGACAATCAAGTAAATCTTAAGATAAAGAAGAGGAACTATATGTTAGTCTATAAGAGTGTGTTTAAAAACTCTTAGACTACACCATATCGATTTCGAAATTTGCCTTAGTGCTAGAAAATCTTTCGATAAGATGGTGGTTACTGCGGGGGTGGAATAGTGATTTTGGAGAAGTTTAAAAACCTATCTGAAGTCTCTAGGTCTACCAGAGAGAGACTGAATGTTAAAGCTGCAGGAAAGGTACTTATTCAGTCTAAGGAAAGTTCTATACATCTTTGGCACCATTCCAAATTGCCTTAAACTACTAGTGTTAATTTCCTGATTAACCAAAAGTAGTTGCCAAAGGTATAGAATCCAGTATCCCAAGAGAGTAAACATATAGAGAGGAATTTCACATTATCAATGATTTTGTGATTAAAGGAAGAGTAATGGTGGAGAAAAGGTTGTGGTTAATTCAACCTTTCAGATCCTATTACGAGGAGTTTACTACTACTACACTTGATTTGTATATCAAGGTGTTGAGATTATTTGAAACGCACTTTTTGTTTTATATTAGTGCAAGTGGGAGTTTGTTGGGTTTTATGCCCTAAATAAAACTCATTTCAATATAATCAGATTTACTTATTAATATAGATCAGAAATAACATTTAATGTTGCATGGTTCACATGATTTATTTCATGATTATATGTACATAATGTATAAATTCATCTGAAACCCTTTTCACATACTTGATCCTGTTTATTGTGCCGTCAACACATTGGAAAGTAAACATGACTATGTGAATAAAGTTTCCTAGATTTATCAGACACAGGGTTTTACTGATATGATAATCTACAACAGAGTTTACTTGTATTTGGAGAAATACTATGTTCTTTCCAGAACATTGGTTAAAGTAAAGCTCAGGTTGGATGCATGGAGTATGCATCGGAAGGGACCGATATTGAACTTTGACTTAGATTTATTAAACTTACCGTAATATCTATTCAAGTCAATATCGCCTAAGTTGATCCTAGATCAAATGATCTTAATCCTGATATGATTAGGCTCAATCTTGAAAGGCTATTCGTGTTCTTTGATTTGTTAGTTAAGCCTACTTTTAGGTCAGGGTGATACGTACATTTTGGGAACACGGTAGTGCAATTGAGTGGGAGCGCTAGCATAAACATGGAATCTATAGCTTCTATCTGGCGAATAGTAAGCAAAGGATGATCTCCTTCGAGCTTGACCAAACGAACATAAATGGTGGAGTACTCATTTCACATAAGCTGAAATATCATTTATACGGGGTCAAGTGTTTTAAGGAATAAATACATTGTAGGGTGTAACGGTAATTTAATCCCTTTACAGTGTAGATCATTCATATAGAGGATCATTGATCAAATTAGGATTATAACAATGGATAACTAATGATGTGTCTATATGGTGGAACATATAGAGCATTCTATATACTGAGAGTGCAATTCTAAGTTCTATGCGTGGATTCAACGAAGAATTAATAAGTTAGTGAATTTTAGTGTTAAATTCTTGATCTACTTATTGGAAGCTCGGTTATATAGACCCATGGTCCCCCCACTAGTTGAGATAATATTGCTTGTAAGACTCATGTAATTGGTTTTGATTAATCAATTATAATTCACGAATTAGACTATGTCTATTTGTGAAATTTTCACTAAGTAAGGGCGAAATTGTAAAGAAAGAGTTTATAGGGGCATATTTGTTAATTATGATACTTTGTATGGTTCAATTAATAAATATGATAAATGACAATATTATTTAATAATTATTTATAGTTATTAAATAGTTAGAATTGGCATTTAAATGATTGAATTAGGAAATTGGCATTTTTGAGAAAATCAGATACAAAAAGTGGTAAAATTGCAAAATTGCAAAAATAAGGCCCAGTCCACCTAGCCTAGGGCCGGCCACTTATGTCATCTTTTTTAAATGATTTTTTCATTATTTTAATGCCATATAATTCAAATCAAGCCCTAGAGGAATGCTATAAATAGATAGTGAAGGCTTCAGGAAAATTACACTTTCTGAATCAGAAAAACCTGAGCCTCCACTCTCTTCTCTAGCCGCCACTCTCTCTCTCTTTTCTTCCTCAATATTTCGAACCTCTCTTAGTGATTAGAGTAGTGCCCACACACATCAAGTGATACCTCAATCATAGTGAGGAAGATCGTGAAGAAAGATCATCAGCAAAGGAGATTCAGCATCAAAGATTCAGAGAAAGAGATCCAGGTTCAGATATTGATAATGCTCTGCTACAGAAAGGAATCAAGGGCTAGATATCTGAACGGAAGGAGTCATATTATTCCGCTGCACCCAATGTAAGGTTTCCTAAACTTTATATGTGTTTATTTCATCGTTTTAGAAAGTTCATATTTAGGATGTTAATAAACATACTTGTGAGTAGATCTAAGATCCTGGTAAAATAATTTCCAACATTGAGGGTACGACTATCTATTGTTTCAATATTTTGCAGCAATGTCAGAAGCATCATACTTAATTACTATCTTCCTTTCCTTGTCTACAAATCTGGAAGGAGGCCTCCTTGTAGGCAAAGTCTGCTCGTAAGCATACAATTTTGCATCTAGCTTATTTATGTCGGATGAGTTAAAATTGTTGATCATATAAGATACAACAAATGCATTATACTCAGGTGGAAGACTATTGAGTAAGAATTGAACATGCTGTTCTTTTGACAAAGAAATTCCCAGCATTTTTGCTTTCATGATTTTCATATTAAACACTAGTATATGTGACCTGATGCTCTTCTTAGGAGACATCTTCACATGATGTAGTTCATTTGCAAAGGCATGTAAAAAGTGAGAGGAAAGAGGTTCGGGATATGGGTAAGCCATTTTGACACTACAAATATCAATGAATAGAAATAAATTATTTGGTTCTATGAATTCATACACAAGTTCAGAAAATACCAAGTAAGTAAACATGTTTGTAAAAATACCAAAATAAAACATATTTAATTATTTTCCAAGGTTTTCAACAAACTGATACAGTGTCCCGTTTAGGGAGAGTCAAAGATCTCATCCATTGAATAGAGTAGTCAACTCATGTAAAATGCTCACTAATGGTGGTTTGTGATTTTTGTTGTATTGGGGTGTTTTATTGCATATATTATGTTCATTATGGTGTAATTAGTAGGTCTGGAAGGTTTGGTGTGATTTGGGGTCGATTTGAGGTTGTGGGGTGATTTTGTGTGTTTCCTGCACTAAACTGGAATTTCGGTTCAGGGGGACTTGTAGGATCTGGTCGACTGGTTGGTCCCCGAAAAACCCCACAGAACTGGGGAACTGATCTACCGGTTGGGGCATTTTTAGGAACCCTAGTTTTTCCCAGTTTTGCAATATTTAGGGTATTGCCATGTTATCCATCGATAGGGAAACTTTTAGTTTCAATTTTAAGTCCCCGAAAAGTGATTTAGTGTGTCACTTATCAGTTTTACGAATAATGTGATTAAGGGGCTTGTAATTCGTTGAGCAGTTGTTCCACTCAAGTTGGTCAGCACACCTAAACTCGAAAATGAGGTAAGATTAGTATGATGATATGTATATATGCTTACATGTTTAGCTTACATGTTAGTTAAGCCTATTAGATTACATTATAATAGTGGTATCAGTATGTTTAGTATTACACTAGATATCGATAAATGTATGTTGGTTTACTACTTGACAGCATCACATCGGTACGACTAGCGTTATGAGTATAAGCTAATATTATAGTCAGTAGTATTGTTGTACGAACGTTCTTGACTCAGCACCGTGTTGGACACAGGGATAGGGTTATGGTTGGGTGTGTGGGCGCCTAATTATAATCCAAGTTATGGCTATATTGTTGATTATGCTTTTCTAACTGTGTCTGTCGACTCACAGATATTGTTTACATGTGTAGGTAAGGGCAAGGCTAAGGTTTAGTAGCTGTGAGAGCGAGCAGATGAAGATTGTACATGTCGGGGTAGTTAGGCCTGGAGTGTATGGTTTTTGGGACAGCTGGACATATTTTGTATAGTCGCTAGGCGACAACTTTTGTACTATGCACTGTGAAACTTTTGTAAATATTTTGTAAACAGGATCCTCGTTTAATGTAAGTAAGTTAATTTGGTATTTATAAATAGTTAAAATAAAGTTTTAATTATTTACGATTTTCAATAAACTCGTTGATTAGCAACGATGTGCACAATTAAGTTAAAAAATCACGTTAACATGCCTAAACTAGTAGGGTGTTGCAATGAAGCTCGAATTTTATTATTTTTTGAACAATTTAGTTTCAATTTAGTTTGGAAATTCTATTTCATATTATTGCAGACAATTTATTGTGACAATTTTAAGAGTATTACTTAAAAAAAATCTCTTTAAAAGGATTTCATTATGAGTTGCTTTTATAAAATTGAGCTTTATATTTTGTAGCTTGTATGCTAATACAAAATTATATTTGTGTGTTTATCAAGCTTTTATGTGTTTTATATTTATTATTGATACAAAATCTATATTTATGAATAATTGTCATTTTTTAAGAAATTATTACGATTTTGTTTAATAAAAAATCTTGTGGTCAAATAAGGGTGGAAAGAAGTTATTGGTTATGCAGTTTAAAGATCTTTTACAATGAACTCTAGATTATATTCAAAACATCACAGAATCTCTTTATAACACATATTATGATTAGACATAGATATAATATGTTTAACAAACTAGAAAATTAGTAGAACTTATTCTTGATCCTGTATATGTTCCAATAGTAATAGATATCACTAAAGTCCCTGGACATAACCTTATCTTGGTGGGAGGATTTTAACAAATCCAGCCTGTTATTATTTGGATGACACTAGTGATGATATGTTCAAGAAAGGAACTTTAAATAAAGCTAAGGAAAGTTAATCTAACCATTCATATGGATAGTTGTCACATATCAGAATTATGAGGATAAAATAGGAAACCTTGCAATGTTTATTCGAAAGACTTAAGCACAATTCCTGGTCCTTATGAATTATTTTATAGTATCTTTAGTGATTACTTAATCTTAAGCAAGTATTTTATATTAATGTTGATACAAGAATGCTATATTTATGACTTAATCTAGATGGAATTTTTGTTTCCAGATAAAGATAAATGTCACAACTAGATGTCCCTAAGTACCAATAGGAAGAGGTTAAATGCACACTTGTGTATGCATTAAACCAGAGTCCTACTGTTGAGTGACAGCCATCGAAGATATAATCCAACAAGGGAACATAGGGAGACAATCAAGAAGGAATATCTAAAAGTAACCTATATGTTAGATGATAGGGGTGTATTTAGAATCCTTACATCTATACCAATTCAAAATTTAATATCTAATATGGTGATTACTCTGGGGTGGAGGAATTATTTTGGAATGGTGGAAAACCCTGTCTATAATAATTTAGTACCACTAGCTAAATGACTTAGTTGCTTCTAAAAGGTACTAGAGAGTTATTCAAATTGAAGAAAGTTTTTGACTGTTTTATCTCTATTCCATTTTGGATAGAATGAGAATTGTGTCCTCTATATATTCAAATGCACTTATCAAGCAATAAAGAATTTAATTTCCCTACAGGAGTAATATACATATAGAAAAACGATGTTCCATAATTTATTATGAACACAAAAGGAAGTAATGGTGGAGAAAGCTATTTCTGGCTAGAACCTTACAGTTCCTGTTATTTGGGTACAGTCAAACACACTATACTTGACATGAATATAAATATAATGGATTAATTGAAAATCACTTCTAGTTTTATGTTAGTGGAAGTGGGAGTTTGTTGGGATTTTATGCCCTAAATAACACCTATTTTAATATAATCTTATTTGCTATCAATAAAAGATTAGAAGTCATTTATGTTTACATGTAAGTTTCATGATTATGGTTTTCATATACAAATTCTGTTAAATCCAGAACATATAGTTATTCAAAGTTATAGTGATGTCGTCACAGTGAAAAGTAATTGTGATTATATGCTTCAAAGTCTTTAGTCCCATTATTTATCAGTGCACTGGATTTACACTGACATGATAATCAGCAATAAAATTTACTTACACTTGTATAAGTGGAATGTCTTTTCCATGGCATTAGTAAAGTATACTAGTATCGGATATATGGAGTATACATCAGACTAGACCAATCTTGACAGTGGAAAAGATATCATAAACTTACCGTTATATCTTTCTAAGTCAATATCACTTAGTTGATCTTAGATCAATAGATCTTAATCTTGAGATGGTTAGGTTCTAGCTTAACTGTACATTTTGTGTTATTTGACTTGTTCGTTAAAGTTGACCAATTGGATTTGACTAATACTTACATCTTGGGAACATGGTAGTATAATTGAGTAGGAGCGCTAATCATATATATGAAATCTATAGCTTCTATAATTATATAGAAGTAAAATGATGATTTTCATTGAGCTTGGAGTAACAGACATAAATGGAAGAGCTCTTATTTCAATAATTATATTAGTTTACTAAAATATCATTTATAGGAAGCTAAGTATTTTAAGGATATAATACATTGAGGGGTAAAATAGTAAATTTATCCCTACTCGATGTAAATCGTCTATAGAGGATCTTTAATTATTTAGATTAAAACAAATTCATAGTGTATCTATATTTAGAATATATAAAGCGTTCTATATAATGAGGAGTGCAATTCTAAATCTATAGTAGAGTCAGGAGGAATTAATAAGTTAGGAAATTTACTTGGTAAATTTCAGATTTACTTATTGGGAGCTGATTACATAGGCCCACGTCCTCACATTGTCTGGAATAATATTATCTTGTAGGCTCAATTAATTGGTTTTAATTAATCAATTAAAATTCTAAATAAGACTATGTCTTGTTTGTGAATTTTCACTAAGCAAGGGATTAATTGAGAAGAAAGAGAGGATTTAGGGTTTGTTTATTAGTTAAGAGACTTTGAAAGGTCTAATTAATAAATAAGTTAAATGGTAATTTTATTTGATAATTAATTATAATTATTAAATAGATAGATTTGACATTTATAGAGTTAGAATTAAAATATGACATTTGTGAAAGAAAAGATAAGTTCTTAAATAAAATGGTAAAATTGAAACCCTCCAGGGCCCACTTAGGGTTTGGCCATAGGGTTCAATTAAAAGCCAATGTTTTATCTTTTTTAATTCCATATAATTCTAAACCTAACCCTTGATGAAATCCTATAAATAGAATAAGATGCTCTTATTTTCTTAACATATATTTTCAGACTACTTTGTCAAACAACTTAGAAAATAAAAAGAGAGCCTCTATTCAATTTTCGAATCCTTCCTCTTCTTCTTCCTCTAAAATTTTTGAAACCTTATAGTGAATTGAGGAGTTGCCCACACAATTTAAGTCAATACTCAGGTATTTGTGGAAGATTGTGTAGAATTCCATCAACTGAAGAAGATCCAAGTTCAAATCTTGATCATACTCTGCGACAGAAAGGATCAAGGGTTAGAGATCTAAACGGAAGGAGACATTATATTCTACTGCCACTAATGTAAGATTTTCCATAACTTATATGTGTTTGTTTTATTGTTTTAGAAAATTCATATTTAGGTTGTAAGATAATAGTCTTATAATCAACATACATGTTATTAAATCTAAATTATGGTAAAACAAGCTTCAACACTTCAATGCCCTGGCATGGGTTTTTAGTGTTGAGGCGCTCCTCTAAATATTTTATTTTCTTTGCCTCAAGAGTTCCAATTGCATCGAAACTTCTGAATTTTTTTCTCGAATTAATTTCTAAGTGCTCTTTCCCCGAGAGTTAATTTGTTTGGCCATTTTCTCATACTTTTTTCAATATTTCTCTCTTTTTTTTTCTATTTTAAACCTGTAAAATAACAGCTACCAAAAGCGTAGAATTACACAAAAAAAGTGTAAAATTTATTTAAAAATACACTAAAATCAACCTAAAAATAGTGCTAATAAAAATTTAACAAATATGAACCATAATTCCAATAATCGCAACGTAATATATACATATACAGATTAAATCTAAACTACATAAAAAGAGAAAAATACCTCGTGTAGCCTATCAGGATTTCCTCTCTATCTTTTCATATTAATTCATCGAACATCCAATCCAAGAACTTGTTGAAGAGTTCACACCACAATCTTCCAAGTCAGCCTCAATACTCAAGAATAAAGTGGGTATTAGATTTAATTTGGATGAGTATAAATTTGTAATCGCAGTATATTCTCAACCCATGAGATACTATGATGAGATAGGAAAGTATTCAAAACTCACACACTACACTACAGTGTGTGGCGTGAGAGAGAGAGTGAGAGAGAGAGAGAGAGAGAGAGAGAGAGAGAGAGAGAGGGAGAAAGAGAGAGAGAGAGGCATGCGATTGGTGAGGGAGAGAGAGAGTGTAAAAAACCATGTAATTTTTCAACAATAATTCTTCTATGAAATATATTGCTTAATTCACTTGTTTCAGATTATAGGTTATTTGTTATTCTAATATATATCATATATATATATATATAAGGTTAAACCTACTTATTTAATTTAATTCGAATTCAAATATAAAAATTATATAACTGATTAACAGAAATTAGTTTATCCTTTAATTTTAGTATTATCTTTTAATTAAATAGATTATCCAATAATATATTTAATTGAATAATTAAAAGATAATTAATTAATTTATTTTAATTTAATAATAAAATAATCAAACAAAATTACCATGGTCCTTTATACGTCACCCTACATGTGTGGGCTAAATATTAAGGTCTAAAATTAATTTTCTTAACTTCACCACAAATAAGATTTATTATTTATTTTTCCAATAAATAATAATTAATTAATTCTCATTAATCTCTTATTTCACAAGGATTAAAATAAATATTATTTTCACTAAAATAATATATTTCTCTCTTTAATATTATTTAAGAATAATATTATATTTAACTAATTAATATAGTTTTATCGAATAAAATTAAATAATTAAATACTATTTAAATACACAATTCATAATTGTTATAATGTTCAAAATAATGATTTTCACAAATTTATTACTTTTTCCCTTAAGAATTATTTCTCATAGAAATTAATTCTTACTCATATTTCCTCATCAAATTAAACCTTCCCCTATAAAATGTGCACAGATGTGACTTAGAACCATAAAATTATATTTCGAAGCTTCAATAAATACTTGGTTATTATCGATCTCGTCAATAGAATAATTTAATTTATTAATTTATTATTATTGCTCTATAAATATAGAAATACACTCTTTCACAATATAAAATTATATTTATAGAATTCTTACTGGTAATCCATTAAAATACTTATTATAAGTAGTTTGCCCTCCAATTATTAGTTCATAATTAGAGTTGGTCCAATTACTATTTTACCCTTCTTATTATCTCTTGATTCCTTTTGTATCATTAATTCAATGTGAATAGTTAATCTATAACTTATTATAGATTTAGATCCAATTGTTAACACTCCCAAAATTAACACTATAAGGAAACTAATATTTGATCCTTTCGAAAGCTTGAATTCCATTATTGTACAACATGTTCCCAGCTACTCATATTATTAAGCTCTCAAAATAAGAATCATCTTCTCTGAGAAACTTTAACGAGTGAATCAAAAAACTCAATGAAGACAAATAGGAATTCGTGTATACTCAGGATTCAAACTGATCTACTAATAATCATCATTATGATATAAATAACTCTTTCATGATAAATGACACGTTAATGTGATATGTTATTACATATCGGGTCAGTCATGTATAATCAAATTATAAACAACACATTTACTACATTTCTATCCACATATGTAATCTAAATCAAAATCACACACACTAGAGTATATTGTATAGTAAACTACTCTTAGTAGTTCTATATTAAAGATTCATTTACTTTAGTACACTACCAACTAATTTTATTTATATTGTACAATATTAATCCTCTTGTACATCCTTACAAGATTATACATTCTCCATATGAATAAACAATTCTCTTGTACATCCATTTTACCATACTTGAACTCTATTTTCTCAACTTTTTCAAGAATTTATCGCCCTGAAAGTGGGAAAGGAGAAACTTCTCATTCTACAGTACCGTCAAATGCTTGTTTTTTTTTAATTCTATCAGTGTGACTTAGGGGAAAATATCGTCTATGGTCCATATAACACATTTTGCATCCATTTGACAACTAACGAGCTCGTGTATTGGTACAATAAATAGGACAACTTGGGTAGCCTTTTGTGCTCAGCCCTGATAAATTACTATACGCAGGAAAATTATTAACAATCCACAACAGCAAAACCTTTAAATTGAAAACTTCTTTCTTAAAACCATCCTATGCATCAAAACCATTTTCTACAACTCTTTCAAGTCATCAACTAACGGTGCCAAATAAACATCAACATCGTGTTCTGATTATTTAGGCCCTAAAATCATTAGTAATAGCATCATAAAGTTTCTTTTCATCACCAACCAAGGTGGAAGGTTGTACATAATCAGGAGCACATGCCATGAACTATGTGAGATGCTAAGAGAACTATGTAGATTTACTCCATCGGCAGATAAACCAAGGCGTAGATGTCTTGGTTCAGCTATGAGTTCTGGATTCAAATAATATACTTTTTTCCAAGCTTGTGAATCAGTAGGATGTCGGAGTTTACCATCTTTCACTTGCCTATTCTCGTGCCAAAATAAGTTTTTAGAAGTTTCTGCACTTCGATGAAAGCGCTTGAGCCGCGAAATCAAAGGCAAGTACCACAAGACTTTCTCTAGTATAAATTTCTGGATCTCCTTACTATTGTTGGGCTTATACTGTGGCAAACCACAGTCTAGAGAAGTGTGCATGTGGGCATACTCTTTATGATACAAAATGCAATCGTTTCGACATGCATGAATCTTCTCACACTTCAACCCTATCGAACTTAAAGTTTTTTTCACCTCATACGCTGACTCCAAAAAATAGTTTTCCATTGGTAAAATCTCATTAAAAGAAGATAGAAATTGACTAAAACACTTATCGCTTACTCTATTCTGTGCCTTTATGTTATAAAATTTCACCATTATTGATAGTCATTATTTTTCATAGCCACTAAATAACGATCTATTTGCATCTTTAACCATGGTATCAAATTTTTCAGGATCATAAATATACTCTTCTTGAGCATCATCAAGCAATTCTTTGGATGATCATCACAATCATTACTTTCAAATTAATCATCAACCCCTCGCCTACCTAATGGATATGGGTCACCCTTTGATTCACCATGTCAGTACCATTTAGTATAACTTTTATCGATTCCACGACAAAATACATGATGTAATATTTTCTTTTGATATATTACCACAATCGATACAATGGTACCAAAATTTTTTAGGATCCCTACAATTCTTAGGAAAAACTCTATTTTTTTATAAATTCTTCTTAAAATTGTGGGGTTTCTCTCTTCTCTTTCATCCATGGTTTATCTATTTTAAAAATAAAAACAAAATTCCTAACAAACAAGATTTAAAAAAACTTAAAAATTGCTAGTACAATCCTAGGCATGCTTAGTAATTAAAGTGTCGGCCCTAAAGTGAGGCGAGCCATGTGTGCGCCTCGGGCCCCTGCACGCTCAGTGCCCCAAAATTGTGAAAAAAAAATTATCAATAAATAAATATTTTATAATAATAATTTACAATTAAAGTTAATTTTATCTTAAGTCCCATATACCTTAAAATAAAGACACAAAAGTATAAAAAATGTGCGAAGACAATTTTATGGGTAGAGGTAGAAATTTGACACGCGGGGATGAATGGGAACCTGTGGGTAGGACTGGACATCTGATTCAATCTAACTTTTTTTTTTCTATTACAATCCAATCCAATTAATAATTGGATTTGAAAAATCATCATCTAATCTAATCTAATTAGAGCTCAAAATCCAATCTAATCCAATTACTAATTGTATTGGATCAATTTTTTAATTGGATACCCAATTACACACTTAATTTTTAATATTAACTTAAAATATGAAAAAAAAAATATAAAAAACTAAATGTTACCATTTATTTAAATTTAATACTCTATAAAGATATCATCCTTACAAGTTTAATACAATTAAAAATTTGTAATAATTAAAATTACAACACTGTCATGTAATAAAATAGTACAAAACATAATGAAAATAAATACAAAAACAACCAAGAGTTACAAATTTAACATATAATAAAATCAACCACTGAAAATATAATTAAAATATGTATTTTTTTTTTAATTTTTTAATATTTATAAACATAATTGAATTGGATCAGTTTTTAATTAGATTTTAAAATTGATATCCAATAACCGATCCAATCAATCAATATATATAAATAAAGGAAAGCACAAAAGATCTTAGGTGGCATCTTATCTTTTTTTCTAATTATTTTTACTATTTTCTAAGACTTTCACATTTTATTAAAGGAAAAACAACATAAGTTACATATTATTAATACCATTATTATTAAAACATGTATATAGTGACTTCACATATTTTATAACTCTTAATCATTCATTAATATTATTACTATTGTTATAATTATTATTATTATTATTATTATAGAGAACTTTTTATATTCCTATTAAGGCTAATATCATGTAATAATATCATGTATATATAACTCTCTCTATAGAGAAAAATATCATCATCTTTTCTCATTTGTTTTTAAATATTTGAGGTATGTATCATTTTCTTTTCCTAAGTAGTAATAATAAAAAAAAATGATAATTTTATTTCTATTCATAGTTTCATCTCTTTCTATTCTAATAAATGAGATATCTCATTTTTGATTTATAATTTTAAACATTATAAAATTCTAAATAGTATTTATAGTGTGTCTATAAGAAAAATAAAATTATATAGTGCATTATAAATAAGAATTAATATTATTATTTTATTTTAATTTTTATTGTTATGAATATTTTTCAATTTTATCATGAACTTTATGTAAAATATTTTTTTAGAGAATTAAGATTGGAATGAAAAAGTAATAATTAAGCTTTGCTTGCCACAATTCTAAATTTCATATTAATGCGTTTATAAACTTTTTTTTATTAATATCTTTTGTGAAGCTTTTATGAAGTTTAGGGATTGTAGGACTTTTACAACACTATAAAAAAATTTCAAAATATGCATACAAGTGGCCAACATGCCTTTCAATACAAGTGAGAAATGTTTTAGTCTTTTAATATAGTGTATAAGCACTTGATTAATATTGGCCTCACAATTCGATTAATCATAATGTTATTAGAACCCTTGACATAAATATATGTGCCTATGTGGGAGAACACATTATTTATTCTGTGAATTTTTTTGAAATTTATTATAATTAGATATCAATCATGAGATTTTGTATGTTAAATAATAGTGTATTCTTTTTTTACCTTTTTTTAGATGACAATGCAAATAGTTATTATCTACTATATATTATAAATTAGGTTGAAATTAGTGTTATATTATTTATTATATAATATAATGTTTAAGATTAAAATTGTGATATGTTATATATATTATTACATATAATATAATTGGGAATTATATGCATGTAATAATCACAATATTATGTCATTGGGAGTTACATATAGTTGTAACATATAAGAGGTGGAGTTAATATTTTGTAACTTCCACATGATCACTAATTAAGTGTGTAAAGAGTGGTTACACAACTTAATTTTTGAAATTCAAAAACTATAATTCAAATATAGTTGTTGGGGATTGAATTTTATCATTTATAATGTGTATAAGTGATATAAAATAAAGTGGGAATGGTTTGGAATATGTTGGAGTGTTATTTGCAAAAGCTGAAAAATTTAGTAACTAGTAACTAGTTACTATTTTTTTCAGCATTAATAGTAGAACGTTTTTTGCTATTGGGATGGCTTTGAACAACTCCCATAACCTCCAAATCACCCATTTAATCCAATTTACACCCTATTAAGAAATGGTAACAGCCATTGGGTGTGTGATGTTTGAATTTCAAAGTTTGTGATCATAAACACTATAAATAGAGGTCTTGGTTCATCCTTTGAGACACATGTTAGAAATACTGTGTAAATCTGTATATAGCCCTAATTAATTCAAGAGAATCAAACAATAAAATTAAGGAATAGCGGAAGCGTACCGGAGTCCATAGAATCGATTTTGTAATAACATTAGATTGGTATGATCTTCCAATTTTTTACATCAAAACCTTCTCTCTGGAACTTTAGCTTTCTTGATGATGGGGATTCAAGAATACGATATGAAGCGATGCAAAAATGGGGACCAATACCTGTTTAAATTAATCCTTTTTGACTATTTCCAATTTGGCCCCTCATCAAATTGGAAATTGTCTAATTGGTATCCACATATTAAAATCATAACAATCATGCCCTTAAGTCATAAACTTTACTCCAAAATAGACCACATAAATTTGACTTATTTATTTGATGACCCAACACACATTTTATATATACAATTGTGACCCCAATAAATTCTAACAATCTCCCACTGGGTCACATATGTATACATATAAATGTGTTAACCTTATTGAGCTCATAACTTTGTCATCATAACCATAGGCATGTGCAATATCGTCCATTAACTATATCAACATAGGATGAAAGCGATTTTCGTTGTATCAATCACAACTAAACCCATCAATGGTCACATACATCAATATAGCCAAATGACATAGATCAATCATGATAATGTGGTATGAAAATTACATGCATGGTGATCTATTCATGTCAATTTTCAATTGGTCCTACTTTACTTTATGGAGATCAAAACTTTAGCTTAAATGTACAAAGTGAAATAAACTGAATAACATAATTTCTGATCAGAAAAATATCCAAATACAGATGTTTCATGAAACAAATAAAACACACTAAAGACAAACTCCCAGTGAATCTAGATATCCTCATAATCTAAAACACTCATACGAGCAGTGTGCTCATGAAAGACCTTGGGTGGCAAACCCTTAGTAAGGGGGTCTGCAATCATGGAGTTTGTACCTAAGTGTTCTATACAAATCTGTCCACTTTGTACCCTTTCTTTTACAACAAGGAACTTGATGTCAATGTGTTTTGACTTAGTCGAGCTCCTGTTGTTGTTGGAATACAATACAGCTGATTTATTGTCACAATACAACTTAAGTGGTCTTTCAATTCCATCCACAATGCGCAGCCCAGTGACAAAGTTCCTCAGCCATATACCATGGTTGGATGCCTCATAACATGCAACAAATTCTGCTGCCATGGTGGATGAAGCTATGAGTGTTTGTTTTGCACTCCTCCATGATATAGCTCCACCACCTAACAGATATATGTAGCCCGAAATAGATCTCCTACTATCTTGGCATTCCGCAAAGTCAGAGTCAGAGTATCCAATGATCTCAAAGTGATCTGACTTCCTATATGTGAGCATGTACTCTCTTGTTCTCTTCAAATATCTCATAACCTTTTTGGCTGCTTTCCAGTGATCAATTCCTGGATTGCTTAAGTATCTGCCTAACACTCCAACAATGTACGCTATATCCGGACGCGTACAAACTTGAGCATACATAAGACTCCCAACAGCTGAAGCATAAGGAATCTTTTGCATTTCTTGAATTTCAAGGCTTCCTTTAGGGCATTGTTTAAGACAAAATTTGTCTCCTTTAACGACAGGGGTATCACCTGGTCTACAATCTTGCTTGCCAAACCGTTTGAGTACTTTATCGATATAGCTCTTTTGTGATAATCCAAGAATACCCCGAGAACGGTCTCGATGTATTTGAATTCCTAAAACAAAAGAGGCGTCACCAAGATCTTTCATCTCAAAATGCTTCGATAGAAATCTCTTGGTTTCGTGCAATAAGCCTATATCATTAGTGGCAAGCAATATGTCATCGACATATAGAACCAGAAATATACACTTACTCCCACTAAACTTATGATACACACAATCATCAACAGCATTCATCTCAAAACCAAATAAGAGAACCACTTGATGAAATTTGTGGTACCATTGACGGGAAGCTTGCTTGAGTCCATAGATGGATTTTTTTAATTTGCAAACCATTTTCTTTGGGTCACCAACCACAAAGTTTTCTGGTTGCTCCATATAAATTGCCTCATCAATGTCGCCATTGAGAAACGCTGTTTTAACATCCATCTGATGTAACTCAAGATAAAAGTGAGCAACAAGTGCCATTATTATCCTGAAAGAGTCTTTCGATGAAACTGGAGAGAAAGTCTCTTTATAATCAATGCCTTCTTTCTGAGTATAGCCTTTTGCTACAAGACGTGCCTTAAACCTCACCACATTACCATTTTCATCCCTCTTGGTTTTAAATATCCATTTACAACCAATTGGTTTTACACCTTCTGGTAATGGGACAACTTCCCAAACTTTATTGTCTTGCATAGACTTATTCTCTTCATTCATGGCATCATTCCACTTTTGAGAGTTAGAACTTTTCATGGCCTGATGAAAGTTGATTGGATCATCTTCCATGAAAGTTGATTGGATCATCTTCCATCATTCCAATGCCATCCTCATGTTCTTGAAGATACACTATGTATTCATCTGGATTAATAGCATTTCTTCTTTCTCTAGTGGATCGCCGCAAAGGCACTTGTTCTTGAGGTTGTTGAGTTTGTACCTCTGGGGTTTGATTGACTATGTTTGGTTGCTCTTGATCTAAAACTTGATCAATATTAGGAATGGAATCCTGAATATAGTCAAACGCAACTATTGGAATAGGAATCAACTCATCCTTAAGAGGAGTGGTTGATTCTAGATCCTCCTCGAAAACAAAGTCTTTAACCGTATTTCTCCCCCCAAACTCAATATCCTCAAAGAACTTTGCAGTTCCCGTTTCAAATATATTCTTTACTTTGGGATCATAAAACTTGAAACCCCTAGATCGTTCAGAATATCCAATAAAGTAGCTGCTCACAGTTTTGGGTTCCAGTTTCTTTTCATTTGGCCGATAAGGCCTAGCCTCAGCTGGACATCCCCAAACATGAAAGTGCTTAAGACTAGGCTTTCGCCCTGTCCAAAGCTCATAAGGTGTTTTTGCAGCTGCTTTAGTTGGTACCCTATTCAAAATGTAGGCTGCTGTCTTAAGTGCCTCTCCCCAGAGTGATTTTGGTAAGGTTGAATGACTGATCATACTCCTTACCATATCTTTAAGAGTACGGTTTCGTCTTTCAGCAACACCATTCATGCTAGGAGATCCTGGCATAGTGTACTGTGGGACAATTCCACACTCCTCTAGATATCTGTCCAAAGGTCCTGGACGTTGTTCACCTGATCCGTCATATCTGCCATAGTACTCACCACCTCGGTCAGACCTGACTTGCTTTATTCTTTTGCTAAGTTGATTCTCAACTTCAGCCTTAAAAGATTTGAACACGTCCAACACTTGAGACTTTTCATGAAGTAGAAATAGGTACGCATATCTTGAGTAATCATCTATGAATGATACAAAGTATCGTTGACCATTCCAAGAAGGTGTAGGAAATGGCCCACAAATATCTGTATGTATCAACTCTAAGACATCGGTAGCTCTTTTCGCACCCAATTTCTTTGTTTTTGTCTGTTTGCCTTTGATGCATTCAATACAAACATCAAAGTCTGAAAAATCAATTGAATCTAAAATTCCATTAGATACAAGTCGCTCAACTCTATTTCTAGAGATGTGACCTAACCGTTTGTGCCATAAGGAACTTGATTTTTCATAATCCATTTTACGCTTAGTACCACGTGATTCCACATTCATGGTTTCATTATAAGAAGCAACAGTGTCAAGCAAATATAAGTTGTCATAAACCATAAGTGAACCAGTTCCAACAGTATTTGAACTAATAGATAAACTAAAGCAATTGTTTCCAAATGAACAACAATAACCCAATTTGTCCAAACAAGAAACAGAAACCAAATTCCGTCTAAAAGACGGTACAACAAAAGTATCTATTAAGTCCAAATAGTAACCAGTACTTAACAACAACCTAAAATGCCCTATTGCTTCCACATTTACCGACTTGCCATCTCCCACATAAATGCATCTTTCAGCATCATTTGGCTTTCGGTAACTCAGGCAACCCTGCATAGAAACACTGATGTTAGTAGTAGCATCGGAATCTAACCACCAAGTGTTTCTTGGTACTGAAGCTAAATTTACCTCAGAACAGACTAAAGTAAGAAATATACCTTTCTTTGCTCGCCATGCAATATACTTAGCACATTCCTTCTTCATGTGTCCTTTCATGTTGCAAAAGAAACAACCATCGTCACTGTTGGTTTGAGTTTGTTTCTTATGTGCAGGACCTTTATCCTTAGCAGCCTCATTCTTTCTTTTCTTGCCTTTATCCTTAGCGGTGCTTGCCAAATGAGCACTTTCAGTCTTTTCTTGCTTCAATCTTTCTTCCTCTTGAACACAAAATGAAATGAGCTCATTAAGAGTCCACTTCTCCCTTTGGCAGTTGTAACTGACCTTAAATTGACTGAATTGTGGAGGAAGAGAGATAAGCACTAAATGCACAAGCAAGTCATCTGAAAGCTCAAGCTTTAGTGCCTTCAACTTTGAAGCAAGGTGAGACATTTCCATAATGTACTCCCTTATGTTTTCCTTGCCTTTAAACTTCATGGAAATAAGTTTCTTTAAAAGAGTACTTGTTTCCGCCTTATCGCTTTTCGCAAAGCGCTTCTCAATTTCAGCAAGAAAAGTTGTGGCATCGGTGACCTCCTCGGACACCGCACCCCTAAAAGCCTCAGGTATGCCGCGCTTAATGATCATAAGACTCATGCGGTTTGAACGGTCCCACTTCTCATAAATCCTCCTTTGCTCGGAGGTACTGGTATCCGTAAGAGAAGCAGGACGATCCATCCTTAATGCAAGGTCAAGATCCATGCAGCCAAGAACAATAAAAATGTTCTCCTTCCAGTCCTTAAAGTTATTACCATTAAGGACCGGTACCGAATTAAGGTTAGCAGATACACTAGCAACAGCTGAAAAGAACAATACAATTACATAAATAACATGCTCATATAAGAATCCAAATAAAACAATAAATTCAAATAATGGTTAATCCCATCTCAAGATACCAAACACAACATTAATATTAAGTCTTTGGACAGTAATATTAATTGTAAGCGGTACTCTTGTTGTAGTGATCAAACATTGACAATAAATTATGTCAAATAATATGCAATCTTTGGACTAACATATTATTCACACAAAATAACTTATAATTGTCACACATTTATCACCACAAACATGCATGAAATTCATCCAAATATTAACTCACCTTTGGGTTAGTTAATAAATTTATGAATTACATACACGCAATCATCATAATATTTTTATTAAATTAATCTACACAAAAGAGATCACTTTGGTGATATTTTGTTTCAATTAATTTAATTAAATATTAGATATATTTAATAAATTTTAAACCAAAATTTGAATTAATTGTTCCTGAATTATTATTATTATTTTAAAATTATTATATATTTTAAAATAATAATAATAACATAACAGAATGCACATTCTCCCATCTCGCATAACAAGGTTTATAGTTTTTTTTTTTTTTTATAAACAACAGGTTCATATATATATGTTGAATCGCAGAAAACTGAAAAACATATATAATCAAAACTTAATCGCATAACATATATGCACATATTTAAGTATGTGCATTCTCGCATAATCCAATATTTCAATCGTAAAGTTTTTATATATATATATATCCTGCAACTAACGATTGAAAAAAAAACAAAAAATTCTTAACGGTACACACATACATATACAGAGTAATCAAACGATTACAACTAAACTAAAGCAAATACATATATATATATATTTGGCATGAATACTTAACAAACAGAATATTCCAAATGCAAACAAAATTTAATAAAAGATCAGTACTACCATATATTCTCAAGAACTAATTTAGGGATGCTCTTGATACCACATGTTAGAAATACTGTAAATCTGTATATAGCCCTAATTAATTCAAGAGAATCAAACAATAAAATTAAGGAATAGCGGAAGCGTACCGGAGTCCATAGAATCGATTTTGTAATAACCTTATATTGGTATGATCTTCCAATTTTTCGCATCAAAACCTTCTCTCTGGAACTTTAGTTTTCTTGATGATGGGGATTCAAGAATACGATATGAAGCGATGCAAAAATGGGGACCAATACCTGTTTAAATTAATCCTTTTTGACTATTTCCAATTTGGCCCCTCATCAAATTGGAAATTGTCTAATTGGTATCCACATATTAAAATCATAACAATCATGCCCTTAAGTCATAAACTTTACTCCAAAATAGACCACATAAATTTGACTTATTTATTTGATGACCCAACACACATTTTATATATACAATTGTGACCCCAATAAATTCTAACAACACACTCTTCTCTTCTATCTTTCAAACACAAAGCTAGAGAGTTCTAAGGCTTGATAATTCTTAGAAGTATTTCCACAAAGCCCTAAGTGTTTCATAGAGGGGGAAATAATCTTCTTGGACAAAGGTGTAGAAACTTTGTTCAAGCTTTTGGTGATCCCCATCTCCACTTTGGGTGTTTGTTCTTCTTTCTTATTTTGTTCTATTCTCAAGTTTTATATTGTTTTCTTGTCCTCCTCTAAACTCTCCTATATATCATATATTTATATATTGATTATATAGTATTATATATATTTTATATACATACTATATATACACTCTTTATATCTCTACTATATATCATCTATTATATATATATTCTATATCATATATATATACTCTATTATATATATCCTATATCATATATATATACTCTATTATATATATATTCTATATCATATATATATACACTATTATTTATATATGCTTTTATATAGTTTATATTTACTTGTATCTTTGAGTTTTGAGTTGTAACTCTTTTCTTTTATTTGTATTTTGTGCTTTGGGATGGTAACTCTTTATTTAATATATTGTCCTTGTAATATTTTGTTTAGAGTTGTAATTGTCTTAGTCTTTTATTCATCTTATTTTTATTCTTCCATTGTAATCTCTCTATTTTTTCTAACAATCAAGAAGATTAATTTTTTGTTTTCAATGGAAGGAGAAACTATCAAGATGATGAACCAAGACTTGGTGAGATTGGACCGCTTTGATGGCACCAATTTCACTATGTAACGCCCTAATGCTAAGGCACGCTACAGTGCTTTTTCAATTATTGTGCAATCTTTGCTAATCAAAGAAATTCCTCGAAAAACGTGTCAAATTAAAACTTTTGCATTAAATATTAAACTTTGTAATTTAATAAAATATTTACAAGTGCCGGGATCCCGATTTTTTTAAACTTTATAAAATTTACTTTTCAAGCATACATTCCAAAATACACAGAGTTACAGGTCGCACAACGACTTTCAAAATACAACTCCCAGATGTCCCGAGACCGAACACTCCAGGTCGCGCCGCTTGACATGTACAATCTCACCCGAGCTCAGGTTCACTCCTGTTCAGCCTTCGCCTTTCCTTTACCTACACATGGAAGCGAACCGTGAGTCAACGTACTCGCAAGAAATGCATATAACATATCATATAATTTCCGACCTGTAAATAGGCGCCCATACACCTATTTACAGAGCTTAACAGATGAGTATGAACGTTCTAACTAGGAAACGACCATGTACCATGTACCACATGCACTCAGTATACCTTCGTACTAGTGTAGGTAGGGTATGACCGCACCTTGAGTACTATCTAGTGGTACCACAGACACCTTGTACCTTCCCGTACAAGTGCTGGTAACACCATGACGTACTTTCAAACATCCTACACCTTACCAATGCACTTTGCACCGCAACCATACAAGTGTTGGTAGTGTAAGAATCACAACAAATGAGCATGTATACATATTAACACATACATACATTCAGATAATCACATCATACATTATACACAGTTCTTACCTGTTTTCCGAATTCAAGTGTCTTTGGCCAGGCTGAACGGAATTCTCGTGCTAGATGGATGCCCTAATCACATTTTGAAACCGGGTAAGTCACATGATTTAAACCCTAATCCCGGGAAACCCAAAACAAAAACCCTAGGTTCTGTTATACTCTTAATGGGTTATTCTAACTCTGGAAATGGGGAAACACCCAACCGAGGCATCGAAATGGCAAAAATTGAGAAAATGAAAGGCTCGGGGAACCCTGCCAAAACCGGCTAGCCGGTTTTTGTGGCACTGCAAACCGGCTAGCCGGTTTGCACCAGTATTCCCCAAACTTTTCATTTGTTGCTCAATCTTCCACCAATTGCCATGAAACCTTCCAGAGCTCCTATTCAATGCAAAAACAATAAAACCCAGCCAGTATTTCGCAGAACAAACCATCCAAAATTAATTTGCCATTAATGAACAAAGCTTTGCATTCAAAACTTAAAATTGCATAAAATCATTAACACCAATCGAAACCAGCTGCTATGGGCTAAATTCTACTCAACCTAACCGTAGAATTCGAACCAAACCATCATCAAACTCTAACAGCTCCTATAACACCATTTCACTATTTTAACTACTTCAAAACTTGAAAAAAAAAGAGAAGGAACCATTAGGGCTTACCTTAGATTGAGTTTCCCCCTTGAAACCTTGCTGGAAATCCAAAGAAATGAAAGCAAAAATCTGATTTTGCCTTTGATTAACCCCAGCCGAAAGCAAGAGAGAGAGAGAGGAAATGGTGAGATGAATTTCTAAGTTTTTTCCTATTTTCTCAAAATGAATTAAGGTTAGGAAAATCCTTTTTCCTTGCTGAATAAAGTTTGTTAGGTGTCAACTAACCACAAAGCCACCTATCCATAGCTTAAATAAAATGTCCAAATTGCCCTTTGACTCAAACTTAGGGTATTTCTAAAACTAGGGGTAAAATGGTCAATCACCATAACCCCGCTCAATCCCGATAATTTATTTTCTCTAAAATATTTCCCCCTATGAAATAAGGTTCTAAACTTACCCATGTGATCAATCTAGCCATCCATCGCATTTTCCGTTGTCGCCGAGCAAAAATTACAAAAATAACATATTACACATATAAGCTAGATAATACCCCTAGAGTTTAATAAAATCTCCGGAATTGAGAAATTATAACTCTAATATTTATTTCTAAATATTAGGGTCCACAAATAAATTAATTCACAAATAATAGTAAAATAATAAAAATTAGTGCTAATTGCCTTTACTAATCCATATACTAGAGCAGTCATTACACACTAGGTGGCAAGACAAGGCGAGGTTCGTCCTAACCACACTCAAGATTGCCTATATTCTTGAGTCTACCTTGGAGCCCTTACCCGCACCTACCGACAAGGATATCGATGAGGTCAAGGCACAAAGGAAGAAGAGAGAAGATGACAATCTTCTATGTAGAGGACACATCCTCAACTCACTCTCGGATAGGCTTTATGACCTATACACCGACACTAAGGATGCCAAAGAAATTTGGGATCACCTTGAAAAGAAATTCAAGGCCGAGGAGGAAGGTACCAAGAAATTTTTAATTTCTCAATATTTTGATTTAAAATTTCTTGATGGTAAACCTCTTTTACCTCAAATTCATGAGTTGCAAGTTATTGTTAATAAATTAAAAGTGCTCAAAATTGAACTTCCCGAGGCATTCCAAGTTGGTGCAATAGTGGCAAAATTGCCACCATCTTGGAAGAATTATAGGAAGAGAATCCTTCATAAAAATGAGGATTACTCTTTAGAAGAAATCCAAAAACATATTCGAATCGAGGAGGAATCGATATGTAGGGATAAGCTTGTGGAGGGGTCTAATGAAGAGACTTCCAAAGCAAATGCAACTTCCAAAGTTCCTAATAAGAACAAGGGAAAGACCAAAAAGGGTAATAACTTGGGTCCAAAGTCTAAACCAAACCAATTCAAAGGTGGAAAAGATCTATGTTTTGTGTGTGGCAAACTTGGACACTATGCTAAAGATTGTAAGCATAGAAAAGACTTTAAGGGACCCAAAGTAAATGCTATCGAGGAGGATATCATTGCTACTCTTAGTGAGGTGAATTCCGTGCAAGGGAAAGTGAAGGGATGGTGGTATGATACATGTGCCACCGTTCATGTCACATATGACAAATCATTGTTCAAGACCTTTGAAGAGTCAAAGGGTAACCATGAGATCCAAATGGGCAATGAGGTCAAATCAAAGGTACTAGGCAAAGGTACCATTGATGTGTTTTTCACCTCTGGTAAGAAAGTCACATTGGTGAATGTGCTTTATGTGCCCGACATGAATAGAAACTTGATTAGTGGTGACTTACTTGGAAAGCCCGGCATTAAGGCCGTTTATGAATCCGGTAAGCTCATACTTACCAAGTCTAATGTATTTTTGGGCAAGGGTTACTCTTGTGAGGGAATGGTGAAATTGTGCACCAATGATGTAACTTTTAATGTTAGCAATAATAAAGCTTCTAGTTCCACTTATATGATTGAGCATGATTCTTTATTTTTGTGGCATCTTAGATTAGCTCATATTGGTTTTTCTACTATGAAAAGAGTTAAAAAATGTGGCATGATTGATTGTGATATAAGGAATTATGGTAAATGTGAAACTTGTGTAAAAGCAAAGATGATTAAAAAACCTTTTCCAAATGTTGTGAGAAATTCAAAATTGTTAGATTTAATTCATAGTGATTTATGTGAATTAAATGGTATTCTAACTAGAGGTGGTAAAAGGTATTTTATTACTTTTATTGATGATTATAGTAGATATACTTATGTATATTTGTTAAAGCAAAAAGATGAGGCCTTTGGTGCTTTTAAGATTTTCAAAGCGGAGGTTGAAAATCAACTTAACATGAAAATAAAAGTGTTGAGAAGTGATAGAGGAGGTGAATACTTCTCTAATGAATTTACTCATTTTTGTGAGGAAAATGGTATAATTCATGAGAGTTCGGCACCACATACACCACAACAAAATGGTGTAGCTGAAAGGAAGAATAGAACATTTCTTGAAATGGTCAATTCTATGATAGTGTACTCCAAGTTGAACAACAACTTATGGGGGGAGGCACTTTTAACCGCGTGTCATATTCTTAATAGAATACCTATGAAGAAAAATGACATGTCTCCATATGAGTTATGGAGAGGAAGAAAACCAAATATTGGTTACTTCAAGGTGTGGGGGTGTCTTGCTTATTGTAAGAAGACCGAACCAAATAGAACCAAGTTGGGTTCAAGGGCCATAAAATGTGCATTTGTTGGTTATGCCAACAATAGTAAGGCATATAGGCTATTGGATGTGGAATCCAATGTTGTAATTGAATCTAGAGAAGTAGAATTTTTTGAGAATAAGTTGTATGAGGACAACTCTCAAAATTCTACACCTCTAGGTGAGAATATTTTATATAAAAATAATTCTCAAGCTTCTACTTCTAAAAGAGGATCTCAAGAGGAGAATTCTACTAAAGTTGTAGAACAACCCATTGAACCTAGGAGAGGTCAAAGGGTGAGAAAAGAGAAAAGTCTAAATAAGGATGAAATAGATTCTCAATTAATTTCTTTCTATGTGGTAGAAGGAACTAGAGAAGAAGTAATAAGGAAAATTCCTGTAATACTTCTTATTGAGGATGATCTTAAGACTTTTCTAGAAACCATGCAATCTAGAGATAGTGCATTTTGGAGAGAAGCAGTTGATGATGAGATGGACTCAATTCTCTCCAATGACACCTATGAAGTTGTGGATCTTCCGCAAGGATGCAAAGCAATTGGGTGTAAGTGGATATTTAGAAAGAAATATCACACTGATGGCTCTATACAAACCTTTAAAGCTAGGTTAGTAGCTAAAGGTTTTAGGCAAAAGGAGGGTATTGATTATTTTGATACTTATGCTCCTGTTTCTAGAACAACTACCATAAGGGTATTGTTTGCATTGGCTTCATTACACAACTTGTATGTTCATCAAATGGATGTAAAAACGGCATTCCTAAATGGTGACCTTGATGAGGAGGTCTATATGGAACAACCCGAGGGGTTTGTCCTACCAAACAATGAACATAAAGTGTGTAAGTTGAAGAAATCCTTATATGGATTAAAGCAAGCTCCGAAACAATGGCATGTCAAGTTTGACAATGCTATTCTTTCAAATGGCTTTAGGCATAATAATGGAGACAAGTGTTTGTATTCAAAAACTTGTAAAAATTATGTGATAATTGTTTGCCTATATGTGGATGACATGTTAATCCTTAGTGATAACATGAAAGGAATAGAAGAAACTAAGAGGTTTCTTTCTTCAACCTTTAAAATGAAAGACCTTGGAGAAGTGGATACTATTTTTGGTATCAAAGTTACAAGGCATAGTGGGGGTTTTGCTTTAGGGCAAGCACACTATATTGAGAAAGTGTTGAATAAGTTTAGCCATATAAAAGTTAAAGAGGCCAACACACCATTCGATCATAGTAAACCACTAGTTAAAAATAGTGGTAGAGCAGTGGCTCAATTAGAGTATGCAAGTGTTATAGGGAGCTTTATGTACGCTTCCCAGTGTACAAGGCCCGATATATCATTTGCGGTGAGTAAACTTAGTAGGTTTACTAGCAATCTAAGTGTGGATCATTGGAAGGCAATAAGGAGAGTTTTGGGTTATCTAAAGAAAACCAAAAACCTATGCCTTCACTACTCCAAATTTCCTTCAATTTTAGAAGGATATACTGATGCAAGTTGGATAGCCAACCTTGGGGATAATTTGTCCACAACTGGTTGGGTATTTACCCTAGGTGGAGGGGCGGTTTCTTGGGGGTCCAAGAAACAAACTTGCATTTCTCATTCCACAATGGAAGCGGAGTTTATAGCTCTAGCTGCCACTGGGAAAGAGGCCGAATGGTTAAGAGATCTCTTAATTGAGATTCCAATTATTAAAGAGGATGTATCTACAATATCGATACATTGTGGTAGCCAAGCAACATTGGCTAGAGCATATAGTGGAGTATATAATGGGAAGTCTAGACATATTAGTCTAAGACATGGATATGTAAGTGAGTTGATTCAAAAGAGTCATCTCAATATCCTATGTGAGATCAAGTGAAAACTTGGCGGATCCGTTACGAAGCCACTAACTAGAGATTTAGTGGAAAAGACTTCTAAAGGGATGGGACTAAAACTCCCTAAACCGGTTCACAATTGAGGGTAACCTATCTTAATACTAGTAACTTTACTAGTGTTAGGTTCAATAGGTAAGAACAAATCAATGTGTGAACAAATGTGATAAGTGCTATATGTCCCATCCTATAAAGTTGTGAAGTACTTAGTGAGTTACCAATTTGAGGGTTAGACTTTTAAAAGTCTTTAATAGAATTCAGTTTGGAAAACAAGTATTTTGGTAACAAATACTGTAAGAATTCTACCTATATTGACCTGAGGGTGGTGCCGCCCTAAATGAGAAATAGGGAGTATATTTTCTCAACAAGGTCAATGAATGGAATGTGCACAAGGCCATTAACAGTGCAAAGCGAGACATGAGGTCTTGGGTGAACCTAGCAAAGGTGTGTGTGTCATTACCGTTTTATTATAAAGAAAAGTTGGTTCAATGCTTTGTCAACCAAATTTTCAATAAAATTTGTGATGATTACACTATGGTTAAGTTCAAGTTGAAAAACACTTAACTTTATGCACTTAAGCAAGGACTCTATAGAGAGTGTTGATTTATTCAATCAAAGTGGGGGATATATGAGATATTTGATTGATTAAATAAAGTGTTACAATGAGGTATCACAAATTTTAATCTAGTGGGGGAATGTTATATTATTTATTATATAATATAATGTTTAAGATTAAAATTGTGATATGTTATATATATTATTACATATAATATAATTGGGAATTATATGCATGTAATAATCACAATATTATGTGATTGGGAGTTACATATAGTTGTAACATATAAGAGGTGGAGTTAATATTTTGTAACTTCCACATGATCACTAATTAAGTGTGTAAAGAGTGGTTACACAACTTAATTTTTGAAATTCAAAAACTATAATTCAAATATAGTTGTTGGGGATTGAATTTTATCATTTATAATGTGTATAAGTGATATAAAATAAAATGGGAATTGTTTGGAATATGTTGGAGTATTATTTGCAAAAACTGAAAAATTTAGTAACTAGTAACTAGTTACTATTTTTTTCAGCATTAATAGTAGAACGTTTTTTGCTATTGGGATGGCTTTGAACAACTCCCATAACCTCCAAATCACCCATTTAATCCCATTTACACCCCAGTAAGAAATGGTAACAGCCATTGGGTGTGTGATGTTTGAATTTCAAAGTTTGTGATCCTAAACACTATAAATAGAGGTCTTGGTTCATCCTTTGAGACACACTCTTCTCTTCTATCTTTCAAACACAAAGCTAGAGAGTTCTAAGGCTTAATAATTCTTAGAAGTATTTCCACAAAGCCCTAAGTGTTTCATAGAGGGGGAAATAATCTTCTTGGACAAAGGTGTAGAAACTTTGTTCAAGCTTTTGGTGATCCCCATCTCCACTTTGGGTGTTTGTTCTTCTTTCTTATTTTGTTCTATTCTCAAGTTTTATATTGTTTTCTTGTCCTCCTCTAAACTCTCCTATATATCATATATTTATGTATTGATTATATAGTATTATATATATTTTATATACATACTGTATATACACTCTTTATATATCTACTATATATCATCTATTATATATATATATATTCTATATCATATATATATACTCTATTATATATATCATATATCATATATATATATATTCTATATCATATATATATACACTATTATTTATATATGCTTTTATATAGTTTACATTTACTTGTATCTTTGAGTTTTGAGTTGTAACTCTTTTCTTTTATTTGTATTTTGTGCTTTGGGATTGTAACTCTTTATTTAATATATTGTCCTTGTAATATTTTGTTTAGAGTTGTAATTGTCTTAGTCTTTTATTCATCTTATTTTTATTCTTCCATTGTAATCTCTCTATTTTTTCTAACAATTAGTGTAAATAATAGTTTATTACACAAATATTTATTCTATTTTTTATTAATAATTAGTAATATATTTCTATATATTAGTTATTGAAAATAATGATGATGCATTTATGAAATTATGTATTTTATGTATGGGAAGTTATATAGTTTTTGTATATGATATATAGTCATGACTATTTAGTTCTCACCATTAAAACAACCATTTCAACTTAAAATTATTATTAATTATATATACTATATTTTTTTCAATTATTCATAAAAGAAATAAATTTTATAAAAGTGTCCATATATAATTTATATCTATTTATTTATCTATCTAAATCTATATAATCTTCAAATAAAAAGAGGTGATTCTATTTTTATAGTATTGTAATGTTTTAATTTTGTGGGTTTTTTTATAATTTTTTTTATTTACTATAAACTAATAATAATTATTAATTTGTTAGTTGAAGAGATAAATCTAATTTATAAATGAGACTCTTCATTATTTGTAGTGGGATTAATTTAATTTTATTATGTATTATTACTAAAATTTTAGTCATATTAATAATAATCTTAATAGCAGTTATATATTTAAAGATTTCTAATATAAATGAGAGAATTAGACTACTAACAATAATATATTTTGTTAAAGTCTTTTATCTACCACATTTATTGTTTTAGAGCAATATAAGAAACTAACAGTATCTATATCTATATTTATACTAGATGAGAGTTACGTGGCGAGCCACGTAAATATTAGTTTTATATAAGTTCTAGTAGTTTTTGTTTAAGAATTCAGTAACTAAGCAACGACAACAACAATGGTAGATAGATCTATTTAAGTTTTTCATATTTGTAAAGATTATAAATCTAAACTTTTAATTTTCTTGATTTGAGATTTTGAATTGTTCTGATTTATTTGTTTATGAATTTATTGGATTACTTGAATATTTATTGGTTCTGATTTTGAATTATTCTGATGTATTCATCCTTAAATATATATATTGATGATTGTTAATGAAATTAGTCTGTAGCTTTATGTTTCTAGAAAAAAAAAAGTATTTTTTAATATAGAGTTTAAATTTTATATTGATGATTGTAAATGAAATTAGTCTGTAGCTTTATGTTTCTAGAAAAAAAAATATTATTTTATACGGTTTGTTAGAGAGATATGTGGCTAAGATGATTTTTTTTTTAATTTAAAAAAAGATTGTTTAATTTTTTTGAGTTTAATTATTGGGTTTATAAATTTTATATTGATGATTGTTAATGAAATTAGTATGTAGCTTTATATTTCTAGAAAAAAAATATTATTTTATACGGTTTGTTAGAGATATATGTGGTTTAATTTTAAAAAAAAAGATTGTTTAATTTTTTGATTTTTTTTAATTTAAAAAAAGATTGTTTAATTTTTTGGGTTTATTTGTTAACGGGAGATCAAACCTATTAACATCGTTAAATTTAACAGAATATTTGTTTAATTTTTTGGTTTAATTATTGGGTTTATAAATTTTATATTGATGATTGTTAATGAAATTAGTATGTAGCTTTATGTTTCTAAAAAAAAAAAGTATTATTTTCTACGGTTTGTTAGAGAGATATGTGGTTTAATTTTAAAAAAAAAAAAGATTGTTTAATCTTTTGATTTTTTTTTATTTTTAAAAAAAAAATTGTTTAATTTTTTGGGTTTAATTATTGGATTTATTTGTTAACGGGAGATCAAACCTATTAACATCGTTAAATTTAACAGAATATTCAAGGTATATTCTGTTAAACCAAGAAATGCCGTTAGATAGGCACTTTTAATATATAAAGATATAAATATGAAATTTTGAAAAAATAAATATTACCGATATCATAAAATAAAGAGAAAAAATAATTCTTGTCTTAAATTTATTTTTTTGTTACTCTAGATTCATAAAATAATGTTATGTATTATAATTTTATATATTATAATAATTAAAGTGAAATGTTGTGGAAAACAAATCACATTATTATTAATTTAATTTTAATATGAATTTCTTAAAACATGTAAATATTTTTCTTGTATTTGACATAATATAAATACACGTATATGAGATTGTCCAATATATATGAACATTGTTATACGTTTTAAAGAGAAACATACAATAATAATTCTTGACAATTAGAGTCGCCAACCAATATATATATAAATATTAATCCATATTTTTATTTTACTATCTATATTATCATTTTATATACATTAATTTAAATAATAATTTAGATTGTACAAGCTGTAAAATTAACTATAAATTTAAATCATAAAATATATAAACTTCACTATAAAATATAAAATTATTTTAATATATGTAATTTTCAATTATAATAAAAACCGCGCAAAGCGCGGTACCATTCCCAAGTCTAATTATAATCTAAATTTTAACATCCAATTCAATTCAATTGTAGTTGGATATCTAATTTTTTGTAATTAAATTGGATTAAATCGGTTCGGTTCAGTTCGGTTCAATTAGATTGGATGTGCCCATCCCAAACCGTGAGTACCCACCGCGAATGAGGCGGGAAGTACCTACTTTGGTGCGTTATGGGACGGGATTAGGGGACAAATTTATTTACCTGAAGCAGGTTTGGGGTAGGATCCAAGGTGATACTGCCTACCATATATCAAATTCCATTATATAATTTTCTAAATATTTATTCGTATAATCATATTAAAATTATTGGTACAAACTTAATAGTTAATCTTTCTTATTATTATCATATTAAATACTTTTTAATATAATCTTGTACGTATCAATTTCGATTATTAATATCTTCTTTTAAGTTTTTATTGTACGTAACTTCTTTGATTGAGTCCTGCTAAAATTATTTGTGCCCTTATTTTAATTTATTCGTTAGATATGTTATGTATGCTTGCTTGTAGATTATATATAAATAAAAGTATAATTAAACAGTTATCAAAAGAGTCGTTGTAGTATAGTGGTAAGTATTCCCGCCTGTCACGCGGGTGACCCGGGTTCGATCCCCGGCAACGGCGCTTATCCTCCTTTTTAGAGAAAATTTTATTTAAAAAATGTGCACTACGTAACTTTGTTCCTTCTGCAAAACACTTTCGTTGTTGCGTAATATGGAAGAAGACGGTAGCCAGAGAACCCACGCCAAACTCCATTCTAATTCTAATCTTCAAAACTTCAATGTACGACCACAGATTTCGGACCGCACAAGAAAATGAAGGGAAAGGTTCTATTTTCTGATAACAAAGAAAATGCTTTCCCTACTAAATTCTCCTCCGCCGGCCCCGGCGAAGTCAAGCCGGAAAACGTTTCCGTCGCGTCTTTTCGACGACGTGCGTTAAGCAGGACTAGCATTCATATACTTGCATTGGACGGTGTCGTTAATGTAAATTCCCTTTTCACCTTAGCTCTCTTCCTCGGACTTAATTGGTACCCAACGTTCGATCCCCAAACCACACTCATTGACGTTGCCGATTTGGCTTGCTCTGCCGGCTCCGATGTCACTGAGGGCCTCATCACCTACCACGTGTACTCCTTCAGCTCATTCCTTTTCTCGAGCCTCATCGCTCTGACCCTGAAACAGGCGATTACGATCAGCGAAGGCAGTGGACCTGGTGATCTTGAGGGTTTCCACCTAGGGCACGTGAACCGGGTGGCTTTGAGATTGGGGATGATGGTTTCGGCTATTGGGTCGGTTTTCGGATGTGGGTTTTTGATGCTGGCTTTGGTGGATTTGGTTCAGATCAAATTGGGGATTTTGGCTTGTGGGAGTGTCTATACGTTTGCTGCGGTTGTTCCTTTGGTTATTTTGGTCCCTGTGGCGCTAATCGTCTATGTTGGTCTTGTGCTTCATGCCTTCACTCGCTAAAGGATGTCATAATGATTGTTGCGGTGAGTTCTGTAAAATTAGAAGCTTTCTTTCAATATCTTTTTTAATGCAAGTTATTTTGATATTGTATATACATGTTTAAGTTCCAGTGATTTGAAGTCAACGAATAACAAAGTGAAAGTTTAGAATAATAATAATAAAAAAAAAAAAAATTGTAAATGATAATTGGAATTGATTGTTCTTCATTTGATTTATGATCATCTTCTTGGTTTAGAAAGTAAGAAGTTACACCTAAGACCTGGCTGAAATTTGTTAATTGCTATTGCTTATTGATGACTAGTGCCATACGTGATACAGTTGGCTTGCTTTGGAGTAAAGCTTATCTGACACTGATCAGAACTTGCAAGAATTTAATTCGGATTAAACTAACCATTGGAATTTGATATAATATTAACTTAGTGGTTTAGATTTAGAATCTAGTAGAGCTGCATTATTTTATTGTTCACTGTTGGGTGATGGTACATTACATTTAACTTCTCTAGTATAATATACTTATTTTCATCGGAATTGTTTCATCCATGGGTGTGAGCCTGAAACAGCGGCTGGAAATGTGTTTAACGCGGTATATAGTATATTATATACTAAACATAGTAGAGGTTTAAGTAGGTCAAATAGAGCTTCTAAGTCAAAATGCATAAACTTTGCTGCTCAAGCAAGTTACATTGTTCTTTATAAACAATTAATCATTGAGATTATCAATATATAGAGTCTTGAGATCAAGAAAAAAAGGATTGTGAGATTTGACACCGTTCTCTGTCAAAACAATTCATGTCATTTCATCTAATCTCCTTTAAGCTTTCTCTGAAGTCATTCTCTTATTTCATACTGAGAATAGAATAAGGTTGCTCGGTTTTGTTCCCAAGATTTCACCATCAAAATTTAGTTTGTCTTTCGAATATCATTTTTATGCTTCTTTGCCCACACTTCCATGGCAAAGGAGCAAGCTTCTATGGTTAGTTTCCGTCGGCTCTATTGCATTATCTTCTTGTTTTGTTCATTCTCATTCATATCATTTGTGTTTTGGTGCGATTGTTGTGGCCCATGTTTTATTTTACACCAAAAACTGGAGCTGAAGCAAGTCCAGCCAATTAACCTTCTTACATATCCTTCAGCGTGGAATTATCTTTCTTTCTCCTTATATCCGCCTAGAAAACTGTTAAAAATTGGTCTGTTTGTCAAGAAATGGCCTCATAAATCGCATGCAGGAGGGCTTGAACGTCATGCGCTGACTCTTCACCTTGAGCTTGCAAAACGTGGTCATGAGCTCCATGTCTTCACTACTTCCCATGTAAATTCTTCCTTTCCTAGCTACACAATAAGCAATTTATATTTTCACTTGTCAGAACCAACAGCCGGAGGCTATTTGGACCAAGCTACAATCTGGAAGCAGTTCCTAATTGAAAACTCTACTGGAAAGCCTTTCGATGTGGTGCATACTGAAAGTGTTGGCCTCTTTCATACTCGATCTCGTCTTCTAACCAACCTGGCTGTTTCTTGGCACGGGATTGCCTATGAAACAATTCATTCGGACATCATTCAGGAGCTTCTGCGAAACCCTGAGGAACCCCAGGCAACTGTTTTGACTGAGAAAATTTTAAGGGTTGTTAATGAGGTGAAATTCTTTCCATTTTATGCTCACCACGTTGCCACCAGTGACCATGCTGGAGATATCCTAAAGAGGATTTACATGATCCCGGAAGATCGAGTTCATATTATTCTTAATGGAGTGGATGAGGAAATTTTTAAACCAGATATTGGCAAAGGGGAGGAGTTTAAATTACAGCTCGGTATCCCTGAATCGAGGAAAATAGTTTTGGGGATGGCCGGAAGGCTGGTGAGGGATAAAGGACATCCAATAATGTTCGAGGCTTTGAAACAGTTAATAACTGAAAGTGATAAATTCAGGGAAAGAATTGTTGTTCTGGTTGCAGGGGATGGTCCTTGGGCTTCTAGATACAGAGATCTTGGAGCCAATATACTTGTTTTGGGGCCTTTAGATCAAGCTCAGTTGTCGGGTTTCTATAGTGCAATAGACATTTTTGTGAACCCAACTCTTCGAGCTCAGGGATTGGATCATACTTTACTAGAAGCAATTCTGTCTGGTAAACCAGTAATGGCAACCAGGGTTGCTAGCATTACAGGTTCTGTAATAGTGGGCACTGAAATGGGTTATACTTTCTCCCCAACTGTAGCTTCGTTAAAGAATACCTTGTCTAAAGTTCTGGACGATGGAAAAGAAGCTTTAAAGCAGAAAGGTCAGGCAGCTAGGCAAAAGGGTTTGCAGGTATTCACAGCCACGAAGATGACAGCCGCATACGAAAGGCTTTTCCTTTGCATAGCAGACGGTGGAGGAAATGACAACAATTGTCGCTACCAAGATTCATCAAATTAAAGAATAGCAAATTATGCTTAAACCTTTTCAGTTTAGGAAGATTTCCCAGAAGTGAATAAAAACTTTAACTTGGATTCCTTTAATCATTAGGTGTAGGATATGACAAAGAGGCACAACAAAGTGTTCTTGGGTTCAAGTTAGAACGGAAAAAAACATCTTCATACATTTAGCAATCGCTTTCTTTGTAACTATTATGAAAGGGTGTCTACTGTATTTGTCTTCTCTTTTTACGTAATCCACTACTGTGCCTGCTTTTCTAGTTCCCTTGGATTACTGATTTTGTTGATCTTGATTGAAGATAGTCTTAATAAAAGACAAATCTTGAGCAATTGAAATGCTATCTTTTAAAAATCAATATTAGCTCCTAAATTAAAACTAAATTCAAATTATGTATGTATATAAATTAACCAAAAATTATATGTATGTAGTGTGTGTGTGGATATAAATGATGTAGATTGTTAATAATTTTATATCTCTAAGAAAAACTATAAAATTGGAGACGTAACATAACTTTATTTAATTGATAATACTACGCTAAAATAGTCAATGACAAGACTACAACCTTTTATATATTTATTTCTGTAATACACACACCATTAATTATTGATAATGTGTATCATTTATATCTACATATTATATATATATATTATTTAAATTTAAGTTATATATGCTTAATTAGTATACACACTTATTTTAGATTTAGTTTTAATTAAGAGCTATATTGATTATTAAGCAAAAGATTTCAAACTTTTGGATACTCAATCTTTGTCTCATTGAAATCTTTCTTGCAAAATTCTCTTAAAGAAAATGATAGTGATTTAGTTCTTCCATGAAAGATTGGATCCTCTGCTAAATGTATTGTTGATTGGTTGTCACAGCATAACAGATTGCATAATCTATTGATTGTTGCAAATTTTTCATTAGTTGTATTAGCTATATACTTTTTTAAGTTGCCATTATTAATAAAGACACTATCGGTTGTTACTAATTAATCATTTTAGATCCAAGCATAAACATATACTTTGTAGTTGATCTACGAGTATTGTGATTCCTTACATATTTCACATCACAAATAGCCAACTAGCTTACAATTTTTAACATTTTGTACACAACTCCATTGTTTATTTATCTTTTATTATCTTACTATTCGTCACTTTCAAATGTGACTTCTTTGAATTTTGTATGTATTGACTAATTACACCAACTGCATAAGAAATATCAAGTCGAATCAAGGTTAAATAAATTAAACTACCTACTAATTATTGGTATATTGTTGGATTTTCCAAAAAAATTCATTCATGTACACATATTTTAGAGTTTTATTCAACTGGTGTTTAAATTGGCTAGCATTCAAGCATTCCAAACTATTTCAACAAATTTTTAGAATATTTTTATTGATAAAGAAATATTTCTTAGTGCGCCAGATCAATCTCTAGGCCAAGAAATTGTTTGAGTTGGCCAAGTTCTTTTATTTGGAAACATACTGATAAATTCATTTGTTAGGAAATTTTATGCTAACTCAACATGGAAATATCTTGAACAAAAGAGAATTCATAGTATGTTTCCAAATGAAAGAATTTAGTCAATTGAAACACTTTCTTGGCTCAATATTGATCATTCTCGAGAAGGAATATTTCTTTATCAACAAAAATATTCCAAATATCTATTGAAAGAGTTTGTAATGCATAAATGCAGCTGATTTCAACACCAATGAAACCAAACTGCAAAATATGTGCACATGAAGGAAAACAATTCTAAAATCAAACAACCTACTGACAATCGGTAGATAGTTTAATCTACTTAATATTTTTTATACAGTTGGTGTGATAGGTCGTACATAAAATAAATGCATTTGGAAGTAGTTCGACGTCTACTAAGATATATAAAAGCAAATAATAGACTATGGCCTTGCGTATAAGAAAGTGAAAATTATAAGCTAGTTCGTTATTATGATGCTGATTAACTACATAGTTTAAATTTATACTTGGATCTGAACAATTTCTTGGTGTTGCAAGAGACAACTGATAATATCTTTCTCAACAACGGTAGTAGAATATTGAGCAACAACAATAATAATTTAAGAAAATACATGGCTAATACAAAAAATGAATGATTTGCACCAACTAATAGATGATGCGAGTCCAGAGAATCCAATCTTTCTTGCAAAAACTAAATATGTGAAAATGCACTATCATTTCTTCGAGAGAAAATTTTACAAGACAAAATTTAAGTGAGATAAATCAAATTCAGATAAGCAAGTTGGCTTGCCGTGAGCTGAGCTTGGAATAGTTTGAAAGTTCTAAAAATGGGAGCTAATATTGTCATGAAGAATATTAAAATTCAATATTAGCTCCTAAACTAAAGCTAAATCTAATATAATTTAAGTGTGTACAAAAATTAAACATGTATAATTTAAGTATATGTAATGTAGAAGATATAAATGATGTTTGATTGTTAATAATTAATGTGTGTACTACATGAGATAGTATAACCTTTGAATATTTATTGAGAAAGAGAAAGAAATAAGACTAGAAGTCTTATACATATATAAAAGGTTGTCATTGAGAGTTTTATGACAATACTTTCGATAAGTAAACTACTTATGTGTAAATTTCTTCTTATAGATAAAATCTAGAATTATATGTTCTAAATTTTCTTCAACATTCTTGGAGAAAGCCTCATAGGAATTAGGACTATGAATATGACAAATTTAAGCACTTGCGAACATCCATATTTATGAAAAAAAATAAACTTAAGCCAGTAGAATAGTTTAGTGAATCTTTGGTCTCTCAGCCTGGTCTTAACTCGTATAGAACAATTAGATTGTCATAAAATGTTTAGCATTTTCTGACTTGGAAAAGTCCCCTGTAAGCTCTTCAGGAATGGGCTGGCTTATTTATGTTAACCATGTCCCAAGTTGAGCTACTTATTTATATTGCATATTTCTTCCTGTGCTTTCCATCCTGACTTCATGTGCATCCCTTTAAAATATGGTTTCCAGAGAGAGAGAGATGGGTAAGAAGACTTAAACTACAATCATAAACGAAAAATATTTGCTGATATATCATATATGTATCACTGTTGATTCATGAATAAAACAATTTGCATAATTAGAGTCAGAAGTGAGATTTGCAATTCAATAAACTTTAATAAAAAATTATACTAGAGAGTTTCTGTAGGAATGTTTTCTAAAAATTATGAAGATATTGTGCATGGGTAACAAAGTATAAAGTTGTTCTTAGTTTGTTCCAGCTATGCTGAGTATAAGCTCACATTACAGGTAGAGTAAATGAAGTATGAGTGAGTGAGCAATAGAATCTGAATTTCATTTGGTCATAAGCAATGGATTTGGATAAGAGTATTATACCTCAAAAAATAGTTGGATAATTCATGCAGCGTGGACAAAGGTCCTAATAATAAAGGGAACCTGCAAAAACCCAAGTGTAATTGGTCAGAGACCAAAATGGTGAAAGAAAATAATCTCAAAGAGAGTACTAATTTATTTATTTATTTATTATTATTACTATTATTATTACAACCTTGCCACCAATTTCCTCGAGAAGCATCATTCGAATTGCTTCCATTTGGATCATCTTCCCGGCCATCTTTTTTGAACTAATTCATTCACAAGAGTACATGCTCACAAAATTATTTTCTATTACATCTTTTTTTTCTTATCATTAATTAATGATGCTCACACTTTATAATCAAGACTCACCACAGGGTAAGAAGATTCAGAGATTTGGGAACTATGGGACTGAGAATACACATCTTGCCCTCCATAGTAAATCGAAGAGCTTAGATGGCATGGTTCTAATCTTTCTTCTTGATGAATCAAACTCCTGTCCTTGTAGGCTATGCTACATCGCTCAACTTCGCCATTCTTAGCTGTGTAAGACAAAAATACAAGTTTGAGGCATGGATTATCCATTAGTGAAGATGGGAACTTCCATAGTGGAATGAATATCATCATAAAAATTAAGAGAATTAGACATTCTCTTAGCATCACTTCTGTTTTTTGTTTAAAAAAAAATATCATTTTGCATTATCTGGTATGGTGTTGATCATATAATCAAACAGATACTATGGTTTTAAGATGGTTGAGTGTGGTGATCATAGGCATTATGCATAGTGGTAGTAGGCTATTAATTCGAATTTCCTCTCAAAGATGCATAAAAAGGCTTGATTATTTATTTTATTTTATTTTTTTGTGAAAGGGAAGACTTGATTAATTTAAACTAAAGAAATCAAAGTGAAGTGGTCCTACTTACTAAAATTAATTATCCAAATACATTTTATTTATGTTTGTCTCCAGCGTTATTCTTTAATGTATAGTTTTCCCAAAGAAAAAAAGCTTCAAAATATTCTATATTTAAAACAAAGTACGAAAAATATTGTCATCGAATATAGTTTTTCATTTCCTAGAATATATGACAGTTCTACTAACTTCTAAAAATTTGGCTTTGCAAAAATAGGAGCATATGAAAAGTAGTAAATCCAAAAACATTGGTTAGTTTTGAATAAGATTTAGTAGTGTCAAATCTAGATGAAGAAATGAAAAGATTTAGTAACAATCTGTATCTGAGTGATAACAATACCTGAACTTCCATATTTGTTGGTGGGCCATGTTTGGTTTCCAGGGGCATGTCTCTGCCAAGATCCTATAACATCAGAACTTTGGGTGTTTCTACCTACCACCTAAAACCAGACCAAAATAAACCAATAAACTAACATTAACAGACTACATAAATGGAACATTTTTGCTCTATTTATTTAGTTTTCCTTATTTACACTTGTGCGACCAAACCAAACCACAACAATTTCCTCTTCAGTAAAGGGGATAATTAACTTTTCCTTCGTTAATAATAAAATAAACGAATAAAGAACTCTACTTTTTATAATTATTGTAAACTTCTTATGCAGTAGATATTGAACATGCCTTCGATGGAGGAGGAAAAATGGAGGCGAAAATCCCAGTTGACTGGTGCTTAGATGGAGACTCTTTGCCACCAAAAAGCTCAGCAGTAAATGATGAAGACGAGTTAGCTTGCTTCTTACCCTCCATTGACTTTACTAAGCAAAACTATCTGCAGAGAAAAACCCAATTGAAATAATCTGATAAAGATTTTTTCTTTTAACTGAAAAACCGGAGCTTTAACCCAACTGAAATAAACACACAATGGAGAAAAAAGAAAAGAAAGATTAAGAAAGAGTGAGGAAAAATATCACAAACTCATGCAAAACTTATAGTAAGAAAATCTCTTTTATAGAAGAACGGCACTAGTGAGAGAGTGCCGCCCATGTGCCACCATCAGCCAAATATTATAGAAATAATTATTATTTTTTTTCGTTAATATTCCTTCTCTCCTTCTCTTTTTGATTACCAAAAAGGAGCTGGGAAATTTCCTTCACACTGTCCTTTACATTCTATTCTCTGCATTTTTAGCAATATAATATCATGTTAACCAACCATCATCATCGTTTTCCACGACACGTTAAACGGATAAGTGCCACGTGGGATCCACATGTCGTCCCAAGGGACGAACACTCTAGTGCCACGTGTACCCAAATGGATAATTTCCACTCTTTCATAGCTAGCGCATATATCTCTGCTATGCCATGTTCATTGCTCCTTTCTGATTCTTTCATCTTTGTTTTTCAAAATTATTTAATTCATAGTCAAGTGATTGTCTTTACTAAACAAGTTGAAAGGTCATTTATTAATTAATCACAAAAAACCAAAAATTAATCTTTTCTTCTGATCCCACCAGTTCTAAATTAGATAAGGTTGCATCTTTTTCTTCCAATATAGTGGTGGACTTCAATTTCATTGGTTGTCTTCCTTTAAAATTCAAAAGAGGACCATATACTAATACTACGTCTCTCTCAGCTCTCTATAAATATAAATATAAATATATATATATATATGTATACAGATAGATATATGTGTATATATAAAGCTACCAAACCATATCTTCATAGCTCATATGTATGAAAAGTTGGTTGTATACGTATAGAACATAGAGACAGGACATGAGAATTTAAAACTAGTAAAAATTGTCGACAGAAAAGAACAATTTCTGTGTCAATGTCTTTTTGCTGATATAGTTTTTGATAGGATTTTTCTTTGGATTGTAGTGAAGAAAGCTCTAGAGCAAAAAAAAAATCATTTTGGTGAAAATAATTACTGGTTTGAATTGAATTGATCCATGAAATTTAAAACTTTCTGAGCCTTAGAGACTACAGAGCTCGATCCTTTCAGACTATTTGCAGCACTTCGGTAGATATAATTTGACTTTTGGATATGAGACAAAATACAATTATTTGTTGTGTCGTGCATTTTGAGAAATGAAAAATTGTAAAAGATTCTGTTTTCTCATGGATTGTAACATAAAAAATTAAGAATTTCTTTTCTAGAAAATTTAAAACTAAAATGTATAACTCATTTCTTGTTAAAATCTAAGGTTCAAACTGATAATTATTTATAAAGAGAAAAATAACCGATAAATAAAAAATGCAGGAAAATTAGAATTACATTTAATTATAAAATTAAAAGTAAAAGAGTATAAGAAGAAAATTTTATATAGACAATTAACATAAAAGATTAAAATAAAAGAAAAAACTAAAATAATCCTAAATAACTATTTGGCACATTCCCTCAAACTCACGACGTTACTGCAAGAAACATTAAGAGTTTGCCTAAAAAATACGAAAACGAAAACGAGAAATCATATGCGACTTAGTAAAAAAGTCAGCAAACTACAATAAAGAAGGAACAAAAGACAAAATAATGGTGTCCAACTTTAGATGATGACGAGTAAAATGGCAATCAATCTGAATATGTTTGGTGCGTTAATGAAAAACCGAGCTGTAAGCAATCTAAATATGGCAGTTTCATTGTCACAATACATAAGAATAGGACAAGAGTGAGTGACATACATATCTATAAGTAACCATCTCAACCAAACAATCTCTTTAGTAGTAGACGCCATTGCACGATACTCAACTTCCGTAGAAGATTGAGAAACAACAGACTGCTTCTTGCTCTTCCAAGAAATAAGAGAATCTCCCAAAAAGATACAAAAACCAGTGACAGATTTTTGGTTGTGGGATCACGACCATGATCTGCATTACAGTAAGCTTGCAACTCCAGAAAGGATGTGGAAGGCAGTATTAGGCTCTAAAAGATGGTACCCCAAAAATACCGTAGAATGCGAAGAATAGTAGACCAATGAATTGTAGTAGGAGAAGCAACAAACTAACTAACAATATGAACAACATATGCAATGTCTGGACGAGTAATAATGAGATAAACTAAACTGCCAACAATAGTACGATACAAAGTAGGATCTTCCAAAGGAGAGTCATCAGAAGGAGAATACAGAACATTCAACTCAGAGGGAGTGTCAACAACTCTACTATCAGTGAGGTGAGCATGCTTAATAATGTCAGTAGTGTACTTTGATTCAGAAAGAAGATAACCTTTTGGAAAAAAGGCAGCTTCAATACCCAGAAAATAGCATAGAGAATCCAAATCCTTCATCTCAAACTGACAAGCTAAGTTTTCCTTTAACATGTAATTTCTTGTAAATCATCCGCTGTAATAATTGTTAATGTAATGATCGGTTAACCTTATTTTGAAAATTAACAGATAATTAGGGCTTATTTTTAAAAGTAGGCTTTTAATTATTATTTTTGCAATTATGGAGATTTATTTGAATTTTAGGTGTATTAGTTATGATATATGTAAAATTTTATGATTTTTATATTTTATGTCTAGTAACAGTGGAGTGAGATGTATGGCCTGTATAGTCACTTAGATATGGTTTGATACCTTAGAAATAGTAGGGAAATATAATTAGACATTTGGAATGTCAGGAGTATTCGAGATTATGGATTAGGCCCATTTTACTCATAAGTGTGTTGATTACTTCATGGTTAAGTATGGGTAAAAATGTCATTTTATCCTAGGTTATTTATCATTATTTTAAGTGATATTTTTAAAAAATCTGAAGTTTTTTTTTTTTTTTGAGTAAAAAGCTGAATTAATTAGAGAGATTAGATCTTATTTCTTGTATGACACTTAAATCATTTTATCACAAAAACAAAATTAAAAATCCCCATCTTTCTCTCTCAGGGTCGGCTACACCAAGAACCAAAGGGATTCAAGATTTTCTTAGTAAAGTGAGCAATTAAGGGATTCTTTGGGCAAGATTTCTTAGTCCAATCAAGGTAACACTCTTCTTCTTCTTCTTCTTCTTCTTCTTCTTCTTCTTCTTCTTCTTCTTCAATCGCTTGGTTTTCATGCATGATTGTGAATTTAGTTGTTGTATGTTCTGTAGTTGTTTGGATTTGTTTTCTAGTGTTAAAATTGAGTTAATTGGGTTATTTTGTGTTGGTTTTAGTTGTTGTGGTTGAGAATGACCAAGGTTTGAGCTTTTAAGCTCAAACTTGAGTCTTTGATGGCGGATTTGAATTTAGGGGTTTATAACTATTGTTATTGCTTGGAATATGTTTATGGATGTTGAATTAGGTGTTCTGGAGAGTTTGCTACAATTTGGGAAAGTTTTGAGCTAGTTTTTGAGTTTTTGTGGGGTTTTCTACAGAGAAACGATTAACCGTTTTTGAAGAAACAGTTAACCAGTTTCCCAGGCAAGCCCCAAAAAATGGTTTACTGTTTGGAAATTTGGCTTACCAATTTTAGCAGTTTTGGGACCCTAGTTTTTATGTTTTATCGATATTTAAGGTATTACCACGCTATCTATCGATAGAGAAACTTCTAGTTTTAAGTTTAAGTGCTCAAAAGTGATTTAGTGTATCACTTATCAATTTTATATATGTTGTGACATAAGGGCATGTAAATCATCGAGCAATAGTTTCCACTCAGGTTGACCGGCACACCTGAATTCGGAATCAAGGTAAGATAAGTATAATAATATCATACGTGATGATATGTTTAGCATGCATGTTTATGAATGTCTATTAGATAACATATCAGTGATAGTGGTATTAGTGTATATATAGTTGCACTGAATATCGACATATATATGTTTGACATAGTACAGATTGATGCTATCACATCGGTATGACTAGAGTACCGAGTATAAGATGATATTATGGTCAATAGTATTATCATATGAACATTCTAGACTAAGTACACGTGGGATGCGAGATAAGATTGTAATTGGGTGTATGGGTGCCTAGTTATACTCCGATTTATATTTATGTTATAATTATTCTTTTCTTACTGACTCTGTCGACTCACATATATTGTTTATATGTATAGGTAAGGGCAATGCTAAAGCTAAACAGCAGTGAGGAAGAGCGGATGAAGATTGTACATATTAGGCAGTTAGACCTGGAGTGTTCGATCTTTGGGACAACAAGCTTTATTTGGATAGCCAATAGGCTACATCTTTTGTAACTAAATATTTTCTAAAGTAGTTGTAACTTTTAAAAAATAGGATCTCAAATTAAAATGCCATCCTATATTATGTAAAGTATTTATATATTCAAGCTTAATGTTTAATTAAGAAGTTTTAATTTAATCATGTTTTCCATAAACCATTTGATTAGCAAAGGAGTGCATAGTATTAAGAAATTACAATAACACACCTAATCTAGTAGGGTGTTACTATTAACTTAGAAATTTTCCTTGGTGACATGGATATCAATGTTTGACACGTGAAAAGAAGGATGATGTCACGAAGTTGAGTAGACCTGAGTCATAGTAGCTGGCCTAGGAGGGGACCTTAGCCCTTCGCCCAAGTTGACTTCGGGAGCTCTGATTGGAAGTTCAGACTTGAATAACTTGAACCTAACTCACAATCTTTCAATATTCTATACCGTGAAGACATGGACCAATCAAACCCAAGCCCCAAAAACTGAAATCACATGAACCTACAACCTGGAAGCCAACCTGTGCACCTAGGGTTTCACCTAGCACCCAAATTGATATTCCTAACTAGGGTTTCAATTTTTGAGACCGTCTTAGAGAAAATGGGTCAAAATTTGCATTGGGACATCTACTAGACATACCAAGGACATATTTAAGGCATCGAAATCAAATTTAGAGCAAGTTCATTTTTGAGCACTCGGAGCACCTAGTGTCCAAGTTGACAATTTGTCAATCTAGGCACCTTCCAAGTATCAAATCGACGATATGACTTTTGTACCTTCTTCGTCTTCATCAAAAATGGGGAAATTAGTAATTTTGGGGAAGAAACAACACATCAAGGTGCCAAAGGCAATCGATTTTGATGATGTTTTTCGAGAACTCTTTCGAGTATCTTCTTCGTTTTAGAAGAGATTAAGATTCAACTATTTTTGAGGACTAAACAGAATTTCAGAAGGGTCATAATTGGGACCCAACACCCAAGTTGACATATTGTTAACCTAGGCTGTTTCCAATCAAGTTCTCAAAAAAGTGTTCTATGTATTTTTTCTGCCATAAAAAATATTGAAGATTCAAGCAAACTTGGGAAGAAAACCACAAACCCGAGCCCCTGGAAGGAGGGCCCAGCGCTCAGATTGACTTGGTGTTGGGCCCAGCGCCCAGGTTGACAATCAACTTGGTGCACTCCTTTCAATTTCCCAAATGCCAAATTTGATTCGACTAACGAATCTAGAATGGTCAAAACAGGGTAAAAGACATTGTCGTCAAGTTTAAGAACCTTGAAAGTATCAAAATAAGATCCCAAAAGCTCGAGAATGAGTACCTAGTGCCCAGGTTGACAAATGGCTTGGTGTGATGTGCTCTGCTTATCTGATTCTAATTTTATTTCGACTGTCTGTCTAATTTTTCACAATCACTAAGATCCATGAAGTTAGTCAAAATCACAACTTTCCATTTCTCATTTCAAACATGGGAAATTCACTCAGAAATGAAGAGTTTTGAGTCTCTCATTTCCGCATAATAGCAACATCTTTGAGAAGTAGTGACCAACTTTGCCAAAACACAAAAACAGACTAAGTGGTGTTAAAATATCACTTAGGCATCTTAAAGTACATCCCTTGGATGTTTTTACACTTACACAGTGTCCAGGTTGATGTCATATGTCAACCTGGGCGCTGGGATGTCAACTTGAGTGAGATGTTAACTTGGGCCCTGGGTCATGAATTGCCTTCAGTAAAACGGCTATAACTTACTCAATATTGATCAAATTAATGCGATTTAACTTGCATTTTGAAGATAATTCAATTCTCTATTAACTTATGTCTCATACTTCAATCACAATTCTGAAGCTATTGGCACAAAATTATATCCCCAAGGGAGTTGTGAAAATAAACTTCGGGTTTCCCGCAATAGGTCCCGCCGGGCTTCAAAAAATGACTATCACCATCAGAATCTAATTTTCACCATTGGATCATCATCTACGTTCAAAAATATCTAACTTGTATTTTCCCCCTATTTTTGTGGGCCTCCTCACCTATAAAAGGAGAGCTCCCTTAGCTCATTTTTCATATTTAAAAAACTACCCACAAGGTTATAGCTTCTCTCTCTAATTTCTTTCTCAAGAAATTTGAGCTTCTGACACTTAACATTTTTCTATGATACCATCTCGTGAGAAATAAGAACTCAAAGTAGACGTAGCTCCATTACTGTCACGATACAGGGAGTAAACTACTATAAATTTGTTGTGTCTCTCATATAATTACTTAATAACTATTTCATTATTGTCAATCTAGCGAACGGGTGTGGCTTAGAAGTCTAGTCCAAATTTTTGAGTCAACAATAATCATATCATCAACATGCAAGGAAAGCAAAATACGACCTACAGATGTGCACTTGACAAATAAAGTTGAGTCATGATCACTTGAAACAAAACCGAGAGACAAAACAACAATATAGAACTTCTGAAACCATGCTCGGGAAACTTGTTTAAGACCATACAATAATTTTTATAGCTTGCAAACCTCGCCTTGCTTATGAAGAACTTTAGTTGGAGGAACCATGTAGATTTCCTCATGTAAGTCGCCATTTAGAAAGGCATTCTTAATATCTATTCGAGATATAATCCATTGACGAATTGATGACATTACTATAAGAGTACGAACAATAGTCATTTTTGCAACAAGAGCAAAAGTCTCTTCAAAGTCCATACCATACTATTGTGAAAAACTCTTAGCCACTAATTAAGCCTTGTACCATTCAATAGACCCATCAGACTTGGTCTTGATTTTATATACCCAACGAGAACCAATAGCATGTTTACCAGGTGGCAAAAGTACCATAACCCAAGTATGCATTTTTTGCAAAGTAAAGAATTCCTCATTCATAGCACGCTGCCAAAGGGGGTCAATAACCGCCTCTTTATAGGATAGAGGCTCAAAAAGACAATGAATAGATGTTAAAAACAAAGTAAAAGAAGCAGAATAAGAAGAGTATGTAAAATTTAGTTGGCAAGTAGACTTACAAATGCCCTGAGGATAGCAAGCTGAATGGTCCACAATCTCAAGAGGATCTGGAATAGCTGAAGGAGTAGGGGAGGAGCGATTTCATGTTGCGAAGTACCAGTATCTAGTTCTTGAGACCTTTCAACACGATGCATGCGAGAGTAATGAAGAGAAAAAAGAACTGTAGGAGTAGTGGATGATTCAGACTCAGACTCAAGAGAATGAGTCAATGTAAGATCTGATTTTACCAAAGTATGAGGAGTTCCAAGAATTGGAAAGAAAGGTATATGCTCAAGAAAAACAACATGACGAGATACATACAATTTTTGAGGAAACTGGATCAAAACAACTGTAGCCCTTTTCTCCTTCCCCATAACCAAGAAACACACAAAGAGCAGAGCATGACGACAACTTTGTACGCTCTATGAAACACAAAACAAGTAGAACCAAAGACTCTTAAAGAAAAATAGTCAGGAATACAATCATATAGTTTCTCAAAAGGAGACAAACCTGAAATGATAGAAGACAGAATCATATTAATTAGGTGAACTGCAGTTAGAACTGCCTCCCCCCAAAACTGGCTAAGAACAAAAGATGACAACAAAAGAGAATGAGCAGTTTCAACAATGTGCCTAGGCTTTCTTTCAACCACACTATTTTGTTTGGGTGTATCTGTACAAGAAGTTTGATACACAATGTCATCTAAGGCAAGTGAATTAACAAATTTATTTGAAGTATACTCATCACCTTAATCACATCTAAAACATTTAATGTCAACACCATGTTGAGTTCTTACATATAAGCTTGAAAATGATCATAAATACTATAAAAGTGGTAACAATGTTTCATAAGAAAAATCCAACAAAAATGAACGTGATCATTAATAAAAAAAACATAGTATTGAGAACCCCCTTTTGTAACAATAGGAGAGGGTACCCACACATCAGAGTGTATTAAATCAAAGGGTGCAACAAAACAAGTTGTACTTTTATTGAAAGGTAAAGCATAAAGTTTTGCAAGTTTACATCGACTACAATCAGAATTATCATAAGGTTGCAAATTTCTTAAGGTTCCTTTAGAAGCTAAAAATTTTAAACGAGACTCTGAAACATGACCAAGGCGAGATTGCCACAAATAAAAATTAGAAGATGAAGGAGACAACCGAAAAGAAGATAAATCAACACTAGGAGTTACATATACTGGTAATCTCAGTTCATCCAAAACATATAATCCCTCGCCTACGACCGGTCCCAATCAGCTTCTGAGACTATGGATCTGCACATGACATGAAGTAGAAGAAAAAGATACTGAGTAACTAGAATCACACAATTGACCAACAGATACAAGATTTAATGAAAGATTAGGAATATGATAAACATTAGGAAGCGACAAATTTGAACTGACATCAAGACCAATACCAGCTAATGGCATGGGAGTACCATCAACAGTCATGATAGGCACAAATGATGTAGGACTCAAAGAAAAAAAGATGCAGAATGTGAAGACATATGGTGTGAAGCATCAGTGTAAAACACATGTAGAAGGTGACATACTTGATGTGCTAGTGGGTGGTTGGCCTACCAAAGTAGAGACATACATGGCATTAGGTTGAGTAGCAAGGAACTTTTGAAATGTTCTGACAATGCAGCTGTAAGAGCCAGGTGAAGGAATAGTTGCAGTAGTACTAAATTGTTGAGGTCGAATTTAGTTGTTAAACTGTGGTTGGTTACCCATATGAGGAGGATTGGACTGATATATCTGTTGTTCCAGAGCACGACTCACAAGCTTAGGACATTGAGCTTTCCAATGACCTTTCTATTTGCAAAAGCTACACTCATCAATACCAATCTTTGTGCGAGGTTTGTTCTCTTCTTGAGGAAATGGTGTAGTAGGAGGAACTGCTAAAACAGAAGAACTAGGGGTTAAGAGAATTCCTTTCTCTAACTGAAACTTGAGACGAATTTCATCTGCTAATAATACACTGACTACTGAATCAATCAAAAGAAGTGGAGAACCATAAAGTCCCTCAAAATTACTACGAAGAACCATTAAAAATTGAACCAATCTTTGTTCCTCTCTACGAGCAATATACGGTGTAAAAGCACGTAGCTCTACTAATTCGGTGAGTGCTAATTAATCCCAGAGATCTATCATTACAGAATAGAACTCTTGAAATGCTCATATCTTTCTGTTCAATAGCTCTAATATCATTTTTCAACTGAAACTGCTTTGTAAAATTAGACTGTGTATATAGTCTCGCAAGATGGTCCCAAAAGTTCTTTTGTTGTCTCGTACTTTACTAACGGGGTACCAATAAATTGCTCGACAGAGTTATTTATCCAGGTGAGAATTTTCGAATTGTCTATTTCTCAATTTTCTAACAGATTTGTATTACCATTTGCTAGTTTTTTCTTTGTCCAAGAAATATAACCCCACATCTTTTTTTCTTTTGAAATTTTTTTCATAACACAATTTCAATACAAATAATTCTTTCCATCCAATCTCACACTGATCGCTTGAAGAGAATCATCTTTATTGGTAGCCATTGTAGAAAAAAGAACAAATTGCAAAAAAAATCCAAATACAAAACTGATGAAAATTCAAAATTGTGCTGCGAAAATCAATACCCAAATTTTCTATCTGAATCAAGAAAAAACTGAAAGAAATTAATACCAAAAATTGGAATGTCAAACTATACAGATGACAATTGTACAGACGCCTGTGAAAACTTGCTCTAATATCGTAATAATTATTTGTGAAGAGAACGATAATTAAGAAAGAGATGCAGAAAAATTAGGATTTTATTTAATTACAAAATTAAGAATAAAAAATACAACTAATAAGAAAATCTTATATAGGTAACTAACATAAAAGATTAAAATAACCCTACATAACTATTTAACAATATCTAAAGTCCCATCATCATTATATATAATGCTTCTATTTAGTGAAAATAATGTGAGGACACAATAAGTTGTAGCTAGCTAGCCACTACTTGAATACATATGAAAACTGGATTTATTGATGAGTTGCCTTGATTTTTCCATGTATAAAATCCTGATCAATACATTTATTGGTGTTTCTGTCTTTTGTTTTTGGACAGAAGTGGAAGTTGAACGATCAAATCTGAACTTGAAGCAAAGCATAGCAAAGTGATAAGAGTTCTTCGGTCATTCTATCCAATCAAGGATAAAAAAGATAATCCAGAGAATCAATTCTCACAATAAGTCAATGACAATCTAATCTTATTTTTTTATAAAATTGAAAATGCCGTGAGCGGCAGGATTCGAACCTGCGCGGGCAAAGCCCACATGATTTCTAGTCATGCCCGATAACCACTCCGGCACGCCCACTTGAGGTTAGTTTGTCATGAATAAAATTTATATTATTCTTATTTCGCTCCTCAATTGATATTATAGCTTCTACAAATTATTTCTATTTTATTTTATTTTTTGAAAAAGGAAAATTATTTTACTCTTCAACCATTGAATTAGTTTTCTTTTTCATTGTCAAAACTGACAATTATGAAACAATAATAAGAACAAATAGAGGGTAAAAAGTTTTCTTCTGGATATTATTTCAAATAATTAAAGTGGTTTTGTTAAAGGTAAAAACATTGTGTACAATATTATAATTTGTCAAGACATAATAAAAGGAGCCAAATTAGCTTGTGTGATCTACAAAAGGTGTATGAAACTTTTGATTGGGATTTTCTTAAAGAGATACTTGAAACATTAAATTTTTCTTAGAAGTTTGTAGATCACATTATGGTTTTGGTTTTCTTTTATGATTATGGGGCCTTGCACTTGTACCTTTATTCTAAAAGAGGCCTTAGACCGCCTTTTGTCAAAGAAAATAAGTACTTAGTCAGGATTAATAGAAGAGTTGCAAAGGATGTTGATTTTAATTTTCATCCTGACCATGATTTGTTATTCTTTAGCAAAGGAAATAACACAAATCTGCCACCTTGTTACTTCGAGGCTTCTAGTTGTTTTCCAATACTTTAGGGCTCAAATCTAATATTGCAAAATTAACAATTCATGGAGCAATTATGGATTCTGTGGCATGGATTTGAATAGTAGATATCTCTGGTTTCTAACGTAAAAATCTTGCCCTTAAGTATCTCGATATGAAAATATGCTCGAATAGGATTTCAAAGTTTAATTGCGGTTGACTGGTAGAAAATATGACAAGTCAAATCCGCACTTGGAGTTCTAGAAATCTTTCTTACGTGCAGAGAATGGTTCTAATCAATTCGGTATTATTTTATATCAATTTTTACTGGTCTCGAATGGTAATTTTACTTAAAACAGTGATTCGGAATAAAATAAAAAAAATAAAAAAACTCAAATTTGTTGGGCTTATCTTTGAAAAGGAAATAATTTGTTCAATGGATCGGGGAATGTTTCTTGGGATGATTTGTGTAGCCTAAAAAAGAAGGGGGTTTGGGGTTCAAGATATGGCTCTTTGGAATCTTTGTGCCATTGGAAAGCATGTTTGGGTCATCTCAACTAAGATGGATAATTGTGGGTAAAATTGGTGAATGTGATGTGTATAAGCGAAATGATAGGTGGTGGTATAAGGTCCCTATTAATGATGCTAGTTGGTATTGGAAGAGAGTTGTTATACAAAATGCAGCATTGGTTCATGGAAAGATGACAGTTTGCTGTGATTTGGGACAGATTTTGCACAGCTAAACATCATTTTATCAGTTGGCTAGCCTTGAAAAACAGGCTTCCTCCATGACAGGCTGCACCAATTTGGCATCTCGACTTCTAGGGACTGTCTGGTGTGTGAGGATGGAGAGGAATCTCACTCTGTTTTTCTCTTGCTGCTACATGTTTGTTGTTGGACAGGTATGACGTATGAGACACCAAAAAACTAATCTAAAAGAAGTGATAAATTGCACTTTGTAATTATTATTTATCAAGTGCCATTTTTGTTCTATTCTATGGGTTGCTCTTTTTTAACATATATGTGGGGAAGTTGGGTTTTAATGGGAACAACCATTCCTTTGATGATTTTCATTTCAAAACAAATGGATGAAAATTCTTTTGGAATTACAATTCCATTACACGTTTATTCTTGAATAATCATTCCATTCTGAGTCCTTTTAACTTTCTTTTCAAATTCTTCCAATTCAAATTAACATTTTTCTCCAACTATGTTTTATTAAAAACCCATCAAAACAATCTTCATTTCTTTTTAGCTATCTTCTCGTCTTAGAAGCTATAACAATAACAACCTTGACTCTACTGATGACATTTTGCCGTTGGTAGTGTGAACTGAACTGTTAGTTGACATCAAGTTAAAGAAAAAAATGGTGATGATACCAGCCTCTTTCTTCACACCAAAAGTTAGGCAGCTCAAAATTTCACTCTCTAGAAGATCTTCACTTCAATAGTTTCTAAAAAGGAAGAACGGTTGATTCCATGTTTATATTATGTTCATAAGCTTCAATATACAATTAGCTATGGACCATATGAGGACTGAGGAGAACAAAAATCATATGAAACTTCTAATACCTTATTCTACCTCTCTAAAATGATAAGCAAAGAAAAAATATCCTAATATTGTTTAGCTGAGGAGGAAAAAATGTAGATGGTTTTCTGTCTTGACCAACTTCCTGTTTTCGTGTCTTTTTTCTTCTACATGTAAAACAAAGATTTTGTCTTTTAGATTTTCAGTTACAGCAAAAACCTGAAAAAATTCTAATTTTTAGATGATAATAACACAAAGATTAACAGATGATTATGTAATCTACATTCTATGATCCAAACTTCTGGTTTCATATGGATTCTTCCAGGTTTGATTGCATGATGATGCAACAGCATTAGTCAAAAGGAAATAAAACCTACCAGAAATACCACTCGTATGTGAGAGGGAATAAGTTTAGAGTGAAATGCAAACCTCAGTGTGCGCCAAATATCTCTTCTGGTGGATCATACATATGTTTTTCAGGAAAAAGCTCCTCAAAGTCTTGCTTAACTCTGTTTCTCAAAAGAGGGTGTGGCAAGAGACCCTTCAATAAAATCCTAAAGGGCAACTCTTCTGGAGGGTCTGGAGATTTCTTCATGTCCTCGTATATGTTCATTGCATCTCCAGGAGAACCAATGCTCAGAAAACCTCTAATAACTTCTGAATACGTTTGAGAATCGGGAAATAGTTCTTCATTTTTCATGCTCTCCCATAGCTGCATAACTTCATCCATTTTCTTACTCCTTGCTAGTGCAATAATCAAGTCTTTGTACATAAAAACATCAGCCTTGTACCAATCTTGTTTTCGAACCACATTAAATACCTGAAAAGATTCATTGAGTTGATAGTGAGCTACAAACAGCATCCAAATATGTAATTCTTTTCAAGTGCACAGATGTCTTGTAAGCATTTAGTCAAACAGATTGTAGGCGTAATGAGTTGAACTACGCTGATAAGCATTACCAAAACGTGTCCAAGTCCAACATGTCTAATAAGCATTTAATCAAACACATTGGGAACATGTATGAAGAAGTAGAGATAAGAACCTTGGTGGCCAAAGTAACCTCCTCCTGGCGCTCAAGTTCAGTGAGAACAGCAATCAAATCAAGCTTCAAAAGCCTAAAAACATGGGTCTTGATAAACTTGTCAAGCTTCTCTTCGTCATCCTTGAACCTTTTCAATCCCAATATCACAAAAAGCGCTTCTTTTCCAATAAGCTTCTTGCCTCTCCAAAGGGGTCCCCTGGGCCTTCCGTCATGGTATAGTCTAAACCAGGAAATGGGTTCCCGCGAATCGATTTGAAATGCTGAAACTTTCGATTTTATGGGCAATAGGGTCTCCTTAATCGGTGTATTGTGCATAACTCGGAATAATCCTGAAACCAAGATTGAAATTTTTGATCTTGAAAATGCTCGACTAGCCATTAGAGTTCTGATAGAAAGGACTGAGTAGCTTAAAAGCTTCGTTAGATGGTGTCAGTGTTCCCGGCTGTTATGTCTTTGGTCTTTCTTGTCTTGTCAGTGTTAACATGGGATTAGGAAAGTTGGTACTTCGGAACCAAACCTACACAACCCAGCTTTTTCACCAAATCAAAATCTTAAAAGACGCTAATTTCTTTTTTTTTTTTTTTTTTTAAACAACTAGAGATGCACATGTCGTCTATAGGGATGGCCCTACGGGACCGTCCTGACTCACAGAGATATTACGTGTATGCTTTTATTAATTAACTTATAATTAATCTATCAGGTTAAGAAAAGTGTAGTTCAATTGCAACTTTTGGATTAAACTAAAACATTACTTTTCATTCAAAATACTCTTAGATTTGGGGATCCCCTGTTTGTAAACTTTTACAATTTGTCTCAAAATTGATATTAAAAAAATGGGGTTACAATTTAATACATAATTAACAGGTGGATCATATCCACTGGAAGCCAAAACATCACGGTTGATATGTATATCGTTGGGAGACCTTTGAATCATGGCTGATACACTTTCCCTTTCCTTTACCTGGACCACGAAACACCCGTGAGTCACAAAAACTCAACAAGAAAGCAAGTAAAACACAAACATTATATAACACGAGATATCAAACAATGCATAACATACAATTTCATTATTCACAATAAACGCTTAACAACACATATTCAAGCATTACATTACAACTATTTGTCTAATAAGACAAACTATTCTTCATGCCTCATAAAGCATCCTTACCACTTGTCACCCACAAGCTTCATATGTCACTATCGTTACCCAACACAGCAATTGATAAGTAAGAAACCTATCTGCGATTTCAAGTTCATTCACAATAAACGGCAATGACCGCATCTTTATCCATTTTCAATAATGGTAATGATTGTATCTTTATCTCGATCATAATTGAGCCTCACACGATAGTAATCGTTACCTCGATCATAATCAAGTCACAAACGATAATAATCGTTCCTCACTTAACATGCTTAACAGCTTTCTTACCTCAGTCAAGTAATTAGGTGTACGCAACGACCTGAGTGGAATAAAGCTCGACGATCCCGGGTCTTATGTCATGAAAACAAAACTTAATCAACCACTTATCCATACTACGAAAAAAACCTTAATTCCATAACTAGATAAATTCTAACTCCTTACTAGTTCAAAATTAGCTTAGACATCACTAAAATATCCTAATCTAAGCTTTGAAAAACACCCCGATCAAAACCAGTTTCAAAGCCAAAAACTAGGGTTTCCCCTACTGGCAAAACCGATTGACCGGTTTCACTATGCCTGTGAAACCGGTTTCCCTGCTACAGAAAAGGGAAACTCTGGTTTTCGCACCAAAACCCAACCAAATCGCCTCCAAACCTATTCAAACTCTCCAAAAAAGTTTTATACCATAAAAACAATGCATTCAAACAAACAATTCATCAAAATAAACAAAACACCATAGTTGAGTAAAACTAAGCTCATTAAACCTTATTTCCTCCAACTCAAACCCTAGCAGTCAAGGAGATGATTAAACACACACAAATAAACCCTACAACTCTAAAAACATATAATCCTCCAATCAACTTAACCTAAAACTCAAAATTTAAAGTGATAAAGGGGAAGAACCTTATCTCAAAGCTTGAACAACTTTTAATCCTTCTTAATTCAGCTAGGAGAAGATAAAAATGATAAAATAGGCTCTTGGTTGCCGATGGTTTCTTAGGGCTCGAAGGGGTTGAAGAAAAGAGAGGAAGAGGTTATTTTATTTTCTTAATTTTAAGATAATCTTCATGTTTTTCTAAGTTACTAACTAATAATAAAAATAAATATTAAAATCTAATATTGATTTCAGCCTAAGTGGTCACTAAAAACAAAATAGCAATCTACCCTTTGAAATGACCATTTTGCCTCTCCACCAAACACTTAAGTAAATTAAAGCCTAGGGTTATTTTGGTCATTTTCTAACTACCCCGACTAAACTGAGTTCTCAACATTTTGACCACTACGTTGAGTTTCCACAATCGCCGAACCCGAAAATATTTTATTTCAAAAATGGTATTTACAATACCCACATAACCTGATATAATCTCCGTAATTAATAAGTTACGTTTAATTATTCCTTTACTAGATTTGCACTAATTAAGTCATAATTAGCTTAAGTAAGATTATAATCTTACTCCAATATCATCATAATCACATATTTAATAAAATATGCCCAATTAAATATTACTATATTTTCTAAGATATTAAACGCCCTTGATGGGGTGGGGATTCCCTATCTAAATGGGAAACGGGACGGGGACAAAGATTACTTTTTTATCCTCAAATATTAAACGGGATAGGGACGGGGACTCCCCATCCCAATGGAGACCCGTTTAGTATTTTATATTATATTTTTAGTAATATTTTATAATTTATAATTTATGTTTGTATTTTATTAATATATTAGTATCTTTTTTATGAATTTTAAGTTGTGTTTTGAATAATAGTTAGTTTATTAAATAATAATTAATGTGTAATATTTTAATTTTTATGTAGTTTGATATTTTTATATTTTTAAATTTTTTATTATAAACTTTATTTTTTTTATAAGGGATTCCCCACCCTATCTCTGATGGGGAATAAGCAGGGATGAAAATTAGAATCCTTAACGGAGATAGGAATGGGGGGAGCACTCCCCGCTAATTCCATGCTCAGTATGCATCCCTACAACTAGTCATGCGAAAAAATTCTTAATACAAAATACAAACAACGAAAAAAAAAAACTTCTGTCTGCACATTAATTAAAAAAAATATAGTCCACACGACATTAAATTTTAATTGTCTTGAAATACTTTATTACATAACATAATTTAAACAACTTTAATAAGAGCCCTTTCCCAAAAAATTTCCCAAAGGTTGGTCTATATGCACAACTTCACGCTGAGATTCTAACCTTCACTGTCCAACTTTCAGCTTACCCTTGTTTACGAAGAAAAATAACTATTATTGTGCTTCTTTGGGTTTGCTTCAATTCCTCAGAAGCTAACAATAAAATCTAGGAATTTCCTTGAGGGGACTCTAAAGGTACATTTTTTAGGATTCAACTTCACACTGTATTTTCGAATTATCAAGAAGGCTTCTTCCAAATTATTATTGTGCTCCCCAATAGTCTTGGACTTCAATAGAATGTCATCCACATAAATTTCCGTATATTTTCCTAGGATATCTTTGAACATTCTGTTCACCAAGCGCTGATAGGCAGTTCCGACATTCTTAAGCCCAAAAGGCATTACGAGGTAGTAGTAGTAGTACCTTATTAGTTTAGAAGCTAGTGTATTCTTGATATGCGACATGCATTTTGATCTAATTGTAGCCAAAGTACGCATCCAAAAAGCTCAAAAGTTCGTACTCGAATGTACTATCTAGACTATTCGAAGAAACGGGAAGCAATCCTTCATACATGACTTGTTTAGGTTTGTAAATTTGATGCACATTCTCAAGGTCCCATTTGGGTTATGGACTAGAACCAAATTGACAAGACAAACTGGATATAAAGCTTCCCTGAGGAACTCTATTGAGGTTAACTTTTTGACTTCCACCTTCACAACCTCTAAGGGTAGCAGATCAAGCGATCTCCGCTTCTACCTAAATGGGTCGACATCTTGGTTTATGTTCAAGGTGTGGAAAATTGCATAGGGACTAATCCCCATCATATCTTTGTGGCTACATGCAAGAATGTCTTAGTTTTGATTTACTTTAGACACAATTTGTTCTTTTATTGTTGGAGGCAGGGTCTGTCCCACTTTAATGGCTTTTGTGGGATCTGTTTTGCTTATGCAGACTTTTTCTACATCCTCTAGCGGTTCAACCATTATTTCTACCCTCGCTCATCTTCTTCTCAGGGTACCCCCTATGCTAGCTGGGTATGTGCTCTAGGAATTTGTTCCTTGGTCTCTTCATGGACCACGAAGACTGATTTGGGTGAGACATTATGGCACTTTCATGTGCTGTTTTGGTAACCTTTCATCGTTCCCATACTTTCGTTGTCACAGGGGAACTTCATCCATATGTGTCAGATGGAGGTTACAGCACCAAAATCCACCAGGACAGGTTGTCCCAGAATGGTATTATAGGCAGTTGGACAGTCCTCCACAACAAACGTGTAGTACTTAAAAGTAGAGAAAGTATTTCTTTAGACTATAATCTCATTTATCATAATTGGGAGCTAAGTCTTCCCTACAGGCAATAGAGAGTCTCCATTGAAACCTTGAAGTTAGATCGGGGAAGGCACGAGGTTTTCTTTAGTCAACACAATGACTTGGAAAGTGACTTTAGATAGGATGTTAATCAAATTTCCATTATCCACCAGGATCTTGGACACACTTTTTTTTGGTGATCGGAGCCTCGATCACCAATGGGTCATTGAGGGAGAAATGAACATGCATGACATCTTCTTCTGTGATTAGCATACTCAATATTCGCGGCCTCTGTGCTAGTGTTTGCACTAGAGCACACACTTGCCTGTCCTATTTGAGTTCATTAAGATACATCTTACAAGAAATTTTGATACTTCTTTTGATGGATGGGCCTCCGAAAATCATTGCGACATGACCGTCCACCGGGGGTGGAGCAGCACTTGGAGGGTAGTGGTTCCCTGGTCCAGGAGCTTGGACATTTCCTAGTGCCTTGACATTTATGACCCCCTGAGGGGCCTGGATTCCTAGAGCTTGTTGGTAAAGCTCTCCCTGAGGAGGGTTTATGGCTTTATGCTGTCTAGGAATGACCAATTTTCCTTAGGCTACCCTTTGTCATGAATATATGATTGGGATTCTAACCCACTCGTGGAGATGGCCATTCTTTATGAGATTCTTGATCTCATTCTTCAAGTAATTCCACTCATTCGTAATGTGCCCGAAATCACCATGGTACTCGCACCTCTTACTAGGATCTCTTTTATGCCTACCTCCCTTTTACATCAGAGGGGGCTTTTTTTTAATGAACTATGTTGCATGTTGCCCTGTAGACATTCTCTCGAGTGTCGATCAAATTAGTATACTCAATACTGGGCCTCATATCATTTTTTTTAGAGCTTCACTTCGACTTTGAGTTTTTCCGCTTCTCTTGTTTTGGGACTGGCTTACACCTAATTCTGGAACTTCCACTTGTTGGTTCATCTGAAGCTGCTCGGGAGCGACACTGCATTCCGTCTGTGTTACTCTAAAACCATAGAAACTTTTCTATTGGGGTGCATACCCAGAGGTAGCAGGTTTATAGACGGTTGGTGTTGTGTACTAGGTTCTGCTAGGTAGAATAGACGGAATCGAGAGCTACAGTGTAGAACTACTGACGTTCATTAAAAGTGCTAGAGCCACTCCAAATTGTTGAGTGTAAGCCTCTTCAAGATTAATAAAACCTTGGGCCCTTGTCAAAAAGTCTGACAAAGTGTCAGAACTTACTCTTTGCATTTCATTCCAAAATAGGGATCCTGCTAAAATTCCTGACTGCAGGACCACTAGCTTCATGTCATCATTGACTTTCATCCTTGTTGTTGCTTCCATAATCCGCTGGATATAAGCTTTGAGGCTCTCCCTAAATTTTTGCTTAATGTTTGTCAGCAAACTGACCTCCATGTCAAAGTCCTTCGTGGCTACAACTGCTTCCAAAGCATAGATTGTAGATCCTTCCAGTTGTGGATAGAGTTGGACTGTAACCTTTTCCACTAGTATTTGTGTGATTTGGACAAGGTCAATGAGAAGCTCAAACATTTTCCATCTTCATTGACTTGCGCCGCTTGCATTAACCTATTGTACATGGATAAGTGGGCCCTAGGGTCCTTTTTTCCTTTGTAAAGCTCTATTTGCGGTATTTAGAATTTCTTTGGCAGTTGTGCTTTGATGATTCTCTTTACTCATGGCTCTTGATCCTCATCTTCCGAGTTGGATACAAAACCACTTTGTTTCCGAGCCAAATGGTTCGTGACTTTTGTTAATGCGACTATTTGATCATCTAGCTACCTGGTATGATCATTCGAGAGCTCATGTCCACGGATTCCATTGTTGATATTGTTTCTCAAATCGCTTATGTGAGGCCTTGCTTTCTCGCCCTTTGCTCTTTTTTTCTCGCATTCAAATAGTCCCTAAGGCCCATTGTTGACATGTTATCTTTCGTGTAACGCCCTAATGCTAAGGCACGGTATAGTGCTTTTGCAATTACAGTGCTATCTTTCCTAATCAAAGATTTTTCTCGAAAAACATGTCAAATTAAAACTTTTATAATAAATATTAAACTTTATAATTTATATAATAATTTACAAACACCGGGATCCCGATTCTAAACTTTTATACAAAATATGCCAAAATACAATATCCAGGTCGCACAGCAACTACAAAATATATCCCCAGTTGTCCCGAGACCGAACACTTCAGGTCACGCTGCCACGACATGTACAATCTCATCCTAGCTCAGGCTCACTCCTGCTCAGCTTTCGTCTTTCATTTACCTACACATGGAAGCAGAACTGTGAGTCGACAGACTTAGTAAGAAGAGCATATAACATACCATATAATACCGACTTGTATCTAGGCGCACATACACCTATTTACAAGGCTTAACAGATGAGTAAGAACGTTCCATACTAGGGTACAACCACTATACCACATACGCTACGTACCTTGTTGTACGAGTGTTGGTAGGGTTTGTTTCGAACCCTTAGTACCACTGAGTGATATACCACAGACACCCTGTACTTTCTCGTACTTGTGCCGGTATCACTGTAAAGTACTCTTAAATAATATTCACTATACCAATGCACTCTGTACCACAACTGTACAAGTGTTGGTAGTGCAACTAACACATAAGCATGCATATACACTTAACATATATATACACTCAGATATTCATATTACATATTATACATAGTTCTTACCTTCTTTACAAATTTAAGTGTGCTGGCCGACCTGAACAGAAAGTCTTGTGCTAGATGGATGCCCTAATCACATAATGAAACCAGGTAAATCACATGATCGAAAACCCTAATCTGGGAAACTCGAACCCACCACTCTAGGTTTTGTTATATTCTCTAGGGGTTACACTAACTCAGGAAATAGGGAAACACCCAACTACGACACTGAAATGGACGAGAATTGAGAAAATGGAGCATTCGAGGACCCTGCCAAAACCGGCTAGCCGGTTTACACCAGTTCACCCCAAAATTTCCATTTCTTGCTCAATCCTCCACCAAATGCAATTAAACCTTCATGAGTACCTAATTAGGGTTTACACAATATTTTCCAACCAGTAATTAACAGAAAAACTCAATGAAACTCAACATGCCATTAGACTCAAAGCTTGGGTCTCTAAGTTCAAACTTGCATAAATTCAGCACAAAGTGGTAAAACTAGCTACTAGAACCTTTAATCAGCCTAAATTGAACATAACAACCGAACCCTAAGTATCTCTAACCCTAACAGCCACCAAAACCCAAAATCACATGCTTAACCAACCATAAAACTTAAAAATTAAAGAGCGGTGCTACTAGGGCTTACCTTGGGTTCAAGAACCTTTGAATCCCTACTGAATTTCCAGAAAAATACTGATGAGAAGCTTGATTCCTTCTGTTTTGGGTTTGGCCGAAAAGAGAGAGAGAGAGAGAGAGAGAGAGAGAGAGAGAGAGAGAGAGAGAGAGAGAGAGAGAGAGAGAGAGAGAGAGAGAGAGAACAAAATGGAATTTCTTTTGTTTTTTCTTATTTTTCTTTTAGTTCATTCTAAAATGAAAAATATTGGTTTTACTAAACTAAGTCTTGGCTGAGAGAAAGGCTAGGTGTCAACAACCTAAACAACCACCAAATCACCTTATTAACAAATGACTAAAATGCCCTCCATAACCTTAACTTTGGTATTTTCAAGACTAGGGGTAAAATGGTCAAATTCCATAACCCCTCTCAATTCCGATATTTAATTTTCTCCAATATATATCCCACTAAGAAATAAGGTTCTAAACTTACCCATGTGATCAAACTAGTCATCCATCGCATTTTCTGTCGTCGCCGAGCAAAAATTATAAAAATTGTATAATTCACATATAAGTCAAATAATACCCCTACGGCTCGTTTGGTACGCTGGATTGGACTGGATTGGACTGAAAAGGATTGGACTCGACTAGACAAGATTGGATTATGCTGAAAGTAATCCTGTGTTTGGTTTAAGAATAGACTGGACTATTTTATTTTTTTCTTTTTAGAAAAAGAAAAACTTAATAAAAATAAAAATATATAATAATAAATTAAAATTAAAATATATAATAAATAAATAAAAATGAATAATTCGCAGTAAAAAAATAAAAAATAAATAAATTATAAAATAAAAAAATATAATATATCCTATATAATTAAGTATATATCATAACTATATAATAAAAATTTTATCATATTTTTTATTTAATAAATAATTAAAATAGTAAAATAAAAATACTTGAATAATATAAAATTATTTATCTTAAACACTAATTCAATATAAATATTAATTTTTTAAAATATTTATATAAATTTTTTAATAATTTAAAAATAATATATAATTTTATTGTCTTATTGTTTTTCTTCAAATCAATTTAAGTAACTATTATTTAATTAATAATATTCTAAATTTTGAAAACTTATGTATAATAATTTAAAACTATACATTTTTACTAATTTTAATGAATAAGTTTTTGATAAAAAAATGTATAAATAAATGTGTGATAATTATTTCCTTTAAATTCTTATTAAATTTAAAATACATCAATAAAGTTAAAATGAAAAAACGATAAAAAAAAAATCTCACCTGCATGGGATTATTTATCCCACCCTGCTGGATGGGATAAATAATCACAGACAGATGAGGTTAGCTGGATTAGTTATCCAGACTTCTAACATGCCCAAACACTGGATTGGAGAAATTACCCTGTGTAATCCAATCGAGTCCTGTGTACCAAACGGGCCCTAGAGTTTAATAAAATCTCCGGAATTGAGAAATTATAACTCTAATGCAAATTTCTAACAATGGGGCCCATAGATAATTAAATTCATAAATAATTATAAAAATAACAGAAATTAGTGCTAATTGTCTTTACTAATCCAATTTACTAAAGCGGTCATTACATTTCGCGTCTAGATCTTCCACATGGAGGCTCTTGATAGAATTGTTAGGGCAGTTTTTCCATCCCCGAATGGTTGGCCCATGTACTTGAGTACTTGACCTGTCATTCTGCACGACTCTGCCTCGCGGATTGATTGGTTAGCCTAGCCCTGGGGATTGAGCATCCCTTTCTTTCTGCTGGGATTGGTCAGCTGCTTTTCTATTGTCTGTGGAGCATTGCTCATGGGTCTTCACGGAGGGGCACCCATTACACCCTTCCCTTTATCATTTGTTGGGGTAGAGGGCCCAACTCCAGGATGGTTAAGTTTCTTAGCAGGAGGGTTTTCCTCGGGAAGGTTAGCTTGAGCTTGTAGCTATGTAAGAATTTCTTTTTGGAAATATTTTACCAGGTCTAGATTTACTACCATGTATGTTTCATTAACATCCTAATATGAATTCTAAAACAATGAAATAAACACATATAAAGTTTAGGAAACCTTACATTGGGTGCAGCGGAATATAATGACTCCTTCCGTTCAGATCTCTAGCCCTTGATTCCTTTCTGTAGCAGAGCATAATCAAGATCTGAACCTGGATCTCTTTCTCTCCTTCCTTTGATGCTGATTCTCCTTGTTGTTGTTTGGATTCTTCACAGTCTTACACACTATGATTGAGATACCACTTGATGTGTGTGGGCACTACTCTATCACTCAAGGTATTTCGAAATTCAAGAGAAGAAGAAGAAGAGAGGGGCGGCTATGGCTTTTCTCTGAAAGGAACAATATGCAAGTCATAGTTTCCTGAAGCCAACACTTTCTATTTATAGAATGCCATCTAGGTTTAGGTTAGAATTGTATGGCATTAAAATAATGAAAAAATAAATGGTAAATCCTTTGCATAGTGGCCAGCCATATAAGGGAAATGGGCCTCACTTTGCAACTTTCCTATTTTGTCATTTTTCAATCCCATTTTCTCAAAAATGAAAAAATTTCCAATTTAACCATTTAAATGCCAATTCTAATTACTTAATAACTAAAAATTAATTATTAAATAATATTGTCATTTAATATATTTATTAATTAGACATATAAAGTCTCTTAATTAATAAATAAACCTAGAATCTCTTTCCTTTACAATTTCGCCCTTGCTTAGTGAAAATTCATAAAGTAGACATAGTCTAACTTTAGAATTATAATTGATTAATTAAATTAACTGAGTCTTACAAGCAGTATGGTCTAACTAGTATGGGGACCATGGGCCTAATAAACCGAGCTTCCAATAAGTCGAACCGAATTTACCAAGTAAATTCCCTAACTTATTAATTCCTTATTGAATCCACACTTAGAACTTGGAATTGCACTCTCCGTCATATAGAACGCTCTATATGTTCCACGATATAGATACGCTATTAGTTATCCATTGTTATAATCCTAATTTGATCAATGACCCTCTAATAGATGATCTACATTGAATAGGCACTAAATTACCGTTACACCTTCAATGTATTTTATTCTTAAAACACTTAGCTCCGTATAAATGATATTTCAGCGAAGTGAAATGAGATCTCTGTTGGATTTTATGCCCTAAATAAAACTCATTTCAATATAATCAGATTTACTTATTAATATAGATCAGAAATAACATTTAATGTTGCATGGTTCACATGATTTATTTCATGATTATATGTACATAATGTATAAATTCATCTGAAACCCTTTTCACATACTTGATCCTGTTTATTGTGCCGTCAACACATTGGAAAGTAAACATGACTATGTGAATAAAGTTTCCTAGATTTATCAGACATAGGGTTTTACTGATATGATAATCTACAACAGAGTTTACTTGCATTTGGAGAAGTGCTATTTTCTTTCCAGAGCATTGGTTAAAGTAAAGCTCAGGTTGGATGCATGGAGTATGCATCGGAAGGGACCGATATTGAACTTTGACTTAGATTTATTAAACTTACCGTAATATCTATTCAAGTCAATATCGCCTAGTTGATCCTAGATCAAATGTTCTTAATCCTGTTATGATTAGGCTCAATCTTGAAAGGCTATTCGTGTTCTTTGATTTGTTAGTTAAGCCTACTTTTAGGTCAGGGTGATACGTACATTTTGGGAACACGGTAGTGCAATTGAGTGGGAGCGCTAGCATAAACATGGAATCTATAGCTTCTATCTGGCGAATAGTAAGCAAAGGATGATCTCCTTCGAGCTTGACCAAACGAACATAAATGGTGGAGTACTCATTTCACATAAGCTGAAATATCATTTATACGGGGTCAAGTGTTTTAAGGAATAAATACATTGTAAGGTGTAACGGTAATTTAATCCCTTTACAGTGTAGATCATTCATATAGAGGATCATTGATCACATTAGGATTATAACAATGGATAACTAATGATGTGTCTATATGGTGGAACATATAGAGCATTCTATATACTGAGAGTGCAATTCTAAGTTCTATGCGTGGATTCAACGAAGAATTAATAAGTTAGTGAATTTTAGTGCTAAATTCTTGATCTACTTATTGGAAGCTCGGTTATATAGACCCATGGTCCCCCCACTAGTTGAGATAATATTGCTTGTAAGACACATGTAATTGGTTTTGATTAATCAATTATAATTCTCAAATTAGACTATGTCTATTTGTGAAATTTTCACTAAGTAAGGGCGAAATTGTAAAGAAAGAGTTTTAGGGGCATATTTGTTAATTATGATACTTTTTATGGTTCAATTAATAAATATGATAAATGACAATATTATTTAATAATTATTTATAGTTATTAAATAGTTAGAATTGGCATTTAAATGGTTGAATTAGGAAATTGGCATTTTTGAGAAAATCAGATACAAAAGGTGTTAAAATTGCAAAATTGCAAAGCCCAAGGCCCAATCCATTAAAGGCATGGCCGACCACCTATTGTAGTGTTTTAAATTGATTTTTTCATTATTTTATTGCCATATAATTCAAACCTAACCCTAGTGGAATGCTATAAATAGATAGTGAAGGCTTCAGAAAAATAAGACTTTTCTTCAGACTTTCTGATTCAGAAAAACTGAGCCTTCTCTCTCCCTATCTTTAGCTGACCACTCTCTCTCTTCTTCCTTAGAATTTCGAAATCCTTAGTGTATGAGTAGTGCCCACACACATCAAGCAATACCTCAATCATAGTGAGGAAGATCGTGAAGAAAGATCATCAGCAAAGGAGATTCAGCATCAAAGATTCAGAGAAAGAGATCCAGGTTCAGATATTGATAATGCTCTGCTACAGAAAGGAATCAAGGGCTAGATATCTGAACGGAAGGAGTCATATTATTCCGCTGCACCCAATGTAAGGTTTCTTTAACTTTATATGTGTTTATTTCATCGTTTTAGAAAGTTCTTATTTAGGATGTTAATAAACATACTTGTGAGTAGATCTAAGATCCTGGTAAAATAATTTCCAACAATCTCAACCATTTATCTCTGTTTAGCCAAGCTCGAAGGATATCATCGTTTCACTTCTAATTCCTATAAAAGTTATAGACTCCATATTTATGTTAGCGCTCCCACTCAATTATACTGTCATGTTCCCAAAATGTACGTATCACCCTGACCCAAAAGTAGGCTTAACTAACAAATCAAAGAATATGTATAATACTCTTGAGATCGAACCTAACCATATCAGGATTAAGATCATTTGATCTAGGATCAACAGGTGATATTGAATTGAATAGATATTACGGTAAATTTTAATATATCTAATCAAAGTTCAATATCAGTCCCTTTCGATGTATACTCCATACATCTGATACTGGTAAACTTTGCCAATGCCCTGGAAAGGACATAACACTTATCCAAGGTGTAAGAATACCTATCGCTGATTATCATGTCGATAAATCCAGTGAACTGACAAATCAGGGAATAAACTTCCGAACATATAATTAAGATTATATTCCACTGTGCTGACAACACTATAATCATTAACAAATTCATATGTTCTGGACTTAAATAGAATTCATACATTATATATAATCATGAAATAAATCATGTGAACCATGCAACATAAAATGTTATTTCTGATCTTTATTAATAAGTAAATCTGATTATATTGAAATGAGTTTTATTTAGGGCACAAAATCCAACATTTCTTGCATCCAACATGAGTCTTCTTCCTGCTCCGCTAACCTCCTTTCGGTATCTGCAAGCTCTTGCTGGAATCATACTACTTCAGGATCCTGCTTGTAGTATTCTTCTTCATACTTTTGGTTGTGATTTTTGTTGTGGTCACCTTTGGTGTCATCTTCATGACCTTCATGCTCATCCTCATTAATAGGATCATCAACGACAGGTTCTCTGCGGTGCTGGTCTTCTAGGTGCAAACAATTGTCCACTTTTGATGCTTTCCCGTCCCTCGCGACACACACTTAGAGTGTTTGTCGGGGGAAGCTGGTTCTTGCCATTGTTGGCGACAATATCCCTACCATCTCGAGTAGGTGGCTTGACCATTGCCTTTCGGGTTGCAACCATTATGTAGATGACAACTATGGTAAATCTTTCCTCAGCTCTCAATGAAAGCACCAAAAAATTTACCAAAATTTTTGGAAACCAAATATAAAGTAATTAAGCTTAAGAAAGAAATAAATCAAAGAAGAAGAAGCTAGGATTTTGAAGTGGTTGGGGCGTTACTGAGCCTTAATCCACGAGTCAATATTATTGAGCTAGAAAAGCTTCAAAGTATATTTACACAAATATTTTTTTCCTAGCTGAAGAACTCTAATTCTTAGCTCTTAGTAGTAGAAAAATGATTTCTCCACTAATCCTCTTGCATGAAGAGATCATGTTCTATTCATAGGCAAGATCCGAGTATGGGTGAACCTGGATCTGATAGGATTTAGAGGTGTCAACTAGGCCTTGATGGGATAAAATACAATATGTATTTACTTTTGGCCAATTGGGTGAGACCCAATTCATGAGATTATGATTGTTTGTAGGAGTGGAGACCGATTATGATGCCACGTGTTGTGAGTTGCTGTGTTGGTACTGAGAATGTCAGAGAATATGGCGTTAGACAAAAACCGTGATTGCCTTTTGGTGGTACACACACTCCTTGAGTCTGACGTAGGGGACAAACTCCTGACATGGTGGGGCCTCGTGTTTGGAGGTCGTCATGTAGGATGATATTCGAAGGCTTTTCGATGTCTCTTCAATTTTGTGTGCCCAAATTACCCCATTACGGCATCCAAATTGATGATGATGGACTTTTTGCCTTCTGGGCCAAACAACATTTCTAGGACTGAAATGGTATGGCCTTATCCCGTTTGTAAGTTGGACTTACATCCGAATCTGGAGCCATAACTCAACTTTGTAATTGGGGTTGACGTGCTAACTTGACTGCCCAAGAATGAGCCTATTTTAGTTGATATTGGATTTTTGAAAATGCACCTGTCCCTTTTACAGAACTCAATTTCGATTTTATTTGAATTAGTTATGAATTTTTGAAGATTTGAAAAAATCGGAGTTGTGCTGAAATTTTCCTGCGATCGCGAAAACTGTCCGTGCAGCTCATAATTTTTTCGTTTTTCTTCGATTTTTCATGCTTTTTCATGGAATTAACTTCCGATTTTTTGTGTAGTTCTATATATATACTATTACTATTCCTAATTCAATTCTAATTATCATTTTGAATTAATTTAATATTTTTTAAATTTAATTCAAGATATTAGTGTAATTTGAATTTGAATAGAATTAGTATCTATCTTCTTGCTTAAAAATCTATCTTATTTTAAAATTTGATTATATCTTATCTTATTTTAAATTTAAAATAAGATAATTATAATCATGTAATTTTTAAATGATATAAGATATTTTGCTAATTTTTTAAATTTTGTTATTTTATTTATTTAAATTACATTTAAAATTTGAAAAAGATATTCGTTTATCTTTTCTAATTTTTTATTTAATTTTTATTTATAAAATAACATTTAAATTTTAAAAGTAGTTAACAAATTTTGAAATGATATTTAGGTTGGTTGAAACTTAATTTTTCAAAATTGTACGTTTAATTTTAAATTTAAATTTTTTTAAAAAAATTTCGAATATTTCAATTTTTTTAAATTTTCGAAAATATTTTTTTTATTTAATTAAAAATTTCGAAATTATTTATTTATTTAAAATTAAATAAATCCTACATCCAACTATCCAGCTAACCTTGTTGCAGGAGTATGTGTTTTAGCTTGTTTGTAAGTTTTCAAAACCTATTATTACTTGATTGCAAATAGCCATGGTTACTTTTTGCCAGATCTAATGATCTGATGGCTCCCTTGGTCAAGTTAATAATTTGTAACAGGTATATTTACAATCTTCTTTCATCTGTGTATGACCTAGCAACATGATAGGACCCATCCAAAGTGTGCCTGTGTGAGCCTATGTGTTTAATTTTATTATAGATGCATATAGGTTGCTGTTGCTAAAATAAATTATCATAGTTCTTGATAGAATTTATTTATGCCCATTTAGTTTTTGGGCCTATTCAATTAATAACAGTTGTTCTAATTAAGGTTAAATTAATTAGTCAAAGGAAAATCTAGATAGATGATATTTTTGTTTGAAGTATTTTTCTAGTGTATTTAATTAAATAGAAAATTAATATTTAAGTTGATTTTCATCATCATACTTAAATATTTGAAATTTTTCTTATATATTTAATTAAATAGGAAAATTATATTTTTTGTTGTAAATTAATTTTATTAATTAATTTTGGGCCAACATTAAATTAGAATAATTTTTCCAGGATTTATTTTTTATTTTAATATGCATTTTTTCGAAAATTGTATTCTTAAATACTTTAATTTTTCGAAATGCAATATATATTTATAGAAAATTAAATTTGAGTTGTAAATTAATTTAAATTAATTTTGTAACAACTTAAATTGAATATTTTTCTAAATATTTATTGGAAATTATTACTAAGATGGAAATAATTCATGTTATTTTCATATCCATCTAAGTAAAATTTATAAATATTAAATTTATATTTATATTTAGAATTTTTCATTCTAAATTGGAAATTTTAATAAATATATATTTAAAATAAATAGATTAAATAAAGAGAATCAAATAAAATACAACTCTCTTTAAATAATGAGCTTTTAATCAAGAGACATTCGATCTCCATTGTGGGTTTTACACCGCGTTTGTTTTAGTGAGTAATCCTCCCTAATGGAGGAACGTTCATTAGCAATTTCGCACCGTTTAATCTCGAATGATAAGTAGTTTGTAAGTGTTTTGTATGGTATGGATCACCCTAATGGTGGCGACCATACTTGACTTGCAAATTGAGAAACAATGGCGGAAGCTCATAAGATAGAATTGCCTTGACTCTCGCCTAAACGGGACAACGCTGAATTCCAATCTTGATCGAATAAAAGGTTGCTAGAATGGTTATCATTTTAGATGAGCTGAAAACTCTATTCAATGGATGCTGCTTTGACTCTCGCCTAAACGGGACACTGTATCAGTTTGTTGAAAACCTTGGAAATTATTTAGGATTGTATGTTTTAGTATTTTCACTGGTCATTCCTACTTGCTATATGTTTAATAATTTTTGAATTGTGTATGAATTTATATTGAACCATGTTATTTTCTGTTATTAAATTGTAGTTTAATTTCGAATCTTCATTGTTGGTCTAACATGTTTGTTTATCTAATGAGATAAATCCCTAATGGATTTTCACCATTAGACATACATAATAGTGTAAGATCTCGAAAGATAAATATTGTATATGCAACATCTAGCTGTTCATCAATTGATGACACCTTAGACTAGTATTTTTACAATATGAAACAAAAAGATTACATAAATAAGATTACTTTGTCTTTCGCTAATCGAAGCATCGTTGGATTCTTATTTATAAACGAAATTATCCTAATTCCTCTTAGCTTATTCATTTCGAATTAGCTTCAAAACATATCATTGGATGAATGGTCTATAAATCATTTCATGTCATTATATATTTTCTCTTAAGAAATTGAATGACGCATATGATTATAATCCCGAAATTCTATTCCCAATTGATATAAAACCTCAATCTTAGAAATCTCCTACTTGTATGGGCAAATCTGACTTAGAGTTTGTATTAGTAGTGCTGGTCCAAGATAGAATTACTCATTATATTTGGTATAAATTTAAGTTTTTGACTTTAATTTTAGATTACCAATAGAAATTTTCTTATATTTCTAATTCCAGAATACAATACAGTTACACTTTCTCAAGTGTTTATTATCCATCTTATATTAATGGATTAAAACTGTATGGAATATGAGTTAGGTATTCTGTGACCAGGATCCACTTGCAGTATTCTATGAACTCGTTGATGTAACTATACCTAAGTCATCAAAAGACACTACCATATTTTTTTTAATCTATGGCATTTGTATCTTGTTCATAGTGAATTTGACATGATCAATCTCTGCAAAGAGTTAATATGCCTATATCCACTGAAAGTAGTTCATCTCATTCGCAGATGGATGTACATTCAGGGGTGGATATGAGTTTTTCGTTGTATTCTTAAAACGATAACTCTAGATTATACCTTTTAGCAAAGAAATTTGAAATGTTTGAAAAATTTCATTAATTTCTAGCAATGGTTAAAACCATTAAGGTAAGTGGTTAAAGATCTTGCGAACTGATAGGGGTGGAGAAATAGTTAGTAGATATGCAGTTCAAAGATCATTAAATTGATTTTTGAATTATATCCAAACTTACCTCCCCAGAAATTTCGAGTTGCATGTTGATGATTAGTTACTAGTCGTTGCCTAATTCCTTCTATGGTAATACAATTTCAGAATGATGTAATGGTTGTATACTTAATGTAAATCATTACTAGATTCATGGATGACCTAATCAAAATCTTAAGAAAAGCTAGAACCATTAACCATGGTTTGTTAGCTATTCTAAGTGATTAGGGGTGGACCATCCCATTGTCAATAGATAAGAAAGTGTTTGTTCAAACAAATACTACTTTTCTAAGAAAATGACTAAGTCTGAAAAACAAGTAGCAAATAAAGGAGATATTTAATTCTTGATTCCAAAAGTGTTCTATCATCTTATATAACATATGATGATCCCACTACCTCTGTTGTCTTGTCACAACCAAAGAGGTTAATACCATTTAGTTTTCTTCGACATAATTCACGGTACCTTGTCGTAGTGGGAGAGTTTCTAGGAACTCACCTTCTTATGACTTGGGAGATACTAGTGATTAAAATCCATTGTGAGTTTAAACAAGTAATGGATTGTCAAGATAAGAAACTAAGAAGAAAGCCAATAGAACTATGGTTTAATCCATTCACATGGAGTAACCTAAAGTTTTCTATTACAAGGACATAAAAGGAAATTTTCGTTTATAAGTCCATTCAATGGACTTAACAAAACTTCCTGTTCCTAGTATTATAGGTTTGAGTTTATCTAAACCTATGGCTTGTGGTATACCTGGTAATTACTTACTCTAATGCAAGCAACTTACTTTAGTAAGATGCTGAAGCATTTTCTTTCTAATGGCAATCTATAGAAGCTTCACAACTTCTTAGGTATAGATTTTATTTATCTAAGGAAAAGTCTTAACTATTCCAAAAAAGATAAAGCCATGAAAGAATTTCTTACATCAATAGTGAGAGGTCTTAGATATGCTTTTGTATGCCTTAGACCAGACACCTGCTGTTGAGTGGGAGTAATGAGTAGGTATCAGATTAATCCAAGAGAAGAACATTGGAAGACAATCAAGTAAATCCTAAGATAAAGAAGAGGAACTATATGTTAGTCTATAAGGGTGTGTTTAAAACTCTTAGACTACACCATATCAGATTTCAAAATTTGCCTTTGTGCTAGTAAATCTTTCTGATAAGATGGTGATTACTCTGGGGGTGGAATAGTGATTTTGGAGAAGTGTAAAAACCTATCTGAAGTCTCTAGGTCTACCAGAGAGGGACTGAATGTTAAAGCTGCAGGAAAGGTACTTATTCAGTCTAAGGAAAGTTCTATACATCTTTGGCACCATTCCAAATTGCCTTAAACTACTAGTGTTAATTTCCTGATTAACCAAAAGTAGTTGCCAAAGGTATAGAATCTAGTGTCCCAAGAGAGTAGACATATAGAGAGGAATTTCACATTATCAATGATTTTGTGATTAAGGAAGAGTAATGGTGGAGAAAAGGTTGTGGTTAATTCAACCTTTCAGATCCTATTACGAGGAGTTTACTACTACTACACTTGATTTGTATATCAAGGTGTTGAGATTATTTGAAATGCACTTTTTGTTTTATATTAGTGCAAGTGGGAGTTTGTTGGGTTTTATGCCCTAAATAAAACTCATTTCAATATAATTAGATTTACTTATTAATATAGATCAGAAATAACATTTAATGTTGCATGGTTCACATGATTTATTTCATGATTATATGTACATAATGTATAAATTCATCTGAAACCCTTTTCACATATTTGATCCTGTTTATTGTGCCGTCAACACATTGGAAAGTAAACATGACTATGTGAATAAAGTTTCCTAGATTTATCAGACATAGGGTTTTACTGATATGATAATCTACAACAGAGTTATCTTGCATTTGGAGAAGTGCTATGTTCTTTCCAGAGCATTGGTTAAAGTAAAGCTCAGGTTGGATGCATGGAGTATGCATCGGAAGGGACCGATATTGAACTTTGACTTAGATTTATTAAACTTACCGTAATATCTATTCAAGTCAATATCGCCTAGTTGATCCTAGATCAAATGTTCTTAATCCTGTTATGATTAGGCTCAATCTTGAAAGGCTATTCGTGTTCTTTGATTTGTTAGTTAAGCCTACTTTTAGGTCAGGGTGATACGTACATTTTGGGAACACGGTAGTGCAATTGAGTGGGAGCGCTAGCATAAACATGGAATCTGTAGCTTCTATCTGGCGAATAGTAAGCAAAGGATGATCTCCTTCGAGCTTGACCAAACGAACATAAATGGTGGAGTACTCATTTCACATAAGCTGAAATATCATTTATACGGGGTCAAGTGTTTTAAGGAATAAATACATTGTAAGGTGTAACGGTAATTTAATCCCTTTACAGTGTAGATCATTCATATAGAGGATCATTGATCACATTAGGATTATAACAATGGATAACTAATGATGTGTCTATATGGTGGAACATATAGAGCATTCTATATACTGAGAGTGCAATTCTAAGTTCTATGCGTGGATTCAACGAAGAATTAATAAGTTAGTGAATTTTAGTGCTAAATTCTTGATCTACTTATTGGAAGCTCGGTTATATAGACCCATGGTCCCCCCACTAGTTGAGATAATATTGCTTGTAAGACTCATGTAATTGTTTTTGATTAATCAATTATAATTCTCAAATTAGACTATGTCTATTTGTGAAATTTTCACTAAGTAAGGGCGAAATTGTAAAAAAAGAGTTTTAGGGGCATATTTGTTAATTATGATACTTTGTATGGTTCAATTAATAAATATGATAAATGACAATATTATTTAATAATTATTTATAGTTATTAAATAGTTAGAATTGGCATTTAAATGGTTGAATTAGGAAATTGGCATTTTTGAGAAAATCAGATACAAAAGGTGTTAAAATTGCAAAATTGCAAAGCCCAAGGCCCAATCCATTAAAGGCATGGCCGGCCACCTATTGTAGTGTTTTAAATTGATTTTTTCATTATTTTAATGCCATATAATTCAAACCTAACCCTAGTGGAATGCTATAAATAGATAGTGAAGGCTTCAGAAAAATAAGACTTTTCTTCAGACTTTCTGATTCAGAAAAACTGAGCCTTCTCTCTCCCTATCTTTAGCTGACCACTCTCTCTCTTCTTCCTTAGAATTTCGAAATCCTTAGTGTATGAGTAGTGCCCACACACATCAAGCAATACCTCAATCATAGTGAGGAAGATCGTGAAGAAAGATCATCAGCAAAGGAGATTCAGCATCAAAGATTCAGAGAAAGAGATCCAGGTTCAGATATTGATAATGCTCTGCTACAGAAAGGAATCAAGGGCTAGATATCTGAACGGAAGGAGTCATATTATTCCGCTGCACCCAATGTAAGGTTTCTTTAACTTTATATGTGTTTATTTCATCGTTTTAGAAAGTTCTTATTTAGGATGTTAATAAACATACTTGTGAGTAGATCTAAGATCCTGGTAAAATAATTTCCAACAATCTCAACCATTTATCTCTGTTTAGCCAAGCTCGAAGGATATCATCGTTTCACTTCTAATTCCTATAGAAGTTATAGACTCCATATTTATGTTAGCGCTCCCACTCAATTATACTATCATGTTCCCAAAATGTACGTATCACCCTGACCCAAAAGTAGGCTTAACTAACAAATCAAAGAACATGTATAATACTCTTGAGATCGAACCTAACCATATCAGGATTAAGATCATTTGATCTAGGATCAACAGGTGATATTGAATTGAATAGATATTACGGTAAATTTTAATATATCTAATCAAAGTTCAATATCAGTCCCTTCCGATGTATACTCCATACATTTGATACTGGTAAACTTTGCCAATGCCCTGGAAAGGACATAACACTTATCCAAGGTGTAAGAATACCTATCGCTGATTATCATGTCAGTCTAAATCCAGTGAACTGACAAATCAGGGAATAAACTTCCGAACATATAATTAAGATTATATTCCACTGTGCTGACAACACTATAATCATTAACAAATTCATATGTTCTGGACTTAAATAGAATTCATACATTATATATATAATCATGAAATAAATCATGTGAACCATGCAACATAAAATGTTATTTCTGATCTTTATTAATAAGTAAATCTGATTATATTGAAATGAGTTTTATTTAGGGCACAAAATCCAACATTTCTTGCATCCAACATGAGTCTTCTTCCTGCTCTGCTAACCTCCTTTGGGTATCTGCAAGCTTTTGCTGGAATCATACTACTTCAGGATCCTGCTTGTAGTATTCTTCTTCATACTTTTGGTTGTGATTTTTGTTGTGGTCACCTATGGTGTCATCTTCATGACCTTCATGCTCATCCTTGTTAATAGGATCATCAACGACAGGTTCTCTGTGGTACTGGTCTTCTAGGTGCAAACAATTGTCCACTTTTGATGCTTTTCCTTCCCTCGCGACACACACTTGAGTGTTTGTCGGGGGGAGCTGGTTCTTGACATCGTTGGCGAAATATCCCTACCATCTCGAGTAGGTGGCTTGACTACTGCCTTTCGGGTTGCAACCATTGTTGTAGATGACAACTACGACAAATCTTTCCTCAGCTCTCAATGAAAGCACCAAAAACATTTACCAAAATTTTTGGAAACCAAATATGAAGTACTTAAGCTTAAGAAAGAAATAAATTAAAGAAGAAGAAAATAGGATTTGAACGTGGTTGGGGCATTACTGAGCCTTAATCCACGAGTCAATATCATTGAGCTAAAAAAGCTTCAAAGTATATTTGCACAAGTGTTTTTTTCCTAGCTGAAGAACTCTAATTATTAGCTCTTAGAAGTAGAAAAATGATTTCTCCACTAATCCTCTTGCATGAAGGGATCATGTTCTATTCATAGGCAAGATTCGAGTATGGGTGAACCTAAACCCGGTAGGATTTAGAGGTGTCAACTAGGCCTAATGATGGGATAAAATACAATATGTATTTACTTTTGGCCAATTGGGTGAGACCCAATTCATGAGATTATGATTGTTTGTAGGAGTGGAGACCGATTATGATGCCACGTGTTGTGAGTTGCTGTGTTGGTACTGAGAATGTCAGAGAATATGGCGTTGGACAAAAAACGTGGTTGCCTTTTGGTGCTACACACTCCTTAAGTCTGACGTAGGGGACAAACTCCTGATATGGTGGGCCCGGTGTTTAGAGGTCGCCACGTAGGATGATATCTGAAGGCTTTTGGATGTCTCTTCAATTTTTTGTGTCCAAATTACCCCATTAGGGCATCCAAATAGTTATGATGGACTTTTTGCCTTCTGGGCCAAACAACATTTCTAGGACTGAAATGGTATGGCCTTATCCCGTTTGTAAGTTGGACTTACATCCGAATCTGGAGCCATAACTCAACTTTGTAATTGGGGTTGACGTGCTAACTTGACTGCCCAAGAATGAGCCTATTTTAGTTGATATTGGATTTTTGAAAATGCACCTGTCCCTTCCTTATCCGGAAACACTGATGACATTAACATCGGAAAGTCAAGCTTCCAAAAAAAATAAAATATTCTGAAAGTCAAGAAATAGTTATGCAAAAAATTTCAACATGTGGAGCTGCATTGTAGCCTCTGTTAATAAATAATAATAATAATAATAATAATAAATAGAAAAAAACTACAACATTGATGCATTAATAAAGAATATAGATATACAAGTAATTTATTAGATGAAGAAATAAGAGTATATTTAAATTTGAAGTCTTCATCATACTCAAGGCCCCTTTAAGTTGTGTAGAACAATTGGACTTCTGACATTATGGGTGCCATCATCAGACCACACTAGTGAAGCAGACACCATAGAATTATTCGATAAACTACCACCATTAACAATCACATCAAAAGACTTCTCCTCATTCAGTGACTTGAAAGAAAGAACATCAGGCACTACTTTGATACTTATCAGAGATCTTGAGAGGATTTTAGCCTTATATGTGGAGTTAGCTTGACCAACATTCTTGATTCTTCTATGAAACGTAATACTAAATGGTTTGCCAGTTGGAACTTCAGAAATCATTGAAGGGTAATTCAGATCTTTTGGTGATGATTTGCCTAAGTCTTGAGGACAACTGCTGTTGTCTCCAGATATAAGCCTAACCTTTTCTTCATCATACCCAATGCTGCATAGAAATTGTATGTAGTCTCCCACTGAAGAATCATACACAAGTCCTGGATTTAATGCTTGAATTGGGTTGACATGGCCAGAGCCATAAGCAAATTCTCCATTGGAATTCCCAGTATTGTTCATCAACAAAGCTACAAGCAAAGAGAGAAGAAGAGATTCAGTTCACATGGTTTGGTAGTTTGCATACACATAGGAGAAGAGAAAGAGCAAATTCACATCGAGGTAAGCCTTTGCGAAACTGTTCTTGAGCAATACAATTACCTGTAGTCATGAGAGATGATTTAATGGCTGAAGGTGACCAATCAGGGTGAAAAGTTTTAACATATGCAGCTACTCCAGCAACATGGGGGCAAGCCATGGAGGTTCCAGACATAAAATTGTAACTCACTCGCCTTTTGTCAGCAGGGCTGATCGAGGGTGAATTAAGAGGAGGATATGCAGCCAATATGTTCAGACCAGGGGCAATTATATCTGGCTGCAACACACTTAAACATAGTAATTTAAGAAAAATAGTTATCTAAAAAAGAAATGAAACAAAAACAAGTAGGAAATGGAAATGGAACAATGTGAACCTTCAGAATATCTGGTGTGATTAAATTTGGTCCGCGAGAAGAGAAGGAAGCAACAGTAGGAGCTGAAGAATCTTTTATAGCTTCACTTCTTGAAATGGTTGCTTGAGGATTACTGAAAAAACAAAATAAAAAAAGAGAAAGACTTGCATTATTTGAGAGGTAGCAAACACACTTAAACATAGTGTTTAAGGGTATATACAATGATACATACTTGGTGGAATTTAAGTATGACAAGACCAATGCATAGTCGGCTTGGTTCAGAGCTGAAGCAGGGAATGGAACAACAGAAGAAACACCAATGGCTCTATCGTTGTTCGCAATGCAACCAGATGCACCGGCCTTATAGGCCTCTTTGATCCCGAAAAGTGAATCACACAACACAACCTTTCCCTTGACTAAACCACTGTCTAGACAGCCTTCATCACACCTTCTGAAAAATAATTGCAGCCAAAGAAAAACAAGTCATTTCTTCATCATATTGATCTTTTTCTTTGAAAATTATGAATATGGAATGAAAGGCTTGCCAAAAGTACCCAGCCATTGAAACAGAGCACTGACTTGAAGCATTTTTTCCATGCACTAGAGGAAGCATTGTTTTGTTCAAACTGAAAGAGTTTATAGAACTCCCCTGTTTGTGTAAAAGTCAATGAGCATAAAAGTCTTGACAAAAAGAAGTGTTAAAACTAATAGAAGCAAAAGATTGGGAAGAAGACATACAATGATATTGGCCATTCCATTGCCAACGAAAACCTTGTCTATTATTTCTCTATCAATGCTACTAGCTGCTACTGTCATAAGCCATGGTGCTGAACTTAGCATAGTTCCAAGAGAAGGGCCACTATTTCCTCCACAATTTAAGGTTAATATTCCTTTCTCCATGGCATGGAAAGCGCCAATTGCAATCGAATCATCTTCAAATATTTCAAGGGAATAAGGATTTATTGATATTGTAATGATGTCAACACCATCAGCAATTGCATCATCAAATGCAGCCAAAATAGCTGCTGAATGGCACTTTAAGGGGTTGCAGACTTTATAGGCAGAAATTCTTGAAGAGGGAACTCCTCCTCTTGCAGTGCCTTTGGCAAGTCCATAAAAGCTTGCACCTTTTACATTGTTCCCGGCTGCTGTTGAGGCTGTATGGCTTCCATGACCTTCAGTATCTCTTGCTGACACATCTGATGTAATCGATGGATAGTACCGAGCTCCAATGATCTTGCTGAAAAACAAGGATTATACACAGAAACATTGTAAAAGGGGTATCAAAAGCAGAATGATATGTACTTATTTACTTTCAATTAAAAAGGAAAAAAAATACTTGTTGCAAGTGAAATTTTGGCCGCCTACACATGCTCCTTTCCATTTCTTTGGAGGAGGACCAAAACCTTCATCACTAAAGCTCTCTGACTCTGGCCAAATTCCACTGTCAATAACACCAACTATAGTATCACTCTCAATGGCCGGTTTTCGAGTCACTGTTTCACTGAGCCCCAAAAAGTCCCATGATCTTGTTGTTTGAGTTTGATAAATTTTACTTGGGAAAATTGAGACTACCTCTTTTGAACCTGCCAAGTGCCAACCCCCACCATTTTACAAAATTTTCTATCACTATTTTTACTTGGTTCAAATGGAACAGCTATGAGTTCTAGATGACTTACTTGCGAGCTTAAGTCTTTCTTGCTCAGTCAGTTTTGCTGCAAATCCATTGAAGCTCCTTTTGTAACTTCGAACTAATGAATTCGCCACTGAACTGTAACAATAACACATAAAGTTTGTAAGAAACTGATAACAAATCAGAAAAGGATAACATTAAATAGATGTAAATGTTAATAAATATTCAAGGCTACCTTACCTTCCCTCAACAACACTCTGTAGAATACTAAGGTGATGAGAGGTTGGTGAGTAAAACTTATCTTTAAGTGCCCCCATATACACAATATAAACCTGTGAATAAATAATGGTATTTTTGTTGTTCAACGTTCATAGAATAAATATGACAAAGAATAGTGATTTCAAGAAAAAAACTTGTACTTGCCTCTCTATCTTCATTGGCTTTGCAGGAAAAGCTAATGGTGAGAATGAAAATAGACAAGAAATGGTAAAACTGAAAGCTTCTATACTTCCCCATGCTTGAGAAACTGATGGTAAAACCAAAAGAGCTGTTCATTACAAGAATAGTGCGTATACTAATTTATAGGTAAATCGAAAATTCAATACAATAATTCCTTGTTCAAACAAAAAAGTACCATAATACCATAAAAATCCAACAATAATTCCTTTTACGACAATATTGTACATTGTATGACAACAATACATATGAGGTTACCAAACAAATTCTTGGCTGGCTTCTTTACTGTTATTACTGCTATTGTTGACATTGTTTTTGTTATTAATGTTATTTTTATAAGGGATAATACTGCAATAAATGAAATGCGGCAATTTCACTCAATTATGGAATATATTCCATTCATTTTCGATGTTATTAATTTTTAAATTGTGACAAAATATATCCTGAATCCTTATGGTGTTCGCAATGAATGTGGTGCGGTTCTTAACTAATATATTAGGCCACACTACATAGACCTCAAAACTGCATTTCAAAAATAAAGTACGGTGTATGTGGTTTGTACCGATCAACAACTAATAATAATTAAATTAAATATATAATAAAATTTTACAATATAAGACAAATTGAATTCATAATCAAAAAGTATTCAACAAAATATTAAAAATAACAATGAATTAATATACAAAATACATGACATCAAGAATAGAAATACATAATACATAAACAAATTAGAACTCAATACAAAATATAAGAGTAAGCATTAATGACACTCCTTGATTCAGTTCTAATAAACAATATAAAATCCTCCGTTTGGTAAAAAAAAAAACTCCATTAATCCACGAACATTGAACTGACCCATTACTGGAAAAATAGTTAAAGGAAGTAAGGAAATGCACCATTTTTTTGGATGTCTACTGGTAGAGTCTTGAGAGACAAAGGAGAGAGACGGTAGAAAAGATGGTGAATGCATATGCATGGTTCCTCTGTTTTGAAACTTCTTCGGCTATTCAGTGTCATCCATTGTTGCTTTTCTCCAAGCTTGGAATTGTTTCACTATATTTTAGTACTTTGTATTTTTATTTATTGGTAGGTATTTACCGAATTATATAAAACAATCAGTCAAAAAAAAAAAATTAAAGAAAAACTTGTGTTTAAAGGAAAGAATGAGCTTGTCTGTAATCATTCTGAAATATTATGAAAATGTTTAATAAGAAACAGCTGGCATAATCTAACCTGAAGGCCTTTTTTTTTCTTTTTTTTTTTTGAAATAGTATGAGTTATAACTTTGCTTCCTATACAAAATTTAGTTATAGCTGTTATATAATCATTAGTAATTTTTTTTAAAAAAAACAAATTGTTTGATAAATATTCACCTAAATTTTAACTAATATAATTAAGGAATTATTACATAAAAAATATAATTAATGGTTTAAGTAAAGTCATTTTTATCATTTTTGCTCTAAATATATTCCCTACTTTAGTTAAAATTTGATACTATTTATAATATTTTATAATTTAAATTTATTAAATATAAATTAATGTGATAAAATAATAAAAAAGTAATATTGTTTTTTATTAAAATAGTATGAAAAAAATTTAGCAAAAAAATAAAAAAATTTATACTCCCTATCTATTCTCTATTATATAGAGTTATTTTTTTAATAATTGGAGCTCATTTTTTTATTCACTCTCTATTTTAATTAAAGAATGCGTTTAGAAAGTATAATTAGAGATACTAATAATTATAGTAGAATTTGGCTTAAATATTAAATAAAATACATTATTTTTAAATAAGAGCATTAGTATTAAGTATCAGTGGTGCCCAATACCTTTCATAAGTAGCGCTTAATGGTCTGTCAATTGTTTAAGGTGCCCTTAGCATTTCTAATGGTATAAATTATAATCCGCACAAATGTCAAAGTTGTTCAGCTACAAGTCCTAATAGATAAAGTTACACGAGTTCCATAAATATAAGTGTCTTCTTTTTCTTTTCATTTCCTTGAAAATATCTGGGTAAAGGTTGAATATTTAAACCAAAATTGTAAGGCTCAAGTAACATTTGGCATCATTGTACCTCGACTTGTGAAATCATTAAATTGCATGAAACTGTTTGCCCAAAATCTAAACATTGTGCTCCCCACCAATGTAAGACACACAAGCCTAATTTTCAGACAATATTTGTACAGCTATTATATTCAAATAGCATTGTTATTAAATATTAATAATGCTTAGTATTTAGGTGGTATTTTAAAATTAGTTAGTAATATTTTTTAAAAGTTACTTTAAGTTATATGTGACTTAATATTTTATTATATTAATAACAATATGACACCGAAGAGAAGAAAGTATTAGATACTAATAGTACCTTTTAACTATTCTTTCAAAATAAAATAGTTAATTTAACATTATTATCACCCTTTTTTCCCTTTTTTGTTGATAAACCACCACCTTTAGCAATAACAACAATTCAACAAAAGACTTCTCTTCATTTCAGTAACTTAAAAGAAAGAAAGAACTTTAGGCACTATTCTCATTTGATAGGATTTTAACCTTATAAGTGGGTTGGCTTGATCAACATTCTATTAGAAATGTTACACATTAATAAAAGAAAAACAAGATACATTACAATTTTACAGTAATATAAAATACAAGGACCAATAAAAATGTTAAATAAATACTACAACAATATATATTTATATAATTTGAGCTTGTTTAGTAGGCTAAGGGTCGTATTGTATTAAATAACAAATAACAATATATTTGGATAAAATAAGGGGTTTTTTATTAGTATACAATAAAAATAATTTTATTACAAAAAATGTGCAAAAAAATACAATTTTAAAAATGTACCGATTTAAAAACATATTTACATAGATTCATACAAATTCTTAATTTAATTATAATAGATATATTAATGAGTCAACTTATTATAATTAGATTTGTGTAACTATTTTTATGACTAATTTATATGGTATTAATGAGTAAGCCTACTAATTAACAAAATTATATATTAATATTTACAAAAATATGTTGATGAGGCGTTGTCCATGAAGGAGTCTTTGAGTTGGGTTAAATCCTGCTGAGGAGAAAGCAGGACTATTGAGGACTTTTGTCCTACAACGGTGATTTTGGAGTCGGATTGTCTTGTGTTGGTTAATGTTATCAATAGCAAGAGCCACATTCTTTCTCATCTTGGTCTTATTATTTCGGATTTTATTAATCTTTTACGGTCCTTTTCTAATTTTCATGTTTCAGTTCAGTTTGTTAAACGATCTGGGAACCAAGCGACTAACTGGTTAGCTCGTTCTTCTGGTTCATGTCCTGATCATATTTCCAGTAAGGGGTTTTTCCCTTCTGGTTTGAAAGCTATTTTGTTAGTTGATTTGCTTTAATGAAAGATGCAATCTTTATTTCAAAAAAAATATTTACAAAACATAATCAGATACTACTAATAAACGATAAAATTTGTATTAATCATACAAATCACGTCCAAAATCGACATAATAATTGTATGGAATATTTTTAAAATTCAATACATATATAATCATGATTTTTTTGTTTAACTGTGTCCAATATCATTATTAGTAGATTTTTAAAAATCGATATTTCCACTAGTCTATGTATTTGCACTAGGAATAGCAAAAGGGTCCATATTAATTTAGAGCCATTTTAATAACATATCATTATAGGGTAGATTTTAAAATCAACATATGATCAAGATATATATGTTTAAATAAAATTAATATATGATATATTTTTAAAATACACACATGAAAAAAAAAACCAAAAATAAACAAAACAATAACATCAATGAGAAGATAGTTTATTAAAAATATACATGTAATATTTTAAATATAAAACATAATAAAAAAAATAACTAACGATTGAAAATAATAAACAGTTTTAAATTAATAATAAAGAGCGAAAAAAATACATTAAAAAAATAAACAAAAACAACCCATTAAATTTAGCAAAAACATATATATTTTTTTTAAAAAAAAAAAAACACTAGAAACAAATAAATAACATTAAAAATATTACAATACACAACAAAACATAATAAGAAACACCACAAAAAAACAACAGTCCTAATATAAATAAACACATGAAAATAAACACGATGAATAAATTTATATGAAAAGTACTTAAAATACACACATGAAAAAAAAAACCAAAAAATAAACAAAACAATAACATCGATGAAAAGATGGTTTATTAAAAATATACAGATGTAATATTTTAAATATAAAACATAAAAAAATAATAAACGATTGAAAATAATAAACAATTTTAAATTAATAATAAAGAGCGAAAAAATACATTAAAAAAATAAACAAAAACAACCCATTAAGTTTAACAAAACCATATATAAATTTAAAAAAAAAAACACTAAAAATAAATAAATAATATTAAAAAAATATTACAGTACGATGCACAACAAAACATAATAAAAAACACCAAAAAAAAAAAACAAAAGAAAAAAAAACAACAGTCCTAATATAAATAAACACGGTGAATAAATTTGATAATATCATTTCAAATTTGATAATGATCTTTTTAATTAAAATATGATCAAAATTTATTATTTTTAAAAATCGACATACCTATTAATTTGTCCATAAAATAGCAAAAGGGTAAAATTAATATAAATAAATTTTAAAAATATTTTATTTATGTTGTTGACGTGATTTGTATGATATATACAAAATTTATTGTTTATTATTAGTATCTTATTATGTTTTTTAATTATTGATATACAAATTTTGTTAATTAGTAGGCTTACTCATTAATACCATATAAATTAGTCATAAAAATGGTTATACAAATCTAAATATAGTAGGTTGACTCATCAATATATCTATTATAATTTAATTAAGAATTTGTATGAATTTTTGTAAATATGTTTTCAAATGTGTACATTTTTAAAATTGTGTTTTTTTGCACATTTTTTGTAATTATTTAAGAAAATGTATACATTTATGTAAAATGCCCATAAAATAATATATTATATTAATTATTACGACCATAATTTTTAATATAGTGAGTCGTATTAATTATTAAATACATAACAAATTATCCATATTAGCTTGTATTATAATATTTACAAAAGATCTAAGGTTAACCCCGGTCCCGACCCCAACCTTGGACCTTGGACCCGGACCTAGACCCGAACCCAGACCCCGGACTCAAACCTTAACTTGGACTCAGAGCGAACCCCAGACTCGAATTCAAACTCGACCCTGAACGCGAACATGAACCCAAACCCCGGACCGGGACCCAAACCCGAACCTGAACCCTGGGCGCAAACTCAGACTAGGACCTGAATCCGGACCTTGACCCTAAACCCAAACCCAAACCAAGACCCTCGACTTGGACCCGAACTTGGACCCCCAGCCATGACCCAAACTTGGACCCCAACTCCAAACACCGTACCCAAATCCGAAACTCAAACCCTGTCCCTGAACCTAGACCTCGGGGCTCGGGTCTGAGGTCCAAGTATGGGTCCGAGTCTGGGATCCAAGTACGGGTCTGGGGTCCTGTTGGGGTTTGTGCCCTAAATAAAACTCATTTCAATATAATCAGATTTACTAATTTATACAAGATCAGAAATCGCTTTTATTTTACATAGTTCACATGATTTATTTCATGATTATGTTTAATGTATAAATTCTATTAAGTCCAAAACATATATAAATATATATATTTATTCATGATTATAGTGTCGTCAGCACAGTTGAATACAATCAGGATTATATGTTTAAAAGTTTAATTCTCATGATTTGTCAGTTCACTACATTTAGACTGACATGATAATCAGCGATAAGGTATACTTACACTTTGGATAAGTGTTATGTCATTTCCAGGGCATTGGCAAAGTTTACCAGTATCGGATGTATGGGTGTATACATTGAAAGAGACCGATATTGATCTTGAATAAGATATCATAAACTTACCGTTATATCTTTCTAAGTCAATATCAATGGTTGATCTTAGGTCTATGGATCTTAATCCTGATATGGTTAGGTTCAACTTAGTTGTATTATTTATGTTCTTCAAGTTGTTCGTGGATGCTAACCAATGGTTCTGGCAGATATTTACATCTTGGAAACATGGTAGTTCAATTGAGTGAGAGCGCTAATCATAGATATAGAATCTATCACTTCTATAAGTATTTAGAAGTGAAACGATGCTAACCTTCGAGCTTGGCTGAATAGAAATAAATGATTGAGGTCTCATTTCAGTAATTATATTAGTTTATAGAAGTATCATTTATAGGTGGCTAAGTGTTTTAAGGATAAAATACATTGAAGGGTAGAACAGTAAATTTGTCCCTATTCAGTGTAGATCATCTATAGAGGATCTTTGACTATTAAGATTGTAACAATAGATAATTATAATGTATCTATATAGTGGTATTAATGCCTTCTATGTAATTGAGAGTGCTATTCAATTCCAAATCTATAGTGGCACAAGACGAAATTAATAAATTAGATAATTTACTTGGTAAAATTCTAGATCTACTTATTGAAAGCTCGGTTATATAGGTCTATGGTCCCCCCACTACTCGAGATAATACTGCTTGCAGACTCAGTCAATTGATTTTAATTAATCAATTACAATTCTAAAATTAGACTATGTCTTATTTAAGAATTTTCACTAAGCAATGGCTTAATTGTGAAGAAAAGAGGTTTTAGGGTCAATTTATTAATTAAGAGACTTTCTATGGTCTAATTATTAAATAATATAAATGACAATTTTATTTGATAATTAATTATAATTATTAAATAAATAGTTTTCGCATTTATAGGATTGAATAGGAAAATATGGTATTATTGAAAGAAGAATAAGTGGTTGGAAAAGTAGCAAAATTGTAACTAGAGATTGGTCCTATATGGCCGGCCTTAGAGTTATTTTTGTCTAATATTTTATTCTTTTTTAATCCATATAACTCAGCCCTAAGCCCTAGTTGAAACACTATAAAAGGAACATGATGCTCTTGTTGGGGATTATTTTACCAAGATCTAGATTTACTACCATGTATGTTATTTAACATCCTAAATATGAATTTCTAAAACAATGGAATTTAAACACATATAAAGTTCAAGAAACCTTACATTGGTTGCAGTGGAATTAAATGACTCCTTCCACTCAGATCTCTAACCCTTGTATCCTTTCTGTAGCAGAGTATCACCAAGATCTGAGCCTGATTCTCCTTCAGTTGATTGGATTCTTCACAGTCTTACACACTATGATTGAGTACCAATTTGCTATGCGTGGACATGTACTCAATCACTATAGGATTCGAATTCAGAAGAGAGAAAAGGATTCGAAATAGAGAAAAGAGAGAAGGCCTAAATTTTGACTGAAAGACTTAAGTGCATCAACTGCTATCATGTTTCAATTTGAGTCCATCACTATCTATTCATAGGAGTCCTTCTAGGTTTAGGTTTGAATTATTTGACATTAAAAAATTGATAAATAAATGGTAAAATCATGCTTAAGTGGTCAGCCATAGGATGTTGGCCCACCACTTGTAAATTTACCATTTTTCAACTATTTATCTTATTCTTTCACAAATGCCATATTTTCTAATTCAACCACTTAAATACCAAAACTATTTATTTAATAATTAAAATTAATTATCAAATAAAATTGTCATTTAATATATTTATTAATTAGACTTAATAAAGTATTTTAATTAACAAACAAACCATTAAACCTCTTTTCTTCACAATTAAGCCCTAGCTTAGTAAAAATTCATAAATAAGACATAGTCTAATTTTAGAATTATAATTGATTAATTAAAATCAATTAACCGAGTCTTACAAGAAGTATTGTCTCAACTAGTACGAGGACCATGGGCCTATATAACCGAACTTCCAATAAGCAGATCTAGAATTTACCAAGTAAATTCTCTAACTTATTAATTCCTCCTTGCACCACTATAGATTTGAAATTGAATACACTCTCAATCATATAGAACGCTCTATATGTTCCACGATATAAATATGCTATGAAAATTTAACCATCGTTCTAATCCCAATAATCAAAGATCCTCTATAAATGATTTACACCGAGTAGGAATAAATTTACCATTTTACCCCTCAATGTATTTTATCCTTAAAACACTTAGCTTCCTATAAATGATATTTCAGTAAACTAATATAATCACTGAAATAAGAGCTCTTCCATTTATCTTTATTAAGCCAAGCTCGAAGGAAATCATCATTTCACTTCTATGTCCAGATAGAAGCTATAGATTCCATATCTATGATTAGCGCTCCCACTCAATTGTACTATCATGTTCCCAAACTGTACGTTTGACCCGAACTAAATGGTAGGCTTTAACTAACAACTCAAAGAACACAAATAACACTCTTGAGATCGAACCTCACAATGTCAGGATTAAGATCTTTTGATCTAAGATCATCCAGTGATATTGATTTAGAAAGATACAACAGTAAGATTTTAATATCTTTACCAAGAACAATATCGGTCCCAGTCCAATGTATACTCCATGCATTCGATACTAACATACTTTGCAAATGTTCTAGAAAGAACATAACACTTATCCAAGGTATAAGTAAACTTTATCGCTGACTATCACATCAGTGCAAATCGAATACACTGATGAATCAAGGGACATTAACTTTTGAAGCATATAATCACAATTATCTTCCACTGTGTTGACATCACTATAAAGAAGAAGAAGAAGAAGAAGAAGAAGAAGAATCACCATGAGAACCTTAGACCTCTTTGTATAGAGTTAAGAATTCTCATTTGTCACACATGCCCATGTTTGGTATGAGTTGTAATAGGGAAATAAATAGAGTTTCAAACGTTGACTTTGACACTAGAAACGTCCCCCACTAAATTCCCAATATATTCTCATAAAATGGTTCCAGTCGATATGTCATTTGGAGTGATAACCGCAAACTATATATCAATAAAACATCGAAAATCTTCCAACACAAGTTTAGGTGACATGTTGCCTGGGACAGTTTTAGCACACCATTTTTGAGTTTCAATTCTCCTCTTCGAGCCAACTCATTCCCAAACATCTCAATGTTCATTTAAACATTATAAATGAGTATTGTAACAAATTCTAACAACTAGAAACATCTTCATTTTGGTCTATACTCCCACATGTAATTTATTCACTTTAAATACATAATTTTCAAATGTGATATAAGTTAGAGTAACTTGCGGCGTAAATATCTAATTTTAACTCTCAGTTGTAAATAAATATTTAAGTTTAATTTTTGACGATAATCATACCTAAGTTAAATTTCTAGATCTTCCGTAAGAAACTGTTAAGTGTAAGTTATTATCCACTCGTCATTTTCTTATTATTATATTTAAATTAATTTTGAAATAAAAAAAATTAATGACCTCAACCAATTAGAGACTGCCACATAGTTATTAACTTGACACTTAATGACCAAATACCTACGAAATTGAGTGTTTGGGATAAAGAATGTTTGGGTTACTATTTCTATCTCATTTGGAAATTGAGTGTCTTGATGCAGTAAGTAAACATGAAAGCGAAGAAGGCTGTGAAGCCAATAAGAACAGCAGCAACTGGTCCCATAAAATCTGGGTTGTACCCAAAACGGTCTTCTATGTACCAGTTGATGGTGGGTTCAAATGTCATTCCAGGCACTTTGATCGTGTCTTCAACATCACCATACTGTGACACAATCAATCCGTACACAGTCCATGCCATTGGGCAAATCCAATAATACCAGATCCACCACTTTGGAATTCTTGGTCTTGGGATAAAGACCAAGAATTTAAACCAGGTGCAATTATGTTTGGCTGTAACAAATTTGTGCATAATAATCCAAGGAAAATTGAAATGCAATGAGATTTAGAAAGTTGATGAACGATATAAAGTTACCTTTTAGAATATCTGGCGTAATCAAATTCGGCCCACGAAAAAGAGAAGGAAGCAACATAAGCTGAAAAATCTGTTATGACTTTACTTCTTAGAATGGTTGCTTGAGGATGTCTGCAAAAGAAAAATTGTAGCATTACTTGATGAGGATAGCAAACTTCATCAGCAATTTCTTTTTGGCTTGTGAGGAAAAGTTATTAGATTAAAGGATATATACAACCATACATATACATAGTTCAATTAAGGTAGGACCAATGTTTAAAAAGGCGTTTTTGAGGCGCGCCTGTTTGAACAGTGCCTCAAGGCGTGCGCCTTGCTGAGAAGAAGTGAGGCGTACGCCTCATGTGGTGAGGCGTTGAGTTGAGGCGTGAGGCGTTGAGGCGTAAGAGGCGTGCGCCTCAAATTTTGTGTGTGAAATGGGCTATTTCAGCCCTAAAAAAAGGCCCAAATTGGTATTTTAAATTTAGTTTTCTGCTGCCTAATTTAAAAGACTTGAAAAACTTTAAAAAAGCCCAATACACATTAATAAAAAAGCCCAATAAAATACTTAAGTGAGCCCAAATAAAACTTAAAAATAAAACCCTAGTTTTTTCTTCTTCATAGCAGCTCTCTTTCTTCACAGCAGCACACACCAACAGCTGCCCCTGCCCCTGCCTTCCCACGATAAAAAAAAAAGCCTGCTTCTTCTTCACAGAAGCACGAGTTCACCTTGCTGCCCCTGTCCCTGCCTTCCCCTGCCTTCCTTCTCACTGCTTGCTCCTCCATTTTCAATGTCTTCCTCCACGAGTTCACCTTGCTGCTGCCTTTTCCCTCTTCTCATCACAGAAAAAAAAAAAAAAACCTTGCTGGTTTTGCTGCTGCCTTGTCCGAGTTAGTTGCTGCTGCCTTTTCTTTGTTCCATAGGTAAACATTTAGATATCATTTAGTTTTTTTTTTAATTCATAAGTCATATTTATTTAGTTGTTCTTAGGTTCATTAATTAGGTGGTGATTTATTATTTAGTTGTTACTTTGTTTTGTGTAGATAAGAAAATGAATAGAAAATCAAAATTGAGTAGCTTTGGTGTTGGAGGAGCTAGTGGCACCGGTAGTGTTGATGGTAATAATAATAATAGTCTTGGAAATAGAAAAGATCCGGCTTGGAAGCATGGTGTTGAAGTTGATACTTCGGGTGGAAATGCTGAAAACAAGAAAAATTATATTTACATGGAGTGTAAATATTGTAGAAAGCTTATTACGGGTGGTGTTGCAAGGTTGAAACAACACCTTGCTCACACTAGGAAAGGTGTTGCACCATGTAAGGAGGTTCCTGAAGAAGTTAAGAATGAATTTGTGGAGCTCTTGAAACAAAAAAAACATTAGAAAAGCGTGTGGCTCAAATGAAATTCGAAGAGATGGTTGAGTCGGGATCTTATTACACTAAGACTAGTGCTCCCGTGTCTGCTAGAGGTGTAAGAAGACCAATTGATAGGTTTGTGTGTGATGGTATTGATAGGACAGCCGCTGAAAATATCCATATAACTCCCAAAAATGAGAAAGAAATGTGTGATAATGTTTGCATGGACATTGGGAGGTGTTTCAATGAGAATGCTTTGCCTTTTCATTTGGCTAAGAGTCCTTCCTTTATCAATATGTGTCGCTCGATTGGAAATTATGGTAGGGGATTGAAACCTCCTAGTATGTATGAGCTTAGGACTTGGATATTGAAGGAGGAGATAAAGACTACGAACCTTTATAGTTGAGGATATTAAAAAGACATGGCCATCAACGGGAGTTTCAATAATGTCTGATGGATGGTCCGACGGTAGAAATTGAAGCATACTTAACATCTTGATCAACAATCCTAAGGGCACTGTGTTTTTGAAAAGTATTGATGCCTCCTCATTTAGTAAAAATGCAGAAAAGTTGTTTAAAATGTTGGATGACGTTATTGAAGAAATTGGAGAGCATCTTGTTGTTCAAGTGGTTACTGATAATGCTAGTGCCTACAAAGCGGCGGGTACATTATTGATGGAGAAAAGAAAGCATCTCTATTGGACTCCATGTGCTGCATACTGTATTGATTTGATGCTTGAAAGAATTGGAGAGTTGCCACAACATGCAACTGCTTTGAGTAAAGCAAAAAAATTGAGCAAGTATATTTACAATCATCAATTGGTCCTAGACATGATGAGAAAATTTGCCAAAAGAGACATTGTAAGACCTGCTGCCACTAGATTTGCAACTGCATTTCTTACACTACAAAGCATTTATCAAGTGAGACAACCTTTGGAGGCTATGTTTACTTCTGAAGAGTGGATAGAGTGTCCTTGGGCAGCTAAACCAGATGGAAAAGAAGCAAGAAAAACAGTTTTGAAGGACAAGAACTTTTGGCCAAGTGTGATTTATGCTATTAGGACCACAAGTCCTTTAGTTGAAGTGCTAAGGTTAGTTGATGGTGATAAGGAACCGGCTATGGGATTTCTCTATAATGCAATGGATAAGGCGAAGGAAAAGATAGCAAATAATTTGGGTGGAGAAGAAAAAGATTACAAGGAGATATGGGAAATCATTGATGAGAAATGGGAATTTCAATTACATCGACATTTGCATGCCGCTGCCTACTATTTGAATCCCCGCTGTCATTATGCAGAAGATTTTTCCAACCATCCAGAGGTCAAGTTGGGTTTGTTTCATTGTATGGACAGACTTATCCCAGATCCCAAAGAAAGAGAAAAAGCTGACCTTCAATGTAGCATTTTTCACAACAAGGAAGGCTTCTTTGGATTTACCCAAGCTAAACAGACATTTGAAAAACGATCACCAGGTAATTAAATGTCTAAATCTTTTACTAATGCTTTTGGAAAATTTCATAGCATGTTTTCTAAAATATTTATTCTTTTAATGTCCAATTTTAGTGGATTGGTGGACTCAATATGGAGATGGCACGCCAGAGTTACAAAAATTTGCCATCAAAGTATTAGGTCTTACTTGCTCGGCATCAGGATGCGAGCGAAATTGGAGCACTTTCAATCAAGTTCATACAAAAAAAAGAAATCGATTGACTACCCAAAGAATGCATTCTTTGGTATATATAATGTTCAACAAAAGATTGAAAGATAGATATTTGAGGTTGGCATCTCCACCGTCAAATGAAGATGATGCTTTGTTGCTTGATGATTTGCCATCTGATGATGAATGGATCATTGGTGATAACGAAAATGAAAATGTGCAAAGGCTAAGTGATAAGGAGCTTGAGAGATTGGAATTGACCCAATTAAACCAAAATCATACAAGTGCTCCAGAATCTAGTTCAAGAGCGGGTTCGTAAACTCTTATTATTGGTTTAGCTTATATCATATATATTACTTATTTCAAATATTGATTAGTTTGTAATTTTTTTCTTAGGAAAGCGACAGAGACTAGTAGTAGACATAGATGAGGATGAATGGAAGGATATTGATGGTGGCAATGAGGGTGGTGGCGATGAGGATGGTGACGATGAATTTGAGGATTTCTAATCATCATTGCATGTTCCATCAATGCTTTAGTTCGAGTTTTATGAGTCAAATATGTTCTAGGATAGTAGAATTTAGAATTCTAATTCTAGAAACATAATTATCTTTATTCTAGTTTGAGTTTTATGAGACATATCTTTAGGTATGTTTGAATTTTATGAGACATTTTATGGTTATTATTTTTATGAGATATTTTATGGTATGTTTGAAATTTATGTGACAGTTTATTTATTCTTAAGTGCTCTAAAAGTATTGATTCTATTAATTTTTGAGGCTTACGCCTCATACGCCTCGAGGCTTACGCCTAGCCTTACAAAAAAAAAACGCCTCAAGGCTCATTTGCGTTTTTTTAAACATTGGGTAGGACAATATTACTCTATAGATTGATTGGCTTAATGCAAAGAAAGGGACAACAGGAGAAATATCTTAGGTTCTATCATTCATTGCAATGCAGCCAAGTGCACCAACTTCATAGACCTCACTGATTCCAGAAAATGAATCACAAGGCAAGCTTCATAGACCTAACATTTCCCTTGACTAAATCTCTGTCAAGGCAAGCTTCATCACACCTCCTACAATGCACCAAATACATATACATATATTTTCTCTAGTCTATAAAAGCTTGCATGTCTTACATTGTCCCCAGTGGCTGTTGTAGCTGTATGGCTGCATGACCTTTTCTATCTCTTGCAAAATCTGTTTCATAATTTTATTGAATGAACAGAGCCGAACTCCTATGATTTTGCTGAAACACATGCATGATTATATAGAATCACAACATGGACAGAAACTTGTAATCAAGAATAATTCTCATTGCTAGAACATGCTGGCTCTAACAAAGGGCTCACATTTTTTATAATACAACTCATTTTTTTTTGGGGTGTTCGTGTCAAATAGTGAGACAAATCAAGCACATTTCTTCATGGAAGTCAATAGCATAACACACGCATATACAAATCAATGAAATCACGCAGTTGAAAGCTACCAATTGTTGATCAACCTTACTACGCCTCAAAATCTGCTTATATAAATATATGTTTATATAAACTGTACATACTTATTTTATTATTGAAGAAGAACGTATGAAATAATAAACATACATCTTGGTTACACAAAAGTCATAGCAAAAGTAAACTATGTTCAAAGAGAGAACCAACATACAACAAATCAACTAGATTCCAAAGCCTGTCTTATCATCATCACGTAATAGGTCTCATTTTCCATTGATCCTTTCTATTACTGTGATAAGTCCTTGAGTACCAAGTTTTCCATCACCATTAGCCACCATCCCAGAAAACAACTGCTTACACAATGCAGCCCCAGGCAAAGCCACCACTCTCTCATGATCATCTTCTTCCACAACATCAACACCCATCCCCAAATCCTTCACCATATACTCAGCAAATCCACCAGGCCTGAAATCTCTTTCAATAACCCTCTCGCCAAACAACTCCATCACCATTGATCCTGCCGCCCCACCTCTCACCGCCTCCATAAACTGTCTCGTATCCAACCCGGCTCGCTCTGCAAACACCAAACCTTCGCTCAAACCAATCAAATTTGCCCCAACAACGATCTGATTTCCTATCTTGCAACTCTGCCCGGAACCGGCAGTGCCCACGTAAGTAACCTTTCCCATGATGTCAAACAAAGGTGAGAGCCACTCAACAACGCCACGTTCACCGCCTGCAAGTATAGCTAATCTCCCTTCCCTGGCGCCAATGTCGCCCCCAGATACTGGGGCATCTACAGACCAGCAATTCTTCTCACGCGCCGCCGCGAATATCTCTCGGGCAAGTACAGGGTGGCTGCTAGTCATGTCTACGGTGACGCAGTTGGGATTGAGACCGGACAGAACGCCATTGTTCTCTAAGACAATCGACCTAACATCTGAGGGGAGCCCCAGCATTGTGAAAACAACATCTGTGGAGCGAGCGAGTTCGACCGGGGAATTAGAAAGTTGGGCGCCTTGAGATTCGAGGGAGAGGGATTTGGAAGGGTTGCGTGCGTAAACGGTCAGAGAGTAACCGGCGGAGAGGAGGCGAGAGGCCATGGCGGCGCCCATTACGCCGATACCGATCCAGCCGATACGGGTTTTGGCAGGGGTGATGGGATTTGGGTAAGGGGTTGTCATGGGTAGAGAGGCAGAGGACGCTGAAATTAGTTGATCAAATCTGGTGATATTTCTGAGTTTGGAGTTCAAAGTTCAGAGTTCAGTAATTTTGGCTCTGATTTTTGGGTTACGATCTTATGGGTGTACAGTGTGTGCTATTTATCTTGAAAATTTGGACAGTTAATTTAGGGACTTAATTAACTTTTTGTTTCTTAATATAATTAGACGAAATTCATAGGTAATGAAAACAAATTATTGATAAATTGATGTAATTATAAATTGAAATGACAAAATTTTAAATTGAATCTTCTATATGTTGTGCAACACAATGGGACTTCTAACGGTATGAGTATTATCAGACCATACCAATGACGCAGAAACCATAGATTTATATTTGTCAAACCACCTCCTTCAACAATCACACTAAAAGACTTTTCCTCATTCAGTGACTTGAAAGAAAGAATTTCAGGCACTACTTTTATACCAATAAGAGATGTTGATGAGATTTTAGCCTTGTAAATTGAGTTTGCTTCACCAACATTCTTAACTCTTCTCTGAAACTTAATTTTAAATGGCTTGTTGACTGGGACTCTGGCAATCATTGAAGGGTAATTGAGATCCTTTGGTGATCCTTTTTCTGAACCATTGGTGCAACTACTGTTATCACCTGATATAAGCCTAACTTTATTCTCATCAAAACCAATGTTGCAGAGAAACTTTATGTAGTCGTCTTCTAAAGCTTCATACACTAGTCCAGGGTTTATAGCTTGTACAGGGTTGACATGGCCAGAACCATAACCAAATTCTCCACTGGGATTTCCTGTATTGTGCATGACAGAAGCTGCAGCCACCAGAAAAAGAGAAGGATTTGGTTAAGTTGAGATGTCAGGTGTGTGTAATCATAGAGAAGAGCACTATATGATAAGTAGTAGTAGTAGTACCTGTAGTCATAAGAGAGGATTTAATAGCTGAAGAAGACCAGTCAGGGTGAAATGTTTTAACATAGGCAGCTGCTCCAGCAACATGGGGACAAGACATGGAGGTTCCAGATTCAACTGTGTATTTTACACGCCGTTTATCATTGAAAAATGTTGAAGGTGGAGTTTCAAGTGAATATGCAGCCAATATATTTACTCCTGGGGCACTTATATCTGGCTGCAAGTATTTGAACACGAGGAAATAATTAAAATGCTACTCTTAAAAGAAAAATTGACAAGGTGATAGAACAGCATGAACCTTTAGAATATCTGGTATAATAACATTTGGCCCTCTAGAAGAGAAGGAAGCAACAGTAGGAGCACTAGAATCCCTTGTTACTTCACTTTTTAATATCATTGCTCGAGGATCTCTGTGAAAAGAAGAATGGTTTTGCCTTGTTTAAGAGAACTCAGTGAACCAAGAACAGTTAATTATCAGACTAAAAGGTAAAGCAATAAAACATACTTTGTAGAACTTATGTAGGACAAGATTGATGTATAATCTCCATGTGTCAAAGTTGATGCAGGGAACGGTACAACAGAGGAAGCGCCATTTAAAGCATCATTGTACACAATGCAACCAAGTGCACCAGCTTTATAGGCCTCACCGATTCCTTTAATCGAATCACACAACACAATCTTTCCCTTTACTAAATTATTGTCTAGGCACCCATTATTGCACAACCTACAAATGCACACCTTTCTTTCCCTTATTATCAATATTCTCATAAGAAGTTTTACTAAGTGAAAATGATCAAATGAGTTTGAAAAGTTACCCGGCCATCAAATTGGAGCAATTTCTTGAAGCGTCTTTTCCATGTACTAGAGGAAAATTTGTTCCATTTAGTCTAAAAGTATTGACAGCACTCCCCTGAGTGTAAAATTAAACTATGAAAATGCATGACAAGAAAGCCAAACCAAAACATCTAAATGGAAAAGAGAATAAGACACACAATTATAGTTGTTCCATTTCCAAGAACAATCTTGTCTATGATTTGTTGATCTGTAGTACTAGCTGCTACTGTCATCAACCAAGGCGCAACGCTTGTCAAAGTTTGAAGAAACGGGCCACTGTTTCCTGCTGAGTTTGTGGTTAATATCCCTTTCTTCATTGCATGGAAAGCACCAATGGAGATTGGATCAAGCTCAAGTGTTTCTAGCATTGGAGATGACATTGATATGGTAATGATGTCGACACCATCAGCAATAGCGTCGTCAAAAGCTGCCAACATAGCTTCTGAATAGCACCCTGTTGGGCTGCAGACTTTATAAGCAGCAATTCTTGCAGAGGGAACTCCTCCTCTTGCAATGCCTTCTTTTAGTCCATAGAAACTGACATTTTTTACATTGTTCCCAGCAGCTGTGGAGGCCGTATGGCTTCCATGACCCTCACTATCTCTTGCAGATTCATCTTCTGTGACAGATGGATAATACCGAGCTCCAATGATCTTGCTACAACAAAATCAAGACTTCATAGAATCTCAACATCTCTAAGACATTGGTAAAGGAATAGACAAATACAAATGTCAAAAACTTTTCTCTCAAGGAACTTCCTAATGGTACATGTATGGTTTATGTAAGCAAGAATTTTTCAATGAAATGAATAGGAAAATACTTGTTGCAGGTGAAATTTTTTCCTCCTTGACATGCACCTTTCCATTTCTTGGGAGGTGGACCAAAACCTTCATCACTAAAGCTTTCTGATTCAGGCCAAATTCCAGTGTCAATAACACCAACTATAGTATCACTCTCCACAGTAGGAATTCGACTCGTTGTCTCGTGTAAACCCATGAAATCCCAAGATCTTGTTGTTTGAGTATGAAGTATTTTATTGGGGAAGATTGAAACTATGTCTTGCCTACCTGCCAATTATGGTTTTAGAGTAAATAAAACAATATTGGCTTACTTTACAAGGTTGTTGGATTACTTACTGGCAAGATTCATTCTCTCTTTTTCAGTAAGTTTTGCTGCAAATCCATTGAAACTCCTTTTGTAACTTCGAACTAAGGAATTCTCAACAGAAGTACTATAACATATATAAAATTAATTAGTAGAAAAGACATTTAAAAGAAAAAAAAGACTACATGAACATATTTATCTACATTACTACCTTCCCTCAAGAACACTTTGTAGCATACTAATGTGATGAGAAGTTGGTGATGAGTACAGCTTATGTTGAAGTGCCCCCATGTACACAATATAGACCTGTAAAATCATGGCATTTCAACAAAAGAAAATGTAAATTCAGATGATATTAATAAGATTAATTATTGGATGCTATATAATTCTTTTATTTAGTTATCGATATACGCTTGCCTTTCTATCTTCATCACTACTAATAGCATTGCATGAAAACCTCACTGTGAGGATGAAAATGCAGAGCAAATAGTGAAACAGAAGAATTCCATACTTTCCCATGCCTCAGAATAATTTGACAGAACTGAGAATTCTTTTACTTAAAAATGGTGCAAAAACAAAAACTATATTAGAAGATTTCATGCCATAACATCATATACATATGTCATAAGGTACCCAAATTTGTTTTCCATAATGGTATATGAATATGTTGTATGGAAAATAAATATCAATGGGATTATTAGTAAATTTATTGAGATTGCTATTTTTGTTCAAAAAAGAATAAAGACATAAAGTAATCCTTCTATTCCATAAACCACCCTTTGGGATAAGCATGGAAGTTGGTAGTCATTGTTCGTTTCCATGTAACCTGTCAATAATAAAAGAAAAAGAGTTGAGATTCTACATTTGGCATCGGTGACATGGTAAAATATTTAATGACGACAGCCACAAAATAGATAAATAAATAAATACTCCAGCAATAAGCTATATGACAGACCAAAAACTCTGTAATATTTGCATCTGGCAAATAACTGAAGTGCATTTACCAAAAAAAAAAAAAAACTGGTGTACTTGGTGCTGGCTCAATACGATTTTAAGACCTAAAAGGTTTTTTTTTTTATGTTTTTTTTAATCTGTAACTTTTAATTGATAATTGTAAAATTAAGAGTACAAAGGTACAAGATTGGAGAGATAGTGTGGGGAATAGTATCATTCAACACAACTTCATTGTCCATCCCTAGTGCCAACTTTGCAAAGATTATGAGTAATTACATTATCATTTGTATGGGAGTAATTTGTGTTATAAATATTAAGTTGAATTATTTGTTGCACATAAATATTTAAGTAATTTTAATAGTAATAATGTATAATTTATATTTTTAGTATCTCACCATTAAATTTTAAGTTAATCGTCAGTCCGGATTAGTCCAAATCATTAAATTGTTATATTTAATTTAAATATAACAATAAAAAAAATAACATGTATATAATAGGATGATTTCTTAATGGGTAATACCCATTCATGGGTAATAAAAAAATTAATGAGGTTGCAATTTAGTGACCTGCTATAGCAGGTCACCAACAAGATTTTTTGTTGAAAAAAAAATTATATTTATTTTCTTAATTATGATAATTCTAACTAATTAAAAATTATTTTTAGAAATAAATTTACTTTACTTAAATAACTATATTATCTTTACTTAAATTATTTTTTTTTGTTGGGAGGAACAATACATTCGCATGTTCCTTTTTTTTTTTTGAAAGGTATGTTCATTTTTCTTGATGGGCTATAATGTTCATTAAAAAATATTTATAAAAAGAGAAATTCATTCTTACAATTTTTTATTTATTCTTTATTACAATTTTACTTTTTTTACATTAATATCAATTTTGTTATTATTATAAAACGTGGATTATTAATATGATATCGCTTTTTTCATATTAAAACAACAACATCACGTCATTTACTTAGGTGAGCGTGTGGAGCTTAGAATATAAGCCCACACACTAGTTACTGTTTTAACTCTTTTTTTTTTTTTTGAAAAATAATATTTTATCTCTTTAATTATTAACGATGTAGTTTTTCAATATTTTTTATTTAGGGTATTAGATTTGATATACATTCAGATTTAATAATACATGAAGTTTTGAATTTGGTATACTAAAATAGTGGTGTCATTTCATCAGTACTCCACTTTAGTACTTTTATTACGTTTCTTATCTAATGGATCAAATGGTATGCGAGTTAAATTTCAAATGAAAAGTTACTACTTAGTTTCTTATTTAGTTGCTAGTTTTTTAAATTAAAAGTTACTAATGAATTTCTTATTTCCTTGAGTTAATTTTAAAATAAAAAAAAATACTCATGAGTTTCTTATTTACTTCGCATAAGAGATAACTTTAAATTAAAAAATTAATCACGATAATTAGTGTAATTGAAACATGTCTATATGTATAATTTACTTTTTGTGTTAGTGTTTGATTTTTTTTTCCTTGTTGTGTTAGAGTTGCAATATGTGAGCTCTTGTTAGTTACTTTTTTTTTTTTTTATGTTTTTGTTTTATTTAATTTGATGACCTTTTAGTATTATTTTAATGTTTGTTTTATTGGTTGTTGATCGTATTATTAATCCTGCTTTAGACTTTAGGTTGTCGGATTGAGTTCCTAGTAGAAATCTACGATGATTGTTGAAATCTATGTTGACCAATATTATAGGTGGTAGAAATTTTTTCAAAGGGTATGTTGTAGTGTGATAATAGTTTCCTATTTGTTTTTCTTTCGATTGCAATAGTTGATCTTTACTTGGTGGTGGACTTTGTTGAAGCTTTCGCAATGTTGACAATGGTATTTTTTTTTTTTTGTCAAGAGCGTTGTGCAGTGTTGACAATAAAATTGAATGTAACCACTCACGCGAAATTTACGGGAAAGATTGTTACCAATTTTAATATGTAACATCTTTAATATGAAAATAAAGAAATTAAATACTTTAGCAGAATTATTTATAATATATATATATCTTTTGAAAAAAAAAATTATATTTTCTTTTCAAAAAAAAAATAATAATTATTAAAAAACACGTTCTTTGTAAAAACATGATCAGAATTAAAAGTTACTTAAGAAAAATATAAGACTATTACATTAATATTAATAAATGTGGGAACAAATTTAAATAAAAGTTGACTAACTTTGAATAATTACCTAATTTATCACTCATAATTATTACTAGAACCTTTGAAAATAGGATAAAAATAAATTTGTAATATATGGTAAGATTATAGTGTCAATTAATTAATTATATGTGATTATAAAATAACTAATAAAAGATTGAAAAATTAAAAAGAGAAATTTCGTTCCTTACCACACATGAAACAATAAATCACCATTCCAGCCCCCAATAACATTATTCTTCATTTATTATTTATTGTATTTTATAATATATATTTAAGTATTAAATGAAAAGCCGATATTTATTGTATTCTATAATGTATATTGAAGTATTAAATAGAAATTTTATTTATTACCATAATTAAATATATTAAATATCAAAATTGTTGTCGACAAAGCTTGTGGTTGATCATGGCTTTAGCTTGAAATCCATTGTTGTCGATGGAGGAGAATACAACATCGATCAATGAGGGAGCTTCATTTTTGACGAATCGAAAGGGTTAGGTGATTGGGGATTCATGAAAAATGAAAAGGAAAAGGAAAATAAAATCACATAAACCTAAATTTTAGTATTTCTTAAAAATATTTAGTAAAAAAATAAGTAAAATAAACTTTTAGAAAACCTCTATATTTTCGCGTCTTTTAATTAATGCGAAATGTGTCTAGAAAAGTATTGATTCATTCTTGTAGTATGAACAAATGGCCCAATCTAGCGCTGATGTTGTGAAAAAAGAAAGAAGAAGAAGATTGAATATGTTGATGCTGTGAAAAAAATACACTTGGCATGTTCAAGAACGATGAAGATGAAAATTCTCCTGCCCTTTCAAGATCTTGAACATTACAAATTAATTTAGAAATTAATTTTTTTAGTTATTTCATTCATTTAGGAATACAAAGAATGGGGTTCACACATAAAAAAAAAATGGGTTTGAAAAATAAAATAACTGCCATGTCATCAGGTAATAGGTTAAAATAAAAAATATTAATTTTTGAAAAATAATTAATAACTATAAATATCATCCATTTGATTAAATCCAATGGTCAATATTTAAATACCCATTTATGGGTAATACCCATTAAGAGCACACCCGTATATAATAACTTGACACTTGAGTATTTATGCTGCAAATTCCTTTTCCTAAATATATGATAAATCTTATCACCAGAGAACAAAACCAATAAAGATTTGCCTTCCCTAATCAAATTAGTAAAGTGAGAAAAATTTTCATTACTAGAATTCAATTTTGAAATTCCGTATTTTAATATTCCCAGTTTGATTATTTAATTAAATGATTAATTAAATGCGGAATAATAAAACTGGTACTGAAAACAGTTTTCTGTAGTTACAGAATGCAACTCCGTAACTCCAGAGAAACCCAGAAAAACAAACAGTGCATAAAAGTAAAAACACACAAGATTTTTGTACGTAGTTTCAACAATCCTTTCAGATTGTTACTAGTCCACGGGGCCACGCCCAGAGATAAGATTCATTAGATCGGTATCAAAAATACAAAGTAATTGACTTATGCATAAATAGACTCCCTCTTATTGTATGCCGCAAGCTTGATGTATTCCACCTACTAACCGAATCTTGATAAAACTCCAAGTGCTCGAACTCCCTTCGATCACCTTGAAGAGTGCTTGAATCCTCCCGATTCAAGGCTTAAAGGCTATCTCCCGAAAGCCTATACAACCATCTCCCGAAGGTTGTGTGCTTGTATCCTCCCGATGCAAGACTTCAAAAGCAATCTCCCAAAAGCTTGTAAATACCCTTCTCCCGAAGGTGCACTGATGTTCTTCTTCGTTGTAGACTTGAATACAGACTCAAGACAATACAAACAACAAATAAACAGAGTAAGAGTAGAACAACTCTTCTCTACAAATCAAAGACTCTCTTTTCTAAAGATATGAATGAAATTCAAAGATACAAGAGAGGTACCAAGAGAGGTACTAAACAAAGACACTCCTTCCTTAAGATATGAAAGCAATTCTAAGTGTATGAAAGAGATACAAAACCTAGCAGCTATAAGATGTATTTATAATGAATATACATCTCATAGACAGCTTACATTCGGTCTGAACAAGACCTCAACCCACTAGAAACTTCCCTAAAATAATTCTTCAATCAGTCCAGGAATTTCCGTTTCTGTACATACAGAATCGTGGGCAGTAACTACAACTTTCCTTTTATAGAAAAGGAAAGTCTAGCTCCGGTTTTCTCTTCAAGAAACCTAATCTTAGAAAATGGGAAACTCAACACAAGATCAGAATAACAGCTGGTTAGCAAAGAATCAATGTGTAATCAAAACTTACCATTTTTACCTCAATTTCCATAAATAGGAAAGCTAGTCAACTTTCCTTCCAAGTTTAGATTTACACAAATATGGAAACCATATCAATAAATGCCAGCCGAAATATGCAATAAATAATAAAATATTTTTGTCAATTAAATATGCCAAAAATGGAATTAACAATCTCCCCCTTTGGCACTTTGATTGACAAAACATTTTATTATGAGAAAACCTGCATCAAGTGTTAGAAACCAAAGCAAATAGCTTTTTAAAGATACAAGAGTATAGAAAATACTCCCCCTGCATGAAAGCTCTCTAACACATAAAACAAATAACTTTTTTTTGGACGGAAAAGCTTGCAAACCGAAGAACACAACTTTTTAAATGGAAAAGTGTTAAACCACAAACAACTTTTTAAACGGAAAAGTGTTAAACCACAAACAAGCAACTCCCCCTAAAACCAAGGGTCCAGAGTTGGAACAAAGAGTTCAATGAATCCAAAAAAATATGACTACTCCCCCTTTTTGTCTATCAAGGAGCCAAAGATAACAAAAACAATCAAGAACAAAGTCATAAATTCAAATAAACATTAATAAAAAGCAAAAGATAGAAGATTGAACCACTTATTCATCATCATTGGGTCGGAAGTATTTCATGATGCTGTCCATCTTCCTAAGAAGCAAGGCCTGACTGGTCTCCATTCTTCCCAAACGTAAGTTGAATTCTGCCATTTCTGTAAGAGCAGAAGTGGAAGCAGATCCAGCAGCAGGATCATTTGTAAGACCAGGGGAAGCAGACCGAGCCTTTCTTTGAGCAGCTTTTCCTTGAGGAGGCTTCTCAGGAATTTTGAAAGTGGTTCCAACAGCAGGCATCTCAATTGATTCATTCTCAAGAATCAATTCCTCTTGATCAGATAAAATTTTATAGATTAAGTGAGGAAAAATGAGATTGAGCCTAGGTTTCTTACCCTTTCGAAGAGAGACAATTTGCTCCCAAATCATGTCAGCCAAATCAATTTTAGCACCAATTGAAACTTTATACAAAAAGAAAGCAAGTTCATTTGAAACATTTACCGGATTGGAGCAAGGAAACCAATTGGATAGTGCAAACCTCATGAGAGCAGCATGTTGATAGGTGAGTTGAGACATATGCATGGTGTCGGAAAGTTCAATTTCATCATCACCAGAGAGATAACCGAACACCTTTTGACGATCAAACTCCACATCAGTTGGCTCAATTCCCATAGGCAAATTGAGAGCCTCAGCAACATCCTTCACAGTGAAGGAATACCAGTGTCCTCTGACAAAAACTTTGCCAAACATGAAAGAGTCCTCATCGAGAAACTCATCAGTGATGTTAGCATAAAATTCCTTCACAATTCTATCCACATACCCATCAAAACCGATCAAGGTATCTACCCATTGTCTTTCTTTCAACATGTTATACACTCCAAAAGGCTTATGAGCAATAACATTAAATTTTTTCTCCACAGTAAAATTCCTATTCTCATAGAATTTCATATCTCTAGCATGATCATTATAACAAAAATAATGAGAGTGGGGCTTGAAGTTATCAAGAGAAATACCAGAGGGCCTCTTTCTTTTCTGAGGAAGAACAGGATTTGTAGAGACAATGGGCCTTTTTCCTTTGCCCTTCTTTGGAACAGCAGGAGGGACTGGAACAGATTCTGTAGTGACAGGCTCAGTTTCTGGTTCTTCACTCTCGGATCCAGAATCATCAACAACAGGAAGATCTTTGGGCACAAATTCTTCACTTGAATCGGACAAGCCCTCTGAATCATGATCCTCCTCACTTTCTTCTGGTTCAGAATCCGAGGAAGAGACCGAAGGGGGATTCTCCTTGAGATTTTTGCCCTTTGAAGATGAAGAAACCACCTTTGTCCCTTTGGATGCAATTTTAGGTTTAACCACTTCAGGCTTTGAAGGAGTGGAAACCTTGGACCTTGTTCGAGAACTCACCGTGGGCAAGGTCACCAAAGCTTGGTCGACATTAGGAGCACCATTCGAAGAAGAGGACTTCGACAATGTGTGATCGGATGAATGGGATTCATCATGATCACCCAACCCAGGTGTTGGAGAAGCAATAGGAGAGGCACCAACAAGAGGAGATGAAAATTTTGCCACTGATTTTCGAGCTTGGGTTTTCAATTTCTTGGCAGACTTCGTCAGAGCAGAAGACGAACCAGAAGCTCCGGTTGCTGGAGCAGGCGGCGCAGGCGGAGACACCGGTGAAGCAGAAGCAGATCCACGAGTGGGCTTCTTGGATGGTTGGGCATTCTTAGTTTTGGCCATTTTTTTCTTTGAAACCCTAGAACACAAACCCTCTTACTTTGAACAATGTTAGACCTTTGAGAGAAAACAATAAAAAGAGAAGAGAGAGAGAGGTGATCGTGGGATAATGGGAAGTTGAGAATATATAACTTCCAATTTTAAATGCCCAAATTTAAAAAAGAAAAACTGAAAAGGAAGGTAGCTTCCTTACCTTTGACCCACGTGTGGAGAGGAAAAAAGGAAACCAAAATTTTTTTTTTTTCAAAATTTGGTCAATGTTTCCTTAAATGAAAAAAGGAAACCAACAATCCCCACAAAATCTAAGAATTTAAAGGCCCTTACCAAAACCGAAATTGCCACCAAAAAGGAAACCAACAAATAATTAATTATTTAATTACAAGTTTCCTATACACACCAAAACGACCAAATCTCCACAAATAAAGGAAACATTCTAAAATAAATACAATTAAAACATGTTTCCATAAAATGAGAAAATAAAAGAAAAAAATATACAAGGATTCGAAAAAGAATTCGAAAAAATATGCCCCCTTTTTCTTTTATTTTTTCAGAAAATGCCCCCCAAAGAAGAAACGAAAAAAAAAATTGCAAATAAGGAACAAGAGAACACACCAAGACACAAAAGCACTAATCACCACTTAAGAGCAAAAATTGTGTCTAAGAATATAATGAAACATAACAAAAAAATAACAACATTTTTAACAAAGCTCACTTGACAACTCGATCACGAACCTTTTTTTTTTTTTTTGATTAAAAGACAGAAAAATAAAATAACCTTGATATTTTTGCAACTAGAATTCACAATGTCCATTTGTCTTTGTCCCTGATGGAAAAATCAAACTCATAAGAATAATCAGAAATTATTTTATCAAACTAATGAAGTAATAGAGTGAGGTCATACCGGTTCACAGGAAAAATTGACTCCATCACCAAGAATATTAAAGCACATCAAACAGTATGTAATAGCTTTATAACACCATTTTCGAGAATAAACAAATTTTACCACAAACTGTGTCAAGCATTAGTGTGTGAAAGTGTAAGCAGGGAACATTGCCCAATTTGTCAAAAAGACTTTTTCTGATAAATTGTACCCATAGGAGACGCTGTCACACTACCTCAATGGTAGCCCTTTTCAATGGTAGCGTATCTTCTACATAACTCCTAATTACATAGTTCCAACTTACTCAGAGATGGCTTTCACACATTGAGATAGGTAGCTCTATTCATCCAATGGAGCTTGAATACACAGTTTTTTGAACAACAAAATTCGAAAATGGTAGCTTACATAACACTGTTTGATGAACCTGAATATTCCTGTGAGGAGTGGACAATTTTCCTGACAAACCTGTATGACATCATAATATTACAACATTAGCAATAAAATAGTGACTGAAATTCTTATAAGGTTGAAATTTTCTTCTAGGACAAAGACAAGACATTATGAACTCTAAGACAACTCAAATATCAAGGATTATGGAAAAATAAAAGCATTAAACAAGATAAACCCCTAAGGATTTCCTTAGAGAAATAAATCGGACCGAGTCAAGAGCTTTAGTAAAAATATCTGCAATTTGTTTGCTAGTTTCAACATATTCTAAGACAAGAATTTTATTTTCCACAAGCTCTCTAATAAAGTGATGACGAATGTCTATGTGCTTAGTGCGAGAGTGTTGAACAGGATTCTTAGAAATGTTTATAGCACTAGTGTTATCACAAAAAATGGTTAAAGTTTTCAAATCAAACCCATAATCTGCCATCATTTGTTTCATCCATAACAATTGGGTACAACAACTACCCGCAAAGAATGTACTCACCTCTGCCGTGGACGGAGAGATTGAGTTTTGCTTCTTGCTATGCCATGAAACCAAATTGTTTCCAAGATAGAAACATCCACCACTAGTACTTTTTCTATCATCAGCATTACTCGCCCAATCAACATCACTAAAGCAAACAAGGTTAGAATTAGTGTCTTTTGAAAACCAAATCCCAAAATCAATAGTGCTATTTACATAGCGAATGATTCTTTTCACAGCAGAAAGATGGGATTCCATGGGATTAGCCTGATAACGTGCACAAACACCAACACTATAGCAAATATCAGGACGACTAGCAGTAAGATAAAGCAAACTTCCTATCATACTTCGATACAAAGTTTGATCTACCTTTACTCCTTGTTCATCTTTGCTTAATTTCAAAGTTGTGCTCATGGGAGTGTTGGTATGTTTGGCTTTTTCAAGGCCAAATTTTTTCACCAAATTCTTCGCATACTTACTTTGAGTGACAAAAGTTCCCTCATCTGATTGCTTCACTTGAAGACCGAGAAAATAAGTGAGTTCACCTACCATACTCATTTCGAACTCCTTTTGCATTTGGGAAACAAAAACCTGCACTTCAGAGTTAGAAGTAGAGCCAAACACAATATCATCAACATATATTTGAGCAACAATCACATCAGAATTAATGTTTTTGATGAAAAGTGTTTTATCAACATTTCCTCTCTTGTAATCATGAGAAAGCAAGAATTCAGTTAGACGCTCATACCAAGCACGTGGTGCTTGTTTTAGACCATACAAAGCCTTGTCTAACTTATAAACATGATCAGGAAAATGTGGATCCTCAAACCCTTTAGGTTGTTCCACATACACTTCTTCTTTTAACAGCCCATTCAAAAAAGCGGATTTGACATCCATTTGATACAATTTAATACCAAGAATGCAAGCTATGGAAAGAAGTAACCTGATCGATTCCAGTCTAGCTACTGGAGCAAATGTTTCATCAAAGTCAACACCCTCAACTTGAGTGTATCCTTGGGCAACCAACCTTGCCTTGTTTCGAATGATAGTGCCAAACTCATCACTCTTATTTTTGAAGATCCACTTGGTTCCAATGATGTTCACAAACGGTGGTCTTGGAATCATTTTCCAGACTTTGTTTCGAACAAACTGATGAAGCTCATCCTGCATAGCTAAAAACCAATCTTCATCCATTAAAGCTTCTTTTACAGATTTAGGTTCTAAAGAAGAAATAAAACATAAAAATTGAATTATATTGGCATATTTTCTTCTTGTAACCATGCTCTCATCCAAGTTTCCAAGGATGAGATCTGAAGGATGATTCTTTTTAACCCTGGAGGATGGTTCCCTCTGTATTGGATCAGTGATTGAATTTAAAGGATACTCGGATTCTTTTGTTGTTGGATTTTCTGTAGCAACAGATTCCTGCACAGTAACCTCGACGACTGCTTCTGAAGCTTCGTCAGGTTCCTTTTCCTCAGCAGCAGGTTTTTCAAGCAAATCTTCAATCTGTTCTTCTGTGGAAAACTCAGAAAAATCTTTTAGATCATCAACAACAACATTAGCAGATTCCATAACAGTTTGGGTTCTCATGTTATACACACGATATGCCCTACTATTTGTGGAATATCCTAAGAAAACACCTTCATCACTTTTAGAATCAAATTTACCAATGTAATCACGATCTCGTAAAATATAACACTTACATCCGAACACATGAAAGTGACTTACATTTGGTTTCTTACCTTTCCAGATTTCATATGGTGTTTTGTGAGTACACAGGCGCAAGAATACTCCGTTGATGGTATAGCAAGCGTTGTTAATGGCTTCGGCCCAAAGGCGCTTTGTGAGCTTCTTGCTATTCAACATTACTCTAGCCATTTCGCTAGAGTACGATTCTTTCTTTCAACCACTCCATTTTGTGGAGGAGTTTTAGGAGCGTAAAATTCATGAGAAATACCGTTAGCTTTACAAAATTCATCATATACGGTATTTTCAAATTCCTTACCATGATCACTCCTAATCCTAACAATTTTTCCAATGTTACAATCTTTTTCAACTCGTAATTTCAAACACAGAGTTTGGAAAGCTTCAAAAGTATCAGATTTTTCTCTAAAAAAATCCACCCATGAGAATCGAGAAAAATCATCAACACAAACAAAAATATATCTTTTACCATTTAAGCTTTCTACCTGGATTGGACCCATTAAGTCCATGTGCAAGAGTTCGAGAACTCTGGAAGTATTCACATCTGGGACACTCTTGTGAGAAATTTTCAGTTGCTTACCTAACTGGCATGGACCACATTTTCCCAATGACTCTTTACCTAATTTAGGTAATCCTCGAACAATCCCTGAAACAGATAATTTTTTCGTATTTTTAAAGTGAATGTGACCAAGTTTTTCATGCCATAGGTCAAGAACATTTTCAATGACAGAATGACAAGTGGCATGCGTAGTGAGAGTATAACAATTATCACTAGATCGCAACCCTTGTAACACAATTTCATCAAGAATATTATATACATAGCAATGATTGCTATCAAAGCTCACAGTATAACCCTGATCACAAATCTGACTAATGCTAAGTAGATTAGCTTTTAGTCCTTCAACCAACATGACATTCTTTAGTTTAGGAAGCCCTTCGAACTTGAGAGTTCCCATTCCTATGACTTTACCAGTAAGACCGTTACCAAATGTAACTTCTCCACAGTCCATTGGTCTTATGTTCACAAGAAATTCTTTTTCACCTGTCATGTGTTTGGAACAACCACTATCAAAATACCACATGTTAGAAGCAACGAGCTTTAAAACAAGTAGAACCTACCAAGCATTTGTTTTTGACAACCCATTTTTGTTTTTGTAAAACATGTTTATTTCCAATGTAATTAGATTTAAACATGTTATGCATGGTTATGCATTTAGGTCGAATGTGACCTTTTACTCCACAAAAATGGCAAATAGGAATGAAACGTCTTCCTTTCCCTTTGAAGTTGTCAAACTTACCGTGATGCTTCTTTTCTGTAACAACAGAGTGCTTTGCTGTCGAGACAGAGGCCTGCGAGGTAGAAACAGTTCTTCCAGAAACAAAACTATTAGTGGTATTAGACACAGGTTGATTTGGAACATAACCCAGCCCAGCATGATTGGTTTGGCCAGATTTTTGATTTTTTTCAATGATGGTGGAACCTGGATTTAACATTTTAACATTCTTTTTAATGTTATCAATTTCCTTGGTTAAAGAAATAATTTTTGACTCTTTTAAGGACAATTCAGATTCACAACTTTTGAGTTTATCTTCCAACTCATTAATGTTGTTACACAAAATTTTATTATCTTTAACCAGGGAGCGATTTTCAGCACTAGTTTCCAACCACTTACCAAACATTACCTTGTAGGATTCAATCATGGAATCCTCATCAATTTCTGACTCATCTGATTCGGATCTGGATTCTTCCTTGTTGTCATTGATCAGGATATTGTTCAAGCAAATGCTTTTTCCTTTTTCCTGCAAATTTCTTGACAAAACACTTGTTAGGACAACTTTTTCTTTTTCATCCTCACTACTCTCAGAATCATCACTCCAAGTAACATTCAATCCCTTTTTATTTTTCTTTAAGATATTAGCACATTCAGATTGAGTGTGACCAAAACCTTCACATTCTCTGCATTTAATACCTTTTTTATTGTTAGATGGAAAAGGTTTAGAGGGAATGTTACCAGAAATGTTACCTTTTGGGTTCTTTGAAAAGAACTTTTTATTTCCACCAGATTTCAAGAATTTTTGGAAATTTTTTGCCAATAGAACCATTTCATCATCAGAAACAATATTTTCAGAAGCATTAAAGGCAATACCTTTGCTTTTCTCATTCGAGAGATTTTGCTTACTCTTTTTCTTGATTTGTTGATTCAACTCAAAGGTTCTTAAAGATCCCATGAGTTCCTCAACCTTCATTTTGCCAAAATCTTTTGCCTCTTCCATTGCAAGCAATTTTGTATCAAACCCGTCGTGAAGAACTCGAACAATTTTTCGAACCAAGACAGATTCATCTAGTTTTTCTCCCAAGGCAAAAAACTCATTAGAAATATCAGATAATCTTTCATAGAAATCATTTAAAGTTTCAGTATCTGACATTCTCAATTCATCAAATCTAGTTTGAAGCATGGTAAATCGTGATCTCTTTACATCCGCAGTACCTTCAAATTGAATTTGAAGGATTTCCCATGCTTCTTTTGCAGATTCACAAGATGAGATTAATTTAATAAAACCTTCACCAACACCATTAAAAATAGCATGTAAAGCCTTATTATTATAACCAGACAGTTTTTCATCTTCAGTGGTCCAACTGAGTTCAGATTTTACCTGAGTATTACCTTTTTCATCATTTTCAGTAGGTTGAGACCAACCTGTAAGAATAGCTCTCCATGCTTTCTCATCTTGCGATTTGATGAAAGCTCTCATCCTGACCTTCCAATAAGGATAATTCGACTCATTCAATAGAGGAGGTCTAGAGATGGAACTTCCTTCTGCAAACAAAGACATCTCACACAAAACAAGTTAAACGGAATAACCTCAAGATCTCACTAAGAATTTAGTGACTTGCTCTGATACCAATTGAAATTCCGTATTTTAATATTCCCAGTTTGATTATTTAATTAAATGATTAATTAAATGCGGAATAATAAAACTGGTACTGAAAACAGTTTTCTGTAGTTACAGAATGCAACTCCGTAACTCCGTAGAAACCCTTAAAAACAAACGAGGCATAAAAGTAAAAACACACAAGATTTTTGTACGTGGTTTCAACAATCCTTTCAGATTGTTACTAGTCCACGGGCCACGCCCGAGAGATAAGATTCATTAGATCGGTATCAAAAATACAAAGTAATTGACTTATGCATAAATAGACTCCCTCTTATTGTATGCCGCAAGCTTGATGTATTCCACCTACTAACCGAATCTTGATAAAACTCCAAGTGCTCGAACTCCCTTCGATCACCTTGAAGAGTGCTTGAATCCTCCCGATTCAAGGCTTAAAGGCTATCTCCCGAAAGCCTATACAACCATCTCCCGAAGGTTGTGTGCTTGTATCCTCCCGATGCAAGACTTCAAAAGCAATCTCCCGAAAGCTTGTAAATACCCTTCTCCCGAAGGTGCACTGATGTTCTTCTTCGTTGTAGACTTGAATACAGACTCGAGACAATACAAACAACAAATAAACAGAGTAAGAGTAGAACAACTCTTCTCTACAAATCAAAGACTCTCTTTTCTAAAGATATGAATGAAATTCAAAGATACAAGAGAGGTACCAAGAGAGGTACTAAACAAAGACACTCTTTCCTTAAGATATGAAAGCAATTCTAAGTGTATGAAAGAGATACAAAACCTAGCAGCTATAAGATGTATTTATAATGAATATACATCTCATAGACAGCTTACATTCGGTCTGAACAAGACCTCAACCCACTAGAAACTTCCCTAAAATAATTCTTCAATCAGTCCAGGAATTTCCGTTTCTGTACATACAGAATCGTGGGCAGTAACTACAACTTTCCTTTTATAGAAAAGGAAAGTCTAGCTCCGGTTTTCTCTTCAAGAAACCTGATCTTAGAAAATGGGAAACTCAACACAAGATCAGAATAACAGCTGGTTAGCAAAGAATCAATGTGTAATCAAAACTTACCATTTTTACCTCAATTTCCATAAATAGGAAAGCTAGTCAACTTTCCTTCCAAGTTTAGATTTACACAAATATGGAAACCATATCAATAAATGCCAGCCGAAATATGCAATAAATAATAAAATATTTTTGTCAATTAAATATGCCAAAAATGGAATTAACAAATTTATTAGCTAACTCTTCAGAATCCGCCTCTATAATTCTAATTGGAAGGGAAACCACACTGCAGCAAGGAAGAGCACTAAGTAGGGATGCACATTTTCCCCACGGGGATAGTGCCCCGCGGGGACCCGCCCCTAATGGGGCGGGGATTCCCCGTCTAAATGGGGAACAGGGCGGAGACGGGGATTAAATTTTGTCCCCGAATGTTAAACGGGGCGGGGACAGGGATGACACTCCCTGCCCCGACGGGGACCCGTTTAATTTATTAATTATTTTTTATTAATATTTTATATTTTATAAATGCGTTTGTATTTTTTTTTTAGTATATTAATATCATTTTTACAATTTTTGAAGTTGTGTTTATGTATAATAATTACTACATTGAATAGTAAATAATATGTAATATTTTATCTTTTATGTAATTTAATAATTTTATACATTTAATTTTTTAAAATAATTTTTTTTTTTTTTTTTACAATAGGGGATTTCCCGCCCCGTCCCCGCTCCATTAGGGGATTCCCCGCCCCGTCCCCGATAGAAAATAAGCGGGGATGGGGATTAAAATCCTTAATGGGGATGGGGACGGGAGAGCACTCCCCGCTAATTCCTCGCCCGTGTGCATCCCTAGCACTAAGCAAAGCTTGTCCTTATGATATAAAGGGTCGGGGTACCCCAATAAAGGTCTGCAAAGCTCGCCAACAACATTACCTACATTGCTTGTAACTATCGCACCTTGACCACTAGTATTGACTGAGTATTCATAGCTGCATCAATATTTTATTTAAAAGTTCCATTGTTGAGACACTGTCTAATAGCACCATTACAAGATGAAACAAGAACATAACCATCAAGTCTTCTAATCCATGCTTGTTTGTAGTCCTGCAAAGACTCCCATGATCCAATTAAACAACCTGTTATGATGTATTATTGCGTTGCCAAAAAGAACAACATTCCTATCATTCCAAACAGCCTACAATAATCTGATGCAATCCTCAAACGAATCTGTATTGAAAGTTTGAAAAGCTTGGAACAAAAAGTCAGCAACTTATACATATTTATTTCGTTTATAAAAAGTATTAAAAATGAAAAAAATTTCAAACCTTTTAATGCAAGACATGTGACACTGTCTCCCTATCAGCCCTATAAGAAACAATGCAAGAAAGCATAAATATTGACTTTTTCTATATAAATATTTTATTTATTTTTGCAAAAATGAACATCTATTGTAATTTTGTTATAAATATTAATAATTATGTGGATGTCAAAATCTTTTATTTATTACCATGAATTGTAATGAACATTCCTCTTTTCTTTAGTTTCCCTTTTTCTTAGTTTCTTAATATCTCACTCTTGTATTTGTATAAATAGGGGTTCACCCCATTAGAATAAACAACTCAGAAATTCTTGTAACGCCCCAATATTTTGCCTTATTTTACAAAAATACTATTTTCATGCATAATTTGAAAAGATAAAAAAAATAATTTAAATACAACAGTGGATTTTAAAAAAAAATCAAAATGCAACAGAGAAGGATCCTTCATTTGTAAAACAAGATACAGTAAGTAAATAATTTTAAATAATGCATTTCCACTGTGTTAGATTTATCAACTGCTTAAAATAAAACTAAGGCACCACCGGCATTCTAGATCGTTTGTCCGCCCGTAGCCGCTCACAGTATACGTACCAGAACTGACCCTGCTCACTATACATACTTCCCTGTCTAATACCTGTAGGGGGAAAGTAAGGGGGGTGAGCTAAAAGCTCAGTAAGGAAATGCTTATCAAACAATACCATATAATATCACACATACCATTAATGTATTTATTAAGTTTTAGCAATATCATACATGCTCTTTTATAACTATAACCAAATAACTGTACATATGGAAACCTTTATCATACAAGTCTATACTATTTGTTCACACCGTACACATATACAGAGATCATAACTCCAATATCATACTCATAACATAATCATATCAATACTATAGATAATAATAACATTATCACAACATTGGCATATCATAGCCATTACTTACATAACCCGGGCCTAGCCTGACCCTACAATATCCTGGGCCTAATCTGCCCATATAATAACATGGGCCTATGCAGCCCTACCATTGTTATAGGATAGGGTATCTTTATATTCAACAGTAACATCACTGTATCATACCCACCATAACAATCTCATACACGACTCAGTAAAATGTAGGGTAGGGTATCTCTACATTCAACGGCCTTATCCCGTATCATACCCCACCATGGTCCCTCACTTTACCTGAGACGTTAGCATACAACATATAACATACAACATAAACCATACACCATACAACATACAATACACAACATACAACATACAACATATACAAATCATACAACCATAATCTATGTATCAATTCACAAACTCATATTGTGTCCATACCACACATTCTCAGTACCATATACATATTCATAAAAACAAATCATAAGTCATATTTCAATACATAAAGAATTTAAATTTATGTAGATAAACACATACAAAACTATCTAATTTCCTTACCTCAATTCCCGCTGCTTAAACTTGTTATCTCGTCACTACTACCTATAATAACACATGGGTCAAGGCCCTAACATTAAAATTCACACTCTTACAGTACAGCAGAAAGAATACTATTTTTGACCAATAACTACACGAATTCAGTAAAAGTTTCCTTCATAAAAATTATAGGAAATTCAATTATCTTTCCAACGATATATAGATCATTAAAAATGGATTAAAACTGAGGGAGTTATGATAGTTTTACTGAAACTATTTCTGAGAAGGAATATGGAGTAACGAATCACAGGAGACATCGGAAATACAAAGTTTTGATACTGAAATATTCCAAATCAGAGAATACTCTCCTCATAAAAGTTTTAGAAAATCAAATTCCCTTTCTAATGACACTAAAATCTTTAAAATCGGAGTTATAACGTAAGAGATATAGATATTATACCGAAACAGTTTTCTAGAAATCCTGAAACAAATGGATTTCGAACTACAGCAATAAAACAATAATTTTGACTTAGAATAATCAATAATTAGTGAATGGTTTCTTCATAAAACATTTGGAAAATTGAATTATCTCTTCAACAGTACCAAGATCGCTAGAATCGGATCATTATTCAGAGAGATATTCGGATTTTACTGAAACAACTTATATAGAAAATATGAAAAACGATTTACAACAAACATCGTAAAAATACTAATTTTTGACATAGATAAATTTCTGATTCAGTAAAACCTTTCTTCATAAGAATTATAGGAAATTTAATAAGCTTTCTATAGACACCAAGATTGCGAGAATCAGATGAGTATTTAAAGAGATATGACAGTTTTACTGAGACATGTTTCATTCTGAAAAATAAGAAAAGGAGACCTACGAAAATTCTCCTATTGTGATCAATAAATAAGTAATTGTAGAGTTTCTTACCTCAAATACATCAAGCTACTTGGATCGATAGACATAAGATGATGGTGATCAAAGATGAGAGTGAAGAGTGGTATAGATTTGGCTAAGGATGTAATGGAAAGATGACTTGAAAATTTTTAGGGTTAGTCTTGCTCAGATAGGTGGGAAGAATAGAATGATATAATTTTAGGGTTAATGAAACCTATACTATTCTGACTCTTTTTAATAATAATAATATTAACATAATAACAATAATAATATGATAAATTATTAAATAAACAAATATCTAACTTTTAAATTTAAATTGTAAGTCTCAATCTCGTAACTTTAGGGCTTAGTTTTGACCTAGAAAAATTACGAATTCTGATATAGTTATTTCTACAAAATTTATAGATCTTTAAATTATCTTTCCAACGCCACTGAAATCACCTCAATCCGAGCTCTAGAACTCCAGATATGATCATTTTAGTAAAACAGTTTTTAATCCTGCGAATTTATCCAAACCTACGAATTTTTAACATTAATTAATTAAACTCACTAAATATATTATAAAACCCTAATGGACCTTCATATTGGGCTTTAATTAAACGATTACTTACTCTGTAAAAATACCATAATATTTTACTTTTGTAGTTAATACAACTTTAACTCTCTCTAGAAAATTGGTACAACTACTCTAAGCAATAATATCAACTCACTAACAACACAAAGAAACAAGATAATTATCCTCGCTCAATTAATATCCAAAAAAAAAAAAAATTAAATACTATTATAATCTGGATATTACATTCTACCCTCCTTAAAAAAAATTTCGTCCTCGAAATTTAACTTACCAACACTCGGGGTGTTGAGTCGTCATGTCTTTCACCACTTACTGCATTACCTCATTATCTACCATATATATGGACCCAATAAACATGCATTTAACCTATGTCTTATCGGTCAATCCATAACACATAAAATATGCACAACTTAATTAAGTATTATTATTTCTCTATACATTACTTAAATACCAAAATGTACTCCATCATAATAACTTACATATACATGCTTTAAATACTAAGTTTTGCAATCACATGCTCGTAATATATGAAAAGTTTTTCTTTCTCTTATGATCATCCTTACATGCCATTAAGAGTGAAACTATTTATTCTTCTATGAGCATCCTTACATGCCATTTAAAGTAACACTAGTTATTCTCTAAATGAACATCCTTACATGTCACTTGAGAACACATTATACAATACAAAATAACAAACACAAAGAGTAGGGTAGAAGACCTTATGCAAACTTGTCTTTAATCATTCCCATTCTTTAGTTGAATGTTATTACCTATAAAAATCTTACTTCTCTACTTGATTTTCTACTATAAGGCTACAATGTCATTCTTTCAATTTCATAGGTGTTACCCACTCATCGATAGACACTTGTTCCATGACACTTGGAAATAACATTTAAGCTCTTTGAAAGGTCTTCTATATATAAATATTTAATGATCCATTTCGACCACCTTTTTGTCTAACATTCACCTCTTGATATCCTTTATCCATGTATTCATTGCACTTGTCACGCCTTCCCATTTTCCTAGGTAACCACTGTCGGTTCCTTTTGTAGTCTCTTTCTTGTATCACTATATTGTATTTTCTTTGCTAATCTCTCCTATGGTGCTTGGTCCTCCATTACCCCCTTCAATCAAGTTGACTTGATTATGAGATTAGCTAGTTTTCTATACTAACTTTTATCTACTTTGGTATTATCTTGCTATAGTGGTGAACTTTGAATCTGTAATGCCGATAGATTCTGATAGTTATGTTCAATGATTGCTTCTTCTAATATACTAGCCATCTAAGGTATCACATAATTTCATACTTATCATAGCATTGATTATTCCAGCCATATTCATATCCTATATATATTGTAGCCTTCTTTAATTCACCAAAAAAAAAATATATATCTCAACTTCTTAATTGTACCTCTAAATCTTCCAAATCTCTTAAACATACATTCCAATACTGATTATTTACTTAAGACTATAACATATATGTATTAAAACATAGAAAGCACACTAATAACCCATTTAAAATAAGTTCAATCCTACCATAGCTTATCGTAGCCCAACTATTTATTATTTGTTGACTTTTAACAATAAGTCAACCATACCAATCTCATAATGTATTGATCATCCAAGTTATCAGGGTAAGGATACTATATATATAATTTGCAAACTATGCCGAACAGACCTTACTCTGTCCATCACTATTATACCTCCTATATCCCTACTTGTATTTGATTTATTACTGGAGACTCACTATTTATAATTCCTTAGTCAGGAATTTTTTTATTCTTACTTCCCATACTACCTTTAAGCACAAGTCAATAATTCGTTCAAGCGTCTCATTTTACATCCAAACGCCACCAAATTATCAATACCTATCTTGTTTTTTTTTCTTCTTCTAACTTTTGCACTTTCAATTGGACAAGACTTAGTAGTGTGCAATAAGTTAGTTATTGTCAGCTTGAGAGAGTCCTTCCAAAGATCTCTATTACTGGCTTTTTAGATTGAGAAAAATATCTAATATTATTTTTTTTTTTTTTTTTTTTTTTTTGCTCTTAACAATTTTAGCTTTTGAAAAATCCATAGTCATTTTCTTCTCGGGCATTATAGGACCTAGAAACACCATCTCTTTTCAGCAGGGCTGAACTTTGTGAGTTTTCCTCTTAGTTTCTCATTAGATGACACTCCAACATACTTATACTATTGCCCATAATATAAGTCGTAATTGGATTGTAGTATCCTTTGCTTACGTTGTGCCTTGAATTCCTTTATGTTGCATGAGTGTATTTTCTAATCCCAACACTTATCAAAAACTTGTATAGTCCTTGACATGCCATGACATTCTTCAATATATGTTACTTTGGTCCTAATTGTGTCTCACTTTTCTCCTGTCTCTAAGTGAGGCTTTCCTAACATTTTCTCATTGAGCTATACTCCACACCATTGTTGTTGTATCAGTGAGTATTTGGAATCTAGGGATGTCACCCTTGAATGCTAATTCCTCCTCTTTCTCAAGTTTTGAATTTGCGATCTACTCTCTATAGTTGTTTGTTGTACACCCGCCACAAAGCTGCATCCACAATCTCTTAGTTGTGTAGTTGTGATCAATTCCGAGTAGTCACCCTCTTAGTTGTCTCTCATTCATGTTGTACCCAAATTGTTAGCCGTGCCTGAACCTTTTTTTGTCTTTCTCCTTTGAAAATGTCTCTGTCGAAACCATACACATTTTTCTCTGTTATCTCCTCCACCAAGTAGATGACCTTGAGTTTAAAGTTTACAACTTTCCTTCGGTAATCTAATATTTGTTGATGCTCTGCTTATCTCTTAGTGTTTAAGATACCTTCATAAGTTATTACCTCTAGTAATTTTATCATGTCTCTTTCTAACTTCTCATTTTGGATTCTATTCAGCACACCGCACTCCTTTCTATATGATGGCATCGTCCTCTCCTGACTCATTTCTATAACATACTTATCTCCAATGTCTTTGCATACAGTACTCATACTTCTTACCATCTAACTTAAGAGTGTGTAACTTATAGAATATCCAACAAGATAGTACCTTCTCCTTAATGATCTATTATTTCATCCTTCTTAATAAGTAGGTTTCGTAAATTATACTGTCCCAGTCTGGTATAGCGTCTACTATTCTAAGTCATCCCTACTTCCTATATGTTGGGCTTCCATTCATGGCTAGGTGTAGAGACCGCTTCTTCAACCATTCATAGATAGGTGAAAATATATGCGTCGGTACTTAGTTGGCTATTGGTACATTTCATTATGTGCTTCAAGTTCCACTACTAGTGTTGGTGATATTTTGCCGAGTCTGTGAAAACTCTTCAACAAATTGTCTTAGTCATGCTCGTAGTCCTTCCAATACCTCTATTAGATCGTTAGCCTTAACTATTATTGGGTTCTCTGGAACATCAACCATCTGTGGATCAGCGGAACACACATCCTTAGCCCCCACCTCTATTGGTCGTTCCTTTCACATTGATTCTAACTGATCTTCTAGTTTCATGTTTACAAGAAAGGTTGATTTAAAAGAAACAAAAGAGTTCAATTATTGGAAGAGAAGATTCTATGTACATATCTAAACTTAATGTTGTCAAGCTTAACTAGTAATATTCTATTTATCAAATAAAGTCTTATGAACTCCTAATATAATTTATTCTAAATTTTCAAGAAAGGAACACGGTCCTTCCTAGTTCAATTCAAGACAATAAAGAAATATAAACCTATACATCTTCTTCCTAAAAAGTGTAATCAATCATAAGAGATAGAGGGTACTATTGATGTCTCTAAGCACCACCTAAGATGAGGCTCTAATTATATGTATCACATATAAGACTATTAATGGCAATACCAAGAAAATTAAAACTAACACTTACATAATAGTGAGAGGGATCTTTTTCAGTCTTCTGTATGTATACCGTGAGTATCCTTCGGGCTAACGGACGATCGGCTCTGATACCAACTGTAACGCCCCAATATTTTGCCTTATTTTACAAAAATACTATTTTCATGCATAATTTGAAAAGATAAAAAAATAATTTAAATACAACAGTGGATTTTAAAAAAAATCAAAATGCAACAGAGAAGGATCCTTCATTTGTAAAACAAGATACAGTAAGTAAATAATTTTAAATAATGCATTTCCACTGTGTTAGATTTATCAACTGCTTAAAATAAAACTAAGGCACCACCGACATTCTAGATCGTTTGTCCGCCCGTAGCCGCTCACAGTATACGTACCAGAACTGACCCTGCTCACTATACATACTTCCCTGTCTAATACCTGTAGGGGGAAAGTAAGGGGGTGAGCTAAAAGCTCAGTAAGGAAATGCTTATCAAACAATACCATATAATATCACACATACCATTAATGTATTTATTAAGTTTTAGCAATATCATACATGCTCTTTTATAACTATAACCAAATAACTGTACATATGGAAACCTTTATCATACAAGTCTATACTATTTGTTCACACCGTACACATATACAGAGATCATAACTCCAATATCATACTCATAACATAATCATATCAATACTATAGATAATAATAACATTATCACAACATTGGCATATCATAGCCATTACTTACATAACCCGGGCCTAGCCTGACCCTACAATATCCCTGGGCCTAATCTCGCCCATATAATAACATGGGCCTATGCAGCCCTACCATTGTTATAGGATAGGGTATCTTTATATTCAACAGTAACATCACTGTATCATACCCACCATAACAATCTCATACACGACTCAGTAAAATGTAGGGTAGGGTATCTCTACATTCAACGGCCTTATCCCGTATCATACCCCACCATGGTCCCTCACTTTACCTGAGACGTTAGCATACAACATATAACATACAACATAAACCATACACCATACAACATACAATACACAACATACAACATACAACATATACAAGTCATACAACCATAATCTATGTATCAATTCACAAACTCATATTGTGTCCATACCACACATTCTCAGTACCATATACATATTCATAAAAACAAATCATAAGTCATATTTCAATACATAAAGAATTTAAATTTATGTAGATAAACACATACAAAACTATCTAATTTCCTTACCTCAATTCCCGCTGCTTAAACTTGTTATCTCGTCACTACTACCTATAATAACACATGGGTCAAGGCCCTAACATTAAAATTCACACTCTTACAGTACAGCAGAAAGAATACTATTTTTGACCAATAACTACACGAATTCAGTAAAAGTTTCCTTCATAAAAATTATAGGAAATTCAATTATCTTTCCAACGATATATAGATCATTAAAAATGGATTAAAACTGAGGGAGTTATGATAGTTTTACTGAAACTATTTCTGAGAAGGAATATGGAGTAACGAATCACAGGAGACATCGGAAATACAAAGTTTTGATACTGAAATATTCCAAATCAGAGAATACTCTCCTCATAAAAGTTTTAGAAAATCAAATTCCCTTTCTAATGACACTAAAATCTTTAAAATCGGAGTTATAACGTAAGAGATATAGATATTATACCGAAACAGTTTTCTAGAAATCCTGAAACAAATGGATTTCGAACTACAGCAATAAAACAATAATTTTGACTTAGAATAATCAATAATTAGTGAATGGTTTCTTCATAAAACATTTGGAAAATTGAATTATCTCTTCAACAGTACCAAGATCGCTAGAATCGGATCATTATTCAGAGAGATATTCGGATTTTACTGAAACAACTTATATAGAAAATATGAAAAACGATTTACAACAAACATCGTAAAAATACTAATTTTTGACATAGATAAATTTCGATTCAGTAAAACCTTTCTTCATAAGAATTATAGGAAATTTAATAAGCTTTCTATAGACACCAAGATTGCGAGAATCAGATGAGTATTTAAAGAGATATGACAGTTTTACTGAGACATGTTTCATTCTGAAAAATAAGAAAAGGAGACCTACGAAAATTCTCCTATTGTGATCAATAAATAAGTAATTGTAGAGTTTCTTACCTCAAATACATCAAGCTACTTGGATCGATAGACATAAGATGATGGTGATCAAAGATGAGAGTGAAGAGTGGTATAGATTTGGCTAAGGATGTAATGGAAAGATGACTTGAAAATTTTTAGGGTTAGTCTTGCTCAGATAGGTGGGAAGAATAGAATGATATAATTTTAGGGTTAATGAAACCTATACTATTCTGACTCTTTTTAATAATAATAATATTAACATAATAACAATAATAATATGATAAATTATTAAATAAACAAATATCTAACTTTTAAATTTAAATTGTAAGTCTCAATCTCGTAACTTTAGGGCTTAGTTTTGACCTAGAAAAATTACGAATTCTGATATAGTTATTTCTACAAAATTTATAGATCTTTAAATTATCTTTCCAACGCCACTGAAATCACCTCAATCCGAGCTCTAGAACTCCAGATATGATCATTTTAGTAAAACAGTTTTTAATCCTGCGAATTTATCCAAACCTACGAATTTTTAACATTAATTAATTAAACTCACTAAATATATTATAAAACCCTAATGGACCTTCATATTGGGCTTTAATTAAACGATTACTTACTCTGTAAAAATACCATAATATTTTACTTTTGTAGTTAATACAACTTTAACTCTCTCTAGAAAATTGGTACAACTACTCTAAGCAATAATATCAACTCACTAACAACACAAAGAAACAAGATAATTATCCTCGCTCAATTAATATCCAAAAAAAAAAAAAATTAAATACTATTATAATCTGGATATTACAATTCTCATTCACTTTCTCTTTCTCTCTTCATCTTCTTCTTCTTTCTTCTCATCTACTTTATATTATTTTATAACACGTTATCAGCACGAGTCTCTGCCCAAGCTTCAAGCATGAGTCTCTGCCCAAGCTTCAAGCATGAGTCTCTGCCCAAGCTTCAAGCATGAGTCTCTGCCCAAGCTTCAAGCATGAGTCTCTGCCTAAGATCCAATGTAAGTATTTTGTTAAAGTTCTTGAATTGTTTCAAAGTCACGATACACTAAATATATATTTATATATACTAGGTTGAAGTTACGTACTATGTACGTATACTTAGTTATATTTTAGTTATTCTTTTCAAATCATATATTATAATTTTTAATTATTATAATATACAATAATATTGATAATTTAATTAAATAAATAATGTTATTTTAAAAAGCAAATAAATATTTAATATAAAGTAAATAAAAAGAACATAATGATATATTAAAATAAAAACAATGTGTAGAGTTTTAGAAATAAACTCTTAATTCTTGTATATAATTTCAAATAATTATAAGATGTGTTTCTAATGTTTTGTCGATTTAGTGACTTAAATATTAGTCTTAGTAGCCTTGTTGGATAAATCAACAACCACTGAGTGTTGTGATATTTTGTTATTATAATGAAATAATTATCAATAAATAAAAAACATTTTACTTGGTGGCAAATTAAACATGAAATTTAAAATACATATACACATGTAGAGAAAGATAGTTACTTGGTGGCAAGAGGCAGACTCTTCTTCAAGTTGATTTCTCATGTGCTTAACATTTTACTTGAAGATTGAGGTGGATTGCTTTACATCAAACTTGAGAAGAAGAAAGATAATGCTAAGACCAATCAGATGAGAATAAAATTAGTATAAGCTACTGAATCCAAGTCATTTTTTTTCAATTTCAACAATATAAACAACGCTAGTCTTAGTTTCAAGAGTTACTTAGCAAATTTATATAGCTACAAATACTATTGTAGGTATATACACATCAGCAAGTTCAATACTCAACACAATCGCTAATATAAGTTCACAATTCTTTCAGAGTTATTTAATGTTCCTAGTTTTTATTTTAAAAAAATATTATAGTTTTAGGAATCCCATATTTCATCTTTTTTATTTTTTCGTGGTAGTGGTGGCAAATTCATCTCTATTGCTCTTAGAAGGTGATTCAAGTTTTCCTATATTATAGTAGCAAACTATTTGATTTCTATTGGATCTTTTAATTCGAAACTACCATTTTGCACTATAATGACTCTGCAACTTTCAAACAAAGATAGTTTCTGTGAGTTTTACTTGTATTTGTAGGATTTGTTTTCATTATCCTAAATTGAGAATATGAATGAATATAATACTCCTATTTATTTTAATCGTCAAAATCAAAATCATAATAAAAAATAAAACTAAAATGAAAGCATGATCTTTCATAATTAGATATGATACAACAACATTCCATAATCATAACCCAATATAACAATGAAAATTATTCATTCATTCATAATTCTTAAAATATAATAACAAAATACGAACCACACCAAGGTAGAAGAGGCTGGTAGTTACTTCATCTTCACCTTGTAATTAAGAAAGCCCCCTTGAGTACATGCTATAATCTTCAATCTCTGACTTTTGGTGTGGTATTCTACAATATCAGAAACTTAGAATATCAATAATACCAGTACAATTCACAACTATAATACATCAATTATTTGAACTTCTAGGCTAATCTTCATCTCATACATTTTCTACTTATAATTAATGAATATTAGTTAAACAATTCACTTACGTACACAACTTCAGTTTTCCACCACTATTTGAGAATTTAGAGCAAATCTTAGACAAGTGAAACTTTATTAGTCGAATCATATTATGTTGTAGCTTCTCCAACATATAAAATTAGATTATTAGCACAAGAGAGAAAATCAGCACAAATATAAAATCCAAAAAAAAACATTACCTTGGTTGTAACAAAGATGAAGAATCGTCCTTGAAGATGAAGTGAAGGCCTTTCTTGACAAATATCAAGAAATCAATAAAAGATCTTATTAGAATTCATAAAACAGTGAGGTAGCTAGCTTAAGAAAATGAAGTCTAGAAATTTACCAAACATAAATAAAAGCAAAACAAATGCAGAAACTTAAGTCAATCAAATACTTAATTAGACAACAAATAATCCTGTGCAAACAAGAAGAAATTTATCTAGCGGAGCATGGGCAATGTTAAATCCACCTAATAAAAAGGAAGCTCCCCCAACTCGTCATCGCCTACATTGTTTGACGTGTTTGCATTGAAGATTGATGAATTGGAGGTCGCAGACTCGTCAATTGGATCCCAGAGTCTTGCGGAATCTTATCAAGGACCACGACGAGTAGTCATCGTTGCAAGGCAAATTGGGGAGTGCTTTTCTAGATTAAGATCCACATTCAATTAGAAAAATGAAAATTGAGCTCTGTTGTAAAACCATGGCTATGGGTTCTCCCTCAGGCCTTTGCTCCAGAGAGAGAATAAGAAAAATGGCTGCATAATTGATTCATAATTTTTCTAAATTTGTTTTCTTGCTTCAGGTAAATTCGATCCGATTTCCCCTCGTTTGAGGTTTGACTGAGAAAAACGTTAAAGCTAGGTTAACGCTGTTAACTTCAATAGTTATAGATTTTTCTAAATTTGTTTTCTTGCTTCACGTAAATTCTAGGTTTGTTAGAGAGATATGTGGTTAAGATAATTTTTTTAATTTAAAAAGAGATTATTAATATTTAAAAGATTGTTTAATTTTTTGGGTTTAATTATTGGGTTTATTTGTTAACGGGAGATCAAACCTAATCGTTAAATTTAACAGAATATTCTTTTTATTTTTAAGTATATTCTGTTAAACCAAGAAATGCCGTTAGATAGGCACTTTTAATATATAAAGATAAAGATATTCATCTGACTGAAACAATTTCAATGATTTTTTTTATTTTATTTTTATCTATATATCTATATATTATTGTATGTATATGTTTTTATATATTTATTATTGATTTCATATATATATATATATATAATATTCTTATCATTCATAATATTTACAATATATGTGTGCCTATGATATGATAGAGAAAATCTATATAAATTATACATATATCCAAAAGATTATGTATTATCGATAAAATATTGCATATATCCTAAAGATTATGCATCATCGATAAAATATTACATATATCCTGAAGATTATGCATCATCGATAAAAAATTGTATATATCCTGAAGATTATGCATCCTCGATAATATTGCATATATCCTGATGATTATGCGTCCTCAATAAAATCTTGCATATATCCTGAAAATTATGCAAACGTAATATTCATTATATAGTTGATGGATATATAATGAAAGAGATGAATACATATTTATATATATGTTCTTGTATTCTTTGAGGACAATGAAAAGTAATCTAATATCGATATACATTTTGACAAACATTTCCTGAAGTAAATGTTTTATATTTGTCAAAAAAAAATGATTGTATTTATGTGAATACAACTAAAGAATCATTAAAAATGATTATTATTGATGCAATTTTATAGTGGGTTTTGAATACCTAAAAAGAATATTAAGAAAATTGCATTGAAACATCAAAGTATAAGAATAACAGTGAGCATGACTAATATTATTTAAATACATGAGACATGTACTTATTGTTCATCATTCCCTGCAGAGAATGATACGAATTGAATTCAACTACTTTTAAAGATTGTTTGTATTAGTCATGTTACTATACATTGTTATTACTTGCAATGTTGAAAATTATTGCATGTGACATATATTAAAGATCAAATTTTGCATACATCTTGGAGATTATGCAAAAATTGTATTCATATATTCTTTGAAATATTGTTAAAGAAATTGTTGAGTAATTTCTTTTTATATATGAACAAGTAATAAATTTTTAAGAAATTTATAATAATGTTCTACTTGTTCAACGTCATTCCCCGAAGTGAATGTAATGATTTTAAATAATCAATGGCATTGTTTGCTACTCAAATATTTCCAGAAGAAATTGGAAACAACCAAAAGATGAAATACCACACACAATCAAAGTGCATGAAATCTATATATCATGTGTGGGATTGAATAATAGTAGTCGCGTACCTGTAGTACGGACACACTTATAATCAAGATAAAAGTATATTTGATTATTGAATAAGTGTGAATTGTACAAATTGATTGTACATTTAGAATATTTAAATATCATTCCCTGAAGAGAATGAATAGACATGAAATTCTATTTCAAAGAATATAGATTTCACATATATTGGCAATGCCAAAAGCAAATTAATATATACATATTTTATTATTTCTTGAAATCAACAGTTTCAAACTATTGTTAGTACAGGATATGTATATATATAGTTACTATATAATTCAGTTTGCATATTCCCAGAAGTGAATATATAACTTACTAACATTTGTTAGTGATCCAATATAATCAAAGTGATAAAGAATCACAAAATGATTATTTGAAAAGCTTCCTGAAGAAGTCTTACATACAATTGCTACTTGGAGTAGTAAAATATATTTGTATGTACCTAGATGTATAACTTTTATCTAGTTATGAAAGTAATAAGAAATAGCTTATTGTATGTACTGGTTGTACATTTAAATATATAATATATCAAGTCATGATAATTAGACTAATGAATAGTCTATTAATAAATTAGACGACTTGTTAAAAAGATACCAGGAAAAATAAATGATATATTATGGTTATATCTATTTAACCATTACAATAACATGATGAAGTTGTCATGTATCTTTTAAATTATACACATCATTGAATTGATGATAGTGATTCATGAAGAAATATAAAGCTTGATAAACATAATAGTGACTCCTGAAGAGTGTATATGTTTTGGAGAATAATATAATTATATTATTCGTGTATATAAAAATGAAACTTTTTATGATTACTTATATGTTGTAGTGATTTTACATTACCTTGTGAAAGTTTCATTGAAATACAAATTATAGTGAACCTGAACTTCATGAATTGAATTATTTTGACATATGCAATAAATTGTCAAAGAATTTGACTAAATTTTGTTGAAGAACCAGAATATTCTTCTCATTGTTAATTTATAAGGCTCAAAAGAAGAATGTGCATATATTTGCACATAGAAAATATTTAAATTATATTTCTTTAACAATCTTGAGCCATTGTTAGATTTTTATTGCACAGTTTCTTATCGATGTGATAAGATTATATGATCATGCATTTACAAAATGTGTAAATTTATGTATTTCTAATTATACACGTATGACTCATTCTTAGAAATGAATTAAGTTCATAAGTATTGAACTTGAAACTAAAGTTTATTGAACCTAAAGCTCAATGTCATATAGTATATATGAGTTTAAACAGATATTGATTCATTGTGATATATTGAAATCCCTACAGGTGTATTAATATTATTAGATATCACAATTTCTTAAAATTCTCTCGATCAGGGGGAGAGAAGCAAAAATAATCCTTGCACAAAGTATAAGAACGATATAGTTCAAAATGATATATACCAACTGCAAATCAATATTACTCAAAGTTGAGATAGAATGAGTTGAAAACGCCTGAAGCGTAAATGAACAATATAGAAATTATTAGTAAATGTTCATTTGATTTGCCCTGAAGTTGTTAAATCTAGAGGTACTCATGAAGATACCTTAATGTTATAAAGTATTAAAATGATAACCGTGATGAAAACGGTACTCGAAGAGACTCCCAAGAGAAGCTAGACATAACACATTTAATCATAATTGAATCCCTGAAGTGATTCGTTATAGGTACCTATAAATGATAAACATATTTGAAAATGTATAATTTAAAGAGATCTCTATAAGTTATGTCAATATGGGAGGAAATTATCATTTATTGAAATTTTTGTCGACAATAAATATTGAATGTGTGCATATGCAATAAACTAACATGAGATAGCAAGGATCATTGTATTAGATTTGTCGAGAATTATCGACATACATTTTGATTTTTGGCCAAAATATTATGACGCAATCCAGGCAAATTTACTCACATAAAGTGAAGTAAGACCTGTAGGGTGTGCAAATAAATATTTCTAATGAGAAATTTGCATATATGTATTTGTACATAATGAATTGTTGTACAAAGTTTGCATAGACATGAGATTGATTGAAGTAAGGCTTAAATATTGAGAAAATATAATCATGATTTGATTATAGCCTGGAATATATTTTATGAGGATTTATAAGCGTCACATAAAAGTTGCAACAAAAGATTATTTATTTGGAGCTCCTAATATAGTGAGAATTTGAAATAAGCCTTATCTAAAAATTCTAGAAGAATTTAATACATGTCTTAAGTGATATAAATTCTAAGTCGCGCGCACTATATGACAAAGATCTTTGTATGAAATAAAGACATGTAAGTAAATTATTGTTTGAAAAATATGTATGGTTGTCTATGCAGTATAAATACGTAAATTATACGTTGTGATAGACTCTTGAAGAGTTTTTGATTAATTGAAGAACAAACTGTTATTTCTTTTGTATATCGAGAAATATTAAATGTATAAAGTTTGTTCATTAGTATTGAAGTCCTGAAGTACTTCATATGTATTAAGAATTATAAATATATGATCATTTGATATGAAAATTAAGATCATACAACAAGATGGAACAAATATATGGTATTGGAGTACCATCATTGTCACAAATGAAATTTATATTATCATTAATGTGTTATGTTCATATCTACTTGAAATGTTAAATTTTAGTATGAACAAGATTGTATATACACATGAATGATACAATTAGTTGGATAAAGATTAATGTTCCACGAACCCCTCATCTATAATTTAGAAGTCCATACATACTCTGTAAGAGATAGAAAATATATGATCAAAGATTATATATGGTGATATTTTAAAAGTGATAACAATAATCTTATGAGATATATTATCACCAAAAGAATTATGGATCATATGTGCATGAGGGGGAGACATATTCATGTTGCACTCTTTTTCCCTTAGTTCAGGTTTTGTCCCAATGGGTTTTCTTGGCAAGGTTTTTAACAAGGCAACTTACAAATAGTTATGAATATGAAATATATATTGTACTCTTTTTCCCTAGCTCAGATTTTGTCCCATTGGGTTTTTCTGGCAAGGTTTTTAACGAGGCAACTATAAATCATGTTAACATACTTGCATTTTATGAAGCAAGTAGAGAATGTGTGTGAGTGAGAACATTGACATAGCATATTCGGGAAACATATGGATTGCACTCAATAAAGAAGTATCAACCCAAGCAATTCTCTATGGATAATACTGCTTGCATCGTTCAACTAAAAGGAGGTACATTGAAAGAGATAGAGTTAGAACACATTCCACGAAATTCTTCTTTATACGCTTCAAGAAAATGCATATTGGTGTTCAACATATTCAATCAAGTGTCAATCTTACAAACTTATTCACAAAGTTATTACCAACATCAACATTTGAGAAGACGGCAGACAAGATCGAAATTCGTCGATTAGAAGATCTCCACAAATGCCTAAATGAGGGGGAGTTAGTTTACACTATACTCTTTTTCCTTTGATCAAGTTTTCAGCAAGATTTTTAATAAGGCAGTTATTATGGACATCCAAGGGGGAGTGTTATAAATATTAATAATTATGTGGATGTCCAAATCTTTTATTTGTTACCATGAATTGTAATGAACATTCATCTTTTCCTTAGTTTCCCTTTTTCTTAGTTTCTTAATATCTCACTCTTTTATTTGTATAAATAGGGGTTCACCCCATTGGAATAAACAACTCAGAAATTCTCATTCACTTTCTCTTTCTCTCTTCATCTTCTTCTTCTTTCCTCTCATCTACTTTATATTATTTTATAACAAATTTATTATTATTATTATCTTTTAACAATTTTCATATCATTTGTTTTTTTTTTTTTTAATTTTTGTGTATTAGAGAATAAAATTAAGCTTTATAATTTACTAGAGTATTAAATATGAGTGAACTTCTAATAGGTATTATTAGAAAAATTTGAATTTCAATACTTAATTTTGTTATCAAATTAAAATAAATCCTTAATTTATTAATTTTTACATTATATAGTTGAGATTGTTCTATCAGGCAAAGAGAGAAATAAAGAATAAAGTTGAGTTTGAGTTAGAGAGAAGGGGATTGTTATCCATGTTTCTGGATAGAAGACAAGTGTAATTTTAAGATAGTTTAGTTCAGTTACAAAAGGCCAGACCATAGGCTTAATCAAGATAATGGACTAGATCCATTAGTGAAGTCAAGCCATCCAAATGACAGATAGATGACTTGTACAAGCGAGATAAATATTCAGCATAGCCAGTCTCCAAATAGCATCAAATAGTGCTTTCAAAAGAGCAGTTAATGAGCCTCCAAATATAAAGCTTGGGATCTCACTCATTTGTTATGAAATCTCACAATATTAGGACTTTATTACAGGATCATTTTGACAATTAAATATTCTAAACGAGGAAATGAAGTAGTTATTAATCAAGCATTTATGTGTCTTTATTATCCACAAAGGTAAGACACGTTTTGATAACTATCAATATGATGCGGCATCCACGCCAGCAAAAGATCAATATCTCATGGGTCAAGCTTCACCAAATGAACCCAAAGTCAATTTTTGTATTTACCCCATCAGTGGGCAAGGTTGACATACGAGCAGGGGTGGAGCCACAGCCAAGAGAAGGGTGGCCATGGCCCCCCCAAATATTTCAAAATTACATTATATATATAAAATTATTTATCAAATAAAGTATATATATAAATAAAAAATTAATAATAAATAAACATACACAATATACATAAAAAGTTGATAACTTTCATCACTAAAGTAGAAGTTGGGATTTAGAATCTCCTCTAGTTTAGTATTAGATTATGTTAAAATTATTTTATTCATATAAATTTTTATTTATAAAAAAATTTACCACACTTAAAATTTAATTTGTGCCTTAAGTAGAAGTGTAGTAATATTTCCAATTTAGATAATATAAGTAGAAATTTGAATAATAGAGTACTTTTTGTTTTATTTTTATATTTTATTATAGATGATTTTCGACATAAGAAAAAAATCGTTTTAAATTTTAGTATTGCATATAAATATGTACTACAAAAATTTTATTTGATACTAAATTACAATTTGGCCCCCTAACATTTAAGTCTTGGCTCCGCCCCTGCATACGAAAACCATTGGAACATAAATATAAGAAAATTCATTCATGCAAAGGGATATAATCTCGAGATTTGAGAACTTAGGCAAGTTCTAGGGTTCAGAATCTTGACAAAACACTATGTAAATTAAATAAGCTTTTCCAACCATATAATAATATTTACTCGTGGATTAGTGTTTGTTAATACTCGAACCACGTAAAAATTATCGTCCAAATCTCTATATATTTTTTTTCTTTAACTTTATTATATTTCATATTGACTTTCAAAAATCTCGGTAAATATTTTGATACTTTCATTGAAAGCTAAAAAAAGATTTGATACAAAAGTTGTGAACTGCAACAATGGTAGCCACAAGAACCACAATCAACAAATCTAGTGTTCGTGATAGGGACACTCCCATGGATGATGTGATTCCCCCTACTGAGCATGCAAAGCAGGTATTGTAGGAGATACATCAAAAGTAACTAATCGTCCCACAAAGAAGACTCAATATAATGAAAAAATATATTGATGAAAATCACATCAATGAAGAAGGCAACCCAAAAGATTCAGATGATGATCCTAAAGATGACGATCCTGAAGGTGACGGTGACAATAAGGACGGGGAAGGGTATTACTATGAACTAGATCTCGAATTCATTTGAATGGCTAAAGAACTTACTAAAACCAAAAAGAAGTTGAGGGATCAAGAAGAATTGTCTTGTCAAATGCGAGAAACTCTAGCAAGATTGGAGGCCAGGGAATGTGGCTCCAGATGAAAACATTCCTGATGAACCTGCTCCTTAGGAAAATAATAATACAAAGAAAACAAATCCTACAAACCCTAGAACTTCTTATCACGCGAGGAACAAGGGAAAATGTGTCATGGGAGAACCTACAAAAAAGATTGCTCCAATTGCTCCACAGAATAACATGAATGCTGCCAACCAACCTATGCAGAAAAAGAAGGCAGCTAATGCTCCAGAGCAAGGCCACCCGATTGATCCGCAAGGTAAAGTTGCGCGAGGGGATAGGCCTAGTGCTCAGGTAGAAAGGCCTACCATTCGGGGATGGAAAAATTGTCCTAGAATTCTGTTAACTAGAGTGATGGATTAGACAAAGTTCACCAAATTCCAGAAGATAGTATGTAAACAACGGACCTTCAAGAACGCTTAAATGGAAAGAAAGATCGAGATAGAGGTGAGAAGGCAAGACCTCGCAAAAAAAAAATCTCAAAAATCACATCAATGGTAGAGTTTTTTGACATTCCTAGACGACAACACTAAATGTTTGGAAGACCAAATAGCTGAATTGACCAAGGTCACGAAACGTCTTGCCTGGAAGCAAAGTGGGGCCATATCTAACTCAGAAGAAGAAGATCCAAAACCATATTTCTTTTAATTTTTAATAATATTTAGATACTTCTACAATACACCCCTTAAAAGATATCTATCTATGCACCCCAATCTATTTAGGCATCTGAGAGAATTTTTTAGTTTAATTTTATTTCATGGTCATTTATGTTGTAGTTATTTAAGATATTATGTAAAATTTTGAGAGATTTAGAAAAATTTAACACGCCTAAAATAAGATTTAAACTATTTGTTGCACGAGAGAGTCTTTTATTTATAAGCGTGTGAAATCGATTGTTTGAACCCTATAATTGACGTGTTAAATTTTTTTAAAATTTTATAAGATGTCTTAAATAACTACAATGTAGACGACCATAAAAAAAAAATAGATAAAAATATTCTCCCAAATACCAAAATATATAAAAAGTGAATCAATAGACTCCTTTTAGAAAGGTGCATTACAGAATTTTTCTATTCTATTTATTTGAAAAAAAACATTACTATACTTAAAATTAAAACTTATAATTTTTTTTTATAAGTTTCATTTATACATAGCACTTATCTAATTACTAAAATTATAAGTTTAGTTGCTAGGTGTAATTTGAATTATAGTTAATATAGGGTGCTTCTACAATGCACTATATCAAAATAGGTGTACTGATGTAACCTCTAACTGTTTAAGCATTTATAAGAATTTTTTAGTCTAAATTTTTTCATAGTCGTGTACGTTATAGTTATTTAAGACATTCTGCAAAATTTTAAGAATTCAGAATAATTTACAATACAAAAATCAATGTTCAACCCATTTATTTTACACACGTATTAAATAAAAAAGTCAGTCGTGCAACAGACTCTTTAAACCATATTTTCGATGTGCTGAATTTCTTAAAATTTTACCAGAAATCTTAAATAACTACAATGTATATGTCCATAAAAAAATTGGACTAAATATTTTTTTAGATACCAAAACAAATAAATGTGCATTGATGTATTCATTTTAAGAGGGTGTATTGTAAAATGTTTAGTGAATAAATTACATGAACATAAGCAATTATCAAATTTTCACCATGAAATGATAGGAATTAAATTTTTTTGGAAATTTTACATTGTACCCACTAAAAAGGCTTGTATTGATGCATTATTATTTGTTTTGACAGAGAATTTTTTTAAGAGACATCTTGCAAAATTTAAAAAAATTTAACACATTAAAAATAAAGTTCAAAAAGTTTGTTACACGCCTAATTTTTTTAATTTATACTAATGTAAAATAAACTGTTTAAACATTGCTTTATAAATTATACTAAAGTTTTTAAAATTTACTAAATATTTTAAATAATTATAATCAACATGACTATTATAATAAAATAAAGTGAAAAAAATCTTAATGCTGACAAAATAAGAGGTGCATGCTAGATCAACCCAAATTTTTTGTACACAAAAATTAGACATTTCTGGAAACTTTTTACAGAGCAATTGGATTAGAAGCAACTAGAATGTATTCGATATGTCGTTTGGCCAAGGCTCGCGATGTCTCTAGATTGGTCGTCCATTTAACTGCCGAAACCCCCAGAAATTACTAGAAATTTCACCTTAATTCTTATAAATATACTCACTAAACCCCTCAGACTCGATCACTACAGAAATATCGATTCTTCATTTCAAGTAATCAAATAACTCAACATTTCTCTGTTTCAGCGTCCTTTCCAAGTAAAGATTAGTAAAGATGTCGCTCATTCCTAGCTTCTTTGGTGGCCGACGAAGCAACGTTTTCGACCCTTTCTCTCTCGACGTTTGGGATCCATTCAAGGATTTCCCCTTATCTAACTCATCTTTTCCAAAACTATCTCAGGAAAACTCCGCTTTTGTCAATGCCCGAGTGGACTGGAAGGAGACTCCGGAGGCCCACGTGTTCAGGGCCGATGTTCCGGGGCTGAAGAAGGAAGAGGTGAAGGTGGAGGTCGAAGATGATCGAGTCCTCCACATCAGCGGAGAGAGGAGCGTTGAGAAGGAAGATAAGAACGACACGTGGCACCGGGTCGAGCGAAGCAGCGGGAAGTTCATGAGGAGGTTCAGGCTTCCGGAGAATGCGAAAATGGATCAGATCAAAGCTGCCATGGAAAATGGGGTACTCACTGTTACAGTCCCTAAAGAAGAGATCAAGAAGCCTGATGTCAAATCCATTGAAATATCTGGTTGATCTTTAGAGCGTTTGTTGGTGCGACTGTGATTTTGGTATCGTTATGGGTCCTTTGTTATTGTAATTGCTCTGTTTTAGATTACTGTTTGTCATTTCTGTAGATATACCAGGTGTGATCTGAACTTTTGATCCAACGTGAAAAAGAAATAAAATTAGGTGTGGTCAGTTGAGCTTTTGCTCATCTTTATTCTGTACTTTTTTTTTTAATCAATGAGATATAATTGGAAATAACAAGCATTCTTCATTTGTTCCTCTGTTGTTAATTTCATAACGACAAGTTAAATAAATGAAATAGAATAGGAGACTGTATCATTTGTGAATATGTGTATATTTTCTCTTGCTTAATGGATGAATTGTTCTCTTTATATAAAACATCATGGTTACAAGGACAAACAAATATGTAAGCATTATTAATAACAAGTCAGTTAATCAAAACTTCACTTTTCGAAATAAATGAATAAATAATAACAAAAAAAGAAAATGCCACATCAAATTTTGCTTACATTTCTCTAAAGTTATGCATCAGTTTCAAGATTTGTGGTGGAATTACTTGTCTATAGATAATGCCTTAGATGTAATCTGGATTGAAGTTGCATATAACAAAAAGAAAACCTAAGATTACAAACAAAATAGTTGGGTATTATAGACTCCATTCCATCATTAACAGAAAGGGAAAGAAAAACAAAAACAAGATGTGACGGATTAGCCTTACTTATTTCCATTTTGGCCTTTCCGTATTATTTTTACCAAGCTGATACATTTTCAGAGCCACCATGAACAAAACTACTCCTTAACTAACTCCATTGTTATGTATAACAATGTTGTACACAAATAGCAGAAGAACAGTTGAATTGGTGACAAGCTGATGAGGAAAATGAAAACAAGCCAGCTAAAAAGACAATTTTGACTTTAGTCCAATTTGGCCTCAAAACTTTCAATTGAATTGGAATTATGCAAGACAATTGGACTTCTGACAGAATGAGTACCATCAGACCAAACCAGTGATGCAGAAACCATAGGAATTTTCTTTGTCAAACTACCACCGTTAACAATCACATCAAAAGAAAGCTCTTCATTCAGTGACTTGAAAGAAAGCACTTCAGGCACTACTTTGATATTAGTTAGAGATCTTGAGAAAATCTGGGCCTTATAAGTTGAGTTTGCAATGCCAACATTCTTAATTCTTCTATGAAAAGAGACTTGAATTGGTTTGTTTATTGCAACTGTAGCAGTCATTGAAGGGTAATTGAGATCCTTTCCTGATTCCCTCTCTCGTATTTTGGGGCAAGTAGTGCTATTATCTCCTGATATAAGCCTAACTTTTTTCTCATCATAGCCAATAAGGCTGCACAGAAACTTTATGTAGTCTCCTTCTAAAGTTTCATACACAAGCCCAGGGTGTATAGCTTGTGTGGGGTTGATATGCCCGGAACCATAGTCATATTCTTTATTTGAATTTTTAGTATTGTTCATCAACCAAGCTACAACCAAAAAGAAAATATAACGAAATTTAACTTTAGAAAGACAGAAAATTGTTATGTGTAACATAGAGGTTTTGAATGGTAATACCTGTAGTCATAAGAGAAGATTTAATGGCAGAAGGAGACCAGTCAGGGTGAAATGTTTTAACATAGGCAGCTGCTCCAGCAACATGGGGACAAGACATGGAAGTTCCAGAAACGATATTGTACTTTACGCGCCTCTTGTCATCAGCATTCTCTGAGGGTGAGGCTTCATATGAATATGCTGCCAATATATCTACACCAGGAGCACTTATATCCGGCTGCACTAATGTATTGGAGCATAATATAATTTGAGAAAAATGCTTTAAATTAACAGAAAGCTTCAGAAAGTTACTGAGAAAAGTAGTTATATATAACCTTCATAATATCAGGTACAACCAAGTTTGGCCCACGTGAAGAAAATGAGGCAACCAAAGGAGCTGTAGAATCTTTCAAAGCTTCACTTTTTAGTATTGTTGCTTGAGGATTTCTGCAAAGTTACCAAATATATTTTATCTATTTATACATAAAACATATGATGAACCAAATCAAGATTGTTGTTTTGGCTAGTGAGGAAACTTGATCAAGATTAATCCATACATACTTTGATGAATTTAGATAGGACAGTATAGTGTTATAGTCTTTCTCATTCACATTTGATGCAGGGAATGGGACAACAAAAGAAGTATCATCCAATTCACCGATGGAAATTGAACCGAGTGCACCGGCTGCAAAGGCATCCGATATTTCACACAGCATAATCTTTCCCTTCACTAAACCACTGTGCATGCAGTTTATGTCACAAGTCCTGAAAAATTATATTGTTTCTTAAATTAATATTCACTATTGAAACTTTTATAAGATTAATACAAATAAATGGTTTGTAGAAACTATACCCCGGATCCAAATCTGGGCATTTCTTAAAATCTGAAACATTGGATGCATCCACTAGAGGAAATGTTGTTCCATTCAATGTAAAAGAATTTACAGCTTTCCCCTGTAATAAGAAATGACAAGAAAAAACCATAACACTTTCAAGTAAAAATAGTGTTATAAAAATGTATTATCATTAGTAGTACATAGAGACTACATACAATTATGGTGGTTCCATTGCCTTTGTCAAGCACAATCTTGTCTATGATTCTTCTATCTGTGGTACTAGCAGCCACTGTCATCAGCCATGGTGCTACACTTGCCACGGTTCCAAGAGCAGGGCCACCATTTCCAGCAGAATGCACAGTTAATATCCCTTTCTCCATGGCATGGAAAGCTCCAATGGCTGTTACATCATTGTAGAAGTATGAAGGAGCATCTTGTCCAATGGAGATTGTAATAATGTCGACACCATCAGCAATAGCATCATCGAAAGCAGACAAGATAGAGGCTCCAAAGCACCCGCTAGCATCACAGACTTTATAAGAAGCAATTCTGGCTGAAGGAACTCCTCCTCTTGCAGTGCCTTTTGCAATGTCATAAAAGCTAGCTTCCTTCACAATGTTGCCAGCAGCTGTTGAGGCTGTGTGGCTTCCATGACCTTCTTCGTCCCTTGATGATTCAATTATTGTTGTTTCGTAGAACCGAGCTCCAATAACTTTTCTGCAAAATGATCAGTCATTAGAGAAGATTATAGAAAAAGAAAAAAAAGCTTTACCACCAAAACGTTAAGACATAAGATACAGTGTCATATAAGATTATCCCATCCAAAGATTTGAAATATAGTCATTAGCATAGTTCAAATGGTTTTGAAATAAAATTCTATAAATTTTAGCATAGTAAAGTCAAGCTAAAAATAATAAGACATGAAAACTAATCAAAAAAGCTAGCTACCATCTAAGGGGATATTAGGCTGTACAAAATATAGTGTCTGAAAATATTAATCTACTTATAAAAATATAATTTATCTACTCATCATGAATTAATTTGAGGATGAACCTATGATGCTTTGAATCCTTTACTATAAAATACTAGTGCCACTCAATATTGGAAATATTCCCTGTAGATCTTGATCTACAAAATCGAAATTTTTAAAATAAAGGAAGAAGTATATGTACTTATTGCAGGTGAAATTTTTTCCTCCATTGCAAGCACCCTTCCATTTCTTAGGAGGAGGGCCAAAACCTTCATCACTAAAGCTCTCGGATTCAGGCCAAATTCCAGTGTCAATAACACCAATTATAGTGTCACTCTCCACAGTGGGATTTCTCTTTATTGTCTCACTAAGTCCCATAAAATCCCATGATCTTGTTGTTTGAGTTTTGTATAACTTATTGGGGAAGATAGACACAATGCCATCCATACCTGCAAATCATAGTGTGAGTACTTAATAATTTCTTTTTTTCAGTAAGGTTCAAAAATAGTTACCAGCAAGCTTAAGCCTTTCTTTCTCAGTAAGTTTTGCTGCGAATCCACTGAAACTTCTGTTGTAACTTCGCACTAAGGAATCAGAAACAGAACTGCAACACATGGATACAAACACAGACCAATTAACTGATCAATAAGAGAAGTGTAACAAAGATTATATGTGTGTGTGTGTTTACATACCTTCCCTCAAGAACACTTTGCAGTATACTATAATGAAGAGATGTTTGTGAGGATAACTTATCTTGAAGTGCCCCCATGTACACAATATATACCTGTACAATAATATTACCTTCATATTATAAAAGAGTTCTATAGAAAATGGAAATGGTATGTCCCACTATTTTAATATGTATCTATAAACTAAGTTTTAACAGTACTAGAAGTTTTACAAACAGAGAAAAATTCACTAGCCTTTCTGTCTTCATCACTGGCTTTGCTCGAAACGCTTAGAGTGAGAATAAAAATTGTGAAGAAATTGTAAAAGTACAGAGAATCTCCATACTTATTCCCCATGTTTTAGAAATAATAAACTTGTGTTGTGAAAGAGAAGAATGGTATGTGTTATACAAACACTGAAACATACATATGTATTTATATAGTAAGAACACCATATGGTCATCATATATATAAGATATAAACTTCTAGGATATGACAGATTTTAGCTTGACAAACTATTAGAAAATTCTTACCTATTAATGTATATAGCATATAATCAAGTATAGATTAGCATTAACTCGCTTAATTTTATAAATTAAGTGGAAATTTGTCAATGACAACAAATATGGTAGCTTAATTTGCTATTATGCACAAATACCAGGGTAGTTAATGTGGCAAATACAATGGCATAACTCTGAAACAAAATCACTATCTTGCTATTTCTACACAATATTGACTTCCCTTTCTATTTACTAAATTTATTTTCATCCCATTTGCTTTCTCATTTGTGTTTTTAGTTGTTTAATCCCTTCCCTTCTGTTATCTTTTTCATGTTGAAAAAAGGAAAAAAATAATAAAAATAATAATGCTTTTGGTTTTCCCATATGGTGTTATTATTATTATTATTATTATTATTATTATTTGAAGTTAATTAATGTGTCAACCAAAAAAAAAATTATCGTTCTCAAATTTTCCTTTCTAATGTCTCTGTTTTCGATTTCCTAAGCTACTGTTTGTAATTGTCAACCAAAGGTTTTTAGACCAAATCTAATACTCTTCCTCATAGGCCTCATTTTAGAAAGAAACAAATACAAACTTAAATAATATAATTTGAAAACTAATGCTATATTATCTTGGACTATGAATCAATTCTATTATTATGGTTCATAATCATACATAATTTGGAAACAATCTATATATGGTATAAGATAAGTATGGCAATGAACACTAAGGGGAAAAAAAACTCTTCCATCTATAACCATTAAATCACAGAATTTGCTGTGCGTGTGTGTTTTACAAAAATTTAAATAAAATTAATATTGTTATAAAATAATATAAAATAATATAAAGTAGATGAGAAAAAAGAAGAAGAAGATGAAGAGAGAAAGTGAATGAGAATTTCTGAGTTGTTTATTCCAATGGGGTGAACCCTTATTTATACAAATACAAGAGTGAGATATTAAGAAACTAAGAAAAAGGGAAACTAAGGAAAAGAGGAATGTTGATTACAATTCATGGTAATAAATAAAAGATTTGGATATCCACATAATTATTAATATTTATAACACTCCCCCTTGGATGTCCATAATAACTGCCTTATTAAAAATCTTGCTGAAAACTTGATCAAAAGAAAAAGAGTATAGTGTAAACTAACTCCCCCTCATTTAGGCATTTGTAGAGATCTTCTAATCGACGAATTTCGATCTTGTCTGCCATCTTCTCAAATGTTGATGTTGGTAATAACTTTGTGAATAAGTTTGTAAGATTGACACTTGATTGAATATGTTGAACACCAATATGCATTTTCTTGAAGCGTATAAAGAAGAATTTCGTGAAATGTGTTCTAACTCTATCTCCTTCAATGTACCTCCTTTTAGTTGAACGATGCAAGCAGTATTATCCATAGAGAATTGCTTGGGTTGATACTTCTTTATTGAGTGCAATCCATATGTTTCCCGAATATGCTATGTCAATGATCTCACTCACACACATTCTCTACTTGCTTCATAAAATGCAAGTATGTCAACATGATTTATAGTTGCCTCGTTAAAAACCTTGCCAGAAAAACCCAGTGGAACAAAATCTGAGCTAGGAAAAAGAGTACAATATATATTTCATATTCATAATTATTTGCAAGTTGCCTCGTTAAAAACCTTGCCAGGAAAACCCATTGGGACAAAACCTGAACTAAGGGAAAAAGAGTGCAACATGAATATGTCTCCCCCTCATGCACATATGATCCATAATTCTTTTGGTGATAATATATCTCATAAGATTATTGTTATCACTTTTAAAATATCACCATATATAATCTTTGATCATATATTTTCTATAACTCTTCCAGAGTATGCATGGACTTCTAAATTATAGATGAGGGGTTCGTGGAACATTAGTCTTTATCCAACTAATTGTATCATTCATGTGTGTACACAACTTTGTTCATACGAAAATTTAAAATTTCAAGTAGATATGAACATAACACATTAATGGTACTACAAATTTTCATTTGTGACAATGATGGTACTCCAAGACCATATATTTATTCCATCTTGTTTTATGATCTTAATTTCCATATCAAATGATCATATATCTATAATTCTTGATACTTATGAAGTACTTCAGGACTTCAATACTAATGAACAAACTTTATACATTAATATTTCTCGAAATACAAAAGAAATAAAAGTTTGTTCTTCAATTAATAAAAAACTCTTCAAGAGTCTATCACAACGTATAATTTACGTATTTATATTGCATAGACAACCATAGGTATTTTTCAAATAATTTACTTACATGTCTTTATTTCATACAAACATCGTTGTCATACAGTGCGTGCGACTTTGAATTTATATCACTTAAGACATGTATTAAATTCTTCTAGAATTTTTAAATAAGGCTTATTTCAAATTCTCACTATATTAGGAGCTCCAAATAAATAACCTTTTGTTGCAACATTTATGTGACGCTTATAAATCCTCATAAAATATATTCCAGGCTATAATCAAATCATGATTATATTTTCTCAATATTTAAGCCTTACTTCAATCAATCTCATGTCTATGCAAACTTTGTACAACAATTCATTATGTACAAATACATATATACAAATTTTTCATTAGAAATATTTATTTGCACACCCTACAGGTCTTACTTCACTTTATGTGAGTAAATTTGCCTGGATTGCGTCATAATATTTTGGCCAAAAATCAAAATATATGTCGATGATTCTCGACAAATCTAATACCATGATCCTTGCTATCTCATGTTAGTTTATTGCATATGCAAACATTCAATATTTATTGTCGACAAAAATTTCAATAAATGATAATTTCCTCCCATATTGACATAACTTATAGAGATCTCTTTAAATTACATATTTTCAAATATGTTTATCATTTATAGGTACCTATATAGAATCACTTCAGGATTCAATTATGATCAAATGTGTTATGTCTAACTTCTCTTGGGAGTCTTTCCGAGTACCGTTTTCATCACGATTATCATTTTAATACTTTATAATATTAAGGTATCTCCATGAGTACCTCTAGATTTAACAATTTCAGGGCAAATCAAATGAACATTTATTAATAATTTCTACATTGTTCATTTACGCTTCAGGCGTTTTCAACTCATTCTATCTCAACTTTGAATAATATTGATTTGCAGTTGGTATATATCATTTTGAACTATATTGCTCTTATATACTTTGTGCAAGGATCATTTTTCAAAAATTATCATCGATCCCAACTGCTTCTCTCCCCCTGATCGAGAGAATTTTTAAAAATTGTGATATCTAATAATATTAATATACCTGTAAGGATTTCAGTATATCACAATGAATCAATATTTGTTTAAACTCATATATACTATATGACATTGAACTTCAGGTTCAATAAACTTCAGTTTCAAGTTCAATCCTTATGAACTTAATTCATTTCTAAGAATGAGTCATACGTGTATAATTAGAAATACATAAATTTACACATTTTGTAAATGCATGATTATATAATCTTATCACATCGATAAGAAACTATGCAATAAAAATCTAACAATGGCTCAAGATTGTTAAGAAAATATAATTTAAATATTTTCTATGTGCAAATATATGCACATTCTTCTTTTGAGCCTTATAAATAACAATGAGAAGAATCTTCTGGTTCTTCAACAAAATTTAGTCAAATTCTTTGACAATTTATTGCATATGATTGATCATGTCAAAATAATTCAATTCATGAACTTCAGGTTCACTATAATTTGTACTTCAATGAAACTTTCAAAATGTAATGTAAATTCATTACAACATAATCATTACAAGTTTTATTTTTATATACACGAATAATATAATTATATTATTCTCCAAAACATATACACTCTTCAGGAGTCACTATTATGTTTATCAAATTTTATATTTCTTCAGGAATCACTATCATCAATTTAATGATGTGTATTATATAAAATGTACATAACAACTTCATCATGTTGTTATAATGGTCAAATAGATATAACCATAATATATCATTCATTTTTCTTGGTATCTTTTTAACAAGTCATCTAATTTATTTAGACTATTCATCAGTCTAATTATCATGACTTGATATATTATATATTTAAATGTACAACCAGTACATATAATAAGTCATCTCTTATTACTTTCATAACTAGATAAAAGTTATACATATAGGTACATACAAAGATATTTTACTACTCAAAGTAGCAATTGTATGTAAGAGTACTTCTTCAGGAAGCTTTTCAAATAATCATTTTGTGATTCTTTATCACTTTGATTATATTGGATCACTAACAAATATTAGTAAATTATATATCCACTTTTGGGAATATGCAAACTGAATTATATAGTAACTATATATATACATATCCTGTACTAACAATAGTTTGAAACTATTGATTTCAAGAAATAATAAAATATGCATATATTAATTTGCTTCTGGCATTACCAATATATGTGAAATTTATATTCTTTGAAATAGAATTTCATGTCTATTCATTCTCTTCAGGGAATGATATTTAAATATTCTAAATGTACAATCAATTTGTACAATTCACACTTATTCAATAATCAAATATACTTTTATCTTGATTGTAAGTGTGTCCGTACTACAAGTACGCGACTACTATTATTTAATCCCACACATGATATATAGATTTTATGCACTTTGATTGTGTGTGGTATTTCATCTTTTGGTTGTTTCCAATTTCTTCTGGAAATATTTGAGTAGCAAACAATGCCATTGATTATTTAAAATCATTACATTCACTTCGGGGAATGACGTTGAACAAGTAGAACATTATTATAAATTTCTTAAAAATTTATTACTTGTTCATATATAAAAAGAAATTACTCAACAATTTCTTTAACAATATTTCAAAGAATATATGAATACAATTTTTGCATAATCTCCAAGATGTATGCAAAATTTTGTTAGCCCAAGATATGTTTCCAAGAGGGGGGGTGAATTGGAAATTTAAACTAATTTCGGAAAATTAAAACTTTTAACACAAAATTATGCAATTAGTCAATTAATCAAGTAAAAGCAAGTAGTATGGCAATCAATATATTAAGACAAATAATTAAACTTGTAAAGTAAAGAGTTTAAGGATTAGAAAATGCAAACTCTCGATTTTTACAAGGTTCGGTAGAACTATGCCACCTACGTCCTTGGTCTTCAAAGCTATGGACCTAGCTTTGAGTTCCAATATCGAGCCAAGTTAACGGGCTTGACTAACCCTTACAACCGGGAAATTTTCACCAAGGTATTTCCAAACCTCTTACAATAGTTTCGCACCCCCGAGGACTATTAACCTCTTTCTCGGATTGTTAAAGTGCAAATCTCACTATTTCCGGGTTGTTTACAAAACCGGTGCCAACCTCACCTCAATCACAATATGGAAATGTGTTTGATATACAAGCTAAAATCACTCTAGAAATATGATGATACAATGGAAACCTAGAGTGAAAAGCAAGCACACTTAAGATGAATATAATCAAATTTTGGCTCAAAGTGTGTGAAATGTGTTGGTTTGGATTTCAAACTTAGAAGCTCCTTAATCTCACTTAGATAGGTTAGATATATGTAATAAATGCTCAACCAACTTGATTTTTTGAGTGAAAATCGAGTTTATATAGTGTTTAAGTGAAAAATAGCCGTTTATAGCCGTTGGGCACGAAAAACGAGACTCCCTCTGGGAAAATCGGTTCACCGGTTTACAATAGGGTAACCGGTTCATGGAGAACCGGTTTACCTCTTTGAAACCGGTTAACCTAAATCCAGTGCGATGGGAAAAAGTTCGATTTTTCGCACTAAAACGGCCATAACTCTCTACTCGATTATCCGATTTCAGAAATTCAAACTTTGTTCTCTTAGTTAAACAAAATGTGATTTAGAAATTCAATCAAAAAAATTTTTGAACTATCGTGTGAGAAAACTTGTTGCACAAGTTAGTGAATGGGCCAAAATTTAAATTTATAAAAACTTAGTGTGCTATGCAAATCACTTTAACAAGACTAAAGTAGATTTATACCATTTAATTTTGAGTAGTCTTGATGTAGATGAGCCTCCTAGCTTGATTTGCATGTTTTTGATCCCAAGTTGACTTTTCCCGAGAGTTGACCTTGACTTTGACTTTGACTTTGACTTTTGGGTTGACTTTTTGACTTTGGGCTTTTGAAGACCTCTTTTGAATAGGGTCTTGAGTTGTTGATCCCTTGATGAATCTTTTGCTCTTGATATGCTTGTTGAATCCATTTAGTGTTGCTTTCAAAAGTTTGGTAAAAATACCAAAATATTTATTTTCTCTTTTAAATTTGCTACAAAATCAATAAATCATTAGTAACAAATAATAATCAAATATTTGTTAATCATCAAAACAAGGAGATCGAAAAGTTTGAGTTAACAATCTCCCCCTTTTTGATGATATCAAATATTTGATTATTTTGAAAGGGAAAGAAAAATTTAAGCAAAGTAAATTGAATTAGCTCCCCCTTAATGTGTGCAAGAAAAAAAAATTTACCTTTTAATTTTACCTTGCATGAATTTGTAAACTCCCCCTCAATTTTTACTTATGATAAATGAATTAGATACCAAAAAAAATTTGAGGTGATGCCAAAAATTAATCAATAGTTGTTCTCCCCCTTTTGATTCATCAAAAAGGGTGGCAAGGAATTCACAAAATATAAAAGAAAAGAGAAAAAAAATTAATAATAAAAATAAAAACAAAGCAACAATCCAATGCATTAAAAAAAACATAATATCCAAAATAACATTCAACACAACAAAAAAAAAAAAAATAAAACAAAGAAAAAGACCAACTAACACAAAGTCAAGAGGCATGAAGCCTTTGCACACAACCAAAAACAAAAAAAAATAAAATAAAGATGCAAAAAGAAAAAAAATATGCAAAAACTAGTTTGGTGGGGGGCCAAAGCGATCCATGTATGCCCTCCATTGTGTCATTTCCTCTTGCATGTTGTCAAACCCTTGCTCCATGTCTACTCTCAATGTGGTAATATCACTCCGTATGGTTGTCATCTCATGTTGAAGAGTTGAAAATTGGTTGTTCATTTCACCTCTCAAGGTGGTGAAATTGGAAGTCATGGAAGTGGTAAGGTTGGCAAAAGCTTCTTCAAGGTTAAAGTGAGGAGCTTGGGGTATTGGAGGCACTTCCTCTTCGCCTTCCTCTTCATTTTGAGCTTGGACATCTTGCTCTTCCCCTTCATCTTCACTTGGGACCAAGTGTTCATCCTCATGGACATGGGACATTGAAGTGGTGGGAATCCACTTCTTTTCCTCTTCATCGAATTTGTAGCGCATGAATTTGAATGTGATCTCACCAAGAGTGTCGGAATCCTTGGGTTCATAAACATCAATTTCATCTTCTATTGGGATTCCTAGAAGTGGGAATAAATAGCTAAGGAGATAACCATAGGGTAATGCCCTTTTTAGGGAAGGTTTAAACACTTCATGCATGGTTTTAAGGATGAGATAGCCTAGGTTAATTTGGTTTTCGCCCATTATAAGATTGTATAGGAGAACTTGATCAATGGCACTTACCTCATCTTGATGGCCTTTCCTAGGAATAAGATTTGAGCATATAAAGGCATGAACTATTTTCCCTTGAAGGGCGAGGTAGGTTCTTTTTTGTTTTAACCTAAAGGAGTTACCTACACACACATGATTATTAAAGAGGTTAAAATTGAAAAAGGCATTATTTTTAAGGCGAGGTCTATGGTCAAGCAAGAGGCCATCTTTAGGTGCATTAAGAAAATCATTAAGCGAGTCAATAGTTAACTCAAAATGTACTCCTTTGAGATCTCCCCTAACGCTATATGGATCACATTGAAACTCAATGCAAGCATAGAAGGCTCTAACTAACCTAGGATATATATTTGTTTGAATTTCTAACAATTTTTCCCATCCCATACGCTCAATAAGAAAATTAAAGTTGACATACTCAAGGGCTTGGAGATCACATTGCTTACCATTGATGACATCCCTTTGAGAGTAATCTTCCTTGAACTTCCTTGCAATTTTTCCATGTGAGAAGAGATCATGCTTTGCCTTAGTCCTTTGCTCCTTTTGTTGCATTGACACTTTTTGCCTCTTTGGTCTTGAAGAAGAGGCCATGGTGGTAGGAGGTTGAAGAGAATAAGGAGATTAGGTTTAGAGAGTGAGAATTTGAGAGAAAAAGGGTTTGAGGCTCTATTTAGGGTTAAGGTATCTGAATGGGGGGTGAGGAAGTCGTTAATAGGGTTTTTATAGCAAAAAAATCAGTTTTGAAAAGACTGAAACAGCCTTGGAATCGGGCCCAGCGAAAAACCGGTTTACCGGTTTATCAGGTACACGCAGAACCGGTAAACCGGTTTCTGCAGCAGGCCAATTTCCCGAAAATTGCTTGAAAACCCGTTTTGTCCAACCGTTTGACCCCAAATTTTTTTAGCACCTCAAATATGATAAAACAAAATTGCTCAAACAAGAAAAACTCAAAAATGATGAAAAATGACGATTTACGGTAAACTTTTCGAAAATTGCCAAGAAAACTAGAACCGTACCAAAAATGAGTTTTATGCAACGAAATTGAAAAATTCTTTTTCCAGCAGTTTTATAAAATAAAATGTGAGGTGTAAAAACTTACGGAATCGAAAAATGTTGAAAAATGAGAGAGTTTGGCGAAAAACACTCTTTTAGGCCTAAAAATCTAAAAATTCAACAAGTGAGGTACCAAAAATTTGTTTCATGCATATTTCAATCAAGATAAACCTATAGGCATACTAAATACATTCAATTTCACATATTCAAGCATATAGACACATAAGAAAATCAAATATGCAAAAATTCACATGTTCACTTGTTTAAATACAAGTCCAAAGTTCACCAAAAATCCACATTATGACCTATAATCTTGAGTTTTCAACAAGTATGGTTCATATAGGTCAAGTATCAATAAACTTTCTCATATATGCATATAAATCTCATTAATATCATATTTGGAACAATTATGCATAAATAAGTAAGTAAAGAGATATGAAATTTTTTATAGTTAACCAACCTTATATTTCATTCAAGTTGGTCATGCCTAGCTCTCTTCTAATGAAACTAAATCTCTCATCACTAAGAGGCTTGGTGAATATATCCGCTAATTGGAATTCGGTGCTTACAAAGTCTAGCATAATATCATCTCTTTGGATATGATCTCTAAGGAAGTGGTGCCTTATGTCAATATGCTTGGCTCTAGAATGCAATATTGGATTCTTAGAGAGGTTAATGGCATTAGTGTTATCACATTTTATGGGTGTACATTCAAAATCAATATCAAAATCCTTAAGAGTTTGTTTCATCCAAAGTATTTGTGCACAACAACTACCCGCGGCTATATATTCGGCTTCGGTTGTGGATAGAGCTACCGAGTTTTGTTTCTTGCTAAACCATGACACTAAGGAATTTCCTAGAAAGTGACAAGTTCCACTAGTACTTTTTCTATCCGTCATACAACCGGCAAATTCGGCATCCGAGTAGCTAACTATTTCAAAGTTTGAGTTCTTGGGGTACCAAAGTCCTAGATTCATTGTGCCTATCAAGTATCTAAATATTCTCTTAACGGCACTCAAGTGGGATTCTTTAGGACAAGATTGGTACCTAGCACAAAGACCAACACTAAACAAAATATCCGGTCTACTAGCGGTTAAATATAATAAAGAGCCAATCATACCTCGATACTTGGTGATGTCTACATTCTTACCACTTTCATCTTTGTCCATCTTTATGAATGTGCTCATGGGTGTATTCATGGACTTTGCATTTGCCAAGTCAAACTTTTGAAGAAGATCCTTAATGTACTTAGTTTGACCTATGAATATGCCATCCTTTTGTTGCTTGATTTGAAGTCCAAGAAAAAAGTTGAGTTCTCCCATCATGCTCATCTCAAACTCACTATGCATACACTTAGAAAATTCTTCACAAAGAGCATCATTAGTAGCACCAAAAATAATATCATCAACATAAATTTGTACTATAATAATGTCTTTAGATTTTCTTTTTATAAAAAGTGTATTATCCGCTTTACCCATTGAAAAACCATTTGAAATAAGAAAAGTGCTTAATCTTTCATACCAAGCTCTAGGAGCTTGCTTTAAACCATATAAAGCCTTTTTCAATTTGTAAACATGGTTAGGGTATTTATGATTTTGAAAACCGGGTGGTTGAGAGACATAAACCTCTTCCATAATGTACCCATTTAAGAATGCACTTTTTACATCCATTTGATACAAGATAAAATTCTTGTGGCATGCAAAAGCTAACAACATTCTAATGGACTCAAGTCTTGCTACCGGGGCAAAGGTTTCCTCATAATCAATTCCTTCTTCTTGATTGTAACCTTGGGCCACTAATCTAGCCTTATTACGCACAATGACCCCATGCTCATCTACCTTATTTCTATAGACCCATTTTGTTCCAATCACCGATTGATGTGACGGTCTTGGAACTAACTCCCAAACATTATTTCTTATAAATTGATTTATTTCTTCTTGCATAGCTAGAAGCCAAAATTCATCAACTTCGGCCTCTTTAAAATTCTTTGGTTCAATTTGAGAAATAAAAGCAATGAAATTACACAAGTTTCTAAGGGAGTTTCTAGTAGTGACACCTTGAGAAGGATCACCTAGAATTTGGTCTATAGGATGAGCACTTTTGAATTTCCACTCACGTGGAAGGTTAGAGTTCATACCTTGGCTTTCATTTACCTTTTCCACGGGTGGTTCCTCTTTGGGAGTTTGTGAAGGAGCATTGGAAGTCTCTCCAATTTCGAGATTTTGAACCTCATCTCCCAAACCTACAACATCATCATCTAAACTTTTGCTTGTAGGCGGGTTAGTCTCATCAAAAGCAACATGAATAGATTCTTCAACAACATTAGTTCTTTTGTTATAAATTCTATAAGCTTTACTATGTGTTGAATACCCTATAAAAATTCCAACATCGGATTTCGCATCAAATTTTCCAAGGTTGTCCTTGGTGTTTAAAATGTAACATTTGCATCCAAAAACTTTAAAATAACCAATGTTGGGTTTTCTTCCTTTCCAAAGCTCATAAGGGGTTTTATTCATGTTGGGCCTAATGAAAACACGATTCAAAATATAGCAAGAGGTATTAACGGCCTCGGCCCAAAAATATTTTGGTAATGAAATTTCATTTAGCATTGACCTAGCCATTTCTTGAATTGTTCTATTCTTCCTTTCGACAACTCCATTTTGTTGTGGAGTTCTTGGTGCCGAAAAGTTATGGTTAAAACCATGATCATCACAAAACAATTCTAAGGCATCATTGTCAAACTCACCACCATGGTCACTCCTAACGGAGGTAATAGAATATCCTTTTTCATTTTGCACATTTTTACAAAATTTGACAAAGTTTTCCAAAACATCACTTTTAAGAGTCAAGAAAATAACCCAAGTAAATCTTGAAAAATCATCAACAATTACAAATGCATAGTATTTACCACCAAGACTAGCAATTCTAGAAGGACCAAATAAATCAATATGAAGCAATTGCAAAGGTCTAGTAGTTGAAATTTCTTTCTTGGAATGAAAAGATGTTTTAATTTGTTTTCCAAATTGGCATGCATCACAAAGTTTATCTTTAACAAACGGAATAGATGGCAAACCAATAACAAGATCTTTTCTAACCAATTTTGAAATAGAATCCATACTAGCATGTCCTAATCTTCTATGCCACAACCAAGAATTATCATTCATAACGGTTAAACATTTATTTTTACTATCAAAAGAATCAACATCAATAACATACACATTATCCTTCCTTACTCCAAGGAAAATAACTTCATTGGTTGAAACATTTTCAATGGAGCATTTTGAGGATTCAAACACAACACGAAAACCTATATCACATAATTGACTAATACTAAGCAAGTTATGTTTAAGATTATCAACAAGAAGCACATTTTTAATACATGGAGAGTATATGTTACCGATATCACCAATGCCCAAGATTTTTCCTTTTGAATTGTCTCCAAAAGTGACAAAGCCACTTTCCTTGCTTTTAAAGCTTGAAAATCTTGATGGATCACCGGTCATATGCTTTGAACATCCACTATCCAAGAACCATAAGCTTTGGCTCTTTCTTGTTGATTCCTACAAAAACAAGTTCATTTGTTGGCTTTTGGTACCCATATAACTTTGGGTCCATTCATGTTAGTTCTAGAACCCTTTGGTACCCATTTAGTCTTGCCTAGATATGCAAATTTCTTTACATGACAATAGGAAATAGTATGACCATCTCGGTTACAATATGTGCATGTAAAGTGAGGTAGACTAGATGATTTCACAAAAAAGTTTCTCAAAAATTTTTGTTTCTTACTAGGATCATAACCAATACCATTTTTTGAAAAACCACATGATTGGTTTCCCACCATGAGATCATAGCCTTCCTTACCTCTAGTGAAGGTATATATGTCATTTTTTAGGCTTCTCACATGGGCTTTCAAATCAATAATTTCTTTCTTATGTGAAGCACATGTAGCACATTGAGATTTAGCTATAAGTTCTTTTTCATTTATTTTCAAAATCGCAATTTCTTTTAAAAGCATGTTGGTCTTCTCTCTAAGGATTTGGTTTTTAACAAGCAATTTACCAAAATCATCAAATAGTTCCTTAAATGAATTAGACAACTCATCATATGACATATCTAAGTTATCATCATCATTTTTGCTATCACAATCATTTTGGTTAGAAATGCTTACCCCATCATCAAGTGCCATCATGCACATGTTTGCCACTTCATTCTTTCCTTCTTCTTCGGAGTCCTCTTCGTCACTATTGAGCCAATCCGCCAACATTGCCCTTCCTTTGTATTTGTTCTTCTTTCTCATTGGACAATCCATCTTCATATGTCCGGGCTTCTTGCACTCAAAGCAAATTGGTGGATCATCTTTGCTTTTTCTTTCTTTTGAGTCACTCCCTCTTTGTGGCTTCTTCCCAAAGTTCTTTTTGAATTTCATGAACTTTTTGTATTTCTTAGAGAAGAGTGCCAAGTCCTCCATGTCACTACATAAGCTTTCCTCATCTTCTTCACTAATGGCATGGGAGGAGGAAGACTTGAATGCAATAGTCTTCTTTTTCTTCTCAACTTCCTCTTCTTCTTGAGCACTCATGAAAATTTCATGGTTCATGAGTGAGCCAATTAGTTCTTCCAAGGGAAGTGTTGAGAGATCCTTAGCTTCTTGAATGGCAACCACCTTTCCTTGATAAGCCTTGGTGAGACTTCTCAAAATCTTGGTCACCATATCCTTTTGAGTAAGTACCTTGCCAAGAGAGTTCAAACCATTAGTAATTGTAGTGAAGCGAGTATACATATTAGCAATGGTTTCATCCGATTTCATCTTAAAGTTCTCATATTGAGTGGAATAAATTTGAATTTTAGTTTCCTTCATAGCACTAGTTCCTTGATGAGTAACTTCAAGAATTTTCCACATATCATAAGCGGTAGAGGCTTGTTCAATATTTTTAAAAATATTTCTATCCAAACCACATATAAGAGCATATTTAGCTTTAGCATTTTTAGAAAGCATTTTCTTATCATTTTCATCATATGCTTCATAAGTCTTAATTACTTCCACACCATTTATGACATGTTTAGCAACATAAGGACCACTAGACACAATATGCCACAAATCATAGTCAATAGATTGAAGGTAAGTTTCCATTCTAATTTTCCAATAAGGAAAATCTACTCCATTGAAGTATGGTGCTCTATTTGTGCTAAAACCTTCTAACATGTTATTTTGTGAATTACTTGGAAACGCCATGCTCTAGATTGTGAAATCTAATCAAATAATTTGAGCCCTTGCTCTGATACCAATTGTTAGCCCAAGATATGTTTCCAAGAGGGGGGGTGAATTGGAAATTTAAACTAATTTCGGAAAATTAAAACTTTTAACACAAAATTATGCAATTAGTCAATTAATCAAGTAAAAGCAAGTAGTATGGCAAGCAATATATTAAGACAAATAATTAAACTTGTAAAGTAAAGAGTTTAAGGATTAGAAAATGCAAACTCTCGATTTTTACAAGGTTCGGTAGAACTATGCCACCTACGTCCTTGGTCTTCAAAGCTATGGACCTAGCTTTGAGTTCCAATATCGAGCCAAGTTAACGGGCTTGACTAACCCTTACAACCGGGAAATTTTCACCAAGGTATTTCCAAACCTCTTACAATAGTTTCGCACCCCCGAGGACTATTAACCTCTTTCTCGGATTGTTAAAGTGCCAATCTCACTATTTCCGGGTTGTTTACAAAACCGGTGCCAACCTCACCTCAATCACAATATGGAAATGTGTTTGATATACAAGCTAAAATCACTCTAGAAATATGATGATACAATGGAAACCTAGAGTGAAAAGCAAGCACACTTAAGATGAATATAATCAAATTTTGGCTCAAAGTGTGTGAAATGTGTTGGTTTGGATTTCAAACTTAGAAGCTCCTTAATCTCACTTAGATAGGTTAGATATATGTAATAAATGCTCAACCAACTTGATTTTTTGAGTGAAAATCGAGTTTATATAGTGTTTAAGTGAAAAATAGCCGTTTATAGCCGTTGGGCACGAAAAACGAGACTCCCTCTGGGAAAATCGGTTCACCGGTTTACAATAGGGTAACCGGTTCATGGAGAACCGGTTTACCTCTTTGAAACCGGTTAACCTAAATCCAGGCAGTGGGAAAAAGTTCGATTTTTCGCACTAAAACGGCCATAACTCTCTACTCGATTATCCGATTTCAGAAATTCAAACTTTGTTCTCTTAGTTAAACAAAATGTGATTTAGAAATTCAATCAAAAAAATTTTTGAACTATCGTGTGAGAAAACTTGTTGCACAAGTTAGTGAATGGGCCAAAATTTAAATTTATAAAAACTTAGTGTGCTATGCAAATCACTTTAACAAGACTAAAGTAGATTTATACCATTTAATTTTGAGTAGTCTTGATGTAGATGAGCCTCCTAGCTTGATTTGCATGTTTTTGATCCCAAGTTGACTTTTCCCGAGAGTTGACCTTGACTTTGACTTTGACTTTCGGGTTGACTTTTTGACTTTGGGCTTTTGAAGACCTCTTTTGAATAGGGTCGTGAGTTGTTGATCCCTTGATGAATCTTTTGCTCTTGATATGCTTGTTGAATCCATTTAGTGTTGCTTTCAAAAGTTTGGTAAAAATACCAAAATATTTATTTTCTCTTTTAAATTTGCTACAAAATCAATAAATCATTAGTAACAAATAATAATCAAATATTTGTTAATCATCAAAACAAGGAGATCGAAAAGTTTGAGTTAACAAATTTGATCTTTAATATATGTCACATGCAATAATTTCTAACATTGCAAGTAATAACAATGTATAGTAACATGACTAATACAAACAATCTTTAAAAGTAGTTGAATTCAATTCGTATCATTCTCTGCAGGGAATGATGAATAATAAATACATGTCTCATATATTTAAATAATATTAGTCATGCTCACTGTTATTCTTATACTTTGATGTTTCAATGCAATTTTCTTAATATTCTTTTTAGGTATTCAAAACCTACTATAAAATTGCATCAATAATAATCATTTTTAATGATTCTTTAGTTGTATTCACATAAATACAATCATTTTTTTTTTACAAATATAAAACATTTACTTCAGGAAATGTTTGTCAAAATGTATATCGATATTAAATTACTTTTCACTGTCCTCAAAGAATACAAGAACATATATATAAATATGTACTCATCTCTTTCATTATATATCCATCAACTATATAATGAATATTACGTTTGCATAATCTTCAGGATATATGCAAGATTTTATTGAGGACGCATAATCATCAGGATATATGCAATATTTTATCGAGGATGCATAATCTTCAGGATATATGCAATATTTTATCGATGATGCATAATCTTCAGGATATATGCAATATTTTATCGATGATGCATAATCTTTAGGATATATGCAATATTTTATCGATAATACATAATCTTTTGGATATATGTATAATTTATATAGATTTTCTCTATCATATCATAGGCACACATATATTGTAAATATTATAAATGATAAGAACATAATATATATATATATGAAATTAATAATAAATATATAAAAACATATACATACATATATAATATATAAATATATAGATAAAAAGAAAAAGGAAACCAAATGATTCTTGAAATTGTTTCAGTCAGATGAGTATATATATAAATATATATTAAGTGTATCGTGACTTTGAAACAATTCAAGAACTTTAACAAAATACTTACATTGGGTCTTAGACAGAGATTCATGCTTGAAGCTTGGGCAGAGACTCGTGCTGATAACGTGTTATAAAATAATATAAAATAATATAAAGTAGATGAGAAAAAAGAAGAAGAAGATGAAGAGAGAAAGAGAAAGTGAATGAGAATTTTTGAGTTGTTTATTCCAATGGGGTAAACCCTTATTTATACAAATACAAGAGTGAGATATTAAGAAACTAAGAAAAAAGGAAACTAAGGAAAAGAGGAATGTTGATTACAATTCATGGTAATAAATAAAAGATTTGGATATCCGCATAATTATTAATATTTATAACAAATATATACTTCTTAATAAATGGAAAACCTCATTGATATATCAATACAGCTAATACAATGTGTTGGATATTAGAATGAAAACCGGGCAAATAACAACATTTTAGTCTGAGAACTGACTGAGTTACACCTTGAGGTTTTATGTAAAGTAAATCATATCTAAAACCCCAAGGTTTCAATTTAGTAAAAGATATAGAATTGAGTTACAAGTTCGCTGTGGTTACTGGTTACTTATCAAAAAAAGAAAAAAAGTTCACTGTGGCTTGCCAGGTTTGGGTTTCAATTTAGATGCAAACTCAATTCTATATCACCACACTATTTACTCTATACACTATTCTCGATTTCTACCAATGCTTCAGGTTTTCCGTTTAATCAGTTTGCATATGTGAGCTTCAGTTTGGTATTCCAAATATCCTGTAACTTAATCATTTTACACAATTACATTAGTAAATTTCTGCATCCAGAACAAAACATTTCTGCAAATATTTGATTATGCAACAATTCTACATGGTCTTATTAATTGTAAAGGACATGACCACATCAGTTTGCAGTCATACACTGTTCCAAGAGTTCCAATCAAATGTATCCTTGTACTATACTAAATTGAAATCTAGGAGTAAATTCCAGTACTTATTAACAATATACAATTCCTATGAAATCCAGCCTTCTCCAGCCACAATCTTCTCCTTGAATAAACCTGGTAGCGGTGGATAGTGAAAATTAAGAAACATGTTAACACGAGATAAGAATTAGTTGGCAAGGAATATTGAAGTTAACTTACAATGACAGAAAGGCAAGTGCTTCAAGAGGCAAGAATGAGACAATACACTAAGTGTGGAGATAATTAGCTGCCATCATCAACTCTAGAGTCAATTCAGGTTCAATGTGGAACTCGGTCTCTTTCCCGCTGACAGAAGAGCAACATATCCATCAAGTTAGATTGGAGAAAAGAAGATCAGATAATGAAATAAACTAATAAAGTCCTCAACTATAATATCTACCCCCTAACATAAAGAGGGGAACAAGGGAAGAAAAAAAAAACGTTAATGTTTCTATTATCCTAAAGTTTCTAAAAGACCAGTGAGTGGCCTCTCTACAAGTTGATGTATGAGAAACTTTTACTTTTTATCAAAAATGTACGAGTAACTTGGTGTTAATAATAATGGGGTTTCATTTTAAATTTTTTAAAACCAAATGGTGATGACCATGGTTCTATATTGGCCTCTTGCATTTCCCGCTTCAAAATTCTACAATTTTTCTTAATGTGGCACAGCTTGCCACGGTTGAAAGCAACATCCGTTCTGCTTCGAGATTTTGATCTACCTCTGGACTTGTCATTTTTATACTTGCCTTCTTTGTTTTGACTTCTCCCCCTATTTTCTGAAATAAGGGCTTGAGACTCCACACCTCTCGCCTTGTTTTGCTTTTCAAACGAAACCAAGGCCTCTGCAATGACTTCATACTCCAACTTGTCCTTCCCATAAGTAAGAGTTGTGATAAGGTGATCATATGATGGAGGAAGTGTTGCCATTATCAACACAGCCTTTCCCTCATCACTAAACTTTACTTCAAATCTTATCAATTGAGAAATCATGCCATTAAAATTACTCAAATGCTGAAGCATATCCACACTGTCTTGCTTCCGCATCTGATACAACTCCTTCCACAAGTAGAACTTGTTAGAAAGATTCTTGGACATGTACAAATTCTCTAAAGTCTCCCAGATTTCTTTAGTCGTCTTGCACTCTTTCGATTCTATATTTTGCAAGACGCTATCAGAAAGATTTAGACGAATTGTACTGGCTGCGATCTCGTCTATCTCCTCCCAGTCTTCTTCCTTCATCGTACTAGGCTTTTTCTCTATGCCTAATAACGCTTTGTGGACCTTTTGCTGAATAAGGAGATCCTTCATCCTCCTTTGCCAGAGGGAAAAATTTCCGCTACCCCTGAACTTCTCAATTTCTAGTTTTTGGCCTGTCATGTTTCTTGAGTCTCACCAACCTCTGTACTAGCTAGGGGATTCCCAGGAAAGACTGTGTATATTAATCGCAGTCCTATCAACAAAGGATAGGCCCGGACAGTCTCCTAGACAGAATCACCCTTATAAGTGAGTTCCCAGGAAAGACGTGGAGAGTCACAGGCGGACTACTTAAATTCCAGTCTCCTAGACAGAACTACTTATGTCGTACGTAACCAATGACGTTGCAGGAATAGAACTTCGACCCCGTGGCTCTGATACCAGTTGTTGGGAATAAGGACAGTATTCCAATTCCCCTTCAGGATCAATATTTGCGGGAAAATACAATGGGGACTCCAAAATTCCTTTCTGATGTGAAAGATCAGTCAAAGCTGCAATCACAGAGCATATTCAGAATTTTTGGATATCTTCCAATGTAAATAGTACTTTATGAATAATAATCAACGGACTAAATGCACGCCAAGAAATTATCTCGTGGCTAATAAAAACCACGACAAACCTTCCACTATAACAATAATAATGGGTACACAATATTACACTCTCAAGTTTTGACAAATACTTGAGGAATACACTCAAATCTCTCACACTCACTAGTGTGGCAATCTCACCATCTCTCTACAAAATATTTATCATAATTTTGTAGGAACTCTCTTTTTCTCACTCTCTTAGATTTCTCTTACTAAGAGGTATTCTCACTAATTTTCTCTCAAGAGCCTCACTCTTCACTCTTGGAATAGCTTGTGATGGTTGTGATGGAATGAACAAATGAAAGGGATGGAGCTCTATTTATAGGCCTCCTTGGATGTATGAACAAGACACAAAAAATCAATCTTGCATTAAATGCATAGTTGAAAATGTGCATATGCCTCAAGTCAAAAATTACCATTGTAACTTTTTCACATGGTTGAAAAATACGACCATATTTTCACATGGTTGAAAAACAACCATTACCCATCATGCTTCAGGTTTTCCGTTTAATCAGTTTGCATATGTGAGCTTCAGTTTGGTATTCCAAATATCCTGTAACTTAATCATTTTACACAATTACATTAGTAAATTTCTGCATCCAGAACAAAACATTTCTGCAAATATTTGATTATGCAACAATTCTACATGGTCTTATTAATTGTAAAGGACATGACCACATCAGTTTGCAGTCATACACTGTTCCAAGAGTTCCAATCAAATGTATCCTTGTACTATACTAAATTGAAATCTAGGAGTAAATTCCAGTACTTATTAACAATATACAATTCCTATGAAATCCAGCCTTCTCCAGCCACAATCTTCTCCTTGAATAAACCTGGTAGCGGTGGATAGTGAAAATTAAGAAACATGTTAACACGAGATAAGAATTAGTTGGCAAGGAATATTGAAGTTAACTTACAATGACAGAAAGGCAAGTGCTTCAAGAGGCAAGAATGAGACAATACACTAAGTGTGGAGATAATTAGCTGCCATCATCAACTCTAGAGTCAATTCAGGTTCAATGTGGAACTCGGTCTCTTTCCCGCTGACAGAAGAGCAACATATCCATCAAGTTAGATTGGAGAAAAGAAGATCAGATAATGAAATAAACTAATAAAGTCCTCAACTATAATATCTACCCCCTAACATAAAGAGGGGAACAAGGGAAGAAAAAAAAAACGTTAATGTTTCTATTATCCTAAAGTTTCTAAAAGACCAGTGAGTGGCCTCTCTACAAGTTGATGTATGAGAAACTTTTACTTTTTATCAAAAATGTACGAGTAACTTGGTGTTAATAATAATGGGGTTTCATTTTAAATTTTTTAAAACCAAATGGTGATGACCATGGTTCTATATTGGCCTCTTGCATTTCCCGCTTCAAAATTCTACAATTTTTCTTAATGTGGCCTGGCTTGCCACAGTGAAAGCAGCCATCCGTTCTGCTTCGAGATTTTGATCTACCTCTGGACTTGTCATTTTTATACTTGCCTTCTTTGTTTTGACTTCTCCCCCTATTTTCTGAAATAAGGGCTTGAGACTCCACACCTCTCGCCTTGTTTTGCTTTTCAAACGAAACCAAGGCCTCTGCAATGACTTCATACTCCAACTTGTCCTTCCCATAAGTAAGAGTTGTGATAAGGTGATCATATGATGGAGGAAGTGTTGCCATTATCAACACAGCCTTTCCCTCATCACTAAACTTTACTTCAAATCTTATCAATTGAGAAATCATGCCATTAAAATTACTCAAATGCTGAAGCATATCCACACTGTCTTGCTTCCGCATCTGATACAACTCCTTCCACAAGTAGAACTTGTTAGAAAGATTCTTGGACATGTACAAATTCTCTAAAGTCTCCCAGATTTCTTTAGTCGTCTTGCACTCTTTCGATTCTATATTTTGCAAGACGCTATCAGAAAGATTTAGACGAATTGTACTGGCTGCGATCTCGTCTATCTCCTCCCAGTCTTCTTCCTTCATCGTACTAGGCTTTTTCTCTATGCCTAATAACGCTTTGTGGACCTTTTGCTGAATAAGGAGATCCTTCATCCTCCTTTGCCAGAGGGAAAAATTTCCGCTACCCCTGAACTTCTCAATTTCTAGTTTTTGGCCTGTCATGTTTCTTGAGTCTCACCAACCTCTGTACTAGCTAGGGGATTCCCAGGAAAGACTGTGTATATTAATCGCAGTCCTATCAACAAAGGATAGGCCCGGACAGTCTCCTAGACAGAATCACCCTTATAAGTGAGTTCCCAGGAAAGACGTGGAGAGTCACAGGCGGACTACTTAAATTCCAGTCTCCTAGACAGAACTACTTATGTCGTACGTAACCAATGACGTTGCAGGAATAGAACTTCGACCCCGTGGCTCTGATACCAGTTGTTGGGAATAAGGACAGTATTCCAATTCCCCTTCAGGATCAATATTTGCGGGAAAATACAATGGGGACTCCAAAATTCCTTTCTGATGTGAAAGATCAGTCAAAGCTGCAATCACAGAGCATATTCAGAATTTTTGGATATCTTCCAATGTAAATAGTACTTTATGAATAATAATCAACGGACTAAATGCACGCCAAGAAATTATCTCGTGGCTAATAAAAACCACGACAAACCTTCCACTATAACAATAATAATGGGTACACAATATTACACTCTCAAGTTTTGACAAATACTTGAGGAATACACTCAAATCTCTCACACTCACTAGTGTGGCAATCTCACCATCTCTCTACAAAATATTTATCATAATTTTGTAGGAACTCTCTTTTTCTCACTCTCTTAGATTTCTCTTACTAAGAGGTATTCTCACTAATTTTCTCTCAAGAGCCTCACTCTTCACTCTTGGAATAGCTTGTGATGGTTGTGATGGAATGAACAAATGAAAGGGATGGAGCTCTATTTATAGGCCTCCTTGGATGTATGAACAAGACACAAAAAATCAATCTTGCATTAAATGCATAGTTGAAAATGTGCATATGCCTCAAGTCAAAAATTACCATTGTAACTTTTTCACATGGTTGAAAAATACGACCATATTTTCACATGGTTGAAAAACAACCATTACCCATCATGCTTCAGGTTTTCCGTTTAATCGGTTGCATATGTGAGCTTCAGTTTGGTATTCCAAATATCCTGTAACTTAATCATTTTACACAATTACATTAGTAAATTTCTGCATCCAGAACAAAACATTTCTGCAAATATTTGATTATGCAACAATTCTACATGGTCTTATTAATTGTAAAGGACATGACCACATCAGTTTGCAGTCATACACTGTTCCAAGAGTTCCAATCAAATGTATCCTTGTACTATACTAAATTGAAATCTAGGAGTAAATTCCAGTACTTATTAACAATATACAATTCCTATGAAATCCAGCCTTCTCCAGCCACAATCTTCTCCTTGAATAAACCTGGTAGCGGTGGATAGTGAAAATTAAGAAACATGTTAACACGAGATAAGAATTAGTTGGCAAGGAATATTGAAGTTAACTTACAATGACAGAAAGGCAAGTGCTTCAAGAGGCAAGAATGAGACAATACACTAAGTGTGGAGATAATTAGCTGCCATCATCAACTCTAGAGTCAATTCAGGTTCAATGTGGAACTCGGTCTCTTTCCCGCTGACAGAAGAGCAACATATCCATCAAGTTAGATTGGAGAAAAGAAGATCAGATAATGAAATAAACTAATAAAGTCCTCAACTATAATATCTACCCCCTAACATAAAGAGGGGAACAAGGGAAGAAAAAAAAAACGTTAATGTTTCTATTATCCTAAAGTTTCTAAAAGACCAAAGGGAGCTGGCCTCTCTACAAGTTGATGTATGAGAAACTTTTACTTTTTATCAAAAATGTACGAGTAACTTGGTGTTAATAATAATGGGGTTTCATTTTAAATTTTTTAAAACCAAATGGTGATGACCATGGTTCTATATTGGCCTCTTGCATTTCCCGCTTCAAAATTCTACAATTTTTCTTAATGTGGCATGGCTTGCCACAGTGAAAGCAGCCATCCGTTCTGCTTCGAGATTTTGATCTACCTCTGGACTTGTCATTTTTATACTTGCCTTCTTTGTTTTGACTTCTCCCCCTATTTTCTGAAATAAGGGCTTGAGACTCCACACCTCTCGCCTTGTTTTGCTTTTCAAACGAAACCAAGGCCTCTGCAATGACTTCATACTCCAACTTGTCCTTCCCATAAGTAAGAGTTGTGATAAGGTGATCATATGATGGAGGAAGTGTTGCCATTATCAACACAGCCTTTTCCTCATCACTAAACTTTACTTCAAATCTTATCAATTGAGAAATCATGCCATTAAAATTACTCAAATGCTGAAGCATATCCACACTGTCTTGCTTCCGCATCTGATACAACTCCTTCTACAAGTAGAACTTGTTAGAAAGATTCTTGGACATGTACAAATTCTCTAAAGTCTCCCAGATTTCTTTAGTCGTCTTGCACTCTTTCGATTCTATATTTTGCAAGACGCTATCAGAAAGATTTAGACGAATTGTACTGGCTGCGATCTCGTCTATCTCCTCCCAGTCTTCTTCCTTCATCGTACTAGGCTTTTTCTCTATGCCTAATAACGCTTTGTGGACCTTTTGCTGAATAAGGAGATCCTTCATCCTCCTTTGCCAGAGGGAAAAATTTCCGCTACCCCTGAACTTCTCAATTTCTAGTTTTTGGCCTGTCATGTTTCTTGAGTCTCACCAACCTCTGTACTAGTTAGGGGATTCCCAGGAAAGACTGTGTATATTAATCGCAGTCCTATCAACAAAGGATAGGCCCGGACAGTCTCCTGACATTTAATCACCCTTATAAGTTGAGTTCCCGGGAAAGACGTGGAGAGTCACGGGCGGACTACTTAAATTCCAAATCTCCTGTATTTAACTACTTATGTCGTACGTAACCAATGACGTTGCAGGAATAGAACTTCGACCCCGTGGCTCTGATACCAGTTGTTGGGAATAAGGACAGTATTCCAATTCCCCTTCAGGATCAATATTTGCGGGAAAATACAATGGGGACTCCAAAATTCCTTTCTGATGTGAAAGATCAGTCAAAGCTGCAATCACAGAGCATATTCAGAATTTTTGGATATCTTCCAATGTAAATAGTACTTTATGAATAATAATCAACGGACTAAATGCACGCCAAGAAATTATCTCGTGGCTAATAAAAACCACGACAAACCTTCCACTATAACAATAATAATGGGTACACAATATTACACTCAAGTTTTGACAAATACTTGAGGAATACACTCAAATCTCTCACACTCACTAGTGTGGCAATCTCACCATCTCTCTACAAAATATTTATCATAATTTTGTAGGAACTCTCTTTTTCTCACTCTCTTAGATTTCTCTTACTAAGAGGTATTCTCACTAATTTTCTCTCAAGAGCCTCACTCTTCACTCTTGGAATAGCTTGTGATGGTTGTGATGGAATGAACAAATGAAAGGGATGGAGCTCTATTTATAGGCCTCCTTGGATGTATGAACAAGACACAAAAAATCAATCTTGCATTAAATGCATAGTTGAAAATGTGCATATGCCTCAAGTCAAAAATTACCATTGTAACTTTTTCACATGGTTGAAAAATACGACCATATTTTCACATGGTTGAAAAACAACCATTACCCATCATGCTTCAAGTTTTCCGTTTAATCAGTTTGCATATGTGAGCTTCAGTTTGGTATTCCAAATATCCTGTAACTTAATCATTTTACACAATTACATTAGTAAATTTCTACATCCAGAACAAAACATTTCTGCAAATATTTGATTATGCAACAATTCTACATGGTCTTATTAATTGTAAAGGACATGACCACATCAGTTTGCAGTCATACACTGTTCCAAGAGTTCCAATCAAATGTATCCTTGTACTATACTAAATTGAAATCTAGGAGTAAATTCCAGTACTTATTAACAATATACAATTCCTATGAAATCCAGCCTTCTCCAGCCACAATCTTCTCCTTGAATAAACCTGGTAGCGGTGGATAGTGAAAATTAAGAAACATGTTAACACGAGATAAGAATTAGTTGGCAAGGAATATTGAAGTTAACTTACAATGACAGAAAGGCAAGTGCTTCAAGAGGCAAGAATGAGACAATACACTAAGTGTGGAGATAATTAGCTGCCATCATCAACTCTAGAGTCAATTCAGGTTCAATGTGGAACTCGGTCTCTTTCCCGCTGACAGAAGAGCAACATATCCATCAAGTTAGATTGGAGAAAAGAAGATCAGATAATGAAATAAACTAATAAAGTCCTCAACTATAATATCTACCCGCTAACATAAAGAGGGGAACAAGGGAAGAAAAAAAAAACGTTAATGTTTCTATTATCCTAAAGTTTCTAAAAGACCAGTGAGTGGCCTCTCTACAAGTTGATGTATGAGAAACTTTTACTTTTTATCAAAAATGTACGAGTAACTTGGTGTTAATAATAATGGGGTTTCATTTTAAATTTTTTAAAACCAAATGGTGATGACCATGGTTCTATATTTCCACAGATAAAGAAAGCTATAATCTTTCAACCCTATTCTTGAGGGGAGGATTGTATACAATGAAAAACCCACATAAAAGTCGGTTCCTACCAACAAAAGTTAGCAAAAACAGCATTTGGAACATAAAAAACCAAACACTGAAATGCTTTCCTATTTATATCGAGCATTTAAAAGTAATATTGATATATGTCCTGTCTGATCATTTTTTTTTTGATCATTGCTAAACAACTAATCACTATCATTACATCATACTTCAAATCTAAGCATAGAACCTTCGCAAGCGATATTTCAAACAACTAACATACTTAAGGATGAGGTTGAGCTCAAAGCAAAAATCTATGTGTAAAGTAAAAGTGCCCAACTGAAAAAAATCAGAGTATATATACAGAAATGAATTTGCAGGGAAACGCATCTAAAATTTAGCATAACCAATAACCTATATAGGTGATTCATTATAGAAAACAAGTATATGAATCCCCATTGTACGAACTTTACTCAGCTGAACCTTGACGGTTCATATTAAAGAACCAAATAGAAATATAAATCTTCAGAAATAATGTCATAAAAGTTAACAGAAATTAAGAAAAACAATCGATGATGATATAGAATAAAAACCTGGCAAATTGAAGATTCCAATAGAAATATTTGCAGATCTTTTCAAGAATGGTGGTGCTGATCTCAGGGAATGTTACCTCCCCATGTTGCGTTTCGGCGAAACTACCTACAAAATTAAAGCCAAGTAAGACTGAAACCAAACCCACTCTGAAACCCTAAGCCCCCAAATTCGTCTTCTGCTCAGGTAATTCCGGAAAACAATTCGTTACTATAACAAAAAGTAAAGGCAAAATTACCAGGAGAGGTGAGCATATTTCGAATGGTCTGAGAAACCATGGCGGCTTCTTTGTGAATAATAAATTCGAAACCCTCGGCGCTGATCAGCTTCACTGTGTCTTCCTTCCTCATCTTTGAACCAAAATCCAGAACGGTCTCTTCGCCAAGAACCAGAATAACTCTGCGTTATGTTTTACCTTTTTTGTTATTAATTTTTTTTCTATTCTTTTTAATTTGTTTACTTCTTACTCGCGCGTGATTTCACGTTCCAACAATCTTCACAAGTTCATAGTAAAAAATAATGAGAAAATGCTTAAAGGACACTCATGATTTTAGACTTTCAGCAATATTGTGAGGTATTGTGTGTAATCCAATATCTATCCTTTTTTTCCTTTTTAATAAAGATGGTAAAAGATCTTTAAATAGTGAATAGTTCATAGCAATACTTAAAAAAAATTATATTTAATTACAATTTAATTGATTATGAATAACCGGATTGCATAGACAGATTGTCATTATCCAATTGAAAACCAAGCTCAATTTCTTTGATCCTTTCATTGAAGAAACCGCGGCTTGTCTACTAGCTATGGAGACGGTACTCTCTTTGAAGCATCTGTTTGTTCTGGTAGAGAGCGATTCTGAGACAATGATCAAGACTCTGAAGGGAACTTGCTTCAGTTGGGGGATTGACAACTTTGTGCCACATTGTAAAAACCTCTCTACTAAATTATTATGTTGTAATTTTTCCTTTATTCTTAGATTATGTAATTTGTGGCCCATAATGTGGCCAAGTGAGCTTTTGCCAACAACGTTACCGATATGATTGATCTATCTTCTGTACCAGACAATTTGATCCATCCAACGTAAGAATGATCCAAGTGAACTACATTAACACAATTTGATACAATTTCCATCGTAGAGTACCGAAGATGAGATCACAACACAACACTAGAATAGATTGCCATAGCTTCAGCAACAATGGATTCCAATAAAGTATTCCAAGAACAAGTACTAGAAGCTAGATCTTAGCTATTAGAGTCATGAATAACTGCCCTTGCACCTGTTTTTTTCACACGAATAGCAAGCCCAACATACAATTTAATTTCAGCAAACTTGGCTTCCTCCACCTTTGATCTGTCAATGGTTGACACATCGTGTAACACCCTAACTATTTTAGGCATGTTAACGTGATTTTTAACCGACTGTGCAGCTCGTTGATAATCAACGAGTTTATTGAAAATCGTGATTAATTAAAATTTTACTTAATTAATTAAAAACATAAAATAACATACATATATAAATCCGGGATCCCGTTTACAGAAGTATTTACAAAAATTTCACTATGCATATACAAAAGTTTGTCGCCTAGCGACTATACAAATAAGCCCTAATGTCTCAAAGACCGTACGCTCCAGGCCTAACTGCCCCGACATGTACAATCTCCATTTCCTCGCTCTCACGGCTGCTCAGTCTTAGCCTTGCCCTTACCTACACATGAAAATAGCAACTGTGAGTCAACAGACTCAGTAAGAAAAGCATAAATAATAGCATAATAATAACCCAGTTTATAATCAGGCGCCCATACACCCAACCATAATCCTATCAGTGTTGAGTCTAGAACGTTCATACGACAATACTATCGACCATAATATCTGTTGGAAATTATTTTACCAGAATCTTAGATCTACTCACAAGTATGTTGATTAACACCCTAAATATGAACTTTCTAAAACGATGAAATAAACACATATAAAGTTTAAGAAACCTTACATTGGGTGCAGCGGAATATTATGATTCCTTCCGTTCAGATATCTAGCCCTTGATTCCTTTCTGTAGCAGAGCATTATCAATATCTGAACCTGGATCTCTTTCTCTGAATCTTTGATGCTGAAACTCCTTTGCTGATGATCTTTCTTCACGATCTTCCTCACTATGATTGAGGTATCACTTGATGTGTGTGGGCACTACTCTAATCACTAAGGATTTCGAAATATTGAAGAAGAAGAGAGGGAGTGGTCAGCCAGAGATAGGGAGAGAGAAGGCTCAGGTTTTTCTCTGAAGGAAAAATAGAAAAATTTAAGTGTGTAATAATCCTGAAGCCTTCACTATCTATTTATAGCATTCCACTAGGGTTAGGTTTGAATTATTTGGCATTAAAATAATGAAAATATCAGTTTAAATTTCCTACAAAAGTGGCAGGCCCTATACTAGTGGATTTGGGCCTCACTTTTTGCAATTTTGCAGTTTTATCTTTTCTGCATCTGATTTTCTCAAAAACGCCAATTTTCTAATTCAACCATTTAAATGCCAATTCTAACTATTTAATAACTATAAATAATTATTAAATAATATTGTCATTTATCATATTTATTAATTGAACCATACAAAGTATCATAATTAACAAATATGCCCCTATAAACTCTTTCTTTACAATTTCGCCCTTACTTAGTGAAAAATTCACAATTAGACATAGTCTAATTTGAGAATTATAATTGATTAATCAAAACCAATTACATGAGTCTTACAAGCAATATTATCTCAACTAGTGGGGGGACCATGGGTCTATATAACCGAGCTTCCAATAAGTAGATCAAGAATTTAGCACTAAAATTCACTAACTTATTAATTCTTCGTTGAATCCACGCATAGAACTTAGAATTGCACTCTCAGTATATAGAATGCTCTATATGTTCCACCATATAGACACATCATTAGTTATCCATTGTTATAATCCTAATTTGATCAATGATCCTCTATATGAATGATCTACACTGTAAAGGGATTAAATTACCGTTACACCCTACAATGTATTTTATCCTTAAAACACTTGACCCCGTATAAATGATATTTCAGCTTATGTGAAATGAGTACTCCACCATTTATGTTCGTTTGGTCAAGCTCATAGGAGATCATCCTTTGCTTACTATTCGCCAGATAGAAGCTATAGATTCCATGTTTATGATAGCGCTCCCACTCAATTGCACTACCGTGTTCCCAAAAAGTACGTATCACCCTGACCAAAAGGTAGGCTTAACTAACAATTCAAGGAACACGAATAGCCTTTCAAGATTGAGCCTAATCATAACAGGATTAAGATCATTTGATCTAGGATCAACTAGGCGATATTGACTTGAATAGATATTACGGTAAGTTTAATAAATCTAAGTCAAAGTTCAATATCGGTCCCTTCCGATGCATACTCCATGCATCCAACCTGAGCTTTACTTTAACCAATGCTCTGGAAAGAACATAGCACTTCTCCAAATGCAAGTAAACTCTGTTGTAGATTATCATATCAGTAAAACCCTGTGTCTGATAAATCTAGGAAACTTTATTCACATAGTCATGTTTACTTTCCAATGTGTTGACGGCACAATAAACAGGATCAAGTATGTGAAAAGGGTTTCAAATGAATTTATACATTATGTATATATAATCATGAAATAAATCATGTGAACCATGCAACATTAAATGTTATTTCTGATCTATATTAATAAGTAAATCTGATTATATTGAAATGAGTTTTATTTAGGGCATAAAACCCAACAATATCAGCCTATACTCAATATGCTAGTCATACTCTAGCCATATTGATGTGATAGCATTGATCAGTATTTGAGCCATACATACATCTATCAGTATCCAATATACTTCTATGTATACTGATACTGCTATCAATGTACTCTAACAGGCATACACAACATGTACGCTAAATATGTAAACACGTATGCATAATATTATACTAATCTTACCTTGTTTCCGAATTCAAGTGTGCCGACCAACCTGAGTGGAACAATTACTTAGCGAATTACAAGCCCCTAAATCATATCATTCGTAACATGGGTAAGTGACACGCTAAATCACATTTCGAGGACTTAGGTTTTAAACCAAAAGTTTTCCTACTGAAAGTTAACATGGCAATACCCTAAACTATCAAGGAATTAACCAACTAAAGCTCTGAAACTAACACGAATCGACAACACAAAAAGTTCGGGAACTCAGCTGCTGATCCAGTTAACCGGTTTTATAGGGCCTGTAAAACCGGTTAACCAGTTTACACCAGGTAACCTCGAAAAATTGAAATCTTGCCCAATTCGTTTCCAAACCAAACCTTCCAGACCTATTTAATATACCCCAATGAACATATTCTAAGCAACAAAATAACATAACATGCTCAAAATCAAAATCCACCATTAAAGACTAAAGTTTTAGTTCTAAAACTCAAACTTTGTCTAACAACCTAAACAAGCTACCAATTACCCTCAAATTAACTCAGTAAACATAATTCTAACTTCAGAACACCTCAATGAAAACAAAACACAACAATAGCAACCTTAACCCTAAAATCATGCATAAACCTTGCTTGAACCCTAAGAATTAACAAAGAGAAGGTGCTATGAACTTACCTTGAGCTTGAAATCACAAAGAACTTGTTGGAAATCCCTAGTTTATGTAGAAAAATCCTCAAACCCTAGCTGCTCTAGGGAACGAGAGAGAGAGAGAGAGAGAGAGAGAGAGAGAGAGAGAGAGAGAGAGAGAGAGGAAAAGTGTTTTTTCTTAATTTCTTACTTTTTTTTGTAAAATAAATGAATAAAAATAGTTTTTATTTAAATAATATCAGCCTAAAAAATCTGATTAATAACTTATATTAAATCCCTATTAATAGACAAAAACCCAAAAGGTAAAAAGACCATAATGCCCTCCACTTAGCCAAAAAGTCATAAAACCACCTAGGAGTATTTTGGTCAATTCTAAAGTATCAACTAACCCCGACATTCCCAAAGCCTAACTATATTGCCCCGCTATACTAAAAATACTAAAATGTGATTCTAATAGCCAAACGTTGCGTTCCAATATTGTCGGGCACAAAACATGCAAAAATATGAAATTCCACATATGACATATAAAATGTATTCTAAATTCAAATAAATCTCCATAAACTGATAATTCATAACTAATATGTAAGTTTCATAATTAAACCCTATTTATTTGCTAATTTCCAAATTAAAGTTAAGCGGTCTTTACAATTATCCCCCCTTAAAAGGATTTCGTCCTCGAAATCTAACCTGAACAACTCTGGATACGGAGCCTCATGTCGGACTCTAACTCCCAGGTGGCTTCCTTCACCTTGTTGTTTCTCCAAAGTACCTTGACTAGAGCTATGATCTTGTTCCGAAGAACCTTATCTTTTCTATCTAGGATCTAAACTGGCTGTTCTTCGTATGATAAGTCTGGTTACAACTCAAGATTTTCATAACTTAGTACATGAGCAGGATCTGAAACGTACTTCCGTAACATGAAAACATGAAATACGTTGTGAAATGCTGAAAAAGCTAGAGGCAAAGCTAAACACCAACCTTTTCGAGAATCTCGAAAGGTCCTGTAAACCTAGGGTATAATTTTCCTCTTTTTCCGAAACGTTTGATCCCTTTTATTGGAGACACCCGTAGAAAACACTTAATCTCCTACCTGAAACTTTACATTTTTACGTTTCGGATCTGCATAACTCTTTTGTCTACTCTGAGAGGCAAGCATTTTGGCCTTAATCTTTTCTATGGTTTCATTAGTCTGTTGCACTGATTCCGAACCTAAGTATTTCCTCTCTCCCATTTCATCCCAATGAATGGGAGATCTACACTTTCTGTCATATAACAATATATAGGGAGTCATCCCTATTATACTTTGATAACTATTATTATACGAGAACTCTATCAGTGGTAGATATTTACTCCAGGAGCCCTCAAAATCCATTACACAAGCTCGTAACATATCTTTCAGTATCTGAATTTTCTTTTTCGGACTATCCATCAGTCTGAGGATGGAAAGTTGTACTGAATTTCAGTTTGGTAGCCATAGCCCGCTGAAGACTCTGCCAGAATTTAGAAGTAAACTTTGATTCTCTATCTGAAATTATAGACTTTGGAACATCATGTAATCTCACTATCTCTTTGACGTATAATTCTGCATATCGATCCACTGTAAAGGTTGTTTTTACCGGTAGAAAATATGCAGACTTGGTGAATCGATCTACCACAACCCAAATTGAATCATACATACAGGTGGTTCTAGGTAATCCAACCAAAAAGTCCATGGTGATATCTGTTGGAATTTACTTTACCAGGATCTTAGATCTACTCACAAGTATGTTGTTTAACATCCTAAATATGAACTTTCTAAAACGATAATAAACACATATAAAGTTAAGGAAACCTTACATTGGTTGCAGCGGAATAATATGTCTCCTTCCGCGCAGATCTCTAACCCTTGTATCCTTTCTGTCGCAGAGTATTATCAAGATCTGAGTCTGAATGTCCTTCTCTTTGATTTGGATTCTTCACGATCTTCCAGACTATGATTGAGGTACCACTTGCTGTGTGTGGGCACTACTCTATCACTAGGGTAATTCGAAATTGTGAAGAGGAAAAGAGAGAGAGAGGGGTCGGCTATAGAGAGAAAGTGAGTGGCTCAATTTTCTGAATGGCAATTTCCTGAATTACTGAATAACTCTAATTTTAATGTGAGCCATCACTTTCTATTTATAGGCAACTACTACGTTTAGGTTAGTAATTATTGTGCCATTAAAATAATGAAAATAATAATTGGAAAAAGCTTATACAAGTGGCCGGCCATGGTGTTAATGGGCCTCACTTGGAAATTTGCAGTTTTCACAATTTTCATTTCTATTTTCTCAAAAACGCCAATTTTCCAATTATAACCATTTAAATGCCAAAACTAATTATTTAATAACAAAAATAGATTATTAAATAATATTGTCATTTAACATAATTATTAATTAGACATATAGAGTCTCTTAATTAATAAATAAACCTAAAATCTCTTTTCTTTACAATTTCGCCCCTGCTTAGTGAAAATTCACAAACTATACATAGTCTAACTTTAGAATTATAATTGATTAAACATAAATCAATTATTGAGTCTTACAAGCAGTATGGTCTCAACTAGAATGGGGACCATGGACCTATATTACTGAGCTTCCAATAAGCCGAACCGAATTTACCGAGTAAATTCCCTAACTTATTAATTCCTTGTTGAATCCACTCTTAGAACTTGAAATTGCACTCTCAGATTTATATAGAGCGATCTATATGTTCCACGATATAGATACGCTATCTCATTTAACCATCGTTATAATCTTAATTTGATCAAAGATCTTCTATATAGATGATTTACACCGAGAAGGGATAAATTTACCGTTTCACCCCTCAATGTATTTGGCCCCTTAAAACACTTAGCTACCTGTAAATGATGTTTTAGTGAACTAAGATATAGTCACTGAAATAAGAGCTCATCCATTTACTTCTATTTAGCTAAGCTCTAAGGGAATCATCACTTAACTTCTATACACCAGTAGAAGCTATAGATTCCATATTTATGTTCAGCGCTCCCACTCAGTCATATCATGTTCCCAAAATATACGTATCACCCTGAGCCAAAAGTAGGCTTAACTAATAAATCAAAGAACATGATTAGCACTCCTGAGATTGAGCCTAAGCATATCAGGAATTAGATTCTTTTAATCTAAGATCAACTAGTGATATTGACTTTGAAAGATACAACGGTAAGTTTATAATATCTTGACTAAGTTCAATATCAGTCCAGTCTAATGTATACTTCATACATTCGAAACTAGTATACTTTACCAATGTCCTAGAAAGAACATAACACTTACTCCAATTGTAAGTATACTTCATCGCTGATTATCACATCAGTGTAAATCCAAAACACTGATGAAACAGGGACTTAGTCTTTTGAAACATATAATCACAATCACATTCCACTGTGTTGACAATACTGTAATTGTGAATAAATATATGTTCTGGACTTAACTGATTTTGTGCATATATTAAATATATATATTAAACCATAAGCATGAAAAATACATGTTAACATAAATCACTTCAAATCTCTTAAATTGATAACTAATCAGATTGTAATGGGTTTTATTTAGGGCACAAAACCCAACAAACTCCCACTTGCACTAACATAAAACAAGTTGTGCATTCCAATCAATATGTTGTCTTGATCTTCAGATCAAGTGTAGTATATTTGACTCCACCTAAATTTCTGGAACCAGGTTCATAAAACATTATAAAACATCCTTAACTATATGCTTTACTCATCAAGGGATACTGAAATTCTTACTGCTTATTAAGTACATCTGAATAAACAGAAGACATATCTCTCATACTTTAAAATTTGGAACTGAGATAATACAGTGTAGAATTTTCTTGAGTAGAATAACTTTTTGGTAATTTCGAATTTACAAAGTTATATATATCTTCTCTGGTGGAGCTTGAATTATTATAGAAAGGTTTTTACACTCTTCTAGAATAACTCCTCCACCCCGAGAGTAACCACCATCTCAAATTCTTAATGAGTTGGTGTAGATATAAGGATAACTAATATACAGTTCCTTAATATCTAACATATAGGTCACTTTCATAAATCTTTCTTGAGTATCTCCTAATGTTCCTTATTTGATTACATCTCAGATAGCTCCCACTCAATAGTAGGTGTCTGGTTAAATAATACTTTTAACCTCTTACTATTGTTTTGAGGGATATCTCGTTGTGACTTTATTGTCTTAGTCTGAAACTGTAAGTTTTTTTAAGACTAAGTCATCAACATAACAGTCTAGTATTTGAAGTGTAAAATACTTGCTAGAGATTAAGCAATCAAATTAAAATACCATAAAATATCATGAGGGTTAGAAATCTTGACTCAAGTCATTCGAATGGACTATGCAATAATTCTTCTATCTTATTCTCATAATTCTGATAAGTTATTTCTATCCACATGAATGGTTAGATTTGCTTTCTCAGTAGTATTCTTAAGTTCCTATCACAAGTGTCAACCAAATGAATATGGGTAAAGAATTTTAAAATTCTCCCACTCAATTAAGGTAGTGTGATACATTATCAAAGAACTTTATTGGTATCATTATCTATTACAACAGTAAATCTAAACTGGAACATATAATCAAGATCAAGAATTTATTCTGACAATAGCTAATTTATTATATTACTTCCATGTTTAAAATTATGTGTCACAAAGAGCATTGTGGAATATAGTCCACCCCTAAGTATATAGAGATTATGATCCACCCCTAAGGGATATAGAGATCACGGTTCTCTAAGTGTTATAGAGATTATGTGGAGTTTCGAATATAATTCAGAGTTCATTAGATATAAAAGATCGTTGAACTGCATATTATTCTTAACTTTTTCTCCACCCCTATCAGATCAAAAGATCTTTTTATTAAACAAATTCTTAATAATTATTTTTAGAATTAACAATTATTCATAAATATAGAAATAATTTATAGTGTTTATGTAGTAATAACTCTATAAAGAGTTTAATGAACTATAGAATTTGTATCAATAATAAAAACACATACACATACAAATATATAAATATAATAATTGGTAATCATCAATATATATATATATAAAGGAAAGCATTAGGGAGTTGAGGTGACAATCTATATGTGTTTTCTATCCTATTCTTTATTTTCTTAATTTTTATCATTTATTTATTTTTTCAATAATAATTTTAACTAAATATCTATTATTATTATCAATAGAGTAACTCCCATTCACATCTATTATTATTAATTAATAATAGTGTAACTTATAACTACATTTAATTACTAATGTATGATATATTAATATGAAAATAATTTATTACTTTATGATATATAGGAAAGTAATTATTATAAATTAAAACGCATTATTTACATTTTCTCTCTATTAAACAAAATACTTTTCGGGCATGTGGTATACTATATTTTTAAAACTAAATACTTTTTGATCATATTTTGACTAAATCTAAAAAATGTACTCTTATATATGCAAAGTGAAAAAAAGAACAAGCAAAAAAAAAGATTAGGTAATGTATTATATTTTTTTTTATTCTATTTGACTCTCATTTTCAAAAAAAAATAAAAATAATAATTAAAAAAAGAATTAAAAAAAAAATCATGTAACTCAACTCTAACAATTTCAAATTACTATCTTTTCAACATTGTATATATTTTTTTTTTGTTTTGTAATTTTTCTGATTTTTTATTATTATATTCAACTCTACTTAATTACTTATATGATATCAATATCTATATATATATATAAAGGAGAATTTCAAAAAGATGATGTGGCGCTCTCAAATTAGTTTATAGCTATTTAACTATTTTTTTAAAAAATAGTATCATCTTCTTTTGATATTCTATTTTCTCTATTAAAATATAAAAGATGATAACAACTAATTAATAATAGCTTTTAATAAGTAAGTTACAACACATAATAAGTTACCTAATAATTTAATAACAATTATTATGAATATGAACAATCTTTTAGGAATAAATTATTTTTCTATCAATTAATAATAATAATAATAATAATAATAATAATAATAATAATATATTAATACAATTATAAATTGTAATTATCATCATCTTTTATTCTTTCTATCAATAATAATAATAATAAAGGAGAATGATATAGGAAGGTGATGTGGTACTGCATACTTTTTTTATTATATATATATATTTTTTAATATCTTCATTTTTCTTATTATTTAGAGTTTTTATTATTACATAAAAATAAAAGTTTGTAAAAAAAAAAAATATTTATATTCTTTGTTTAATTCTTTTCATTTATGTTTATATTAAGATTTCACTATTAAATATTAAAATTTTTTGTATTCCTTCATTAAAAAATATTATTTGTATTTATTATACATTTAATTATTAAAACTATTCATATTCTTACATTAAATAATAAAAAAAAAATTATTTGTTTTCTTTGCATTGTTCTTATTGGTTTATGTCTATATATAATGTCCTATACTCAAGTTGAAGTTTTGTATCCACTCATAATTTTGAAGTTTTTGTTATGTTTTTTTTTCTCCTTTCTAATTTTGATGTTCTATGTTCATATTACATGACAATGACTATTCATATTTTAAGATTATTCTTTTTTATTGTTATTCCTAATTCTTGATGTTTTATTTTCAGATTATTTGGAAATAGTTATTCATTGACAAGTTTCTCCAATGGATATTTTGCAACAAAACTATATGGTAATTTTTTTATTTTGATTTGAACGATTATCACTAAAACTATCTTTACATGCATATGTATTTAGATTCAGTTTTAGTTCATTATGCTTCTTATATATACATATATCTTCTCTTGATTTTTTATTTTCATCATATGTCTCTCTTTGTATTAATCTTTTCTCTTTGTCCATGTCTCCTAAATATGTATGGATGTTATTTTTAATATTTCATTCGTTTATTTTGTTGTTTGTACGTAACTCTATTTGTACGTGTATGTGTATATATTCTATTATTATTGATGGCCTTCAATTAGTTTCTTGCATATTCTTATCTTCTAAGAATATTTTATTTGGTTTTTATATGATGAAGTGTGTATACTTTTTTAATCGCTTGAAGTAGATATTTTGTTACTGTTGTTGTTGTTTTTATTTTCTTAGGTCAATATATGACATTTTTCATCATAATTTTGAAATTATTAATAATAAAAAATACTTTATTATTGTGTGATTTGAGACATGGAGAAAAATATTTAGAACATTTAGAAAATGAAATGAGGTATATATAAATATATATATTTTTTTGGTAATTTTTTTTTTATTTATATCCTATCCTAACAATAATAAATAATAATATTTTGGTAAAAAAAATATAAAAGTAACATAATAATTAATGTTAAGATAGAAAAAAAAATAGATAACTATAAAAAAAAATTGGTAAAAACATTTTTTTTAAAACTTATAGCTCATCCTTTGAAAAAAAAAATATATATAATTACAACCATAATAACTATATTATAATAAAAAAAAATAATTTATATATATGTAACATATAAGAATATCAATCATTAACATAAATTAATGAGCCATATTTCATTATAATAGAAATTTATTATTAATATATGTGCATTCGTAAAAAGAAAAGTACTTTATAAAAAATATTATTTAAATAAAATGTATTTTAGAGACCGAAACATAAATTTATTTTTAACTATATATTTTTTGAAAAAAAAATTATTAGTGACTAATAACAATTATCTTAATTTGATATTATAATTTCGTTTTACTATTTTATTTGTTTAATTAATATATGTAAGTACTACAATATATATAATGTGCGTAAATACTATTTGCCTTAATACCATTTCACTAAATAGCAATTATCATTAAGAAAAAATATATTAAGATGCAATTTTAATCAATTATTTAATTGTTGACAAAAAGAATGTTAAAAATTTATTTACTAGAACAGTTACAAAAATGTACACATATATATATATATATATATAAATTTTTGATACCTTAAGAATTAGTATCATGATATATGTATATCAATAATAATTTTGTTATGAAATAATATAAAATAATATAAAATAGATGAGAAGAAAGAAGAAGAAGATGAAGAGAGAAAGAGAAAGTGAATGAGAATTTCTGAGTTGTTTATTCCAATGGGGTGAACCCGTATTTATACAAATACAAGAGGAATGTTGATTACAATTCATGGTAATAAATAAAAGATTTGGACATCCACATAATTATTAATATTTATAACACTCCCCCTTGGATGTCCATAATAGCTGCCTTATTAAAAATCTTGCTGAAAACTTGGTCAAAGGAAAAAGAGTATAGTGTAAACTAACTCCCTCCCCCTCATTTAGGCATTTGTGGAGATCTTCTAATCGACGAATTTCGATCTTGTCTGTCATCTTCTCAAATGTTGATGTTGGTAATAACTTTGTGAATAAGTTTGTAAGATTGACACTTGATTGAATATGTTGAACACCAATATGCATTTTCTTGAAGCGTATAAAGAAGAATTTCGTGAAATGTGTTCTAACTCTATCTCCTTCAATGTACCTCCTTTTAGTTGAACGATGCAAGCAGTATTATCCATAGAGAATTGCTTGGGTTGATACTTCTTTATTGAGTGCAATCCATATGTTTCCCGAATATGCTATGTCAATGATCTCACTCACACACATTCTCTACTTGCTTCATAAAATGCAAGTATGTTAACATGATTTATAGTTGCCTCGTTAAAAATCTTGCCAGAAAAACCCAGTGGGACAAAATCTGAGCTAGGGAAAAGAGTACAATATATATTTCATATTCATAATTATTTGCAAGTTGCCTCGTTAAAAACCTTGCCAGGAAAACCCATTGGGACAAAACCTGAACTAAGGAAAAAAGAGTGCAACATGAATATGTCTCCCCCTCATGCACATATGATCCATAATTCTTTTGGTGATAATATATCTCATAAGATTATTGTTATCACTTTTAAAATATCACCATATATAATCTTTGATCATATATTTTCTATAACTCTTCCAGAGTATGCATGGACTTCTAAATTATAGATGAGGGGTTCGTGGAACATTAGTCTTTATCCAACTAATTGTATCATTCATGTGTGTACACAACTTTGTTCATACGAAAATTTAAAATTTCAAGTAGATATGAACATAACACATTAATGGTACTACAAATTTTCATTTGTGACAATGATGGTACTCCAAGACCATATATTTATTCCATCTTGTTTTATGATCTTAATTTCCATATCAAATGATCATATATCTATAATTCTTGATACATATGAAGTACTTCAGGACTTCAATACTAATGAACAAACTTTATACATTAATATTTCTCGAAATACAAAAGAAATAAAAGTTTGTTCTTCAATTAATCAAAAACTCTTAAAGAGTCTATCACAACGTATAATTTACGTATTTATATTGCATAGACAACCATAGGTATTTTTCAAATAATAATTTACTTACATGTCTTTATTTCATACAAAGATCTTTGTCATATAGTGCGCGCGACTTTGAATTTATATCACTTAAGACATGTATTAAATTCTTCTAGAATTTTTAGATAAGGCTTATTTCAAATTCTCACTATATTAGGAGCCCCAAATAAATAACCTTTTGTTGCAACATTTATGTGACGCTTATAAATCCTCATAAAATATATTCCAGGCTATAATCAAATCATGATTATATTTTCTCAATATTTAAGCCTTACTTCAATCAATCTCATGTCTATGCAAACTTTGTACAGCAATTCATTATGTACAAATACATATATGCAAATTTCTCATTAGAAATATTTATTTGCACACCCTACAGGTCTTACTTCACTTTATGTTCATTTACGCTTCAGGCGTTTTCAACTCATTCTATCTCAACTTTGAGTAATATTGATTTGCAGTTGGTATATATCATTTTGAACTATATTGTTCTTATATACTTTGTGCAAGGATCATTTTTCAAAAATTATCATCATCCCAACTGCTTCTCTCCCCCTGATCGAGAGAATTTTTAAAAATTGTGATATCTAATAATATTAATATACCTGTAGGGATTTCAGTATATCACAATGAATCAATATTTGTTTAAACTCATATATACTATATGACATTGAACTTTAGGTTCAATAAACTTCAGTTTCAAGTTCAATACTTATGAACTTAATTCATTTCTAAGAATGAGTCATACGTGTATAATTAGAAATACATAAATTTACACATTTTGTAAATGCATGATCATATAATCTTATCACATCGATAAGAAACTATGCAATAAAAATCTAACAATGGCTCAAGATTGTTAAGAAAATATAATTTAAATATTTTCTATGTGCAAATATATGCACATTCTTCTTTTAAGCCTTATAAATAACAATGAGAAGAATCTTCTGGTTCTTCAACAAAATTTAGTCAAATTCTTTGACAATTTATTGCATATGATTGATCATGTCAAAATAATTCAATTCATGAACTTCAGGTTCACTATAATTTGTATTTCAATGAAACTTTCAAAATGTAATGTAAATTCATTACAACATAATCATTACAAGTTTCATTTTTATATACACGAATAATATAATTATATTATTCTCCAAAACATATACACTCTTCAGGAATCACTATCATCAATTCAATGATGTGTATAATTTAAAAGATACATGACAACTTCATCATGTTATTGTAATGGTCAAATAGATATAACCATAACATATCATTCATTTTTCCTGATATCTTTTTAATAAGTCGTCTAATTTATTAATAGACTATTCATCAGTCTAATTATCATGACTTGATATATTATATATTTAAATGTACAACAAGTACATATAATAAGTTATTTATTATCACTTTCATAACTAGATAAAAGTTACACATCTAGGTACATACAAAGACATTTTACTGCTCAAAGTAGCAATTGTATGTAAGACTTCTTCAGGAAGCTTTTCAACTAATCATTTTGTGATTCTTTATCACTTTGATTATATTGGATCACTAACAAATATTAGTAAATTATATATCCACTTTTGGGAATATGCAAACTGAATTATATGGTAACTATATATTTACATATCATGTACCAACAATAGTTTGAAACTATTGATTTCAAGAAATAATAAAATATGTATATATTAATTTGCTTCTGGCATTACCAATATATGTGAAATCTATATTCTTTGAAATAGAATTTCATGTCTATTCATTCTCTTTAGGTAATGATATTTAAATATTCTAAATGTACAATAAGTTTGTACAATTCACATTCTATTAAATAATCAAGTATACTTTTATCTTGACTATAAGTGTGTCCGTACTACAGGTACGCGACCACTATTATTCAATTCCACACATGATATATAAATTTCATGCACTTTGATTATGTGTGGTATCTCATCTTTTAGTTGTTTCCACTTTTTCTGGAAATATTTGAGTAGTAAATAATGTCATTGTTTATTTAAAATCATTACATTCACTTCGGGGAATGACGTTGAACAAGTAGAACATTATTATAAATTTCTTAAAAATTTATTACTTGTTCATCCATAAAAAATATAAGAAATTATTCAACAATTTCTTTTACGATATTTCAAAGAATATATGAATGCAATTTTTGCATATTCTCCAAGATGTATGTAAAATTTAATCTTTAACATATGTCAGATTCAATAATTTCCAACATTGCAAGTAATAACAATGTATAATAACATGACTAATACGAGGAATCTTTAAAAGTGATTGACTTCAATTCGTATCATTCTCTGCAGGGAATGATGAACAATAAATACTGCCTCATGTATTTAAATAACATTAGTCATGCTCATTGTTATTCTTATACTTTAATGTTTCAATGCAATTTTTTTAACATTCTTTTTGGGTATTCAAAACCCACTATAAAATTGCATCAATAATAATCATTTTTAATGATTCTTTAGTTGTATTCACATAAATACAATCATTTTTTTTTTCTTCTATAAATATAAAACATTTACTTCAGAAAATGTTTGTCAAAATCTATATCGATATTAGATTATTTTTCATTGTCCTCAAAGAATACAAGAACATATATATAAATATGTATTCATCTCTTTCATTATATATCCATCAACTATATAATAGATATTCCGTTTGCATAATCTTCAGGATATATGCAAGATTTTATTGAGGACGCATAATCATCAGGATATATGCAATATTTTATCGAGGATGCATAATCTTCAGGATATATGCAATATTTTATCGATGATGCATAATCTTTAAGATATATGCAATATTTTATCGAGGATATATAGATTTTCTTTATCATATCATAGGCAAACATATATTGTAAATATTATGAATGATAAGAACATAATATGTATATATATATATGAATCAATAATAAATATATAAAAATATATACATATATATCTAATATATAGATATATATAGATAAAAAGAAAAAAGAAAACCAAAGGATTCTTGAAATTGTTTCAGTAAGATAAGTATATATATAAATATATATTTAGTGTATCGTGACTTTGAAACAATTCAAGAATTTTAACAAAATACTTACATTGGGTCTTAGGCAGAGACTCATGCTTGAAGCTTGGGCAGAGACTCGTGCTGATAACGTGTTATGAAATAATATAAAATAATATAAAATAGATGAGAAGAAAGAAGAAGAAGATGAAGAGAGAAAGAGAAAGTGAATGAGAATTTCTGAGTTGTTTATTCCAATGGGGTGAACCCCTATTTATACAAATACAAGAGGAATGTTGATTACAATTCATGGTAATAAATAAAAGATTTGGACATCCCCATAATTATTAATATTTATAACAAATTTGAATTTATTAGTTAATAGTAAATCTATATAAATAGCAATTGTATGTGTAATTAATTATTTTTTGATTTATTAATTATAAAAAAATATTTAAGTTGTTTATATAGTGTATTACAAAATAATTTGTTACATAAAAAAATATTTGTATAAAAGAGGCATTAGACAAAATAAATTTTTGAAGTTGAATTTCAAAGTGTTAAATTCGATTAATTATCATATTTATGAAATATAACTATTGTACTTTTAGTTTAATGTACATTTTTATAGTAAATTACATATGTAATACTTGTATCAGAAATGAGTTACATAAAATAATTCTTGATCTGAATTCTAAAGTGTAGTATCTAAGTAATTGTTGTATTCGTAGTTCCTCATTTTTATGTATAAAAATTTGAAAAAAAGAAATAAGAAATATTTTATTTTATATAAAATATATATTTTTAGTTTATGCTAAATTTTTTTTAAAAAATATTCTTCATTTTTCATATTCTTAAAAAATATACTAAGAAAATAAAAATAAATTATATTTCAAATATTATGAAAAATAAATAAAGAAATGTGCATAATTTAGAAAAAAAAATATGATATAATATGAGTATAATAGACAAAGAAATTAACACAAAATAATGTAAAAAAGAAAATTCTAAAAAAATATTAACACTAATTTTCTAAAACTATTTTTAGTTTATATTTTTTTTTTAATATTGGGGTGCATTTATAATTTTGTGCGGTGAAAATAAAATTTTTCATAAATATAAAGCAAGTTATACAAACATAACTTTATAAATATAAATTTTTAAAAAAATGTATAAATTTCTCACTTTCATTATATATTTTTGTATATATAAATATATATTTTAAAAAATTATAATTAATTAAATAAAGATGATATTAAATATATATATTTAAATTATGCTTTAAAACCGCGCGAAGCGCGGCTTTGTTTACTAGTTGTTATATAAGATAAAGTAATGAAGCGCAACTCATAGATTGCAATTTATTGGAAAATAGAAAACTTTATTGAAAAAAAAATGTTTGCAACAAAACGAGAAAAGAATGGGGAATAAAATCCCAAACTAATAATTAAAATCCAAATTGTTCTTTAACTGAAACAATTAATTCAAAAAAAAAAATAAATAAATAAATAAATAAACGAGCTTCATCTTTATCTTGGACGAACTCCACCCCTTTGTCCAGCAATCTGATTCAACTCGCTAAGATAGCATCTGAGTTCAAGCAGCTTGGGCTATAATAAGAAGAGAAACAAATAAACAAGGTTAGTAGTCCAGAATTAATAATCCAAATGGATAATAATTCACTAAAACTCATCAGTTTATAGAAAGAAAGACCTTGTTTCTTTGCAAGAAGTTTAGGACATTGAGGTTTCTAATGGCCTTTCTCATTACAGTAGAAACACTTTCCTTTTAGTGTATCACCAGGAGCAGCAGCCTTTTTTCTCTTAACTGTTTTCACAGCTTGAGCTTGCTTCTTGGTATTTTTCCATTTCTTCTTTGTTTTGGGTCTGGAAGTAGAGGCAACGTGTGCCTCATGTTTAATTGTCCCATTACCATTTCCAGAATTTTGAGGTTTACTCCCTTTCTTCTTGGGTCCTCCAATCAAATTTTTATATGTCTGAAGGTCATTGACTAACGTGTGAAAGTCTTGCTCCTTCTTATTCATGACATAATTTGATGTATAGGGCAGAAAAGCTGGAGTCAGACTATTCAAGATAAGGCTTACTTGAGTTGTCTGATCCATTTCAGCACCATGATTCTGGGCTTCCTGGAAATAACTTGCCATTTGGAGAAGGTGATCACGCACATTCTGATGGGGTTCCATGTTAGGTTTTATGCCCTAAATAAAACTCCATTTTCAATGTAATCTATTTTATTCAACATCAATAAAGAAACAAAAGTATTTTTCATTCATTTGTGTATGTTTTGGTTCACTTTATCAATTGCTTGTCTATTTGATTTATAAATTCATCTTAAACCCTTTTCACATACTTGATCATGTTTATTGTGCTGTCATCACATTGGAAAGTAAACATGACTATGTGAATAAAGTTTTCTAGATTTATCAAACACAGGGTTTTATTGATATGATAATCTACAACAAGAGTTTACTTGTATTTGGAGAAATACTATGTTCTTTCCAGAACATTGGTTAAAGTAAAGCTCAGGTTGGATGCATGGAGTATGCATCGGAAGGGACCGATATTGAACTTTGACTTAGATTTAATTAAACTTACCGTAAAATCTATTCAAGTCAATATCGCCAAGTTGATCCTTGATCAAATGATCTTAATCCTGTTATGTTTAGGCTCAATCTTGAAAGGCTATTCGTGTTCTTTGATTTGTTAGTTAAGCCTACTTTTAGGTCAGGGTGATACGTACATTTTGGGAACACGGTAGTGCAATTGAGTGGGAGCGCTAGCATAAACATGGAATCTATAGCTTCTATCTGGCGAATAGTAAGCAAAGGATGATCTCCTTCGAGCTTGACCAAACGAAAATAAATGGTGGAGATCTCATTTCACATAAGCTGAAATATCATTTATATGGGGTCAAGTGTTTTAAGGATAAAATACATAGTACGGTGTTACGGTAATCTAATCCCTTTACAGTGTAGATCATTCATATAGAGGATCATTGATCAAATTAGAATTATAACAATGGATAACTAATGATGTGTCTATATGGTGGAACATATAGAGCATTCTATATACTGAGAGTGCAATTCTAAGTTCTATGCGCGGATTCAACGAAGAATTAATAAGTTAGTGAATTTTAGTGCTAAATTCTTGATCTACTTATTGGAAGCTCGGTTATATAGACCCATGGTCCCCGCACTAGTTGAGATAATATTGTTTGTAAGACTCATGTAATTGGTTTTGATTAATCAATTATAATTCACAAGTTAGACTATGTCTATTTGTGAAATTTTCACTAAGTAAGGGCGAAATTGTAAAGAAAGAGTTAATAGGGGCATATTTGTTAATTATGATACTTTGTATGGTTCAATTAATAAATATGATAAATGACAATATTATTTAATAATTATTTATAGTTATTAAATAGTTAGAATTTGCATTTAAATGGTTGAATTAGGAAATTGGCATTTTTGAGAAAATTAGATACAAAAGGTGTTAAAATTGCAAAATTGCAAAAAGCAAGGCCCAATCCACTAAGCCATGGCCGGCCATCTTTGTAGGATTTTTAAGTTGATATTTTCATTATTTTAATGCCAAATAATTCAAACCTAACCCTAGTGGAATGCTATAAATAGATAGTGAAGGCTTCAGGAAAAATACACTTTACACTTTCTGAATCAGAAAAACCTGAGCCTCCTATCTATCTTCCCTAGCAGCCACTCACTCTCTCTCTTCTTCCTTTGATTTTCGAACTTACCCTAGTGATTAGAGTAGTGCCCACACACAGCAAGCAATACCTCAATCATAGTGAGGAAGATCGTGAAGAAAGATCATCAGCAAAGGAGATTCAGCATCAAGGATTCAGAGAAAGAGATCTAGGTTCAGATCTTGATAATACTCTACTACAGAAAGGATACAAGGGTTAGAGATCTGAACGGAAGGAGTCATTTAATTCCGCTGCACCCAATGTAAGGTTTCTTAAACTTTATATGTGTTTAATTTATCGTTTTAGAAAGTTCTTATTTAGGATGTTAATAAACATACTTGTGAGTAGATCTAAGATCCTGGTAAAATAATTCCAACATTCCATCCGTGCATTGATGAATTTCTTAGTCGCGTTAAAGCGAGACTGGATAGATGCCATTCTGAATAGCTCAGTTAACTTCTCCATTATTTATGCAGCCATGACAGTGTTTGCAAACCTTGTTTTCAAGGTGTCAACCATGTTAGAAAGCATGAAATCGATCTTTGTTGTTAGCATTCTGCCAACGCTCAAACTTCTCTTTAACAACTTTAGTTGCATTGTCACCCGGCTGTTTAGGAGATGGCTCAGTTAACACAAACAGGGCACTTTCACCTATGAGAGCAATATTAATGTTTTCTTTCCATTTAGGGAAGTTAGATCCATTTAGCTTATTTTCAGTTAACAGTGATAACATAGGATTTGACATGGCTATACAGGATACTACAAAATAATAAATAGAAATCGATTATTGTTTAACACAAAATCTTATTCAGAAATTATTAGCACATACCAAGTATGAATGACAAGAGAAAATACTAAAACATACAATCCTAAACAATTTCCAAGGTTTTCAACAAACTGACATCAGTGTCCTGTTTAGGCAAGAGTCAAAGCTACCATCCATTGAATAAAGTTGTCAGCTCATCTAAAATAATAAACATTCTAGCAACCTCTTATTCGATCGAAAAGAGAATCCGACGTTGTCCCGTTTAGGCGAGAGTCAAGGTCATTCCTATTTCATGAGCTTCCACCATTATTTCATACGTTTGTAAGTCTTATACAGTCGCCACCATTAGGGTGATCAATACTAATATAAAAAACTTACAAATATACTTATCTTTCGAGATTCTACGGCGCTAACTTGCTAATGAACGTTCCTCCATTAGGGAGGATTACTCACGAAAACAATAGCTATGTAAAACCAACAATGGAGATCGAATATCTTAATAATAATAAAGCTCATTATTGAAAATGTATTTTCTTCTATTATTTATTTATTTTAAATATATATATTTATTTAATTAAATTTCAAATTTAGAATAAAATTCTAAATAAAATTTAATTTAATATTTATAAAAATATATTTAGATGTTTATGAAAATAAAATGAATTATTTCCATCTTAGTATTAATTTTCCAATAAATATTAAGAAAATTATTTAATTTAAGTTGTATTAATTTAAATTAATTTGCAACTCAAATTTAAATTTTCTATAAGAATATATATTGTATTTCGAAAAATTAAAGTATAAAATTATACAATTTTCGAAATACTTAAAAAAAATTAATCTTTACTAGAAAAAATACTTCAACCAAAAATATTATCTATCTAGATTTTTCTTTGACTAATTAATTCAATTTCTAATAATAATATATTTTAGTTCATTTATTTTAAATTAATCATTAAATAAAAAAAATCATTGATTTAAGTTGGTTTAAAAAATTAATTAAAATAAATAATTAATTTACAGCTTTAATCTATTTTTCAAGATAAATTCAAAATTATCTTGCATAATCAAATGCAATTTCGAAAATTGATTAATAAAATAAATAAAATATATTTTGAAAATTATTCAAATTTAAGTTGTTATAGAAAATTTCCAACTTAAAATAATTTTCTATTTAATTAAATGTCATGAAAATAATAATATTTAAGTATCATGATGAAAATCAACTTAGATATTTAATTTTTAATTTAATTAAATGTATTAAATTCAAGAAATAAATAATTAAGTATAGAGAATGCTTAATTATTAAGTCGAGTATAATACTAGGAAAAATATACTTAACTTGAATTGTACCAAAATTAATTATTAAACAATTAATTTCACAATCTATGATATTTTCCTATTTTAATATTAGAAATAATAACTAGTATAGAAATAACTATCTAGAAAATATCTCAATTTTACTAAGTATCTTTTCAAAAATTTAAAAAATATCTAATTTAAGTTGTTATAGAAAGAATCTAAAATAACCAACTTAATTAAGTTGTAACCACCTAACTTAAGAATATTCCATTTTAAGTTTAACAACTTAAAAAAAATATCTCTAGAATATTAAATAACCAACTCCTAGAATTCCTCAACTTAATTTTAAATTCAAAAGATATTAAAATTTAAGTTGATAAGAAAAATTAGTTAGAAATAACTAATTTATAACTTAAATAGGAATATTTAATAAAATAATTAAAATAAGCTTCAGAAAAAATCTAGTTAGTTAAAATTCTTTATTTAATTAAATACAAGAAAAATACAAATAGGTTATCTAGAAATAATATCATTAAACTAAGAGTGTTTTTCTTAAAATTAACTTTAAAATATTAAAATGAAAATAAATTTCATATATTTTAAAAGTTAATTATGTTGCTAATCAATTTTATTAGGTTAAACCTATTTAATTAACCTAGTACAGTTATTCAAATCAGGCAAATGGGCCTTCAGAGTTGGGATAGTTCATGTGAGGGGGAGTTGGGTTCAATATGTCATACCCACTTCTATTGGCCCCCATCTCTCACACAAGGCTTAAAAGAGAGGAATTTAACCTTAAAATAAATAATTGTTATTAATTGAATAGGTCCAAAAACTAAATGGACCTAAATAAAATCTATCAGGGTGTGGCATTTTATTTAGCAACAACCTATATGCATCTATAACAAAATAAACATATAGGCTCACACAGGCACACAGATTTGGATGGACCCTATCATGTTACTAGGTCATACACAGATGAAAGAAGAATGTAAAATTTACCTGTTACAAATTATTTACTTGACCTATTGACAATTGAACCATGGGTTAAAATCAGATCATTGGATCCGTCAACAAGTTAACCATGGCAATTTAGATCAAGTAATAATAAGTTTTTTAAAACTTACACATAAGCTAAAACACAAACTCCTGCAACAAGTTGATATTTAGGATTTATTTAATTTTAAATTAATTAATTTAAATTTTGAAAATAATAAATAATAAAAAAAATATTTTCGAATTTTTAAAAGAAATAAAATAATATTTAAAATTAAACCTACAATTTGAAAAATTAGGTTTCAACTAACCTAAATATCATTTCAAAAAAAAAATTTGCTAACCACCTTTTAAATTTTATGTTATTTTATAAATTAAATATTCAATAAAATAAAAGATGATAAATAAATATCCTTTTCTGATTTTATAATTTAATTTAAATAAAAAAAATAACAAAATTTAAAAGTTAGCAAAATATCTTATTTCTATTCAAAATATCATGATTATAGTAATCTCATTTTAAATTTAAATAAGGTGAAATTATTTAAAAAAATTATTTAATTTTTTTTTAATATCTGACCTTAAATTTAAAATAAGATAAAATAATCAAATTTAAAAATAAGATAAAAAAAATAAGCAAAAAGATAGATTTTTACCTATTTTCAAATTCAAATTACACTAATATCTAAAATTAATTTTAAAAAATTCAAATTAATTTATTTCTGATAATTAGATTTGAAATATGAAAAGTAAAAATCAAAATACAAAACTACACAAAAAATCGAAAGTTAATTCCATGAAATAGCATGAAAAATCGAAGAAAACGAAAAATATTGTAAGTGGTACGGACAGTATGCAATACACGGCTGCTTGACCGAGTGGACACGGCGCAAGAGGCTGCTAGCAGCCTCTCCACGCGCGCCCAGGGACGGTTTTAGACATGCGCCCGTGTCCTGATCGAGAAATCTCGGACATCAGGCTGTCTGAGCGCGTGCATCCGAGGGAAGCACCCTCATCCGCGCGCGTAGGGTGGGTGACACCATCCTGATATTTTCTGATTTTCACAAATTCATAACTAATTCAAATAAAATCGAAATTGAGTTCTGCAAAAAAGTAAATTACTTAATTTTTTTCCAAACTATCCAATAAAAATAATTCCAGAACAAAAATTCAATTATTTTTCACGAAAATTCACAAACATCAATCAATCATCATATAACACATAGATCAACATGAAACCATCCAAATCATATACAAATCGTTTTAAGTCCAAATTTCTTGCAAGCAAATCAATTACCATGGCTCTGATACCAGTTGTTGGAATTTATTTTACCAGGATCTTAGATCTACTCACAAGTATGTTGTTTAACATCCTAAATATGAACTTTCTAAAACGATAATAAACACATATAAAGTTAAGGAAATCTTACATTGGTTGCAGCGGAATAATATGTCTCCTTCCACTCAGATCTCTAACCCTTGTATCCTTTCTGTCGCAGAGTACTATCAAGATCTGAGTCCGAATGTCCTTCTCTTTGATTTGGATTCTTCACAATCTTCCAGACTATGATTGAGGTACCACTTGCTGTGTGTGGGCACTACTCTGTCACTAGGGTAATTCGAAATTGTGAAGAGGAAAAGAGAGAGAGAGAGGGGTCGGCTATAGAGAGAAAGTGAGTGGCTCAATTTTCTGAATGGCAATTTCCTGAATTACTGAATAACTCTAATTTTAATGTGAGTCATCACTTTCTATTTATAGGCAACTACTACGTTTAGGTTAGTAATTATTTGGCATTAAAATAATGAAAATAATAATTGGAAAAACCTTATACAAGTGGCCGGTCATGGTGTTAATGGGCCTCACTTGGAATTTTGCAGTTTTCATAATTTTCATTTCTATTTTCTCAAAAATGCCAATTTTCCAATTCTAACCATTTAAATGCCAAAACTAATTATTTAATAACAAAAATAGATTATTAAATAATATTTTCATTTAACATAATTATTAATTAGACATATAGAGTCTCCTAATTAATAAATAAACCTAGAATCTCTTTTCTTTACAATTTTGCCCCTGCTTAGTGAAAATTCACAAACTAGACATAGTCTAACTTTAGAATTATAATTGATTAAACATAAATCAATTATTGAGTCTTACAAGCAGTATGGTCTCAACTAGAATGGGGACCATGGATCTATATTACTGAGCTTCCAATAAGCCGAACCGAATTTACCGAGTAAATTCCCTCACTTATTAATTCCTTGTTGAATCCACTCTTAGAACTTGGAATTGCACTCTCATATTTATATAGAGCGCTCTATATGTTTTACGATATAGATACGCTATCTCATTTAACCATCGTTATAATCTTAATTTGATCAAAGATCTTCTATATAGATGATTTACACCGAGAAGGGATAAATTTACTGTTTCACCCCTCAATGTATTTGGCCCCTTAAAACACTTAGCTACCTGTAAATGATGTTTTAGTGAACTAAGATATAGTCACTGAAACAAGAGCTCATCCATTTACTTCTATTTAGCTAAGCTCGAAGGGAATCATCACTTGACTTCTATACACCAGTAGAAGCTATAGATTCCATATTTATGTTCAGCGCTCCCACTCAGTCATACGATCATGTTCCCAAAATATACGTATCACCCTGACCCAAAAGTAGGCTTAACTAATAAATCAAAGAACATGATTAGCACTCCTGAGATTGAGCCTAAGCATATCAGGATTTAGATTGTTTTAATCTAAGATCAACTAGTGATATTGACTTAGAAAGATACAACGGTAAGTTTATAATTTCTTGACTAAGTTCAATATCGGTCCAGTCCAATGTATACTCCATACATTCGAAACTAGTATACTTTACCAATATCCTGGAAAGAACATAACACTTACTCCAAGTGTAAGTATACTTCATCGTTGAGTATCACATCAGTGTAAATCCAAAAACACTGATGAAACAGGGACTTAGTCTTTTGAATCATATAATCACAATCACATTCCACTGTGTTGACAATACTGTAATTATGAATAAATATATGTCCTGGACTTAGCTGATTTTGTGCATATATTATATATATATTAAACCATAAGCATGAAAAATACATGTTTACATAAATCACTTCAAATCTCTTAAATTGATAACTAATCAGATTGTAATGGGTTTTATTTAGGGCACAAAACCCAACAATATCCTCCCACTTCCATTCAGGAAGTGTCTAAGGCTGCAACAAACCTGCCGGTCTCTGATGTTCAGCCTTGATCTGTTGACAAGTTAGGCACGGGGATACAAATTCTACCACATTCTTCTTCATTCTGTTCCACCAGAAGTAGGGTTTAATGTTGGGTTTTATGCCCTAAATAAAACTCATTTCAATATAATCAGATTTACTTATTAATATAGATCAGAAATAACATTTAATGTTGCATGGTTCACATGATTTATTTCATGATTATATGTACATAATGTATAAATTCATCTGAAACCCTTTTCACATACTTGATCCTGTTTATTGTGCTGTCAACACATTGGAAAGTAAACATGACTATGTGAATAAAGTTTCCTAGATTTATCAGACACAGGGTTTTACTGATATGATAATCTACAACAGAGTTTACTTGCATTTGGAGAAGTGCTATGTTCTTTCCAGAGCATTGGTTAAAGTAAAGCTCAGGTTGGATGCATGGAGTATGCATCGGAAGGGACCGATATTGAACTTTGACTTAGATTTATTAAACTTACCGTAATTTCTATTCAGTCAATATCGCCTAGTTGATCCTAGATCAAAAGATCTTAATCCTAATATGATTAGGCTCAATCTCGAGAGGCTATTCGTGTTCTTTGATTTGTTAGTTAAGCCTACTTTTAGGTCAGGGTGATACGTACATTTTGGGAACACGGTAGTGCAATTGAGTGGGAGCGCTAGCATAAACATGGAATCTATAGCTTCTATCTGGCGAATAGTAAGTAAAGGATGATCTCCTTCGAGCTTGACCAAACAAACATAAATGGTGGAGTACTCATTTCACATAAGCTGAAATATCATTTATACGGGGTCAAGTGTTTTAAGGAATAAATACATTGTAGGGTGTAACGGTAATTTAATCCTAATTTGATCATTCATATAGAGGATCATTGATCACATTAGGATTATAACAATGGATAACTAATGATGTGTCTATATGGTGGAGCATATAGAGCATTCTATATAACTGAGAGTGCAATTCTAAGTTCTATGCGTGGATTCAACGAAGAATTAATAAGTTAGTGAATTTTAGTAATAAATTCTTGATCTACTTATTGGAAGCTCGGTTATATAGACCCATGGTCCCCGCACTAGTTGAGATAATATTGCTTGTAAGACTCATATAATTGGTTTTGATTAATCAATTATAATTCTCAAATTAGACTATGTCTATTTGTGAATTTTTCACTAAGTAAGGGCGAAATTGTAAAGAAAGAGTTTTAGGGGCATATTTGTTAATTATGATACTTTGTATGGTTCAATTAATAAATATGATAAATGAAAATATTATTTAATAATTATTTATAGTTATTAAATAGTTAGAATTGGCATTTAAATGGTTGAATTAGAAAATTGGCGTTTTTGAGAAAATCAGATGCAGAAAAGGTAAAACTGCAAAATTGCAAAAAGTGAGGCCCAAATCCACTAACCATGGCCAGCCACTTTTGTAGGCAATTTAAACTGATATTTTCATTATTTTAATGCCAAATAATTCAAACCTAACCCTAGTGGAATGCTATAAATAGATAGTGAAGGCTTCAAGAAAATTACACTTAAATTTTCTATTTTTCCTTCAGAGAAAAACCTGAGCCTTCTCTCTCCCTATCTTTGGCCGAACCCACTCTCTCTCTCTCTTCCTCATTGAGATTTCGAAATTCTTAGTGTATGAGTAGTGCCCACACACAGCAAGTGATACCTCAATCATAGTGAGGAAGATCGTGAAGAAAGACTTTCAGCAACAAGGAGTTTCAGCATCAAAGATTCAGAGAAAGAGATCCAGGTTTAGATATTGATAATGCTCTGCTACAGAAAGGAATCAAGGGCTAGATATCTGAACGGAAGGAGTCATATTATTCCGCTGCAACCAATGTAAGGTTTCCTAAACTTTATATGTATTTATTTCATCGTTTTAGAAAGTTCATATTTAGGGTGTTAATAAACATACTTGTGAGTAGATCTAAGATCCTGGTAAAATAATTTCCAACAACTGGCCTCAGAGCCATGGTAATTGATTTACTTACAAGAAATTTGGACTTTAAAACGATTGTTTGTTTGTTTTTGGATGGTATCATGTTGTATTGAGTGTTATTTGATGATTGATTGATGTTTGTAAATTTTCGTGAAAAATATTTGCGATTCTATTTCTGGAATTATTTTTATTGGATAGTATGGAAAAAATTAAGCAAGTTAATTTTTTTACAGAACTCAATTTCGATTTAATTTGAATTAGTTATGATTTTTTGAAGATTCAAAAAAATCGGAGCTGTGCTGAAATTTTCCTGCGATCGCGAAAACTGTCCGTACAGCTCACAATTTTTTCGTTTTTCTTCGATTTTTCATGCTTTTTCATGGAATTAACTTCCGATTTTTTGTGTAGTTCTATATTTATACTATTACTATTTCTAATTCAATTTTAATTATCATTATGAATTAATTTAATATTTTTTAAATTTAATTCAAGATATTAGTTTAATTTGAATTTGAAAATAGTTAGTATCTATCTTTTTGCTTAATTATTTATCTTATTTTTAAATTTGATTATATCTTATCTTATTTTTAAATTTAAGGTCAGATTTTAAATTTTTAAATTAAACCTTTTTTTAAATAATTTGACCTTATTTAAATTTAAAATAAGATAACTATAATCGTGTAATTTTAAATAGATATAAGATATTTTGCTAACTTTTAAATTTTGTTATTTTATTTATTTAAATTACATTTAAAATCTGAAAAAGATATTCATTTATCTTTTCTAATTTTTTATTTAATTTTTATTTATAAAATAACATTTAAATTTTAAAAGTAGTTAGCAAATTTTGAAATGATATTTAGGTTGGTTGAAACCTAATTTTTCAAAATTGTAGGTTTAATTTTAAATTTAAATTTTAATTTAATTTCGAATTTTTTTTATTTCAAATTTTTTCTAAATTTTCGAAATTTTTTTAAATTAATTATTTAATTCGAAATTAATTATTTAATTTAAAATTAAATAAATCCTACATCCAACTATCCAGCTAACCTTGTTGCAGGAGTATGTGTTTTAGCTTGTTTGTAAGTTTTCAAAACCTATTATTACTTGATTGCAAATAGCCATGGTTACTTTTTGCCAGATCTAATGATCTGATGGCTCCCTTGGTCAAGTTAAATAAATCCTACATCCAACTATCCAGCTAACCTTGTTGCAGGAGTATGTGTTTTAGCTTGTTTGTAAGTTTTCAAAACCTATTATTACTTGATTGCAAATAGCCATGGTTACTTTTTGCCAGATCTAATGATCTGATGGCTTCCTTGGTCAAGTTAATAATTTGTAACAGGTATATTTACAATCTTCTTTCATCTGTGTATGACCTAGCAACATGATAGACCCATCCAAAGTGTGCCTGTGTGAGCCTATGTGTTTAATTTTATTATAGATGCATATAGGTTGCTGTTGCTAAAATAAATTATCATAGTTCTTGATAGAATTTATTTAGGCTCATTTAGTTCTTGGGCCTATTCAATTAATAACAGTTGTTTTTATTAAGGTTAAATTCCTCTCTTTTGGGCCTTGTGTGAGAGTTGGGAGCCATAGTAGTGGGTACGACATACTGAACCCAGCACCCCCTCACATGAACTACCCCAATTGTGAAGGCCCATTTGCCTGATTTGAATAACTGTACTAGGTTAATTAAACTAGTTTAACCTAATAAAATTGATTAGCAACATAATTAATTTCATTTATTTTGAAATTAATTTAAGAAAATTATAGTTTAAAGAATTTTATATTCTAAGCTAAACTATATGTATTTTCTTGTATTTAATTAAATATAGAATTATAACCATCTAGATTCTTTCTGGAGCTTAATTTAAATTTTTCATTGAATATTCCTATTTAAGTTGATATTTAGTTATCTTCAACTAACCAACTTAAATCTGAATATCTTTTGGATTTAAAATTTCAAAATTAAGTTGAAGAATTTTAGGCATTGGTTATTAAGATTCTTTAGATATTTTTTAAGTTAATATCTTTTCGAATATTAACTTAAAATGGAATATTTTCAAATTAAGTGGTTACAACTTAATTTTGATATTTAATTAAATTTAAATTTGAAAAATATTTAGGTTCTAGATTTTTTCTAATACAACCTAAATTAGATATTTTTTCAAATTTTGTGGAAAAGATACTTAGTCAAATAAGATATTTTCTAGATAATTATTTCTAGACTACTTATTATTTCTAATATTAAATAGGAAAATATTATACACTGTGAAATTAATTATTTAAATAATTAATTTTGGTACAATTTATTTTAAGTATATTTTTTCCTAGTATTAAACTGGAGATTAATAAATAAGCCTTCTATACACTTAATTATTTATTTCTTGAATTTAATACATTTAATTAATTTGAAAATTAAATATCTAAGTTGATTTTCATCATGATACTTAAATATTTCTTTTTCATGACACTTAATTAAATAGAAAATTATTTTTAGTTGAAATTTATTTTTTCAACTAAATTTAAATAATTTTCAAAATATATTTTTTCTTTATTTTATTAATCAAATTTCGAAATTGCATTTCTTAAATGCTGGAATTTCGAATTTTATCTTGAAAAATAGATCAAGTTGTAAATTAATTATTTATTTTAATTAATTTTGGACCAACTTAAATCAATGATTTTTTCATTTATTGATTAATTTAAAAATAAATTGAATTAAAGTATATAATTAGAAATTGAATTAATTAGTCAAAGGAAAATCTAGATAGATGATATTTTTGCTTGAAGTATTTTTCTAGTGTATTTAATTAAATAGAAAATTAATATTTAAGTTGATTTTCATCATCATACTTAAATATTTGAAATTTTTCTTATATATTTAATTAAATAGGAAAATTATATTTTTTGTTGTAAATTAATTTTATTAATTAATTTTGGGCCAACATTAAATTAGAATAATTTTTCCAGGATTTATTTTTTATTTTAACATGCATTTTTCGAAAATTGTATTCTTAAATACTTTAATTTTTCGAAATGCAATATATATTTATAGAAAATAAAATTTGAGTTGTAAATTAATTTAAATTAATTTTGTAACAACTTAAATTGAATATTTTTCTAAATATTTATTGGAAATTATTACTAAGATGGAAATAATTCATGTTATTTCATATTCATCTAAGTAAAATTTATAAATATTAAATTAAAATTTATATTTAGAATTTTTCATTCTAAATTGGAAATTTTAATTAAATAAATATATATTTAAAATAAATAGAATAAATAAAGAGAATCAAAGAAAATACAACTCTTTTTAAATAATGAGCTTTTAATTAAAAGACATTCGATCTCCATTGTGGGTTTTACACCGCGTTTGTTTTAGTGAGTAATCCTCCCTAATGGAGGAACGTTCATTAGCAATTTCGCACCGTTTAACCTCGCATGATAAGTAGTTTGTAAGTGTTTTGTATGGTATGGATCACCCTAATGGTGGCGACCATACTTGACTTGCAAGTTATGAAACAATGGTGGAAGCTCATAAGATAGAATTGCCTTGACTCTCGCCTAAACGGGACAACGCTGAATTCCAATCTTGATCGAATAAAAGGTTGCTAGAATGTTTATCATTTTAGATGAGCTGACAACTCTATTCAATGGATGATGCTTTGACTCTCGCCTAAACGGGACCTTAATGTATCGGTTGTTGAAAAACCTTGGAAATTATTTAGGATTGTAAGTTTTAGTATTTTCACTTGTCATTCCTACTTGCTATATGTTTATAATTTCTAAATTGTGTATGAATTTATATTGAACTATGTTATTTTCTGTTATTAAGTTGTAGTTTAATTTCGAATCTTCATTGTTGGTCTAACATGTTTGTTTTTCTAATGAGATAAATCCCTAATGGATTTTCACCATTAGACATACATAATAGTGTAAGATCTCGAAAGATAAATATTGTATATGCAACATCTAGCTGTTCATCAATTGATGACACCTTAGACTAGTATTTTTACAATATGAAACAAGAAGATTACATAAATAAGATTATTTTGTCTTTCGCTAATCGAAGCATCGTTGGATTCTTATTTATAAACGAAATTATCCTAATTCCTCTTAGCTTATTCATTTCGAATTAGCTCAATAATATATCATTGGATGAATGGTCTATAAATCATTTCATGTCATTATATTTTCTCTAAAGAAATTAAATGACGCATATGATTATAATCCCGAAATTCTATTCCCAATTGATATAAATCCTCAATCTTAGAAATCTCCTACTTGTATGGGCAAATCTGACTTAGAGTTTGTATTAGTAGTGGTGGTCCAAGATAGAATTACTCATTATATTTGGTATAAATTTAAGTCTTTGACTTTAATTTTAGATTCCAAATAGAAATTTTCTTATATTTCAAATTCCAGAATACAATTCAGTTACACTTTCTCAAGTGTTTAATATCCATCTTCTATTAATGGATTAAAACTGTGTGGACTATGAGTTAGGTATTCTGTGACCAGGATCCACTTGCAGTATTCTAAGAACTCTTTGATGTAACTAAACTTATGTCATCAAAAATACTACCACATTTTTTTAATCTATGGCATTTGTATTTTTTTCATAGTGGATTTGACAAGATCAATCTCTGCAAAGAGTTAATATGCCTATATCCACTGAAAGTAGTTCATCTCATTCGCAGATGGATGTACATTCAGGGGTGGATATGAGTTTTTCGTTGTATTCTTCAAACGATAACTCTAGATTCTACCTTTTTGCAAGAAATTTGAAATGTTTGAAAAATTTCATTAATTTCTAGCAATGGTTAAAACCATTAAGGTAAGTGATTAAAGATCTTGCGAACTGATAGGGGTGGAGAAATAGTTAGTAGATATGCAGTTCAAAGATCATTAATTTGATTTTTTAATTATATCAAAACTTACCTCCCCAGAAATTTCGAGTTGCATGTTGATGATTAGTTACTAGTCGTTGCCTAATTCCTTCTATGGTAATACAATTTCAGAATGATGTAATGGTTGTATACTTAATGTAAATCATTACTAGATTCATGGATGACCTAATCAAAATCTTAAGAAAAGCTAGAACTGTTAACCATGGTTTGTTAGCTATTCTAAGTGATTAGGGGTGGACTATCTCATTGTCAATAGATAAGAAAGTGTTTGTTCAAACAAATACTACTTTTCTAAGATAATGACTAAGTCTGAAAAACAAGTAGCAAATAAAGGAGATATTTAATTCTTGATTCCAAAAGTGTTCTATCATCTTACATATGATGATCCCACTGCCTCTGTTGTCTTGTCACAACCAAAGAGGTTAATACCATTTAGTTTTCTTCGACATAATTCACCGTACCTTGTCTTAGTGGGAGAGTTTCTAGGAACTCACCTTCTTATGACTTGGGAGACACTAGTGATTAAAATCCATTGTGAGTTTAAACAAGTAATGGATTGTCAAGATAAGAAATAAAGAAGAAAGCCAATAGAACTATGATTTAATCCATTCACATGGAATAACCTAAAGTTTTCTATTACAAGGACATAAAAGGAAATTTTAGTTAATAAGTCTATTCTATGGACTTAACAAACTTCCTATTCCTAGTATTATAGGTTTGAGTTTATCTAAACCTATGGCTTGTGGTATACCTGGTAATTACTTACTCTAATGCAAGCAACTTACTTTATTAAGATGCTGAAGCATTTTCTTTCTAACGGCAATCTATAGAAGCTTCACAACTTCTTAGACATAGATTTTATTTATCTAAGGAAAAGTCTCAACTATTCCAGAAAAGATAAAGCCATGAAAGAATTTCTTATATCAACAGTGAGAGGTCTTAGATATGCTTTTGTATGCCTTAGACCAGACACCTGCTGTTGAGTGGGAGTAATGAGTAGGTATCAGATTAATCCAGGAGAAGAACATTGGAAGAAATCAAGTAAATCCTAAGATTAAGAAGAGGAACTATATGTTAGTCTATAAGAGTGTGTTTAAAACTCTTAGACTACACCACATCATATTTCGAAATTTACCTTTGTGCTAGTAAATCTTTCTGATAAGATGGTGGTTACTCTGGGGGTGGAATAATGATTTTGGAGAAGTGTAAAAACCTATTTGAAGTCTCTAGGTCCACCAGAGAGAGACTGAATGTTAAAGTTGCAGGAAAGGTACTTATTCAGTCTAAGGAAAGTTCTATACATTTTTGGCATCATTCCAAATTGCCTTAAACTACTAGTGTTAATTTCCTGATTAACCAAAAGTAGTTGCCAAAGATATAGAATCCAGTATCACAAGAGAATAGACATATAGAGAGGAATTTCACATTATCAATGATTTTGTGATTAAAGGAAGAGTAATGGTGGAGAAAAGGTTGTGTTTAATTTAACCTTTCAGGTCCTATTACGAGGAGTTTACTACTACTACACTTGATTTGTATATCAAGGTGTTGAGATTATTTGAAACACACTTTTTGTTTTATATTAGTGCAAGTGGGAGTTTGTTGGGTTTTATGCCCTAAATAAAACTCATTTCAATATAATCAGATTTACTTATTAATATAGATCAGAAATAACATTTAATGTTGCATGGTTCACATGATTTATTTCATGATTATATGTACATAATGTATAAATTCATCTGAAACCCTTTTCACATACTTGATCCTGTTTATTGTGCTGTCAACACATTGGAAAGTAAACATGACTATGTGAATAAAGTTTCCTAGATTTATCAAACACAGGGTTTTACTGATATGATAATCTACAACAGAGTTTACTTGCATTTGGAGAAGTGCTATGTTCTTTCCAGAGCATTGGTTAAAGTAAAGCTCAGGTTGGATGCATGGAGTATGCATCGGAAGGGACCGATATTGAACTTTGACTTAGATTTATTAAACTTACCGTAATTTCTATTCAGTCAATATCGCCTAGTTGATCCTAGATCAAAAGATCTTAATCCTAATATGATTAGGCTCAATCTCGAGAGGCTATTCGTGTTCTTTGATTTGTTAGTTAAGCCTACTTTTAGATCAGGGTGATACGTACATTTTGGGAACACGGTAGTGCAATTGAGTGGGAGCGCTAGCATAAACATGGAATCTATAGCTTCTATCTGGCGAATAGTAAGTAAAGGATGATCTCCTTCGAGCTTGACCAAACGAACATAAATGGTGGAGTACTCATTTCACATAAGCTGAAATATCATTTATACGGGGTCAAGTGTTTTAAGGAATAAATACATTGTAGGGTGTAACGGTAATTTAATCCCTTTACAGTGTAGATCATTCATATAGAGGATCATTGATCACATTAGGATTATAACAATGGATAACTAATGATGTGTCTATATGGTGGAGCATATAGAGCATCCTATATAACTGAGAGTGCAATTCTAAGTTCTATGCGTGGATTCAACGAATAATTAATAAGTTAGTGAATTTTAGTAATAAATTCTTGATCTACTTATTGGAAGCTCAGTTATATAGACCCATGGTCCCCGCACTAGTTGAGATAATATTGCTTGTAAGACTCATATAATTGGTTTTGATTAATCAATTATAATTCTCAAATTAGACTATGTCTATTTGTGAATTTTTCACTAAGTAAGGGCGAAATTGTAAAGAAAGAGTTTTAGGGGCATATTTGTTAATTATGATACTTTGTATGGTTCAATTAATAAATATGATAAATGAAAATATTATTTAATAATTATTTATAGTTATTAAATAGTTAGAATTGGCATTTAAATGGTTGAATTAGAAAATTGGCGTTTTTGAGAAAATCAGATGCAGAAAAGGTAAAACTGCAAAATTGCAAAAAGTGAGGCCCAAATCCACTAACCATGGCCAGCCACTTTTGTAGGCAATTTAAACTGATATTTTCATTATTTTAATGCCAAATAATTCAAACCTAACCCTAGTGGAATGCTATAAATAGATAGTGAAGGCTTCAGGAAAATTACACTTAAATTTTCTATTTTTCCTTCAGAGAAAAACCTGAGCCTTCTCTCTCCCTATCTTTGGCCGAACCCACTCTCTCTCTCTCTTCCTCATTGAGATTTCGAAATTCTTAGTGTATGAGTAGTGCCCACACACAGCAAGTGATACCTCAATCATAGTGAGGAAGATCGTGAAGAAAGACTTTCAGCAACAAGGAGTTTCAGCATCAAAGATTCAGAGAAAGAGATCCAGGTTTAGATATTGATAATGCTCTGCTACAGAAAGGAATCAAGGGCTAGATATCTGAACGGAAGGAGTCATATTATTCCGCTGCAACCAATGTAAGGTTTCCTAAACTTTATATGTGTTTATTTCATCGTTTTAGAAAGTTCATATTTAGGGTGTTAATAAACATACTTGTGAGTAGATCTAAGATCCTGGTAAAATAATTTCCAACATTTAAGGTCTTGGTACATCTTGCTAGTGTCGGGATGCAATGAGTATGGAGTGGTGTGAGCTTCTTCGAGAATTTCGTTTCTAAGTTCTGCACTACTTGGAACACAAACCCTGGTCTTAAACAACAACAACCCACTATCTGACATCGTAAAATCTCTAGCTTGACCAGCTGAAACCTCCTCTCTGATCTTCACCAATTCTAGATCAGCTAACTGAGCAACTTTAATTCGTTCTAACAGATCAGATTGCAGCGTCAAGTTATGAATTTTGCCTTCAACAAACTCGATGCTTGATCTAACCATGTCCTCTGCTAACTGAGGTGAAATCTTAATCATACGAGTTACCTACCCGGGACACTTCCTGCTCAGGGCATTAGCCACTACATTGGCCTTCCCAGGATGGTAAAAGATTTCATAATCATAATCTTCAACCAACTATGTATTTTGGAATATTTTGTAAAGAGTTTATAAACGGGATCCCAAATTTTGTAAATAATTATGTAAAGTTTATAAAGTTTCATAATTAAAATAAAAGTTTTAATTTGACACAATTTTCAAGAAAGTTCTTTGATTAGCAAAGATAGAACTGTAATTGAAAAATCACTGTAGCGTGTCTTAACATTAGGGCGTTACAGCTCTAATACCAAGTTGTAACTCCCTAATCTATAGGGATGCCACGTTTGTGATTTTATAAACTAGTTTAATACCAATAGTTTAATCAATTATTAAAAACCGTGATAATATTAAAAACATGACTAAAATAAAACACTAAATACGGTCATTATAACGGCATAAAAAGCGTGTTCCGAGGATCCCTATTATAAAAAGTTTACAAAAGAACTATATACATTTTGGGTATTATGCCCTAAATAAAACTCTATTTCAATGTAATCTCTATCTTTTAAATATCAATAAAGAAATAGAAGTATTTTCATCACTTATTGTGTCATTTGGTTCATGTTATCATTTCTTTGTTTATTTAATTTATAAATTCATCCAAATCCTTATCACATTTATATTCTTGTTTATTGTGTCGTCAGCACAGTGGAAAGTAATCAAGATTATGTGATTAAATAGAGATATTCCTAGATTTATCAGTACACATGGTTTAACTGATATGATAATCTACAACATAGTTTACTTGCACCTTGGATAAGTGCTATGTCCTTTCCAGGTCATTGGTTAAAGTAAAGCTTGGGTTGGATGCATGGAGTATGCATGGAAGGGACCGATATTGAACTTTGAATCAGGTTTGATAAACTTACCGTAATATCTATTCAATTCAATATCACCTAGTTGATCCTAGATCAAATGATCTTAATCCTGACATGGTTAGGTTCGATCTCAAGAGTATTATACATGTTCTTTGATTTGTTAGTTAAGCCTACTTTTTGGTCAGGGTGGGAGCGCTAAACATAGATATGGAATCTATAGCTTCTATCAGGGTATAGAAGTGAAATGATGATTTCTTTCGAGCTTGGCTAAACAGAGATAAATGGTTGAGTACTCATTTCATTGATTATGTTTAGTTCACTGAAATATCATTTATAGGTGGCTAAGTTTTTTAAGGATAACATGCATGGAAGGGTGTAACAGTAATTTAATCCCTATACAATGTAAATTATCTATAGAGGATCATTGATATTGGGATTATAACAATGGATAGCTGATAGCGTATCTATATCGTGGAACATATAGAGTGTTCTATATAACTGAGAGTGCAATTCCAAGTTCTATGGTGGATGCAACAATGAATTAATAAGTCAGTGAATTTACTTGGTAAATTCTGGGTCTGCTTATTGGAAGCTCAGATATATAGGCCCATGGTCCCGATACTAGTTGAGACAATACTACTTGTAAGACTCAGTTAATTGATTTTGATTAATCAATTATAATTCTAAAATTAGACTATGTCTAGTTTATGAATTTTCACTAAGCAAGGGCTTAATTGTGAAGAAAGAGTTTCTAGGGTTAATTTGTTAATTAAGAGACTTTGTTAATCCAATTAATAAATATATTAAATGACAATATTATTTAATAATTAATTTTTAGTTATTAAATAATTAGAATTGGCATTTAAGTGGTTAAATTGGAAAATTAGCATTTTTTAAAAAATAAGATGGAAAAATGAGAAAATGGCGAAATTGCAAAGTGGGGCCCTATATCCATACATGGCCGGCCACTATATAGCATATTTACCATTTATTTTTCATAATTTTAATGCCAAATAAATCTAACCTAACCCTAGGTGGTTTCCTATAAATAGGTAGTGATGGCTTAAGGGAAAAAATGATGCTTCTCATTCCTTTCAGATAAAAATTTGAGCCTCCTTCCTAACCCTAGCCGAAACCACACACTCTCTCTCTTCATCTCTTCTAAACTGAGCCTATAGTGAAAGAGTGAGTGCCCACACATATCAAGTAGTACTCAATCATAGTGTGTAAGGCTGTGAAGAATCTAGTTTCAACAGAAGGAGATTCGGACACAGATCTTGGTGATATACTCTGCTACAGAAAGGATACAAGGGTTAGAGATCTGAGTGGAAGGAGACATTATATTCCGCTGCAACCACTCTAAGGTTTCTTATACTTTATATGTGTTTATTTCATATCGTTTTAGAAGTTCATATTTAGGATGTTAATAACATACTTGTTAGTAAATCTAAGATACTGGTAAAATAATTTCCAACAATACATTGTTGGAGAAGACTTTCACCTTATGGTTGATCTAACTTTTCCTTGCCTTTACCTGCACCACATACCACCCGTGAGTCACAAGGACTCAGCAAGAAAAGTAATAATAATAATCGTATAGTTTATTATTCGAATATTGTCATATACAGACAATCAGAATCAAACCATCACACATTGTTCATAAGATGAAATCCAAATCACTACTGGCATCTGCCATGAATAAACATCAGTATACAGATATTTGGTAATACAAAACTATTATACAAATAATAGAATTCATATTCATTTAATCATATAAATTATATATATGTTACCTCATAAAGTAACCATCTTCATTACATCACGTTGCCTAATCAGGCAAGTCGATGCTTTATTCTGATAATCTTAATTAGGCAAGCCCATGCCACAGCCTGACACTCATACATTGCATAACTGCATCACCTAATCAGGTGAGCCCGTGCCAAAAACCTGCACCCATATATCACAGAATTGCATCACCTAATCAGGTGAGCTCGTGCCACAACCTGGCACCAATATATCGCATCGTCTAATCAGACAAGCCCGTACCTACGCGAGGTACATATTTGCATCACCTAATCAAGTGAGCCCGTGCCACAACCTGGCACCAATTGTAGGAAATTATTTTACCAGGATCTTAGATCTACTCACAAGTATGTTGATTAACACCCTAAATATGAACTTTCTTAAACGATGAAATAAACACATATAAAGTTTAGTAAACCTTACATTGGGTGCAGCGGAATAATATGACTCCTTCCGTTCAGATATCTAGCCATTGATTCCTTTTTGTAGCAGAGCATTATCAATATCTGAACCTGGATCTCTTTCTCTGATTCTTTAGTGCAGAAACTCCTTCTTGCTGAAAGTCTTTCTTCACGATCTTCCTCACTATGATTGAGGTATCACTTGCTGTGTGTGGGCACTACTCTTACACTAAGAATTTTGAAATCTCAAGAATGAAGAGAGAGAAGGAGTAGTCGGCCAAAGATAGGGAGAGAGAGAGGCTCAGTTTTTTCTGAATGAAAAGTCAGAAGAAAAGTATTTTGAAATTTAGTGTAAATTTCCTGAAGCCTTCACTATCTATTTATAGGATTCCACTAAGATTAGGTTTGAATTATTTGGCATTAAAATAATGAAAATATCAGTTTAAATTCCCTACAAAAGTGGCCGGCCATGCATAGTGGATTTGGACCTCACTTTTTGCCATTTTGCAGTTTTATCTTTTCTGCATCTGATTTTCTCAAAAACGCCAATTTTTAAATTCAACAATTTAAATGCCAATTCTAACTATTTAATAACTATAAATAATTATTAAATAATATTGTCATTTATCATATTTATTAATTGAACCATACAAAGTATCATAATTAACAAATATGCCCCTAAAACTCTTTCTTTACAATTTCGCCCTTACTTAGTGAAAAATTCACAAATAGACATAGTCTAATTTGAGAATTATAATTGATTAATCAAAACCAATTATATGAGTCTTACAAGCAATATTATCTCAATTAGTGCGGGGACCATGGGTCTATATAACCGAGCTTCCAATAAGTAGATCAAGAATTTATCACTAAAATTCACTAACTTATTAATTCTTCGTTGAATCCACGCATAGAACTTAGAATTGCACTCTCAGTATATAGAATGCTCTATATGTTCCACCATATAGACACATCATTAGTTATCCATTGTTATAATCCTAATTTGATCAATGATCCTCTATATGAATGATCTACATTGTAAAGGGATTAGATTACCGTTACACCCTACAATGTATTTAATCCTTAAAACACTTAACCCCGTATAAATGATATTTCAGCTTATGTGAAATGAGATCTCCACCATTTATTTTCGTTTGGTCAAGCTCGAAGGAGATCATCCTTTACTTACTATTCGCCAGATAGAAGCTATAGATTCCATGTTTATGTTAGCGCTCCCACTCAATTGCACTACCGTGTTCCCAAAATGTACGTATCACCCTGACCTAAAAGTAGGCTTAACTAACAAATCAAAGAATACGAATAGCCTCTTGAGATTGAACCTAATCATAACAGGATTAAGATCATTTGATCTAGGATCAACTAGGTGATATTGACTTGAATAGATATTACGGTAAGTTTAATAAATCTAAGTCAAAGTTCAATATCGGTCCCTTCCGATGCATACTCCATGCATCCAACCTGAGCTTTACTTTAACCAATGCTCTGGTAAGAACATAGCACTTCTCCAAATGCAAGTAAAATCTGTTGTAGATTATCATATCAGTAAAACCCCATGTCTGATAAATCTAGGAAACTTTATTCACATAGTCATGTTTCCTTTCCAATGTGTTGACAGCACAATAAACAGGATCAAGTATGTGAAAAGTGTTTCAGATGAATTTATACATTATGTACATATAATCATGAAATAAATCATGTGAACCATGCAACATTAAATGTTATTTCTGATCTATATTAATAAGTAAATCTGATTATATTGAAATGAGTTTTATTTAGGGCATAAAACCCAACAAACTCCCACTTGCACTAATATAAAACAAAGAAGTGCATTTCAAATAATCTCAACACCTTGATATACAAATCAAGTATATTAGTAGTAAACTCCTCGTAATAGGATCTGAAAGGTTGAATTAACCACAACCTTTCCTCCACTATTACTCTTCCTTAATCACAAAATCATTGATAATGTGAAATTCCTCTCTATATGTCTACTCTCTTGGGATACTGGATTTTATAGCTTTGGCAACTACTTTTGGTTAATCAGGAAATTAACACTAGTAGTTAAGGCAATTTGGAATGGTGCCAAAAATGTATAGAACTTTCCTTAGACTGAATAAGTACCTTTCCTGCAACTTTAACATTCAGTCTCTCTCTGGTAGACCTAGAGACTTCTGATAGGTTTTTACACTTCTCCAAAATCATTATTCCACCCCTAGAGTAATCACCATCTTATCAGAAAGAATTTCTAGCACAATGGCAAGTTTCAAAATCTGATGTGGTGTAGTCTAAGAGTTTTAAACACACCCTTATAGACTAACATATAGTTCCTCTTCTTTATCTTAAGATTTACTTGATCGTCTTCCAATGTTCTTTTCTTGGATTAATCGGATACCTACTCATTACTCCCACTCAACAGCAGGTGTCTGGTCTAAGGCATACTAAAGCATATCTGAGACCTCTCACTGTTGATATAAGAAAGTCTTTCATGGCTTTATCTTTTCTGGAATAGTTGAGACTTTTCCTTAGATAAATAAAATCTATGCCTAGAAGTCGAGAAGCTTCTATAGATTGCCATTAGAAAGAAAATGCTTCAGCATCTTACGAAAGTAAGTTGCTTGCATTAGAGTAAGTAATTACCAGGTATACCATAAGCCATAGGTTTAGATAAACTCAAACCTATAATACTAGGAACAGGAAGTTTTGTTAAGTCCATTGAATAGACTTATAAACGAAAATTTCCTTTTATGTCCTTGTAATAGAAAATTTAGGTTACTCCATGTGAATGGATTAAACCATAGTTCTATTGGCTTTTCTTCTTAGTTTCTTATCTTGACAATCCATTACTTGTTTAAACTCACAATGGATTTTAATCACTAGTGTCTCCCAAGTCATAAGAAGTGAAGTTCCTAGGAACTCTCCCACTACGACAAGGTACCGTGAATTATGTCTAAGCAAACTAAATGGTATTGATCTCTTTGGTTGTGACAAGACAACAGAGGCAGTGGGATCATCATATGTCAAATAAGATGATAGAACACTTTTGGAATCAAGAATTAAATATCTCCTTTATTTTCAGACTTTGTCATTATCTTTGAAAAGTAGTATTTGTTTAAACAAAGACTTTCTTATCTATTGACAATGGGATGGTCCACCCCTAATCACTTAGAATAGCCAACAAACCATGGTTAACAGTTCTAGCTTTTCTTAAGATTTTGATTAGGTCATCCATGAATCTAGTAATGATTTACATTAAGTACCCAACCATTACATCATTCTGAAATTGTATTACCATAGAATGATTTAGGCAACGACTAGTAACTAATCATCAATATGTAACTCGAAATTTCTGGGGAGGTAAGTTTGGATATAATTCAAAAATCAATTTAATGATCTTTGAACTGCATATCTACTAACTATTTCACCACCCCTATCAGTTCGCAAGATCTTTAACCACTTACCTTAATGGTGTTTAACCATTGCTAGAAATTAATGAAATTTTTTTAAACATTTCAAATTTCTTTGCATAAGGTATAATCTTGTAACGCCCCAATATTTTGCCTTATTTTACAAAATATTAATTTTGATGCATTAATTAAAAAGATTCAAAGCTGTTTGGAAATACACAGTGGGTTTTACAATAAATATGCAAAAAGGTGAATGATCATTCATATTAAAAACAAAATAAGTAGTTGAGTGCAAAAAAAAAAAAATTTGTAACACCCCACTGAGCTGAGATTACTTTACTATATAAAAAAAAAAAAAAAAAAAAAAAAAAACCAAACAAAACCAAGGCTACACCGGCGTTCTAGACCGTTTGCTCGTCTATAGCTCCTCGCAGTATACATACCAGAACTGACCCAACTCATCAGACTTACATTCAATGTTCCCTGTCTATTGCCTGTAGGGGGAAAGTAAGGGGGTGAGCTAAAAGCCGAGTAAGGAAATGCTTAACATACAATAGCATTCAATACACTAAATATATCTTAAAATTCACAATAATACGATTCTTTATAATATTAACGTATCCAGTCTTAACAATATTATATACCTTAGCTCATAATTGTAACTTAAATAACTCCAGATATGGAAAGCTATATCATATACCATATATTTGTACTAAACGAAACCATTACATATATGTAGGGATCACAACCCTGACATCATACTCATAGCAATAACATATAGTAATTATTTCAATCATATCATGTCTTTACCATAATGTGGCGTATCATAGCCACTCCATACACAACCTGGGCTTAACTGGCCCTACAATAACATGGGCACATTTAGCCCTACCATTGCTATGGAATAAGGTATCTCTATATTCAACAGCATTGTCGCTGTATCATACCTTACCATAATAATGTCATACACAAATCGGATAAATGTAGGGTAGGGTATCTCTACATTCAACGGCCTTATCCCGTATCATACCCCACCATAATAATTTCATACACGACTCAAAAAAATGCAGGGTAGGGTATCTCTACATTCAACGGCCTTACCCCGTATCATACCCCACCATGGTCCCTCACTTTACCTGAGACGTTAGCATACAACTTGCAGCATACAACACACAATATATGAATGCAACATACAACATATACAAGTCAAAACAACCCTAATCAATATATCAATTCATAAACTCATATTGTGTCCATACCACACATTCTCAGTACCACATACATATTCATAATAACAAAGCATAAACCATATTCCAATACATAAAGAATTTAAATTTATGCAAATAAACACAAACAAAACTATCTAATTTCCTTACCTCAAATCCCGCTGCTTAAACTTGTTATCTCGTCACTACTACCTATAATAACACATGGGTCAAGGCCCTAACATTAAAATTCGCACTCTTACAGTACATCAGAAAGAATACTATTTTTGACCAATAACTACACAAATTCAGTGAAAGCTTCCTTCATAAAAATTATAGGAAATTCAATTATCTTTCCAATGATATAAAGATCACTAAAAGTGGATTAAAACAGAGAGAGTTATGATAGTTTTACTGAAACTATTTCTGAGAAGGAATATGGAGTAACGAATCACAGTAGACATCGGAAATCCAAAGTTTTGATACTGAAATATTCCAAATCAGAGAATACTCTATTCATAAAAGTTTTAGAAAATCAAATTCCCTTTCTAATGACACTAAAATCTTTAAAATCGGAGTTATAGCGTAAGAGATATAGATATTATACCGAAACAGTTTTTTAGAAATCCTGAAACAAATGGATTTCAAACTACAGCAATAAAATAATAATTTTGACTTAGAATAATCAATAATTAGTGAATGGTTTCTTCATAAAACATTTTTAAAATTGAATTATCTTTTCAACAGTACCAAGATCGCTAGAATTAGATCATTATTCAGAGAGATATTTGAATTTTACTGAGACGACTTATATAGAAAATATAAAAAAAACGATTTACAACAAACAGCGTAGAAAACTAATTTTTGACATAGATAAATTTCGATTCAGTAAAACCTTTCTTCACAAGAATTATGGGAAATTAAATAAGCTTTCTATAGACACCAAGATTGTGAGAATCGGATGAGTATTTAAAGAGATATGGCAGTTTTACTGAGACATGTTTCATTCTGAAAAATAAGAAAAGGAGACCTACGAATATTCTCCTATTGTGATCAATAAATAAATAAATGTAGAGTTTCTTACCTCAAATACATCGAGCTGTTTGGATCGATAGACATAAGATGATGGTGATCAAAGATGAGAGTGAAGAGTGGTATAGATTTGGCTAAGGATGTAATGGAAAGATGATTTGAAAATTTTAGGGTTAGTCTTGCTCAGATAGGTGGGAAGAATAGAACGATATAATTTTAGGGTTAATGAAACCTATACTATTCTGACTCTTATTAGGTTTAGTTTTATAAATAATAATAATATTAACATAATAGCAATAAATAAATTATTGAATAAACAAATATCTTACTTTTAAATTTAAATTGTAACCTCTAAATCTCGTAACTTTAGGGCTTAGTTTTCACCTAAAAATTTTACGAATTATGATATGGTTATTTCTACAAAATTTATAGATCTTTGAATTATCTTTCCAACGCCACTGGAATCACCTCAATCGGAGTTATAAAACTCCAGATATGGTCATTTTCGTAAAACATTTTCTAAATCTACGAATTTCTCTAAACTTACGATTCTTCTAACATTAATCAAATAATAGTATTATTTAATACCACTTATACAATTAATTAAATCTAATAAATATATTATAAAAACCTAATGGACTTTCATATCGGACTTTAATTAAACGATTACCTACTTATGAAAATATCATAATATTTTACTTTCGTAGTTAATACAACTTTTTTTTAAAAAAATGGTACAACTACTCTAAGCAATAATATCAACTCACTAACAACACAAATAAATGAATTAATTATCCTCGCACAATTAATATCCAAACGAAAAATTAAATACTATTTTAAACTGGATATTACAAATCTAGAGTTATCGTTTTAAGAATACAACGAAAAACTCATATCCACCCCTGAATGTACATCCATCTGTGAATGAGATGACCTACTTTCAGTGGATATAGGCATATTAACTCTTTGCAGAGATTGATCTTGTCAAATCCACTATGAACAAGATACAAATGCCATAGATTAAAAAAAATGTGGTAGTGTCTTTTGATGACTTAGGTTTAGTTACATCAAAGAATTCTTAGAATAGTGCAAGTGGATCCTGGTCACAGAATACCTAACTCATATTCCATACAGTTTGAATCCATTAATAGAAGATGGATATTAAACCCTTGTGAAGGTGTAACTGTATTGCATCCTGGAATTAGAAATATAAGAAAATTTCTGTTTGGAATCTAAAATTAAAGTCAAAGACTTAAATTTATACCAAATATAATGAGTAATTCTATCTTGGACCACCACTACTAATATAAACTCTAAGTTAGATTTGCCCATACAAGTAGGAGATTTCTAAGATTGAGGATTTATATCAATAGGGAATAGAATTTCGGGATTATAATCATATGCATCATTTAATTTCTTAAAAGAAAATATAGAATGACATGAAATGATTTATAGACCATTCATCCAATGATATGTTATTGAGCTAATTCGAAATGAATAAGCTAAGAGGAATTAGGATAATTTCGTTGTTAAATAAGAATCCAACGATGCTTCTATTAGCGGAAGTCAAAGTAATCTTATTTATACAATCTTCTTGTTTCATATCGTAAAAATACTAGTCTAAGGTGTCATCAATTGATGAACAGCTAGATGTCGCATATACAATATTTATCTTTCGAGATCTAACACTATTATGTATGTCTAATGGTGAAAATCCATTAGGGATTTATCTCATTAGATAAACAAACCAAGTTAGACCAACAATGAAGATTCGAAATTAAACTACAACTTAATAACAGAAAATAACATGGTTCAATATAAATTCATACACAATTCAGAAATTATTAAACATATAGCAAGTAGGAATGACAAGTGAAAATACTAAAACTTACAATCCTAAATAATTTCCAAGGTTTTTCAACAAACTGATACAGTGTCCCGTTTAGGCGAGAGTCAAAGCATCATCCATTGAATAGAGTTGTCAGCTCATCTAAAATGATAAACATTCTAGCAACCTTTTATTCGATCAAGATTGGAATTCAGCGTTGTCCCGTTTAGGCGAGAGTCAAGGCAATTCTATCTTATGAGCTTCCACCATTGTTTCGTAATTTGCAAGTCAAATATGGTCGCCACCATTAGGGTGATCCATACCATATAAAACACTTACAAACTACTTATCTTTCGAGATTAAACGGTGCGAAATTGCTAATGAACGTTCCTCCATTAGGGAGGATTACTCACTAAAGCAAACGCGATGTAAAACCAACAATAGAGATCGAATATCTTAATAATAAAGCTCATTATTTAAAGAGATTTGTATTTTCTTTGATACTCTTTATTTAATCTATTTATTTTAAATATATATTTATTTAATTAAAATTTCCAATTTAGAATGAAAAATTCTAAATATAAATTTTAATTTAATATTTATAAATTTTACTTAGATGGATATGAAAATAACATGAATTATTTCCATCTTAGTAATAATTTCCAATAAATATTTAGAAAAATATTCAATTTAAGTTGTTACAAAATTAATTTAAATTAATTTACAACTCAAATTTAATTTTCTATAAATATATATATTGCATTTCGAAAAGTTAAAGTATTTAAGAATACAATTTTCGAAAGAGCATGTTAAAATAAAAATAAATCCTGAAAAAATTATTCTAATTTAATGTTGGCCCAAAATTAATTAATAAAATTAATTTACAACAAAAAATATATTTTTCCTATTTAATTAAATATATAAGAAAAATTTCAAATATTTAAGTATGATGATAAAAATCAACTTAAATATTAATTTTCTATTTAATTAAATACACTAGAAAAATACTTCAAGCAAAAATATCACCTATTTAGATTTTCCTTTGACTAATTAATTCAATTTCTAATAATATTTTTAATTCATTTATTATAAATTAATCAATAAATGAAAAAATCATTGATTTAAGTTGGTCCAAAAATTAATTAAAATAAATAATTAATTTACAACTTAATCTATTTTTCAAGATAAAATTCGAAATTCCAGCATTTAAGAAATGCAATTTCCAAATTTGATTAATAAAATAAAGAAAAAAATATATTTTGAAAATTATTTAAATTTAGTTGAAAAAATAAATTTCAACTAAAAATAATTTTTTATTTAATTAAGTGTCATAAAAAAATATTTAAGTATCATGATGAAAATCAACTTAGATATTTAATTTTCAAATTAATTACATGTATTAAATTCAAGAAATAAATAATTAAGTGTAGAGAAGGCTTAATTATTAATCTTTAGTTTAATACTAGGAAAAATATACTTAAAATAAATTGTACCAAAATTAATTATTTAAATAATTAATTTCACAATGTATAATATTTTCCTATTTAATATTAGAAATAATAAGTAGTCTAAAAATAACTATCTTAAAAATATCTTATTTGACTAAGTATCTTTTCCACAAAATTTGAAAAAATATCTAATTTAGGTTGTATTAGAAAAAATCTAGAACCTAAATATTTTTCAAATTTAAATTTAATTAAATATCAAAAATTAAGTTTTAACCACTTAATTTGAAAATATTCCATTTTAAGTTAATATTCGAAAAGATATTAACTTAAAAAATATCTAAAATATTCCATTTTAAGTTAATATTCGAAAAGATATTAACTTAAAAAAAATATCTAAAGAATCTTAATAACCAATGCCTAAAATTCCTCAACTTAATTTTAAAATTTTAAATCCAAAAGATATTCAAATTTAAGCTAGTTAGTTATAGATAACTAAATGTCAACTTAAATAGGAATATTTAATGAAAAATTTAAATTAAGCTTCAGAAAAAATCTATATGGTTATAATTCTATATTTAATTAAATACAAGAAAATACATATAGTTTAGCTTAGAATAAAAAATTCTTTAAACTATAATTTTCTTAAATTAATTTCAAAATAAATGAAATTAATTATGTTGCTAATCAATTTTATTAGGTTAAACTAGTTTAATTAACCTAGTACAATTATTCAAATCAGGCAAATGGGCATTCACAATTGGGGTGGTTCATGTGAGGGGGTGCTGGGTTCAGTATGTCGTACCCACTACTATGGCTACCAACTCTCACACAAGGCCCAAAAGAGAGGAATTTAACCTTAAAATGAACAACTGTTATTAATTGAATAGGCCCAAAAACTAAATGGGCCTAAATAAAATCTATCAAGAACTATGACATTTTATTTAGCAACAACAACCTATATGCATCTATAATGAAATTAAACACATAGGCTCACACAGGCACACTTTGGATGGGTCCTATCATGTTGCTACGTCATACACAGATGAAAGAAGATTGTAAATATACCTGTTACAAATTATTGACTTGACCAAGGGAGCCATCAGATCATTAGATCTGGCAAAAAGTTAACCATGGCTATTTGTAATCAAGCAATAATAGGTTTTGAAAACTAACAAACAAGCTAAAACATATACTCCTGCAACAAGGTTAGCTGGATAGTTGGATGTAGGATTTATTTAATTTTAAATAAATAATTTCGAAAAAAAATTAATTAAATAAAAAATTATTTTCGAAAATTTAAAAAAAAAAATCAAAAAATTTCGAAATTTAAAAAAAATATTTAAAAGTAAACTTACAATTTTGAAAAATTAAGTTTCAACCAACCTAAATATCATTTCAAAATTTGCTAACTACTTTTAAAAATTTAATGTTATTTTATAAATAAAATTAAATAAAAAATTAAAAAAGATAAATGAATATCTTTTTCAGATTTTAAATGTAATTTAAATAAATAAAATAACAAAATTTAAAAGTTAGCAAAATATCTTACATCTATTTAAAATTACATGATTATAGTTATTTTATTTTAAATTTAAATAAGGTCAAATTATTTAAAAAAAATTAATTTAAAAAATTTAAATCTGACCTTAAATTTAAAAATAAGATAAGATATAATCAAATTTAAAAATAAGATAGATAATTAAGCAAAAAAGATAGATATTTACTATTTTTCAAATTCAAATTACACTAATATCATGAATTAAATTTAAAAAATATTAATTAAATTAATTATGATAATTAGAATTGAATTAGGAATAGTAAATGTATAAATACAGAACTACACAAAAAATCAGAAGTTAATTCCATGAAAAAGCATGAAAAAACGAAGAAAAACGAAAAAATTGAAAGCTGTACGGACGGGATGCTGTGCATACCCGTCCGCACTCGTGCTGGGGTGATTTGGGCGTGGTTTCTCGGCACAGGGGAAATCTGCATGATTTCCGCGCGCGCAACTTTGTTGCTCAATCTCGAATTTTTTTTCGAAACTTCAAAAAATCATAACTAATTCAAATTAAATTGAAATTGAGTTCTGTTAAAAAGTAACTTGCTTAATTTTTTCCATACTATCCAATAAAAATAATTCCAGAAACAGATATTCAATTATTTTTCACGAAAATTCACAAACATCAATCAATCATCAAATAACACTCAATACAACATAATATCATCCAAAACATCAAACAATCGTTTTAAAATCCAAATTTCTTGCAAGCAAATCAATTACAATGGCTCTAACGCTAGTTGTAGGAAATTATTTTACCAGGATTTTAGATCTACTCACAAGTATGTTGATTAACACCCTAAATATGAACTTTCTAAAACGATAAATAAACACATAAAGTTTAGTAAACCTTACATTGGGTGCAGCGGAATAATATGACTCCTTCCGTTCATATATCTAGCCCTTGATTCCTTTCTGTAGCAGAGCATTATCAATATCTGAACCTAGATCTCTTTCTCTGATTCTTTAGCGCTGAAACTCCTTCTTGCTGAAAGTCTTTCTTCACGATCTTCCTCACTATGATTGAGGTATCACTTGATGTGTGTGGGCACTACTCCTACACTAAGAATTTCGAAATCTCAAGGAGGAAGAGAGAGGAGTGGTCGGCCAAAGATAGGGAGAGAGAGAGGCTCAGTTTTTTCTGAATGAAAAGTTAGAAGAAAAGTATTTTGAAATTTAGTGTAAATTTCCTGAAGCCTTCACTATAGCATTCCACTAGGATTAGGTTTGAATTATTTGGCATTAAAATAATGAAAATATCAGTTTAAATTTTCTACAAAAGTGGCCGGCCATGCATAGTGGATTTGGGCCTCACTTTTTGCAATTTTGCAGTTTTATCTTTTCTGCATCTGATTTTCTCAAAAACGCCAATTTTCTAATTCAACCATTTAAATGCCAATTCTAACTATTTAATAACTATAAATAATTATTAAATAATATTGTCATTTATCATATTTATTAATTGAACCATACAAAGTATCATAATTAAAAAATATGCCCCTATAAACTCTTTCTTTACAATTTCGCCCTTACTTAGTGAAAAATTCACAAATAGACATAGTCTAATTTGAGAATTATAATTGATTAATCAAAACCAATTATATGAGTCTTACAAGCAATATTATCTCAACTAGTGCGGGGACCATGGGTCTATATAACCGAACTTCCAATAAGTAGATCAGGAATTTATTACTAAAATTCATTAACTTATTAATTCTTCGTGGAATCCACGCATAGAACTTAGAATTGCACTCTCAGTATATAGAATGCTCTATATGTTCCACCATATAGACACATCATTAGTTATCCATTGTTATAATCCTAATGTGATCAATGATCCTCTATATGAATGATCTACACTGTAAAGGGATTAGATTACCGTTACACCCTACAATGTATTTATTCCTTAAAACACTTGACCCCGTATAAATGATATTTCAGCTTATGTGAAATGAGTACTCCACCATTTATGTTCGTTTGGTCAAGCTCGAAGGAGATCATCCTTTGCTTACTATTCGCCAGATAGAAGCTATAGATTCCATGTTTATGTTAGCGCTCCCACTCAATTGCACTACCATGTTCCCAAAATGTACGTATCACCCTGACCTAAAAGTAGGCTTAACTAACAAATCAAAGAACACGAATAGCCTTTCAAGATTGAGCCTAATCATAACAGGATTAAGATCATTTGATTAGGATCAACTAGGCGATATTGACTTGAATAGATATTACGGTAAGTTTAATAAATCTAAGTCAAAGTTCAATATCGGTCCCTTCCGATGCATACTCCATGCATCCAACCTGAGCTTTACTTTAACCAATGCTCTGGAAAGAACATAGCACTTCTCCAAATGCAAGTAAACTCTGTTGTAGATTATCATATCAGTAAAACTCCATGTCTGATAAATCTAGGAAACTTTATTCACATAGTCATGTTTACTTTCCAATGTGTTAACAGGATCAAGTATGTGAAAAGAGTTTCAGATGAATTCATACATTATGTACATATAATCATGAAATAAATCATGTGAACCATGCAACATTAAATGTTATTTCTGATCTATATTAATAAGTAAATCTGATTATATTGAAATAAGTTTTATTTAGGGCATAAAACCCAACACCAATATATTGCATCGTCTAATCAGACGAGCCCGTATCTACATTCGGTATTTATCATATGTCACTGATGCCCGTACCTACGCTTGATACGTTGCCAAGAAAAAACTAAACAATGGTTTCAATCTATGTCATAACCAGGAATTTTCATATAAGTGATGCCCGTACCTACGCTCCATACATCGCCAGTAAAAATTGCATCACCTAATCAGGTGAGCCTGTACCTAAGCTCAATACTCATCATATGTCACTGATGTCCGTACTTACGCCCGCTACGTTGCCAGATATATTGCATCATCTAATCAGGTGAGCCCATATATTATTTCCATAGTATCATCACATTATCATTGCTTAACCAATCAATTTTTTCATTATATAATAATATTAGTCATATTTTGATCTCAATATTAAATAATTCATAACAATATTATTTGTATTACAATACAACGTACTATGTTGTACAATATACTTTTCTTACCTTTAATCTAGGTTCATACATGTCGGCCAACCCAAGTGGAGAACTATCGCTGATGATCTTAGCCCTATGTCACAACAACGGTGAACCAATAAGTATTTATCCCAAAACACTGCTTAATATTTACATAAGACAATTTAAGGTTTTCTACTAAATCTCGCGGTATAAAAATACTAAAATAAAACTAATATTTTGGCTCTAAAACATACACCATGTTGTAGAGCTCGTTGCAAGCTTCGACACGGTATATAGAATGTCCAAAACAGACACTCGAGTCAGAAGTTATGAAAAAAAATACAATTTCTGATCTCCTAGGAATTTGTAAAAACAGTGAAACTCGAAAATTCTAAATTTTGCACTCACCGAAACACTACCAAAACTTATCCAAATCAATGCAAACTTTACAGGGTACATATATACCATAAATATTACCATCCTTACGTAACAGAAATTAAAATTGAGCCTTTAAATGAAAAATGCCATTAACGTTTGGACTAAGCTTTAAAAAGTTCCAAACTCGATTTCTAACTCAAAATCACCTCAAATTCAATAAGTAAACATCAAAACTATTCCCATAGCTACCAAAGAATAATTCTACGAAGTCAGAATATCCATAACCACTCTAAATCACAAATCCCATATATAAAACTAATCGTTTTTAGCTTAAAACGTAATTAAACCATACCTTAAGCTTTCTCTCTTCAAGAATTTGCTATCTCGCTACTACCAGAGCTTAGATCGCTAGGTTTCGAGTTAAAAATTAAAGAAAATAGATATAAGAGGAGAAAGTCTTCTCGAAGGGAGAACAAGAGTTTCGTTCGTTCGTTTACTATTTACTGATATAACTTATAATACATATACATTAAACTTAACGATAAGTTATATATATAAAAATAATATTGTAATAATATAATAATAATAATAATAATAATAATAATAACTTTATTATTAATAATTATCTTATTATTTTTTAGCCACTAAGAAACTTTTACTTTTAGGGTATTTGGCCAATTTCGAGTACCTCAAAATATCTTGATATTTTCAAATTAACTTATCCTAATTATCCCATCAATATTTCTAACTAAAATCGTTGTGACATTTTTGGCCTCCAATTGGGTCTCCAGGGTCGCCGAACACAAATAACTCATATTATATCCATGCATTTTAAATAAATCTCTGTAATTAACAAATTACGCTTATTTATCCACTTATCGAGTCTTTAGGGTCGCTGAACCTAAAAATATTTTTATTCCACATATAGCTCATATTACATTCACACATGCTACATAAATCTACGTAATTTATAAATTACGCTTATTTATTGATGCGTGTCGTAAGCCACTGTTGGAATTTATTTTACCAGGATCTTAGATCTACTCACAAGTATGTTTATTAACACCCTAAATATGAACTTTCTAAAACAATGAAATAAACACATATAAAGTTTAGGAAACCTTACATTGGGTGCAGCGGAATAATATGACTCCTTCCGTTCAGATATCTAGCCCTTGATTCCTTTCTGTAGCAGAGCATTATCAATATCTGAACCTGGATCTCTTTCTCTGAATCTTTGATGCTGAAACCTCCTTCTTGCTGAAAGTCTTTCTTCACGATCTTCCTCACTATGATTGAGGTATCACTTGCTGTGTGTGGGCACTACTCATACACTAAGGATTTCGAAATTCAAGAGGGAAGAGAAAGAAGAAGTGGCAGCTAAAGATAGGGAGAGAGAAAGGCTCAGGTATTTCTCTGAAGGAAAAATAGAAAATTTAAGTGTAATTTTCCTGAAGCCTTCACTATCTATTTATAGCATTCCACTAGGGTTAGGTTTGAATTATTTGGCATTAAAATAATGAAAATATCAGAGGGAAAACCCTACAAAAGTGGCCGGCCATGCAAGGTGGAATTGGGTCTCACTTTTTGCAATTTTGCAGTTTTATCTTTTCTGCATCTGATTTTCTCAAAAACGCCAATTTTCTAATTCAACCATTTAAATGCCAATTCTAACTATTTAATAACTATAAATAATTATTAAATAATATTGTCATTTATCATATTTATTAATTGAACCATACAAAGTATCATAATTAACAAATATGCCCCTATAAACTCTTTCTTTACAATTTCACCCTTACTTAGTGAAAAATTCACAAATAGACATAGTCTAATTTGAGAATTATAATTGATTAATCAAAACCAATTATATGAGTCTTACAAGCAATATTATCTCAACTCGTAAGGGGACCATGGGTCTATATAACCGAGCTTCCAATAAGTAGATCAGGAATTTATTACTAAAATTCACTAACTTATTAATTCTTCGTTGAATCCACGCATAGAACTTAGAATTGCACTCTCAGTATATAGAATGCTCTATATGTTCCACCATATAGACACATCATTAGTTATCCATTGTTATAATCCTAATGTGATCAATGATCCTCTATATGAATGATCTACACTGTAAAGGGATTAGATTACCGTTACACCCTACAATGTATTTATTCCTTAAAACACTTGACCCCGTATAAATGATATTTCAGCTTATGTGAAATGAGTACTCCACCATTTATGTTCGTTTGGTCAAGCTCGAAGGAGATCATCCTTTGCTTACTATTCGCCAGATAGAAGCTATAGATTCCATGTTTATGTTAGCGCTCCCACTCAATTGCACTACCATGTTCCCAAAATGTACGTATCACCCTGACCTAAAAGTAGGCTTAACTAACAAATCAAAGAACACAAATAGCCTTTCAAGATTGAGCCTAATCATAACAAGATTAAGAACATTTGATCTAGGATCAACTAGGCGATATTGACTTGAATAGATATTGCGGTAAGTTTAATAAATCTAAGTCAAAGTTCAATATCGGTCCCTTCCGATGCATACTCCATGCATCCAACCTGAGCTTTACTTTAACCAATGCTCTGGAAAGAACATAGCACTTCTCCAAATGCAAGTAAACTCTGTTGTAGATTATCATATCAGTAAAACCCTATGTCTGATAAATCTAGGAATTTTTATTCACATAGTCATGTTTACTTTCCCATGTGTTGACGACACAATAAACATGATCAAGTATGTGAAAAGGGTTTCAGATGAATTTATACATTATGTATATATAATCATGAAATTAATCATGTGAACCATGCAACATTAAATGTTATTTATGATCTATATTAATAAGTAAATCTGATTACATTGAAATGAGTTTTATTTAGGGCATAAAACCCAACAAACTCCCACTTTCACTAAAATAAAACAAAAAGTGCGTTTCAAATAATCTCAACACCTTGATATACAAATCAAGTGTAGTAGTAGTAAACTCCTCGTAATAGGATTTGAAAGGTTGAATTAAATACAACCTTTTCTCCACCATTACTCTTCCTTTAATCACAAAATCCTTGATAATGTGAAATTCCTCTCTATATGTCTACTCTCTTGGGATACTGGATTCTATACCTTTGGCAACTACTTTTGGTTAATCAGGAAATTAACACTAGTAGTTTAAGGCAATTTGGAATGGTGCCAAAGATGTATAGAACTTTCCTTAGACTGAATAAGTACCTTTCCTGCAACTTTAACATTCAGTCCCTTCCTGGTAGACCTAGAGACTTCAGATAGGTTTTTACACTTCTCCAAAATCACTATTCCACCCCTAGAGTAACCACCATCTTATCAGAAAGATTTTCTAGCACAAAGGCAAATTTCGAAATCTGATGTGGTGTAGTCTAAGAGTTTTAAACACACCCTTATAGACTAACATATAGTTCCTCTTCTTAATCTTAAGATTTACTTGATTGTCTTCCAATGTTCTTCTCTCCTAGATTAATCTGATACCTACTCATTACTCTCACTCAACAGCAGGTGTCTGGTCTAAGGCATACAAAAGCATATCTAAGACCTCTCACTGTTGATATAAGAAATTCTTTCATGGCTTTATCTTTTTCTGAAATAGTTGAGACTTTTCCTTAGATAAATAAAATCTATGTCTAAGAAGTTGTGAAGCTTCTATAGATTGCCATTAGAAAGAAAATGCTTCAGCATCTTACTAAAGTAAGTTGCTTGCATTAGAGTAAGTAATTACCAGGTATACCACAAGCCATAGGTTTAGATAAACTCAAACCTATAATACAAGGAACAAGAAGTTTTGTTAAGTCCATTGAATGGACTTATAAATGAAAATTTCCTTTTATGTCCTTGTAATAGAAAACTTTAGGTTATACCATGTGAATGGATTAAACCATAGTTCTTTTGGCTTTCTTCTTTGTTTCTTATCTTGACAATCCATTACTTGTTTAAACTCACAATGGATTTTAATCACTAGTGTCTCCCAAGTCATAAGAAGGTGAGTTCCTAGAAACTCTCCCACTACGACAAGGTACCGTGAATTATGTCTAAGAAAACTAAATGGTATTAACCTCTTTGGTTGTGACAAGACAACAGAGGCAGTGCGATCATCATATGTCAAATAAGATGATTAAGAACACTTTTGGAATGAAGAATTAAATATCTCCTTTATTTGCTACTTTATTTTCAGACTTAGTCATTATCTTAGAAAAGTAGTATTTGTTTGAACAAATACTTTCTTATCAATTGACTATGGGATGGTCTACCCCTAATCACTTAGAATAGCTAACAATCCATGGTTAATAGTTCTAGCTTTTCTTAAGATTTTGATTAGGTCATCCATGAATCTAGTAATGATTTACATTAAGTATACAACCATTACATCATTCTGAAATTGTATTACCATAGAAGGATTTAGGCAACGACTAGTAACTAATCATCAATATGCAACTCGAAATTTCTGGGGAGGTAAGTTTGGATATAATTCAAAAATCAATTTAATGATCTTTGAACTGCATGTCTACTAACTATTTCTCCACCCCTATCAGTTCGCAAGATCTTTAACCACTTACCTTAATGGTTTTAACCATTGCTAGAAATTAATGAAATTTTTCAAACATTTCAAATTTCTTGCTAAAAGGTATAATCTAGAGTTATCGTTTTAAGAATACAACGAAAAGCTCATATCTACCCCTGAATGTACATCCATCTGCGAATGAGATGAACTACTTTCAGTGGATATAGGCATATTAACTCTTTGCAGAGATTGATCTTGTCAAATCCACTATGAACAAGATACAAATGACATAGATTAAAAAAAAATGTGGTAGTGTCTTTTGATGATTTAGGTATAGTTACATCAATGAGTTCATAGAATACTGCAAGTGGATCCTGGTCACAGAATACCTAACTCATATTCCATACAGTTTTAATCCATTAATAGAAGATGGATATTAAACACTTGAGAAAGTGTAACTGTAATTTATTCTGGAATTATAAATATAAGAAAATTTCTATTTGGAATCTAAAATTAAAGTGAAAGACTTAAATTTATACCAAATATAATGAGTAATTCTATCTTGGACCACCACTACTAATACAAACTCTAAGTCAGATTTGCCCATACAAGTAGGAGATTTCTAAGATTGAGGATTTATATCAATTGGGAATAGAATTTCGAGATTATAATCATATGCGTCATTTAATTTCTTAAGAGAAAATATAGAATGACATGAAATGATTTATAGACCATTCATCCAATGATATATTATTGAAGCTAATTCGAAATGAATAAGCTAAGAGGAATTAGGATAATTTCGTTTAAAATAAGAATCCAACAATGCTTCGATTAGCGAATGTCAAAGTAATCTTATTTATACAATCTTCTTGTTTCATATTGTAAAAATGCTAGTCTAAGGTGTCATTAATTGTTGAACAGCTAGATGTCGCATATACAATATTTATCTTTCGAGATCTAACACTATTATGTATGTCTAATGGTGAAAATCCACTAGGGAGTTATCTCATTAGATAAACAAGCCAAGTTAGACCAACAATGAAGATTCGAAATTAAACTACAACTTAATAACAGAAAATAACATGGTTCAATATAAATTCATACACAATTCAGAAATTATAAGCATATAGCAGGTAGGAATGACAAGTGAAAATACTAAAACTTACAATCCTAAATAATTTCCAAGGTTTTCAACAAACTGATATCAGTGTCCCGTTTAGGCGAGAGTCAAAGCTACCATTCATTGAATAGAGTTGTCAGCTCGTCTAAAATGTTAAACATTCTAGCAACCTTTTATTCGATCAAGATTGGAATTCAGCGTTGTCCCGTTTAGGCGAGAGTCAAGGCAATTCTATCTTATGAGCTTCCACCATTGTTTCATAATTTGCAAGTCAAGTATGGTCGCCACCATTAGGGTGATCCATACCATACAAAACACTTACAAACTACTTATCATGCGAGGTTAAACGGTGCGAAATTGCTAATGAACGTTCCTCCATTAGGGAGGATTACTCACTAAAACAAACGCGGTGTAAAACCCACAATGGAGATCGAATGTCTCTTGATAATAAATCTCATTATTTAAAGTGAGTGGTATTTTCTTTGATTCTCTTTATTTAATCTATTTATTTTAAATATATATTTATTTAAAATTTCCAATTTAGAACGAAAAATTCTAAATATAAATTTTAATTTAATATTTATAAATTTTACTTAGATGGATATGAAATAATATGAATTATTTTGATCTTAGTAATAATTTCCAATAAATATTTAGAAAAATATTCAATTCAAGTTGTTACAAAATTAATATAAATTAATTTACAACTCAAATTTAATTTTCTATAAATATATATTGCATTTCGAAAAATTAAAGTATTTAAGAATACAATTTTCGAAAAAATGCATATTAAAATAAAGAATAAATCCTGGAAAAATTATTCTAATTTAATGTTGGCCCAAAATTAATTAATAAAATTAATTTACAACAAAAAATATAATTTTCCTATTTAATTAAATATATAAGAAAAATTTCAAATATTTAAGTATGATAATGAAAATCAACTTAAATATTAATTTTCTATTTAATTAAATACACTAGAAAAATACTTCAAGCAAAAATATCATCTATCTAGATTTTCCTTTGACTAATTAATTCAATTTCTAATAATGTACTTTAATTTAATTTATTTTAAATTAATCAATAAATTAAAAAATCATTGATTTAAGTTGATCCAAGAATTAATTAAAATAAATAATTAATTTACAACTTAATCTATTTTTCAAGATAAAATTCGAAATTCTAGCATTTAAGAAATGCAATTTCGAAAATTGATTAATAAAATAAAAAAAAATTATATTTTGAAAATTATTTAAATTTAGTTGAAAAAATAAATTTCAACTAAAAATAATTTTCTATTTAATTAAATGTCATGAAAAAGAAATATTTAAGTATGATGATAAAAATCAACTTAGATATTTAATTTTCAAATTAATTAAATGTATTAAATTCAAGCAATAAATAATTAAGTGTAGAGAAGGCTTAATTATTAATTTCTAGTTTAATACTAGGAAAAATATACTTAAAATAAATTGTACCAAAATTAATTATTTAAATAATTAATTTCACAATTTATAATATTTTCCTATTTAATATTAGAAATAATAAGTAGTCTAGAAATAACTATCTAGAAAATATCTTATTTTGACTAACTATCTTTTCCACAAAATTTGAAAAAATATCTAATTTAAGTTGTATTAGAAAAAATCTAGAACTTAAATATTTTTCAAATTTAAATTTAATTAAATATCAAAAATTAAGTTGTAACCACTTAATTTGAAAATATTCCATTTTAAGTTAATATTCGAAAAGATATTAACTTAAAAAATATCTAAAGAATCTTAATAACCAATGCCTAAAATTCCTCAACTTAATTTTGAAATTTGAAATTCAAAAGATATTCAGATTTAAGTTGGTTAGTTGTTAGATAACTAAATATCAACTTAAATAAAAATATTTAATGAAAAATTTAAATTAAGTTCCAGAAAGAATCTAGATGGTTATAATTCTATATTTAATTAAATACAAGAAAATACATATAGTTTAGCTTAGAATATAAAATTCCTTAAACTATATTTTTCTTAAATTAATTTCAAAATAAATGAAATTAATTATGTTGCTAATCAATTTTATTAGGTTAAACTAGTTTAATTAACAATTGGGGTGGTTTGTGTGAGGGGGTGCTGGGTTCAGTATGTCGTACCCACTTCTATGGCTCCCAACTCTCACACAAGGCCCAAAAGAGAGGAATTTAACCTTAATAAGAACAACTGTTATTAATTGAATAGGCCCAAAATCTAAATGGGCCTAAATAAATTCTATCAATAACTATGATAATTTATTTTAGCATCATTAACCTATATGCATCTATAATCAAATTAAACACATAGGCTCACACAGGCACACTTTGGATGGGTCCTATCATGTTGCTAGGTCATACACAGATGAAAGAAGATTGTAAATTATACCTGTTACAAATTATTATCTTGACCAAGGGAGCCATCAGATCATAAGATCTGGCAAAAAGTAACCATGACTATTTGCAATCAAGTAATAATAGGTTTTTGAAAACTTACACATATGCTAAAACACATACTCCTGCAACAAGGTTAGCTGGATAGTTGGATGTAGGATTTATTTAATTTTAAATTAAATATTTAATTTCGAAAATATTTAATTAAATAGTAATAAAAAAATTTCGAAAAATTTAAAAAAAAATTGAAAAATTCGAAATTTTAAAAAAAAATTAATTTAAAATTAAACCTACAATTTTTGAAAAATTAGGTTTCAACCAACCTAAATATCATTTCAAAAATTTGCTAACTACTTTTAAATTTTAAATGTTATTTTATAAATAAAAATTAAATAAAAAATTAGAAAAGATAAATAAATATCTTTTTCAAATTTTAAATGTAATTTAAATAAATAAAATAACAAAATTTAAAAAATTAGCAAAATATCTTACATCTATTTAAAATTACATGATTATAAATATCTTATTTTAAATTTAAATAAGGTCAAAATATCTATAAAGATTTAAAAAAAAATCTTAAAAGATAAGATATTATTAAAAAAATATCTTAAAAGATAAGATATTTTTAAAATATCTTAAAAGATATTATAAATATCTTATAAAATCTGACCTTAAATTTAAAAAAAAATATAATCAAATTTAAAAATAAGATAGATTTTTTAAGCAAAAAGATAAATACTAATTCTATTCAAATTCAAATTACACTAATATCTTGAATTAAATTAAAAAAAAATTAAATTAATTCAAAATGATAATTAGAATTGAATTAGTAATAGTAATAGTATATATACAAAACCATACAAAAAATTGGAAGTAATTCCATGAAAAAGTATGAAAAATTGAAGAAAAAAGAAAAAATTCGAAACTGTACGGACAGTTCTGCGATCGCAGGAAATTATCAGCACAGCCCCCATTTTGTCAAATCTTCAAAAAATCATAACTAATTCAAATAAAATCCAAATTAAGTTCTGTAAAAGGCTAACTTGCTTAATTTTTTTCATACTATCCAATAAAAATAATTTCAGAGATAAAATCGCAATTATTTTTCACGAAAATTTCACAAACATCAATCAATCATCAAATAACACTCAATACAACATGATACCATCCAAAGAACATACAAACAATCGTTTTAAAGTCCAAATTTCTTGCAAGTAAATCAATTACCATGGCTCTGAGGCCAGTTGTTGGAAATTTATTTTACCAGGATCTTAGATCTACTCACAAGTATGTTTATTAACACCCTAAATATGAACTTTCTAAAACAATGAAATAAACACATATAAAGTTTAGGAAACCTTACATTGGGTGCAGCGGAATAATATGACTCCTTCCGTTCAGATATCTAGCCCTTGATTCCTTTCTGTAGCAGAGCATTATCAATATCTGAACCTGGATCTCTTTCTTTGAATCTTTGATGCTGAAACCTCCTTCTTGCTGAAAGTCTTTCTTCACGATCTTCCTCACTATGATTGAGGTATCACTTGCTGTGTGTGGGCACTACTCATACACTAAGGATTTCGAAATTCAAGAGGGAAGAGAAAGAAGAAGTGGCAGCTAAAGATAGGGAGAGAGAAAGGCTCAGGTATTTCTCTGAAGGAAAAATAGAAAATTTAAGTGTAATTTTCCTGAAGCCTTCACTATCTATTTATAGCATTCCACTAGGGTTAGGTTTGAATTATTTGGCATTAAAATAATGAAAATATCAGAGGGAAAACCCTACAAAAGTGGCCGGCCATGCAAGGTGGAATTGGGTCTCACTTTTTGCAATTTTGCAGTTTCATCTTTTCTGCATCTGATTTTCTCAAAAACGCCATTTTTCTAATTCAACCATTTAAATGCCAATTCTAACTATTTAATAACTATAAATAATTATTAAATAATATTGTCATTTATCATATTTATTAATTGAACCATACAAAGTATCATAATTAACAAATATGCCCCTATAAACTCTTTCTTTACAATTTCGCCCTTACTTAGTGAAAAATTCACAAATAGACATAGTCTAATTTGAGAATTATAATTGATTAATCAAAACCAATTATATGAGTCTTACAAGCAATATTATCTCAACTAGTGCGGGGACCATGGGTCTATATAACCGAGCTTCCAATAAGTAGATCAGGAATTTATTACTAAAATTCACTAACTTATTAATTCTTCGTTGAATCCACGCATAGAACTTAGAATTGCACTCTCAGTATATAGAATGCTCTATATGTTCCACCATATAGACACATCATTAGTTATCCATTGTTATAATCCTAATGTGATCAATGATCCTCTATATGAATGATCTACACTGTAAAGGGATTAGATTACCGTTACACCCTACAATGTATTTATTCCTTAAAACACTTGACCCCGTATAAATGATATTTCAGCTTATGTGAAATGAGTACTCCACCATTTATGTTCGTTTGGTCAAGCTCGAAGGAGATCATCCTTTGCTTACTATTCGCCAGATAGAAGCTATAGATTCCATGTTTATGTTAGCGCTCCCACTCAATTGCACTACCCTGTTCCCAAAATGTACGTATCACCCTGACCTAAAAGTAGGCTTAACTAACAAATCAAAGAACACGAATAGCCTTTCAAGATTGAGCCTAATCATAACAGGATTTAGAACATTTGATCTAGGATCGATCAACTAGGCGATATTGACTTGAATAGATATTACGGTAAGTTTAATAAATCTAAGTCAAAGTTCAATATCGGTCCCTTCCGATGCATACTCCATGCATCCAACCTGAGCTTTACTTTAACCAATGCTCTGGAAAGAACATAGCACTTCTCCAAATGCAAGTAAACTCTGTTGTAGATTATCATATCAGTAAAACCCTATGTCTGATAAATCTAGGAATTTTTATTCACATAGTCATGTTTACTTTCCCATGTGTTGACGGGACAATAAACATGATCAAGTATGTGAAAAGGGTTTCAGATGAATTTATACATTATGTATATATAATCATGAAATTAATCATGTGAACCATGCAACATTAAATGTTATTTCTGATCTATATTAATAAGTAAATCTGATTATATTGAAATGAGTTTTATTTAGGGCATAAAACCCAACAGCCACAACAAATTTACTATTTTTTAATTCCAATACTTTCAATTATTTTAGTATAATCGTAAGTAATGGTCGATCCCACGAGGACTATGTTTATTTAATTATTCACAAATTAGTAACAAGAATTAGAAAAAAGGGAGTTTTGATGATCAGAATAGCAATAATAAAAATTAAAAAGAAAACAAGTTTAAATAAAGAATACGATATGAGAAACTAGTTAAAGGTTATTCGCCACCCTCAACAATCATTCCTAATTCCTATTAAAGAATGTAATTTTCAGTTTCCAATCAAACTATTAATCCCGCAGATAACGCTGAAGCAGTCAATTATCCTAATCTCCCTATTATATGTAATCAAAGTGAAGCCCTCAATAATTAACTCTTTTACCTAAAGCAGTAAATCCACGAAGCATGCAATTTATTTAACTTAGATAAAGCATTGAGTTTTATGGAGATAGACTAATCTAGGCAACAAATCAATGAAGCATATAATTCATTTAACCTAGGTTCTATTCTTCATCACAAATGAAAATTGTAATTTGTCACAAACACTTAGAATCCTAGACCATTAGGTGAATAGTAATCCTAAGATGACGGTAGATTAAAGCAAAACCTAATTTAGCGGCCGTCTAAACAAGATTAAAACAATAATCATAACATTGAACATAGAAGAATAGAAGCAATTTGATATAATGGAAACTAAAAATTAACATTCAATAATGAAATTAAGAATTTATGTTTTGGGTTTTGAAATAACCCTTAACTAAAAGAAAACTACTCAGAACTAGACATTAATAAAAATCATAATATTTAATTTGTAGTTTTTTGAATTCCTCTCCATTTGTAGTCTAAGAGGTCTTATTTATAGTAATAGGAAAGTTAGTTGAATCCTATTAGAATTAGGATTCTATTTATAGTGGATAGATAAATCCTCTTAGAATTAGGATTCTATTTAAAATAGTATTAGGAAATATCTCACTAAAAGATAAAGATAACTCATCTTTTAAACCAAAGATAAAAGATCGCAACTCTTCTTGAAAATTTATCCCTTTTTTTTTTTGCTATCTTTTTTTCCATAAATTTTCTACTGCGACGATTGATATATTTTGGCCATAACTCTCGCGATATTACTCGGAATTGGACGATTCAAGATGTTCTGGAAAGCTAAGAACGAGATATAAAACTTTTATGTTGAGCTCCAAGTCTAATTCTGCCTCTAAGTTCGTCCGAATTTACAATTAAGTTCTGCCTTGTACAATCGAGCTCACCGACTTCCACTGCTTTCCACCAAAATATGCTAAAATCTCTCCAAAAGACTCAAAATGCATGAATAGTCTTTAAAATAGCCTAACAAATAAAAATCACACTAATCAATAATTTAAAGAATCAATTTAAGAATATTAATAAATAAATTAATCATATTTATAAGATAAATATGGACTCATCATTTACTCACTTATAGCAAATTTAAATTTTATGCTAAAATAGATTAGTAGGATCATAGACCCACTTATTACTTGATTAACCCATAATATAAATATAAACTCTAATTATTTACCATTAGGCTTATCAGGATATTACAATATCGGTCCCTTCTGATGCATACTCCATACATCCAACCCAAGCTTACTTTAATCAATGCCATGGAAAGGACATATCACTTATCTAAGGTGCAAGTAAACTACATTGTACATTATCCTATCAGTTAAACCCTGTGTACTAATAAATCATGGGAATACATTTAATCACTGTGTTGACATCACAATAAACAAGAATATCAATGTGATAAGGATTTGGATGAATTTATAAATGAAACAAGCGATAACATGAATCAAATAACACATTAAACAAGTAGTGCAACAAATTTATTTCTTTATTGATAAATGAATTTTCAAGATTACATTGAAATAGGGTTTTATTTAGGACACAAAATCCAACACAAGCTCCTTGATATCTCGTCTTAAACACTTCTATTATATCCTCTATCTATCCCGAGATGGACATAATTTCTCATCAGTTACATTTGTTAATAGTTATTATTCTTATCTCGCATATGCTTATTGTTGGGTTTTATGCCCTAAATAAAACTCATTTCATATAATCAGATTTACTTATTAATAAAGATCAGAAATAACATTTTATGTTGCATGGTTCACATGATTTATTTCATGATTATATGTGTATATAATGTATGAATTCTTTTTTAAGTCCAGAACATATGAGTTGGTTAAAGATTATAGTGTTGTCAGCACAGTGGAATATAATCTTTATTGTATGTTCAAAAGTAGATTCCCTGATTTGTCAGAACACTGGATTTAGACTGACATGGTATAATCAGCGATAGGTATTCTTACACCTTGGAAAAGTGTTATGTCCTTTCCAGGGCATTGGCAAAGTTTACCAGTATCGGATGCATGGAGTATGCATTGGAATGGACCGATATTGAACTTTGAATTAGATTTTGAAACTTACCGTAAACATCTATTCAATTCAATATCATAAGTTGATCCTAGATCACATGATCGAAATCCTGATATGGTTAGGCTCAATTTCAAGAGTGTTACTCGTGTTCTTTGATTTGTTAGTTAAGCCCAGTTTTGTATCAGGGTAATACGTACATTTTGGGAACACGGTAATACAATTGAGTGGGGGAGCGCTAACATAAATATGGAATCTATAGCTTCTATTTGGAAAATAGAAGTAAAGGATGATTTCCTTCGAGCTTAACCAAACGAAGATAAATGGTGGAGTTCTCATTTCACTTAGGTGAAATATCATTTATACAGGGTTAAGTGTTTTAAGGATAAAATACATTGTAGGGTATTACGGTAATTTAATCCTGTACAGTGTAAATCATCTATATAGAGGATCATTGATCACATTAGGGTTATAACAATGGATAACTAATGACGTGTCTATATCGTGGAACATATAGAGCGTTTCTATATGACTGAGAGTGCAATTCCAAGTTCTAAGTGTGGATTCAATGAGGAATTAATAAGTTAGGGAATTTACTTGGTAAATTCGGTTCGACTTATTGGAAGCTCGGTTATATAGACCCATGGTCCCCATACTAGTTGAGGTCATACTGCTTGTAAGACTCAGTTAATTGATTTTAATTAATCAATTAAAATTCTAAAAGTTAGACTATGTCTACTTTATGAATTTTCACTAAGCAAGGGCGAAATTGTAAAGAAAAGAGATTTTAGGTTTATTTATTAATTAAGATATTTTATATGTCTAAATTAATAAATATATTAAATGGCAATATTATTTGATAATTATTTCCAAGTTATTAAATAATTAGAATTGGCATTTAAAAGGTTAAATTGGAAAATTGGCATTTTTGAGAAAATGGGAATGGAAAATAACAAAATGGGAAAGTTGCAAAGTGAGGCCCAATACCCTTTGTATGGCCGGCCCTATGCATGAGAAATACCATTTGTAGTTTCCATTATTTTAATGCCATGCAATTCTAACCTAAACCTAGAGGGTTTTCTAAAAATAGAAAGTGTTGGCTTGAGGAAACTAAGACACACATCTTTGATCATTTTGTTTCTCTCAGAAAAGCCTCACACGCCACCTTCTCTCTCTCTTTTCTTCTTTGTAATTTCGAAATGCTTGAGTGATGAGTAGTGCCCACACACATCAAGTGGTATCTCAATCATAGTATGGAAGACTATGGAATTTCTGCATCAAAGAAGGAGAAAAGAAGATCCAGGTTCAGATCTTGGTGATGCTCTGCTACAGAAAGGAATCAAGGGCTAGAGATCTGAACGGAAGGAGTCATATTATTCCGCTACACCCACTGTAAGGTTTTCTAACTTTATATGTGTTTATTTTCATTGTTTTAGAATTCATATTAGGTTGTTAATCCAACATACTTGTTAGTAAATCTAAATCCTGGTAAAATAATTTCCAACAACTGGCACCAGAGCCATGGTAATGATTTACTTTCATGTAATATGAATTAAAACGATGATTGCATGTTTCTGTGTTGATTTGGATGGTTTCATGTTGGTTTATGTGTTGTTTGATGAATGTTGATGTTGTACAGTTTCGTTTTCCATGAAAAATATTTTTTTCAATTTTTGAAAATATTTTATTTGGATTCCTTGTGAAAAATTAAGCAATTTTGTTTTTTACAGAACTCGATTCCGGTAAAAATTGAGAAAGATATGAATTTTGGAAGATTGGAAATCATGGTTGCTGCATGCAGCTTTTCCTGGCAGTTCCCACAAATTGCGAATTTTTGAGGTTTTTTCCCCAAAAATCCAATTTTTTCATGGGATTGTTTCCCAAAATTCATTTTTCCTATTTTAAATATTTCTAAATTGAAATGTTTCCAATTTTAAATATTTTCAATTTGGAATTCTTTCTAATTTTAAATATTTTCTATTTTGGAATGTTTCCAATTTTAAATATTTCCTATTATGGTCAGATTTGAAAATTTGTTAACTTCTTTACTATTTATTTATTATTTAATTATAAGATTAGATATTTTGATATTTAAGATATTTTAAATTAAAAGATAACTTTGTCTTTTTATTTAAAATATTATATTAAAATTATCTTATATGACAAATTAAATAATTAATAAATTTGAAATTAACATAGATATTTTTATAGATATACTTACCATAATGTTTTCAAATTCAAAAATTTGTTATTTTGTTAAATATTTAATTATTTATAAATTATAAGTTTAAAAAGGATATTTTTTCTATATATATCATTTTTTTTTATTGGAAATTTATAAATCATATCTTAAATATTTAAATAACATAGATATTTTTGTAGAGATTTGAATATTGCTTAATTTGAGATATTTTGACATATAATTATGGTAATTATTATTCATTTATTATTTTATTCCTAAAATAATAATTATCTAACCAAATCTATTTTAAAGTTGGTTTATTTTATTAAATTATAAGATCTGAAAGTGATATTGAAGATTCTTTCCTTTCAAATCATTGATCTTATTAGATATTTAATTTGATTCAAATAAACCTAGATATTTTAAAATTAGTTTCCTTTATTTGGTTAGTTTAAGAATAATAATTTAATTATATTAATATCTTGATTCACATCTGTTACATGGACAATGTTTGTTAATTTATATTGTTTATTCAAAATCTTTTTAACAAACCTATTATTTATCTGATCTAAATTGCTATGATTAACTTGTTGACAGATCATGATCCAATGATCTGATTTTAATCATAGTCCAATTGACGATAAATCTTATAAATAATTTGTAACAGGTAAATTTAGTACTTCTTTCATCTGTGTAAACCTAGTAACATGATAGGGTCCATCCAAATCATTTGACCTGTGTGAGCCTATATGTTTGCTATTGGGCTTAGATACATATAGGGAGCTCATTTAAGTTTTTACTAAGTAAATGGACTAGGTTGCTAAAATAAATTTTGACATAAGGAAATTTATTTAGGCCCAATTAGATTTGGGCTTATTCAATGAATAACAATTGTTTATTGAAAGGTTAAATTCCTCTCTTTTGGGCCTTGTGTGAGAGTTGGGGGTCATAGAAGTGGGTACGACATACTGAACCCAGCTCCCCCTCACATGAACTACCCCAATTGTGAAGGCCCATTTGCCTTATTTAAATAATTGTATTAGGTTAATTATATTAGTCTAACCTAATTAAAATTGAATTAACAACATAATTAACTTTTAAAATATATGAAATTTATTTTTCATTGTAATATTTTAAAGTTAATTTTAGAAAAACACTTAGTCAATGATATATTCTAGATAGTTATTTCTAGTACTAGTTATTATTTCTAATATTAAATAGGAAAATATCATAGATTGTAAAATTAATTGTTTCTTAATTAATTTTGGTACAATCTAAGTTTAGAATATTTTCCTAGTATTAAACTAGAATTAATAATTAAGTTTCCTCTTTACTTAATTATTTATTTCTTGAATTTAATACATTTAATTAAATTGAAATTTTCAATATCTAAGTTGATTTTCATCATGATACTTTAATATTGTTATTTTCATGTTATTTAATTAAAGTTGAAAATTATTTTAAGTTTGGAATCTTATTTCAGAATAACTTAAGTTTGAATAATTTTCAGAATATATTTTATTTTATTTTATTAATCATTTCCCAAAATTTCGAAATTACATTTCTTTAATGTAGAAATTTCGAATTTTATTTGAAAAATAGATTAAAGTTGAAAATTATTTATTTAATTTTGGACCAACTTAAATCAGTGACTTTTTCATTTGATGCTTAATTGAAATAAATGAACTAAAATATATTAGAAATTGGATTAATTAGTCTATGAAAGTCTAGATAGATATTATCTGTTTTGCTTGAAGTATTTTTCTAGTGATATTTAATTAAATAGAAAATTAATATTTAAGTTGATTTTTTTATCATGATACTTAAATATTTGAAATTTTTCTTAGATATTTAATTAAAGAGGGAAATTATATTTTTTGTTGAAAATTAATTTTTATTAATTTTGGGCCAACATAAAATTAGAATAATTTTCCAGGATTTATTTTATTTTATTTTAAAGCATTTTCGAAAATGCAATATAAATTTATAGAAAATTAAATTTATGTTGTAAATTAATTTATATTAATTTTGAAACAATTTAAATTGAATAATTTTCTAAATATTTATGGAAATTATTACTAAGATGGAAATAATTCACGTTATTTATCCATCTAAGTATAATTTATAAATATTAAATTAAAATTTATATTTGGAATTTTTCATTCTAAATTGGAAATTTTAATTAAATAAATATATATTTAAAATAAATGGATTAAAATAAATATTAGAAGAAAATACAACCCTTCTTTAAATAATGAGCTTTATTATTAGGATATTCGATCTCCATTGTTGGTTTTACATAGCTATTGTTTTAGTGAGTAATCCTCCCTAATGGAGGAACGTTCATTAGCAAGTTAGCACCGTTTAATCTCGAAAGATAAGTAATCTTGTAAGTTTTTTATATAGTTTATGATCACCCTAATGGTGGCGACTGTATAAGACTTGCAAGAATATGAAACAATGGTGGAAGCTCATAAGATAGAATAGTCTTGACTCTCGCCTAAACGGGACAACGCGGATTCACATCTTGATCGAATAAAAGGTTGCTAGAATGTTTGACATTTTAGATGAGCTGACAACTCTATTCAATGAATGATAGCTTTGACTCTCGCCTAAACGGGACACTGATATCAGTTTGTTGAAAACCTTGGAAATTATTTAGGATTGTATGTTTTAGTATTTTCACTTGTCATTCCTACTTGCTATGTGCTTCATAATTTCTGAATTGTGTATGAATTTGTATTGAACCATGTTATTTTATGTTATTAAATTGTAGTTTAATTTCGAATCTTCATTGTTGGTCTAACTTGATTTGTTTTTCTAGTGAGATAAATCCCTAATGGATTTTCACCATTAGACTAACATAATAGTGTTAGATCTTGAAAGATAAATATTGTATATGCAACATCTAGCTGTTCATCAATTGATGACACCTTAGACTAGTGTTTTACAATATGAAACAAGAAGATTGTATAAATAAGATTACTTTGACTCTCGCTAATCGGAGCATCGTTGGATTCTTATTTAAAACGAAATTATCCTAATTCCTCTTAGCTTATTCATTTCGAATTAGCTTAATGACATATCATTGGATGAATGGTCTATAAATCATATAAAGTCTTATTTTCTCTTAAGAAATTAGATGACGCATATGATTATATTCCCGGAATTCTATCCCTAAATGATATAAATCCTCAATCTTAGATATCTCCTACTTGTATAGGCAAATCATAGAGTTAGATTAGTAGTGGTGGTCCAAGAAAGAATGACTAATTATACAATTACACTTTCACAAGTGTTTCATAACCATTTTCTTTCAATGGATTTAAACTGTATGAGTTTAGTATTCTGTGACCAGAATCCACTTGCACTATTCTAAGAACTCTTTGATGTAACTAAAGTAAGTCATCAAAAGATACAACCACATATTTTATAAATCTATGGCATTTGTATCTTGTTCATAATGGTTTTGACAAGATCATTCTCTGCAAAGAGTTAATATGCCTATATCCACTGAAAGTAATTTCATCTTCTTCGTAGATGGATGTACATTCAGGGGTGGATATGAGTTTTCGTTGTATTCTTAAAACGATCACTCTAGATTTTACCTTATGCAAAAGAAATTTGAAATGTTTGAAAAATTTCATGAATTTCTAGCAATGGTGAAGGTAAGTGGTTAAAGATCTTGCGAACTGATAGGGGTGGAGAAAAAGGTAGTAAATATGCAGTTCAAAGATCATTAATTTGATTTTGAATAATATCCAAACTTACCTCCCCAGAAATTCGAGTTGCATATTGATGATTAGTTACTAGTCGTTGCCTAATCCTTCTATGGAAATAAAATTTCAGAATGATGCAATGGTTGTATACTTAATGTAAATCATTACTAGATTCATGGATGACCTAATCGAAGTCTTAAGAAAAGCTAGAACTGCTAACCTTGGTTTGCATGTTTGTTAGCTATTCTAAGTGATTAGGGGTGGACCATCCCGTAGTCATTAGATAAGATAGTGTTTGTTTAAACAAATACTACTTTTCTAAGAAAATGACTAAGTCTGAAAATAAAGTAGCAAATAAAGGAGATATTTTTTCTTGATTCCCAAAGTGTTCTATCATCTTATTTTACAAGATGATCCCACTGCCTCTCTTGTCTTAACACAGCTGAAGAGGTCTATACCATTTAGTTTTCTTAGACATAGTTCACGGTACCTTGTTGTAGTGGGAGAGTTTCTAGGAACTCACCTTCTTATAACTTGGAAGACACTAGTGATTAAAATCCATTGTGAGTTTAAACAAGTAATGGATTGTCAAGATAAGAAACTAAGAAGAAAGCCAATAGAACTATGGTTTGATCCATTCACATGGAGTAACCTAAAGTTTTCTATTACAAGGACATGAAAGGAAATTTTCGTTAATAAGTCTATTCAATGGACTTAACAAAACTTCCTGTTCCTAGTATTATAGGTTTGAGTTTATATAAACCTATGGCTTGTGGTATACCTGGTAATTACTTACTCTAATGCAAGCAACTTACTTTAGTAAGATGCTGGAGCATTTTCTTTCCAATGGAAATCTATAGAAGCTTCACAACTTCTTAGATATAGATTTTACTTATCTAAGGAAAAGTTTCAACTATTCCAGAGAAGATAAAGCCATGAAAGAATTTCTTAAATCAACAGTGAGAGGTCTCAGATATGCTTTAGTATGCCTTAGACCAGACACCTGCTGTTGAGTGGGAGTAATGAGTAAGTATCAGATTAATCCAGGAGAAGAACATTGGAAGAAAATCAAGTAAATTTTAAGATTAAGAAGAGGAACTATATGTTAGTCAATAAGGGTGGTTTTCAAACTCTTAGACTACACCACATCAGATTTTGAGACTTGCCTGTGTGCTAAAAAGTCTGTTGATGAGATGGTGATTACTTTGGGGGTGGAGTAGTGATTTTGGAGAAGTGTAAAAACCTATCTGAAATCTCTTGGTCTACCAGAAAGAGACTAAATGTTAAAAGTTGCAGGAAAGATATTTTTTCAGTCTAAGGAAAGTTCTATACATTTATGGCAGTGTTCCAACTTGCCTTAACTACTAGGGTTACTTCCTGTATAACAAAAGAGTAGTTGCCCAAAAGTATAGAATCCAGTATCCCAAAAGAGTAGACATATAGAGAGGAATTTCACATTATCAAGGATTTTGTGATTAAGGAAGAGTAATAGTGGAGAAGAGGTTGTGTTTAATTCAACCTATCAGATCCTATTACGAGGAGTTTACTACTATTACACTTGATTGGTATATCAAGGTGTTAATGATTATTTGAAATGCACTTTTTGTTTTATATTAGTGCAAGTGGGAGTTTGTTGGGTTTTATGCCCTAAATAAAACTCATTTCATATAATCAGATTTACTTATTAATAAAGATCAGAAATAACATTTTATGTTGCATGGTTCACATGATTTATTTCATGATTATATGTGTATATAATGTATGAATTCTTTTTTAAGTCCAGAACATATGAGTTGGTTAAAGATTATAGTGTTGTCAGCACAGTGGAATATAATCTTTATTGTATGTTCAAAAGTAGATTCCCTGATTTGTCAGAACACTGGATTTAGACTGACATGGTATAATCAGCGATAGGTATTCTTACACCTTGGAAAAGTGTTATGTCCTTTCCAGGGCATTGGCAAAGTTTACCAGTATCGGATGCATGGAGTATGCATTGGAATGGACCGATATTGAACTTTGAATTAGATTTTGAAACTTACCGTAAACATCTATTCAATTCAATATCATAAGTTGATCCTAGATCACATGATCGAAATCCTGATATGGTCAGGCTCAATTTCAAGAGTGTTACTCGTGTTCTTTGATTTGTTAGTTAAGCCCAGTTTTGTATCAGGGTAATACGTACATTTTGGGAACACGGTAATACAATTGAGTGGGGGAGCGCTAACATAAATATGGAATCTATAGCTTCTATTTGGCAAATAGAAGTAAAGGATGATTTCCTTCGAGCTTAACCAAACGAAGATAAATGGTGGAGATCTCATTTCACTTAGGTGAAATATCATTTATACAGGGTTAAGTGTTTTAAGGATAAAATACATTGTAGGGTGTTACAGTAATTTAATCCCGTACAGTGTAAATCATCTATATAGAGGATCATTGATCACATTAGGGTTATAACAATGGATAACTAATGACGTGTCTATATCGTGGAACATATAGAGCGTTTCTATATGACTGAGAGTGCAATTCCAAGTTCTAAGTGTGGATTCAATGAGGAATTAATAAGTTAGGGAATTTACTTGGTAAATTCGGTTCGACTTATTGGAAGCTCGGTTATATAGACCCATGGTCCCCATACTAGTTGAGGCCATACTGCTTGTAAGACTCAGTTAATTGATTTTAATTAATCAATTAAAATTCTAAAAGTTAGACTATGTCTACTTTATGAATTTTCACTAAGCAAGGGCGAAATTGTAAAGAAAAGAGATTTTAGGTTTATTTATTAATTAAGATATTTTATATGTCTAAATTAATAAATATATTAAATGGCAATATTATTTGATAATTATTTCCAAGTTATTAAATAATTAGAATTGGCATTTAAAAGGTTAAATTGGAAAATTGGCATTTTTGAGAAAATGGGAATGGAAAATAACAAAATGGGAAAGTTGCAAAGTGAGGCCCAATACCCTTTGTATGGCGGGCCCTATGCATGAGAAATACCATTTGTAGTTTCCATTATTTTAATGCCATGCAATTCTAACCTAAACCTAGAGGGTTTTCTATAAATAGAAAGTGTTGGCTTGAGGAAACTAAGACACACATCTTTGATCATTTTGTTTCTCTCAGAAAAGCCTCACACGCCACCTTCTCTCTCTCTTTTCTTCTTTGTAATTTCGAAATGCTTGAGTGATGAGTAGTGCCCACACACATCAAGTGGTATCTCAATCATAGTATGGAAGACTATGGAATTTCTGCATCAAAGAAGGAGAAAAGAAGATCCAGGTTCAGATCTTGGTGATGCTCGCTACGTAAAGGAATCAAGGGCTAGAGATCTGAACGGAAGGAGTCATATTATTCCGCTGCACCCACTGTAAGGTTTTCTAACTTTATATGTGTTTATTTTCATTGTTTTAGAATTCATATTAGGTTGTTAATCCAACATACTTGTTAGTAAATCTAGATCCTGGTAAAATAATTTCCAACACTTATGTGGCAGTAAGTTTGGATATTTTATCAAGTATAATCAGTTGTAACAAGTTATTTAAGCTGCATTTAATAATGTAATTTAATATTATAATCATTGAGCTTATTCATATTCCTTTTGTAGTACACGTGTCAGCTTTTGGTTGATAGTCAAATTTTGGGTATAATAATAGTTATGCAAAGTCTCACCTTGCTCCTGTTTGATATTGGCTAGTGTCGTGTAAGGCGGTTTGTATGTCATTGTTGCCTAAAAGTGCGTCAGAAACAGGTCTATAAATGTTTCCCACGTCGAGATCAATACCTTTGGAAATTGGTTGAAACAACCATGTGTGTCATCTTCCAAATTTGCAGCGAGGATTCAGAATTTTGCCAATTGTAGTACCTGGTCAACTTCCATGATAGTATTAAACTTATCCAAATAATGTATGGGTTTAGTCAAACCCTTGTATTTCAGCAACTTAAAGAGTCAGAAGCCTTTCCAGAGTCGGGCTTGTCGCACTTCTTCTATGGAAGGTGATGTCCCATACAACTTGTAAATTGGCTTCCTCTATTGCTCGATCATTCGAAGAGCTCGCAAAAGATTCTCCTAATCAATTCCTCCCTATAAGATGTTGGCATTATTGATAGGTGTGATCTGATTGCTAGGTGCAGCAACCACGACTGCTATGTTTGCAGGTACGACCACGTTGTTTGTGGTTGCGACTAGGGCTGGTGTCATTGTTGGGTTTTGGCTGTATTAATCACATTATTGATAGCTTCAGGGGTTGTTTAGCAAGAGGGATACTTTGATTGGCCACATGGGGATCATGGGGTTCCTCCTCGATTTTGCAGCCTCTTAGAGTCAGGGATCAGGTAAGAAATGCCTCATTTGGACGGTCTCGTAGATTGCCCATATTAACATGATACCTTCCCCATAGTCTTGTCAAGACTGAACCTGACCTAGTATTGAAATTATGAGAGAGGCTGTCAGATCTTGAGATAGTGGAAAAGATATTAGGGGGATTTGTTGGGTTTTATGCCCTAAATAAAACCTCATTTCAATGTAATCCAGATTATTCAATATTAATAAAGTAACAGAAGTATTTTTTATTTATTTGTGTATGTTTTGGTTCACCTTATTAATTATTTGTCTATTTGATTTATAAATTCATTCAAACCCTTTTCACATACTTGATCATGTTTATTGTGTTGTCAACACAGTGGAAAGTAAACATGACTATGTGAATAAAGGATTCCTAGATTTATCAGAACACTGGGTTTTACTGATATGACAATCTACAACAGAGTTTACTTGCATTTGGAGAAATGCTATGTTCTTTCTAGAACATTAGTTAAAGTAAAGCTCGGGTTGGATGCATGGAGTATGCATTGGAATGGACCGATATTGAACTTTGAAATAGATTTATAAAACTTACCGTAATATCTATTCAATTCAATATCACTAAGTTGATCCTAGATCAAATGATCTAAATCCTGATATGGTTAGGTTCAATCTCAAGAGTATTATTCGTGTTCTTTGATTTGTTAGTTAAGCCTACTTTTGGGTCAGGGTGCTACGTACATTTTGGGAACACGGTAGTACAATTGAGTGGGAGCGCTAACATAAACATGGAATCTATAGCTTCTATCTGGCGAATAGTAAGCAAAGGATGACTTCCTTCGAGCTTAACCAAACGAAGATAAATGGTGGAGTACTCATTTCACTTAGCTGAAATATTATTTATACAGGGTTAAGTGTTTTAAGGATAAAATACATTGTAGGGTGTTACGGTAATTAAGTCCCTTTACAATGTAAATCATCTATATAGAGGATCATTGATCAAATTAGGATTATAACAATGGATAACTAATCATGTGTCTATATGGTGGAACATATAGAGCATTCTATATAACTGAGAGTGCAATTCTAAGTTCTATGCGTAGATTCAACGAAGAATTAATAAGTCAGTGAATTTAAGAAGTAAATTCTTGATCTGCTTATTGGAAGCTCGGATATATAGACCCATGGTCCCCTCACTAGTTGAGACAATATTACTTGTAAGACTCATTTAATTGATTTTAATTAATCAATTATAATTCTCAAGTTAGACTGTGTCTATTTGAGAATTTATCACTTATTAAGGGCAAAACAGTAAATAGAGAATTTGAAGGGTATATTTATTAATTGGGAAACTTTAGTTAGTTTTATTATTAATAAATAAATGACAATATATTATTTGATAATTAATTTTAGTTATTAAATAATTAGATTTGACATTTATGTGGTTGAATAAAGGAATTGGCAGTTTTTGACAAAATAGGAAACTAGCAATGTAGGAAAAGGAAAGTTGGAAAAGTGAAAAGCCTTGTTTCCACAATGCCTAGGCCGGCCACTTTGCTTCCCTTTTCCCATTGATTTTTCAATTTTTTTAATGCCAAGTAATTCAACCATAGCCTTAGGTGGTCTTCTATAAATAGAAGGTAAAGGCTTCAGTTTTTGTAACACTTTTGATAGAATTTTCTCTCACACAAAAACTCTGCTCAAGCCACCACTCTCTCTTTCTCTACCTTCTCTGTTTTTCGAAATTCTCTAAGTGATAGAGTAGTGCCCACACACATCAAGTAATACCTCAATCATAGTGAGGAAGACTGTGTAAAATTCAGATTCAACAAAGAAGGACATTCAGGCTCAAATCTTGATTATACTCTGCGACAGAAAGGAATCAAGGGTTAGAGATCTGAGTGGGAGGAGACATATATTCCGCCACACCCAATGTAAGATTTCTCTTACTTTTATGTGTTTAATTTTCCATCGTTTTAGAAGTTCGTATTTAGGTTGTTAAATCAACATACTTGTGAGTAGATCTAAGATCTTGGTAAAATAATTCCTACAAGATTTACCTCATCTCGTTGTTATGCATGACTGCGAGGATGGCATCGTTCATTGTCGTCTTCTTGTGATCTTTCTTCTCTATGACTACACCACTTGCTTGAGTTTAGAACAACGAATCCTTTTCCTTGTGCAGGGTTTGTGAGGAGGCTGGTTCAAATCGGGCCTGTATGGATTGATCTCATCTAAGCACTCCCTTTTGTAATACATGCGACCATCAAAAATATCGGTACGGTTACCATGATGTCTAGTAGTGTTATTTACCTTGTTATTCGTGTGTCGTTGGCTAGGAGGTTCTCACAGTGGACGAACAACCGAGTTTCGATTCCTTCCTACAATTTCAGCATACATAACATGTATTTATTCTTGTCATACAGGACGGTTGTCAGCTGCACTATACCCTTAGTGGCGGAGATAGGTTTTATTGGCAGAAAGTGGCCAATAATGGCTATTGGCGTCGAGGCTTCTCTAGCTAAGCCTAGAAATTACAGGAAAAGATTTAGGGGAGTCATAGTGGTATGCCCCACTCCTCCAAATGTGAACTCAATAAGGGCAGTTCCACCGTTGACAATCGGAGCACCAGATGTGCCTCTATTGTTGGCCTTTTGTTCTCATTGGTGTTCATCTGGTTTGTAGTCATTTCGATTCTCCTCCAAAATGTCAGATATATCAGAAATCTGCTTCTCACAGATAATGCCAAATGTTGTTGGAGAAAATTAGACAATACTAAAAATAGCGAGTATTCGAGCAAAGTAAGAACACTCACTAGAAGATATGCAATTATTCACTTAGAATGGTGAATACTCAAGGAATTGAATACAAAATAGACAAAATAAAGATAGTAAACAATAAACAAGACAAAGATGTATAGTAGTTCAGTCAGAGCTCGGTCTACTTAGTCCACTTTTGCAAACAATTTCAGCCTAATTTATTTGATTTGGATCACTCATCTATATAGAAAGCAAGTGTCCTTTGATCTTACATAATCGGTTAGACAGGACTGTTTATTACATATCACATAATTTAATTAATATAAATGTTTAAAGAATAAATATAAGAACAGTTTCATTCGTTCTTAATTAATTGCCTAAACGTGTGTAACTTATCAAGTCGCATATTGATTTTTCATATTCCAAACACACAAGCTCGCGGGCTCTAAGGTGGTCTGTTCGTATAACGGGCTTTCAGGCCAACTTAGTTAATTAATGTGTCTGCGAGTTCACATCTCAATCACATATATGGATATTCCTACGTTGACAACTTAGAACTTACGAGTTTTTGTCAAGTTGTCGAACACACTAGTCTTTCAGACCAAACCTATGTAAAGAAGCGGTCTTTACATGTCACAGGAGAAATGTACTTACTAGTCGCATATAATCGATATATGCGCGACTCGTACTAATTTCTCTTAATTCTGCTTATCTTTCGACTATGATGGGCATAATGTGTGACTAGACCATATCTCGGTCGCACCTTCTTGCAGGTTTACATCATGCCATGTCAGCTCTATTGAAGTTATTTATTGACACGTCATTCTTTTCTATCGGGAACTGAATCTACGTGTCAGTTATTTATGAGATTATACTTGTATTTCTAGACAAAAAATTCTCACTATAACAAAAATAGTAACTTAATTGAAATACTTGATCATATAAAAAATATTGGTTCCATTCCAAATGCATTCTTTGCTTATTGAATTTTACTAACAATTCCAGTAACTGTTGCTTCTCAAGAGAGAAAATTTTTCAAAATTAAAATTAATAAAATCATATTTAAGATCATCCATGTTGCAAGAATGATTGAGTGAATTAGCTATGTTGTTGATCGAAAATAAATTGCTAAATAAACTTCATTACGATGATTTAATTAGCAAGTTTGCATCCCAAAAAGTAAGAAAGATACATATTTAAATAATTCATCTGTTGTTATCTCTTCTTATAAGGTTTTATGTTTTTAAGATTGTTCGTTGAGGAAAACACCGCGTTTACTAAACTGTAATTGAAATCAGAATAATCAATGGGAGAAATGTATCGGTTTAAAATAAAAAATAATCGGTAACAATATTTATTATGATGTTTACTAAACTGTCCGGAAAGAAAACCAGAATCATATTATTTTGTTTACATAACTAGGAAAGATAATCGGAATGCTTTAATTTGACAAAATTGTCATTATTAGAACATGTAATTATTTTCTGTTTATAGATTTTTAAGGGGTATATTTGTCTTTTTTATTTTTAATTAATAAAATTAAAATTAAAATAAATTAAGTAAGGAAAGGGAAAGACATTTTTATAGGGGAGAACCTTTCCTTTTGTTTTCTCCCTAATTTGTGTGGGTCCCACTAGTCTCTCCCTTTCCAAAATTTAGTAAACAATTGTATGAGAATTAATATCATACCATTCATTCTCATTCCCTTTTAAGTAACATGCCTAAGAAGAAAAATCATTAAATGAATGGATTATTTGAATAGTGTTGCCTAAGGATTTTTTTTTTCTGTTATAATTACATCTAGAATTTTTAATATTTGAATATTTTTAATTATATTTAAAGTTTAAATGTTTATTGAATTTTTTTAGAAAAAAAAAACTTTATTTTAAAATTTTGTCCTAGGCCCTAAATGGTTTGAGACAGCCCTTGTACCCTGTTGTGCATTTTTTAAAAAATCACAAAAAACCCAAACTTGGCAAATTTCACCAAAAAAAAAAATACAAAGAAACCACTATTCTAAACAATATTATAAATCATCGACTTGACTAATAACAAAGAATTAAAGAAAATCATTTACCCACATATTTTGTTGACCATGAATGAGTGGGTAGGAGCAGTGACGAAGCCAGAAATTTAGTTGAGTGAGGGCTTGAATAAATATTAAGTCAAAACTAATAAAAATAATGATAAATGTATCTTTCAAATTTTCATCTTCAACAAAATAAAATAATACTGTTGACAAAAATAAAATAAAATATTGTCAATTGTATTATTTTATTTTTTAATAAAGTATTATTTTTTTTATTATTTGTATTGGACTACTTTTAAAATGGGCTTGATTAGAATAAGAGTAGGCTCATGAATCATGATTAAGATATTGAGTGAGGGCTTTTGTGAATTGGACTTTAATAAATTGAACAAAGTGAATTAATATATGTATATATCTACATATAAAAAATTTGATGTATATATTTGAGTGAGGGCTTTAGCCCACACATGGGCTAAAGTCCCTCCGTCCCTGGGTAGGAGAGAAAGAAAGAAAATGAATAGTGTAGAGAGAAAGAGAAAAGGAAGAAAAGATGAATTTTTGTTATGTGATGGGTAATTTAGGATCAATGAAACATGAACACTAATTTAAAATGCGTTCAGCTTTGGGTTAATTTTTTTTTTTTTGGCCAAATATAATCATGAATGATAATTTCCTTAGAATATATATGAAAGGCATACACAATTTTACTCCTGTTTTGTGAAAAAAAGATAATGATTAGTTGTGTTTGTGCGTGAGGTGAAAAAGATTGGTTGGATCTGAAATCATTGGTATCAATGCACATGCTTTTTATGTTGTGAGTGCAAAACCATTCAATTATCTTCGTCACTATGATTAATTTGATTACTCATGACCGAATAATGCAACAAGATATTGAGTGGACATTTTATTTTAATTCAACTTTTTTTATATATAAAATATCATTTTTATGTCACATAAGACATATGCTTCACCTGAAATAAGAACAAATGAACAAAAATCCTATTTTTATATAAAAAGAAAATAAATAAATAATAATAATAATTAAAACAACATCTAGGCTACCTTCTACTTTATAATATATAAAATTGAAATTCCATTTTAAGAAAAATAATAATAAAGGCGTGGAAGACACTAAACATCCTCTGGCACAGGCTGCCAGCCAAGCCACCTGTTTCAGTGCCACCTCATAAATTTGACCTTTGACAAATGCAATTGTCGTTTATGGTCTCATTTAAAACGACATGTCGTTTCACGTGAGTGGAGTCCTTTTAATGAGAATTGAGAAGAGAGAAGGCCGTTTCAAAGGACCTTTGTTTTTCGGTCGTCGGTCTTTCCGTTTCTCTATTTTCTCATTGGCCAAATGTTATTATTACGTTAGCGCTCACACTATATAATCTTCTTCTTCTCCTCGTTCAAGAGTTGAACTACCCTCCAATTCGTACAGTTACTCTTACCAATTCTCAAACGAAACCTCCATACCAGCCCAAGTCTCTCAGGGAGACTCACCACCACCACCACCTTCCGATATCTCATTCTCTCTTTGATCCGTCCGCGCCACTAAAGGTATTCTTTCTTCGAAATCTCTAGATCTATCTGTGGATTACAATTCGTGTATTTGTTGATTACGATTACGAAGTGGGATCTGAATTTCGGATTTGGGTGAGTGTAGGTTCCAGAGATCAAAGGAGAAAGGGATTATGGCTCATAGGGTAGACCACGAATACGATTACTTGTTCAAGATCGTGCTCATCGGAGACTCAGGCGTTGGAAAATCCAACATTCTTTCGAGGTATACCAGAAACGAGTTTTGTTTGGAATCGAAATCTACCATCGGCGTTGAGTTCGCTACCAGGACTCTCCAGGCAAGTTATTTTACCGATCTGTTTGGACGATTCTGATTTCGTGTTAGCGTCGATTATGTGTGTGTGTGTGTGTGTTCTTTTTACCCATCAATGACATGCTTAGATTTTTTGAGAATAATTGTAGCTTTTAGAACTTGATTGATCTTGCATGTTTCTCTCTAATGGAACATAATTTTTTTTTTCCTTTTTAAATTAACTTGTGTTGATAAAGCTTTTCAGTGATGCGTCCTTTGAGTTTTCATGGAGTTAAGGGAAAGTTTGGGGTTATAGTTGATTTCTGGAGTTCGTACTTTTAAAATTATTTGGGTCTCGTTTTTTCTGAAGAGAAATTGAGTTAAACTTCATTAATAATTGAGTCAGCATCAACCATAATTTGGGTCTTGTTGATGGTTGCATAAATTTACTTCGAGGGAGTTGGTGGACTTCAAAAATATCGTGCTAAATTTATTTTAGTATTATAAATGATTGGGCCAAAGCCAATTATGATTGCTTGAGGCGGAAATGGAATTATTTTTCAATTTAGGATTGCGTATTTCGTACACATATTTTCAATTTATTTTTTTCAGAAGAAACCCGTGTGCAGTGCAGGATGTGTTATGGAGAAACTTGTCCTTTACTTTCGTTTTTCCTTTCACGGAGATAATTGAGTACAAACTACACTACAATGAAAAATTGTCTTTGAGAATTTCATGATTAAAGAATACTTTAGGGGCTTATTTGTTTTCATTTTGAAATCAATCGTTTTGAAGTGTGAATTTTAAATGGACAACAATTTAGGAAAAGTTCGAAAACCAACTAGTATTTTGGCATTTTGGTGGGGTTCCATTTTCCTGTATTGCATTTATGGCATGGAGTGGTGTTTGCATACTGATATGGCTGATTTACCATTTACTACTGTGATAACGAAAGGTAGTTTAGTTTTTAATACCATAGCCTTACCTGAAAACTTTTCAGGTAGAAGGAAAGACGGTTAAGGCACAAATATGGGATACAGCAGGTCAGGAGCGGTACCGTGCTATCACCAGTGCTTACTACAGAGGTGCAGTTGGTGCACTGCTTGTGTATGACATAACTAAGAGGCAAACTTTTGACAATGTCCAGAGGTGGCTGCGTGAGTTGAGGGACCATGCGGATTCTAACATTGTCATCATGATGGCTGGAAACAAGTCGGACTTAAACCATCTTAGAGCTGTTTCAGAAGATGATGGTCAGTCCTTGGCTGAGAAGGAAGGCCTTTCATTTCTTGAGACATCGGCGCTGGAAGCAACTAATGTTGAGAAGGCATTTCAGACCATTTTGACTGAAATCTATCACATCATAAGCAAAAAAGCCTTGGCAGCTCAAGAAGTAGCTACAAATACTGCACTTCCTGGTCAAGGAACCTCTATAAATGTTAATGAAGCTTCTGGGAATGCAAAGAAAAGTTGCTGCTCCACTTAAGTGGATTTTTTTGGGAAAGGAAAGATTGGCTAGGTGGAAGATAATTTTCTTCTTTTTTTGGTTGAGAGAGTCCTGTAGAATACAATTTTTACTTGATTGGGCGGTGACAGGGGAGCTTGTGAAAATTTAAACCAAACAGTACATCTATAGTTCTTTTTTGAAGATTGGCTCTTTTCTTATGCTCCATTATTTCATTCTGTCACTTAGAAAGTGACACTCTGACTGATAACTCTAATGTTGTTGGAATAAGGCATATCTCAACTTGAAAGAAAGAGTGGAGGAGCAGAAGAGCCTTGTCTGTCCTAGTGCTTTACTCTGGGTTTTGTTTATTGAGTCAAACCCTAACTTGTAATAAAAGCTTCTTTACTTTTAAGACAAATTCCTTCAATTTTACACATGCAAATGGTACTGAATGAAATCATTTTTTTTTTCTTGAGGAATGAACAAGTTGCTTAGATTAATTATATAATCTCTGTTTAACAGATGAACCAATTCAAGTCAAATAACCGAAGTTTTACTTCAAGGCTTCTGGAAGGTGGAATTAGTAGTAGTTGCGGTGAATCTTAATCATGTCAGCTAAATGAATTATAAAAACAATAATTATATATTGACTTTTGAACCGTTCAAGCTCGTGTATTCTGATTCTGACATGAAGATTGATGATCTAGTATACCTTTAAGTTAAAACTACCCTGAAAACTGATTGAAAAGTGTAAATCTTGTTTCAGTAGAACCTATTTAGTTTGAGACCCTTTTTTTAATCTAATTTTATCTATTTTTTATTGATCCATTTATTTTTATTTTTTTAAAAAAAAGTAAAAAACCTGATGAAAAGTAAAAGCTAAAGTGTTATTTCAAAAAATAATAAAATAAAAAATGAGAAATTTATAGAATAAATAAATAAAAATATATATTTTATATGAATTAATATTGGGTAAATGCTATTTTGGACCCTATGTTTTGCAAAAGTTACCGATTGGACCCTGTATTTTGTTAAATGACAAAATGGACCATGTATTTTCTAAAATGGTAAAAATGGGATCTTGAGCTTAATTTTTGATAACTTTTTTTAATATAATCAACTTGAAGACAATTCTTAATACGAACAGATACAGAAAATGTAAATAGTTTTGTCATATCACTCTTAGATCAGATTATAATTCAGGGTCTTATTTGTACCATTTTAAAAAATACAGGGTCCATTTTGTCATTTAACAAAACAGAGGGTCCAATTGGTAAGTTTTGCAAAACATAGGGTCTAAAATGGTATTTATCCATTAATATTTATGAAGCTGATAAAAAATTAAAAAAAAATGAAAGAATTAAGGAGAGAACAAATAATACTCATTAGAGATATTTTGTTGCATAATTATTGTTTTTATACATGTCGTAAGAAATTATTTAAATTTTATTTTCAGCACTGTAAACTATTTTAAAATTTTTAAAAAAACTTAAAGATAGTTTAAAATAACTACAATATACACGAATATGATCATGAAGAAAAAAAATTAGATGATCACGAAGAAAAAAATTAGACTAATTTTTTTCAATGTTTCAAAATTAGACTAAATTTCAAACGCTATAAATACTGCAAGATCTACCAGATTAAGGCTACATTAGTCCCAACTAAACTGGAAAGTCCATATCCGTACAGACGTCAGCACAGGAATTTTGGGGGGTAAATATTATCTCGATTTTTATCCACTTAACGTGGCATGTCCACGTGGCCAAACATCAATGCCACGTGAGAGTACAACTCACCAACAAAAAGGTCAAGCCATCTACTCAGCACTTCAACCAACGAGGGGTCCGAGTACTTAGGAGGGACGATGAAATGACGAACCAGCCACCTCAAGGGGGCTGGCCGGCCACACCTAGTCGGCCCTATGGCCAACATAGTCTGGCTAGCTTTGAAGTACTATGTGGTCGGCCAGCATGCACCTTGGCAGGTGCATGGCTGACCAGCTTTTTCCTAGTAGGTTTTTGGTGTGCAGCTTTCATCCGTGGACAACAAGTCAAGCAACGAATTGGGCCTTGACAACCCACGAAAATAGAGAAAAAAATATCAGTAACTTCCCTATTTTTGAGGTGTAATTTAGTCATTTGAACTTTATTAATTAATTATGTAAATATAGTTTTATTTACCTATTCTTAAGAGATATTAGGGATTAAGCTCTACTATATAAAGGACATTAGTCAAACCCTAACTCTCTAAGTCTTAAGCTCTCAGTTCAAGCTCTAAGCCTGATATTCATCTCTTCTCTCTCTCTCTCACACACGCATAGGCTTTCTCCATCACTTGAGATTTGCCAACTCCATTCTCATATTGCAATCTTAAGAGAACTACTAAAGATTCAACAATACTTGTGATCTGAGTAGTATTATCTTTGGTATCTGTTGACCGAGGTTTTCGGCAACCAATAAAATAATAGAAGATTAAAGAGCTGTAAGAAATTAAGAGAAGGATTTTTACGTGGTTGGGGCGTTAATGAGCCTTAGTCCACGAGTCTGTGTATTTATGAGTGTATTTAATACAGAGAATGTTCTTGGTGAGTATTTACTCTTCTTGCACTTATGCAACCCAAATTACTCGACCCCATTAATGAGCTTTGAGGGGGTATTTATAGTGTTTTTGGTGGGGTGATTCCCAGAATTATAGTACATGTATTTCTGTAACTATCAATAAAGTTGGGTGTTCCCAATGAATATACCATGGGTAATGCATGGTCAAATCCCTAGGTGCTGTAGGGATTTTATGTGGAATGTCCTTATTGCCTTTTGACTGATGGGACTCTTCACAATGTAGCCGTCAATAGACTTAAGTGGTCATAGCCTCGTAGGTGCAGATGGGGGGTCGTGTCGTCAGACTTTATTACGTGTGGCAGTCCCAACACGTTTCCTCCCATGCGGCATTAAATGCGAGATGACTGCTCAGGGGAAGCCTGACACCTCGCGGAGATGCTTTGATGCCACTTAGACCTCCGGGAGTACAGGGAACTTCGTATGCCTTCTCCGGGAGGCAGGTCCCAGATGCTGCCTTTCTTCATAAAGACTTAGCAATTAATTCAAACGTTAAGAGCTTTTGGTCCACGTGTCCCTGTCTGGTTGGTCCACGTATATTGGACAGAATCAGGGGCAACATTTACCCCCCAAGCCTTGTTTATTTTAAAAAATGAACAAGGCTTGCTCAGATGCCTCCGGTTGACTCCTCAGTTTCCTGGCACGTGCTTCGGGCGCGTGAAGGCGTATTCAATGATTACCATTATTGCAGCGATTCACTTTTTGCAGGTGTTGATTCGTTTCATGCCCTTTAATTGATACAGCGCATTAATGGGTGTCAGACGGATACTCATACGTTTCCACTGCCTTACAAATCAATCTAGCCGTTAGATCTTGGGAATTCGAATCGTGCGCCTCCCCAGCCGTTTGATTGGTAGGTGATTGTGCCTGTTCTACATGCACCTTGGCCTATAAAAGCCACCACATTTCCTTCATTTGGTTACTTTCATCCTTTCGCCAAATTTCTTCAAGTTTTCTAGAGAGAAAGAAACCTTTAGACCAGAAAACCTTCAAACACTTACAGGTTTCTTATTAACCCTTGCTTGTTACTGTCAGTCTTCATTTCTTCGTCGATCAACAGCAACCCCCAGTTCTAACACTTTATGTAAGTTTTCCGCATCCCTCACTTTACTGTTTGTGTTTATGGCATGCTTTACTGTTCATCTATTTTTCTGGGTCTACTTTTTGAAGTTTCTGGGCATTTTTTTGCCTTGAGTTTTTGCGTAACATGTTTAGATTTCTCTTCTCTGGTGTTTGGGTCACTCTTATTTTACAAATTATTTTTTGTAAAGGCCCATTTGCTCCTTACGTGATGGCCTTCAAGGGTATAGAGAAGACTTTGTCTTTCTCGATTTCTGCCCTTCCTCTTCTTTTCTCTTTCTTTGCTTATGCGTAATGTCATTATCTGTGAGATTCTTGCACCCGACTTTTGTCCAAGAAATCCTTCTAAGGTTTTCTTGTTGACAATCGTCCAGAGGGGGCCTCTTTCCAGCGGTTAGGGGACCCCCATTCCCTTTTTTGAACTTAGGGTTTGGTATGGGGCCTGACTGCTGGAATTTTTACTCTTTTTCAGAACCAACATGTCTACGTCCGGTTCCAAATCTTCCAAGAAGGAAGGAAAATGCCTGGCCACCATGGAGGAAGTGATGGTGGGTCCTGTCGCCCAGGAGGGGTACAGACCTCGCGCTACGAGATGGGAAGCGGCCGAGCTCCACTCTACTTTGACTTGCCCTCACCAATTGGAGAACATCGTGGTGGTGGCCGGCATCAAACTCGCGACCTCCGGGACGTACCACCGGCCGCCTCGTGATGAGGAGACGCCCAATCACAATTACGGAGGCTTTGGAGCTTGGAGCCAGACTCATTTGATGGTCGGGGCCTTGCTTCCCCTTCAGGATTATTTCATTAATTTTCTTGTATTTGTCGGCCTTGCGCCTTACCAACTTATTCCACAAGCTTACCGCCTGCTTTCAGGCTTATTTATTTTTTACTCTGCCCGGGGATGGGGCTCTCCCAGTCCGGCAGAGATTTTGTACTTTTATGAACTTATTTCTGTCCCCAAGAAGGGGGACAAACTTAAGGATGGTTTTTACGGCTTCCGGGCCCACCCTTCGAATGAGGGTGTGGTCCCTTTCAATCAGCAAAAGCACGTCAAGGAGTACCGCCATCGTTTCTTCTTCTCCTCCGGGTTCCGAGCTGTGGAACACCCGGAGCTTCTTATGGAGTGGGTTAGGATCCCTCCGTATGAGCGGACCGCGCCTACTCAGCTCTTCCTTCAACGGGCCAAGACCTTCGCAAGTTATGATAGGCAGGATCTCGACGTCGGGGGTTTGGTCACGACGGAGAATTGCCGGAAGGCCAAGATGATCCTGGGGCACCAGTCGGTGGAGGACTCCAACCTTTCCAAGGTCATCTGCCCGAACGTAAGGGTTCCGGCCGCGGAGAAGACCTTCCGGGATGAGATTATTGCCACCGCAGAAGAGAAGAACTGGGAGTACCTCTACCGGAAGGCCCAGGCGGCTGCTGGGAGGCCCCTTCACGTTGGGGGCCCGGTTGAGAGGAGGAGCCAGACGGCTGCCGGGAGACCCCTTCGCATTGGGAGCCCGGTTGAGAAGAGGGCTCCCAGGCCAAGGCCTACCGTCCAGGTGCCAAATACAGGGGCTCCTGATGCCAGCACTTCCGGCTCTGGTAAGTCCCCTTTATCAATACATTACGTCCCTTCTGTTTGCGAATATGCTAGCCTTAGGTCTGTAGGGTTCGATGAACGTCTCCTTAGGTTTAGGATGCCCTTGACCCGGTGGGGGGATCATGCAAAGGATTATTATTTCTCCAATTTAGGAGATTATTTAGGTCGGTCCCGGATGGGTTCTGGACCTCCGGTGCCCGTTCCCTTGGATCCTTCGGCCTATCTTTCTTCTAGCTGGTTCCGTCCCTCGGACAGCTATCTCGGGGATGATGCAGCCAGTATTAAGATTCAGAACTTTGCTAGGGCCGAATTAGAGAGTCAGGGTAGGGCTAGCTTGATTGTTTTTTAAGTGTTTACTGCTTTCACAGATGTTCTAACACTTAACTCTTTTCTCTTGTTGCAGCAGTTAATCCCATGGAGGCGATCTTGGCCACCCTTGCCAGAGCCCACAGTCCTGATGCTTCTCTTCCTCCAACTTCTTCCCAAATGGTCACCCCCACGAAGGCTTCTTCCAGTGCCCCTCCAAACACTATTGACTTAGTGGATGAGGAGGAGGTACTTCCTGAGGAAGCTAAAGAAGGTCAAGAAGAGCAATGGGCTCTTCCTGGGGAAGTTGAAGAAAGTGAAGAAGAGCATGTTGGAAATTATCTTACCAGGATCTTAGATCTACTCACAAGTATGTGGATTAACACCCTAAATATGAACTTTCTAAAACGATGAAATAAACACATATAAAGTATGAGAAACCTTACATTGGGTGCATCGGAATATAATGACTCCTTCCGTTCAGATATCTAGCCTTTGATTCCTTTCTTTAGCAGAGCATTATCAATATCTGAACCTGGATCTCTTTCTCTCCTTCTTTAGTACTGAAACTCCTTCTTGTTGAATGTCTTTCTTTACGATCTTCCTCACTATGATTGAGGTATCACTTGCTGTGTGTGGGCACTACTCTAATCACTAAGTGTTTTGAAATCTTAAGGAAGAAGAGAGAGAGAGAGTGGGCGGCCAAGGTATAGAGAGAGAAAGGCTCAGGTTTTTCTGAATGAAAAGTGTGAAAGTTAAGTGTAAATTTCTTGAAGCCTTCACTATCTATTTATAGCATTCCACTAGGGTTAGGTTTGAATTATTTGGCATTAAAATAATGAAAATATCAGTTTGAAAAACCATCCCAAGTGGCCGGCCATAGAGTGTAATGGGCCTTACTTGGATTTTGCAGTTTTCACAAATTATATTTCTATTTTCTCAAAAACGCCAATTTTCAAATTTAACCATTTAAATGCCAATTCTAACTATTTAATAACTATAAATAATTATTAAATAATATTGTCATTTATCATATTTATTAATTGAACCATACAAAGTATCATAATTAACAAATATGCCCCTAAAACTCTTTCTTTACAATTTCGCCCTTACTTAGTGAAAAATTCACAAATAGACATAGTCTAATTTGAGAATTATAATTGATTAATTAAAACTAATTATATGAGTCTTACAAGCAATATTATCTCAACTAGTGGGGGGACCATGGGTCTATATAACCGAGCTTCCAATAAGCAGATCAATAATTTATAACCTAAATTCACTGACTTATTAATTCTTCGTTGAATCCACGCATAGAACTTAGAATTGCACTCTCAGTATATAGAATGCTCTATATGTTCCACCATATAGACACATCATTAGTTATCCATTGTTATAATCCTAATTTGATCAATGATCCTCTATATGAATGATCTACACTGTAAAGGGATTAGATTACCGTTACACCCTATAATGTATTTTATCCTTAAAACACTTAACCCTGTATAAATGATATTTCAGCTTATGTGAAATGAGTACTCCACCATTTATTTTCGTTTGGTCAAGCTCGAAGGAGATCATCCTTTACTTACTATTCGCCAGATAGAAGCTATAAATTGCATGATTATGTTAGCGCTACCACTCAATTGCACTACTGTGTTCCCAAAATATACGTATCACCCTGACCCAAAAGTAAACTTTACTAACAAATCAAAGAACACGAATAGCCTCTTGAGATTGAGCCTAATCATAACAGGATTGAGATCATTTGATCTAGGATCAACTAGGCGATATTGACTTGAATAGATATTACGGTAAGTTTAATAAATCTAAGTCAAAGTTCAATATCGGTCCCTTCCGATGCATACTCCATGCATCCAACCTAAGCTTTACTTTAACCAATGCTCTGGAAAGAACATAGCATTTCTCCAAATGCAAGTAAACTCTGTTGTAGATTATCATATCAGTAAAACCCTATGTCTGGTAAATCTAGGAAACTTTATTCACATAGTCATGTTTACTTTCCAAAGTGTTGACAACACAATAAACAGGATCAAGTATGTGAAAAGGGTTTCAGATGAATTAATACATTATGTACATATAATCATGAAATAAATCATGTGAACCATGCAACATTAAATGTTATTTCTGATCTATATTAATAAGTAAATCTGATTATATTGAAATGAGTTTTATTTAGGGCATAAAACCCAACAGAGCAAGAGGTTGCTCTGGTCCGCAAGCGCAAAGGCAAGATGGTGGCTGAGGAAACACCTAAACGGCCGCGGAGAATGGACACTCCGGCCCCGAGCCATGATTCCGGGATCCCTCCCGAGGTGGAGGAATTTACAGTGCCTCCTAACATTGTGCTGACTCCGGTTCCTGGAGATGAGGCGAGGCAAGAGCTTCAGATAGCTAAGTACAATTATGCCATGGACGAGTACTCCCGGGGGCATGCTGAGGTGGAGGCCTTGAGGAGGATTTTGCGAGAGGAGATGCAAAATTCCCTTAACGATTAGAACTACCAGAACCTGTGGGATCTAAACCTGGACCCCCTGACGGACTGGTTAAATCGTTTCCTCGGGCCTACCTTGGCTCCTTTTGCCGCGGAGATGACCGGCGAGTACGTCTCCCAGCTAACCCGGTACGCGCCTAAGCGGTTCGCTGCTTGTGCATCCTTGAACTCTGTCTTTCAAGTTCAGGATCTTAGCCACTCCTTGACCGTGGTAAGTATCCCGTAACTTACTTCTTTTCTCGTTATTTTTCTTAAGGCCTTTACTCACTCTTGCTTCCTTTCCTAGCTCGCTGCAGAGGCCGACCGCCTTTCCAAGAACATAGTTAATCACGGCTTCTTCTTGTTCGAATTTGGGGGCATAGACAAAGTCGTGAAGATCCTGCAGGATCTGTCTGCTGAAAGGCGGGCTTTCCAAGAGGAGGCTGCACGGCGAGAGGCCCTTCCTAAGGCCAAGTTCGAGGAAGAGGCCAAGCAGAGGGAAGCCCAAGCGGAGGTGATGATCCGAGAGGAGGTCCTTCAGAGGGATAGGCTGGAGGCCAAGCACCGAGAACCGCTGAGGGCGGAGGGCGAGGCTGTTGCCAAGGCCAAACACGAGCTCCGGGAGGCTAGGGAAGCCTTAGACGAAATGGCTGCCAATGTGAAGTCCTTAGAGGAATTGCACCAGGCGGACTTGGAGTCTAGGGCTAACCTGGCCGTGGAGCTGAAGGAGCTTAAGGACATTAAAGACCAAGCCTTGAAGAAGGCTAAGAAAGATGAGCTCCTTTCTCCTATTTCCTGCAGCCGGTGCATCAAACGCTTCGATGATGGCGTTTATATGGCCTGGTCAACAAATGGCCAGAGTATCAAGCTCGACTTCTACCCAAAACCTGCGGAGATGATTGCCAAATTCCGGGAGAAGAAGAAGAAGCTTGACGCCATGCTGGAGGCGCGCATTGGTCCTTGCCTTCCTCCTCGAATTGACTAGGTCGTTCCGAATCCAACCCATAACAACCCAGATTTTTCTTATCTCTTTTTTTTTTTTATTTACAGCTAATTTGCTTTTATTTAAGACAATTTAAATAGCTGTTTTATTTTTTGAGGGGAAACAATAGTTAAGGCCTGTCCCCGGGCCCTTTGTATATATTTTGGACCTGCCCTTGGGGCCAGGATTATATATATATATGATCTCTTTTGACGCACATATATTTTCTTTTTGGACCTGCCCTTTGGGTCAGGATGTTTATACATATGCTCTCTGTTTGGCGCATACTTTTTTTGGACCTGCCCTTTGGGTCAGGATGTTTTACTTTTGGCCTATTTTTTGTCTGTCCGTGTGGTATGCCTTAGTACCCCCTGAGTGGCATGAAAACTTAGTTTTTAAGGCACTCAGTTTTATTTAAAATACAGAGGCTGCATACACTTAGACGGTACAAACCCTTTAAACAAAGCCTAAGTTACACTTTAGGACTATTGGTAATATTTTCGGAGGTGATCGGCGTTCCAGGCCCTTAGCACAATGGTTCCATCCATCTTTTTTAGCTTATAAGTGCCTGAACCGATTTCGTCCTCGATTTTATATGGTCCTTCCCAATTTGGCCCAAGTACCCCCATTCCGGGTTCCTGGGAAGACTCCTCTTAAGACCATATCCCCAATAGCAAATTTTCTGTTTTTAACTTTGGAGTTAAAATATTTGGTCACCTTCTTTTGATAAGCTGCCATCCGTATTTGTGACTCGTCCCGGAGTTCTTCAACTTGATCCAGCGCTTCTTGTAGTAAAGCTTGGTTTGTAGCTGGATCGTAAGTCGTTCTCCTGTGGGACGGGAATAACGTTTCTACCGGGACCATCGCTTCACAATCGTACGCCATTGAGAAAGGCGAGTGGCCGGTCGTGGTTCTGGGGGTCGTCTGGTAGGCCCATAACACTCTTGGAAACTCTTCGGGCCAGTTGTTTTCGCAGGCCAGCCGCGTTTTCTTTAGGGTGACCTTTAAAATTTTGTTGACTGCTTCTGCTTGTCCGTTTGTTTGCGGCCTTGCCACCACGGAGAAGCTTTTTACTACTCTGTGTTGGTTGCAGAAGTCAGTGAACTCTTTGCAATCAAATTGCTTTCCATTGTCAGAGACTATTTTGTGAGGCAAGCCATATCGACACACTATGTTTTTGATAACAAAGTCTAGTGCTTTTTTTAGCAGTTATAGTCTTCATGGGCTCAGCCTCCGTCCATTTGGTGAAGTAGTCTATTGCTACTATTGCATACTTTACTCCTCCCTTTCCTGTTGGCAGGGACCCAATAAGATCTATTCCCCAAACCGCGAAGGGCCAGGGACTAGTCATCAGGGTAATTTCATTGGGAGGAGCTCTCGGTATGTTCGCGAACCTTTGGCACGAATCACATTTTTGGACGTAGTCTATGCAATCTTTTTTCATGGTTGGCCAGAAGTATCCCTATCTCAATATTTTCTTTGAGAGACTGGGTCCTCCTGTATGATCTCCGCAGAACCCTTCGTGGACCTCTAGCATAATTTGTCTAGCTTTAGAGTCCGATACATACCTTAAATAATGCATGCTGAGTCCTCTTCGATAGAGAATTTTATCCATCATTACATAATGATAACTCTAAGATTTAGAGTTATTTTCATATCTTTAAGCTTGAATTTAATGTGAATTGTGGAGCAATTAGTGTCTAACCTATGTAATTGTGTTTAGTTTGTTGTGTCTTTGTAATAAATGGAAGTGTGTGTTAGTAAGTGTTAAATAGACTTATGTTATTGTTTTTATGTGTTTTAAACAGAAAAAAAATACAAGAATAGGTATTTGGAAGTATTTGGGACAAGGAGAAAAAGGAGCAGAAAAATGCTTATTGCTGACTGGCATTGCTATAGCAATCATCGCGTAGCAATTTGTCAGCCCAGTAAGTTTATTTTGGCAGATAGTCTAGCTGGCTTTAATGAAGAAAGAAAGGAGCTGAGGTGGCGGAATTTGGCTATTGACTGAACAAACATGTGGAAAATGAAGGACAAGTGGGTGATGACTGGGATTTCCAATTAGGGTAAACTTTGGTACCCTAATTGGGGAGCAAAAAGAAAAGAAGAGGATATTAGAGGATGGTGGCTGCACTTTGAATGGGGGGTACGAAACTTACAGCAGCAAAAAGAAATTAAGTACAGAGAAAAAGAGTACAAAGAAAGAAGAAGAAGATTGAGAAGAAGGAGAAGAAGGCAACCTCAAAAGAAAGGGTTCAACATCAAAAACTTGTTGTGAAAATTGTATACGCAAGTGTACGCAATCGTAACAAGTAATAAAGTGATAAATCGAGTATCGTCTCCACAGGGATTGAAAATTGGAAATTAATTTATAAAACTAATTACTCACAAATTGGTTTCAACAAAAATAACCTAAAGTGATGAGAATATGTAAAAAATTAACAAACACAAACTATGAAAAAAAACAAGCTAGAATTATTAAATTGGCCTAAAAATGCAAAGTTGATATAATGGTGCTAATGAGTATTGTTGTAAATTGATAATGTCAACTAGGAATTTAAAATGTCATAATCCTTTTTCCAAAGTGTTTATGGTTTGATTCTCTAATTAATTAACATATTCCTATGCCCAATTAATTTTAAGAATACCAATTTAAGCACAATTCCTTCAAGTCATACAAGGTAAATAACACATTCCTATGCTATTTACAAATCACACTTTTCCAAGTTGATATTCATGCATCATTCAAGCAATTCCACTAACCCTATTTTTTCTAAAATCAAGATTAGCTACTACTTACTAATGGTGATCAAGCAAAAGTAAGCAATTGCACAATAAACACTCTTGAATGAACAAAACCAATTCACTAAACATAGCAATAAAATACCAAATCACAATTTAAGTCAACAAAATAATTCTAGCAAAAGAAAAATTAACTCATAATGGATTGTGCAAAAATTACAAAGTTTAAAATAAGAGAAAGAGGAAAATAAAAACACATATTGGAGTTGTCACAATACTCCAAGTTTTTTCTTGCCAAAATCTTCTTCTTCTTCCTTTAAATATTTGCCAATCTCCAAAATAAAAATGCTAAATTAAAACCCTAAATAAAACTCTCTCTCTCTCTCTCTTTTTCTTTGTCTTCTTTTTCTTCATTTTTCTCTTTTGTGTGAAGCTCTCAAGCAGCCGCCTCCCCTCCTCACATATATGCATATCAATGTATATATACCTTGCACATCTCTTTTGTTAAATTCTAGAGAAATTTACATCAGATGACACAAATTTCATTTTAATTATAAAATTCTGCCCGAGAATTTTATTACTCAAATTACTGCCGATTTTAATAGTAATACCGCCAATTTGCATAATGAAATACCGCTGGTCCTCTGACAAACAATTTCCTTTTCTTTTATTAATTTGCTTCGTTTTTCTTGAATACTAAAGGTACGGATTCAATTATTTGAATTTTGACAGATATTTTTTTTTTTTTTCAATTTTACAATATTATCAAAAGACTTTCTGTTTTTTTTTAAAGATTAAAAAACTTTTTTTAATTTTTTAGGTTCAAAAATTATATTATTGTGACTTATTTTTTAAGATCGTTATTTTGATACGTAGGAAGTATATATTTTTTTGCATTTTTTTTCAAATAATTAACCATATATTTTAATAAAAAAAACTAAAAAAATGGTCAAAGTTTAAATTTGACTGAAACTTAATAAACTAACCAATTTTATGAGTTACTAAAAATTAACAAATTATATTCTTCTTATGCTCCTGTTATAGAGCAATTTCAATAGGTTTCTAAAATAATTTCTAAAAAGGTACCAAATAGTATCTATATATACATGATTATTGCTCTATATAGTAACGTTTATATGTAAATATACTTACAATTAACTTGCAAAGTTGTTTAAGACAAAATAATCTAGATATATGTTAAATAAGTAACCAACTTCATGAGTTACTAAATGATATATATAGAACAAGTTTATTTAATAGAGTTGTTTTAATATATTTTTTAAAAAATAACAAAGTAACCAAATAGCATTTTAAACATTGTACAATTAGTTATACTATGAAAATTATTATTTTTATAGTTGTACTCATAAGTTATGTGGTAAACACTTATACTTTATTGTATCTCATTAAATTATTAAATATGTTTGAAAGGTAATGAAAATGTTGCTACAATACAAATATAAAAAGTAACATAAACTTATTTTAAATAAGACAAAAATTTACTTAAAACAAAGTTTTAATAATGTAATTAATTTTAAGATGTTTAAGATACTATTTAGTTTCTTTAGGTAGTAAAATGTATATAAGATAATATTATTGTAACGTAACACTTATTAAAGTAAAACTAATTAGTATCTTACCATCTTACTTTTTAACTACATATAGTAACTTTTAAATATAAAATAAATAAAAGATTTTTATAAAATATTGAATTTTGTTTGAGTTTAAAATTGGGTTAATTGTTTTCTTAAAAAACTAATTTAAATTATGTAAAAGATTTTTAAAAAATACCTTTAAGTCTAAGTATTTTATATTGTAAGAGTGAAAATATATATATATATATATATATATATATATTTACCACTTATTACACTTATTAAAATAATCACTTTAAAGAGTAAGTTAAATAGGTACCAATCTTGAGTTAAAACAGTTAATGATAAAGCTAAAATTCTTCAATTAAAATTATAAAAGAAAAAGTTACACATAGATGTAGACAAAAATAATAAATAATAAAGAAAATAAAAATAAACAAACAAAATGTTGTCATGCAAATGCAATAAAGAAAGAGAAGGGAAACAAATGTAATAAGCACGGTCTTAAGAAAATGACAAGAAAAGATGTGATATTAATTACGGTACGGTATGAGATTGATTAAAATAGCTGACAAGAATTATGTAATTTTTTTACAATTTGTGTATATTATTGAAAAACTCCCTAAATTCTAAATGTCAAGCCCATAATGTGATGGCCCAATTCTCTTTCTTTCTTTTTGTTTTCTTCTCTTTTAAATGGATGGGCCTATAATATAAAATGCAAAGTTTGCATTTTAAAATCTTATTATAACACCACATGAATTAATTATGGGAGACTAAATAAACAAATAAACATTAAAGAAAATTAATTTCAAACTACTAAAATTAATATTTATGAAAAACTAAATAAAACCAAATAAAAGTTACTAAAATAAACTAAAAATTCTTGAGAACGAAGCTAATTTAATGCCCAAAAAGATATAAATAACTCTATTTTCATAGAGTTATCACACCGCAAACTTAAAACTTTGCTTGTCCTCAAGCAAAAAGAAAAATAAACAAAATAAAACAAGAACAAGGGGCCATATGACACTAAAGTTGGCGATTTCTAAATTTTCCTTAAAGATTGATTAATGAACATAGCTTACAGAAAAAAAATAAAGATTGTCCAACGATTGTGAAAAATTCAAGAACAAGTTTTTAGAGAAAAAAAATAAAGATTGTCCAACGATTGTGAAAAATTCAAGAACAAGTTTCATTCTAATTTTGATTACTCCAAGTGTGTGTGTGAAATGTCTTTTATCAAAATATTACTTGCAATTTAGATCAATTTATGTAAATATGAATTAAGCACAAAATCTCTAAAGTGAGAAAGTCTCATAGGTTTATTTTTCATCTCTCTCTCCACTAATGTAGACAAACACAAAACCAAAGATCAAAAGGACTTTTTTAAGCTTGTAATGTAAGGCTTAGGTGAAGGTGGTTAAGAGAAGTCATTTTTGGCTCAAATCACCTAAAAGCACCTTACTTTTTCTAAGACCAAAATGAGACATCACACTTACTTCCTCAAAGAATATCCCACAAAAAAAAAAATTGAGTATTAATATTGCCATTATTTATTGTCCCAAAATTTTTCAAAATAACATGTACCCAGGAGTTATAGCAATGCCTTAGCATAGTATTTTTTTCTGTGTCTCTGCTCTAGAATGCTGAAGCAATGCTATAACACCTGAGACTTCAAGCTTCTAAAAAAAATCCTGCTCTTTTTTTTTTTTTTTCAAGGGTGGCACACCCCAAACTTAATTTTATACATTCTTTCTTTTTTTTGTTCTTTTTTTTTTTAATAACTAACAATACAAATATAATAATGGCAATGTACAAAAAATATGGTAACTCTTCCCCAACTTAACATTCAACATTATCCCCAATGGTGAAAATAATGAAATTACACAATGAAAACACTCACCCAATTACCACTCTACCAAAATTACACTTCTCACATCTCCTTCATGACACAACAAGCAAATATCTTAGAATAATAAGGTGCTCAAAGGGTATATGGTGGAAAAATTTGTATTTGGCTACGCTTACATGTGGTAAAAAAAAAAAATAAAGGGGTCAATTATGCTCAAAGGGGGTGACTAGGAATGAAATAATACTATGGTTGGCTCGAAAGGCTCAAACGGTCCAAAATGGCCTAAATCATGTCTTCGGTTAAGCATTATCTAGGATTTCGCCTCAAGAGAGAATCAAACAAATTCTAAGACTTGTGAGATCACAAAATCATATATTTACACAAACTTTCACCAAATCACACACAATTAAATAATCAAGGCATTTATGCTCAAAATTGGACATATCTCAATCAAAATGAAACTAGCACAAGAATTAGTCACAAGCTCAAGCAATATTTACATTTTTCAACAAGCTATGCACACTATCAATCATGTATTAGAATGTGAAAAATCACCAAACCAAAGTACATATGCCTCTTTTTTTTTTCAAACAAGCAAAATAAAAGGAAAAAAAAATATTTAGTTTCCCAAAACATGTTTAAGCACAAAATTCTCAAATATGTGTGAGCAAGTTTAAAAATAAATAAAGAAGAGTTAAAGAAGAACTCCCCTAGTCAATGATGTGCAAACTTGCTTGTGTCAACCTGTTGGGTTTTATGCCCTAAATAAAACTCTGTTTCAATGTAATCCAGATTATTCAATATCAATAAAGTAACAGAAGTATTCTTTCATTCATTTGTATGTTTTGGTTCACTTAATCAATTGTTTGTCTATTTGATTTATAAATTCATCCAAACCCCTTTTCACATACTTGATCATGTTTATTGTGTTGTCAACACAGTGGAAAGTAAACATGACTATGTGAATAAAGTATTCCTAGATTTATCAGAACACTGGGTTTTACTGATATGACAATCTACAACAGAGTTTACTTACATTTGGAGAAATGTTATGTTCTTTCCAGAACATAGGTTAAAGTAAAGCTCAGGTTGGATGCATGGAGTATGCATTGGAATGGACCGATATTGAACTTTGAATTAGATTTTTGAAACTTACCGTAAATATCTATCCAATTCAATATCATAAGTTGATCCTAGATCACATGATCGAAATCCTGATATGGTTAGGCTCAATTTCAAGAGTATTATTCGTGTTCTTTGATTTGTTAGTTAAGCCTAATCTTTAGTCAGGGCAATACATACATTTAGGGAACACGGTAGTGCGATTGAGTGGGAGCGCTAACATAAGTATAGAATCTATAGTTTCTATCTGGCGAATAGTAAGCAAAGGGTGATTTCCTTCGAGCTTAACCAAACGAGATAAATGATTGAGTACTCATTTCACTTAGTTGAAATATCATTTATACAGGGTTAAGTGTTTTAAGGATAAAATACATTGTAGGGTGTTACGGTAATTTAGTCCCTTTACAGTGTAAATCATCCATATAGAGGATCATTGATCACATTAGGATTATAACAATGGATAACTAATGATGTGTCTATATGGTGGAACATATAGAGCATTCTATATACTGAGAGTGCAATTCTGAGTTCTATGTGTGGATTCAACGAAGAATTAATAAGTCAGTGAATTTAAGTGGTAAATTCTAGATCTGCTTATTGGAAGCTCGGATATATAGACTCATGGTCCCCTCACTAGTTGAGATAATATTACTTGTAAGACTCATTTAATTGATTTTAATTAATCAATTAAAAATTCTCAAGATAGACTTGTCTATTTGAGAATTTATCACTTATTAAGGGCAAAACAGTAAATAGAGATTTTGAAGGGCATATTTATTAATTAGGAAACTTTAATTAGTTTCATTATTAATAAAATAAATGACAATATATTATTTGATAATTAATTTTAATTATTAAATAATTAGATTTGACATTTATGTGGTTGAACAAAGGAATTGACAGTTTTTGACAAAACAGGAAACTATCAATGTAGGAAAAGGAAAGTTGGAAAAGTGGCAAGCCTTGTTTCCACAATGCCTAGGCCGGCCACTTAAGCTTCCTTTTCTCTTTGATTTTTTCAATTTTAAATGTCAATCATAGCCCTGGGTGGTCTTCTATAAATAGAAGAAAAAGGCTTCAGAGTTGAACATAACTATACATCTGATGCACAACATTATTCTGACAGAATTTTCTCTCAAAAAATTCTCTCTGAGCCGCCACCCTCTCTCTCTCTCTAATCCTTCACTGTTTCGAAATCTATAAGTGCTAGAGTAGTGCCCACACACATCAAGTAATACCTCAATCATAGTGAGGAAGGCTGTGTAGAATTCAGAATCAACAAAGAATGACTATCGGGCTCAGATCTTGATTATACTCGCTACGAAGGAATCAAGGGTTAGAGATCTGAGTGGGAGGAGACATATATTCCGCTGCACCCAATGTAAGATTTCTGATACTCTTATGTGTTTAATTTTCTATCGTTTTAGAAGTTCATATTTAGGTTGTTAAATCAACATACTTGTGAGTAGATCTAAGTTCCTGGTAAAATAACTTCCAACAACTGGCACCAGAGCCATGGTAATTGATTTTCTTGCAAGAAATTTGGACTTAAAACGATTTACTTGTTTTTTGGAGGTATCATGTTGCTTTGAGTGTCATATTGATGTTTGATTGTTGTTTGTGAATTCTGGGAAAAATAGTTACTTATCTGTCTCTGTAATTATTTTTTTTGGATAGTTTGGAAAATTCTAAGCAATTTACTTTTTTACAGAACTCGATTTCAATTTAATTTGAATTAGTTATGAATTTTTGAAAATTGGAAAAATCGGGATGATGAGCACCCTCATCACGCTCGCGGAATGGCTGCAAGCAGCCTTCCTGCGCCGTGATTCCTCGGCGTGCAACCCCTGGGCGCGCGCGGATGAGCATGCATGGCATGCCATCCGTACAGTTCATCCAATTTTTCAATTTTTTTCGATTTTTCATGCTATTTCATGGAATTAAATTCTGATTTTTTGTGTAGTTTTGTATGTTGATTTTTGTTTTTCAAATTTCAAATCTAATCATCAGAAATAAATTAATTTTATTTTTTAAAATTAATTTTAGATATTAGTGTAATTTGATTTTGAAAATAGGAAAAATCAAGTTTTTCTTACCTCTTTTCTTATTTCCTTTAAAATTTGATTATTTTATTTTTTTTAAGGTCAGATATTAATTTTTTTTTTGGTAACTTGACCTTAATTAAAATAAGATCAAAATAATCATGATAATTTTAAAAGAGCAAATAAGGTATTTTTGTTAACATTTAAATTTTGTTATTTTTAATTAAATTAAATTGTAAAACAAGAAAATAGTATGTATTTACCATTTTCTATTTTATTATTTGATTTATTAAATAATATGAAATTTAGAAGGAAAGTTAGCAATTTAATTTTGAAATGACATTTAGGTTACCCAAAACCTAATTTTTCAAAATGGTAGGTTTAATTTTAATTTTATTTTCGAAATAAATGTTTAAAATTAAATAAATCTTACATCCAACTATCCAAATCTAACATTGTTGCAGGAGTATGTGTTTTAGATTGTTTGTAAGTTTTCTAAAACCTATTATTGCTTGATTTAAATTGCCTTGGTTAACTTGATGATAGATCCTATGATCTAATTTTAACCAAAGGTTCAATTGATGATAGATTAAGTAAATAATTTGTAACAGGTAATTTTTACAAACTTCTTTCATCTGTGTATGACCTAGCAACATGATAGGATCCATCCAAGTGTGTATGCCTGTGTAAGCCTATATGTTTAATTTCTGTTATAGATACATATAGGTTGTTGTTGCTAAATAAAATATCATAACTGATAGATTTTATTTAGGCTCATTTAGTAGTGAGCCTATTCAATTAATAACAGTTGTTCATTTTAAGGTTAAATTCCTCTCTTTTGGGCCATGTGTGAGAGTTGGGAGCCTTAGAAGTGGGTACGACATACTGGACCCAGCCCCCCCTCACATGAACAACCCCAATTGTGAAGGCCCATTTGCGTGATTTGGATAACTGTGCTAGGTTAATTATATTAGTTTGACCTAATAAAAAAAATTGATTAGCAACATAATTAATTTCATTCTTCCTTGAAATTAGTTTAAGAAAAACATAGTTTGAATAGTTATATTCTGGAAAGCTATATGTATTTTTCTTGTTTTTTTAATTAAATATGGAATTATAACCATATAAATTCTTTCTGAATCTTAATTTTATAATTTCATTAAATATTCCTATTTAAGTTGAGATTTAGTTAAATCTATCAAATCAACTTAGATTTGAATATTTTTGAATTTCCTATTATAAATTAAGTTGAGGAATTTTGGGAATTGGTTATTAAGATTCTTTAGATATTTTTTAAGTTGATATTTTATAAATATGGGAACTTAAAATGGAATATCTTCTAAATTAAGTGGTTACTACTTAATTGGTAATATTTAATTAAGTCATTGATTGAAGAATATTTAAGTTGGGTATTTAGATTCTTCTAAACAACTTAGATAAGATATTTTTCAAAATTATTCCATTTTGAAATTTAATTAAGTTTTACTTTAATTTGTAATATTTCATTATTGAGATATGGAATATAAATGATGAAACAAAATACTTTTTTTTAAATAATGAGCTTTAATCAAGAGAAATTCGATCTCCATTGTTGGTTTTACATAGCTATTGTTTTAGTGAGTAATCCTCCCTAATGGAGGAACGTTCATTAGCAAATTAGCGCTGTTTAATCTCGAAAGATAAGTTTTCTTATAAGTTTTTTTTTATATGGTTTATGACCACCATAATGGTGGCGACTGTATAAGACTTACAAGAGTGCGAAACAATGGTAGAAGCTCATAAGATAGAATTGCCTTGACTCTCGCCTAAACGGGACAACGCTGAATTCTAATCTTGATCGAATAAAAGGTTGCTAGAATGTTTGACATTTTAGATGAATTGACAACTCTATTCAATGGATGATGCTTTGACTCTCGCCTAAACGGGACACTGTATCAGTTCGTTGGAAACCTTGGAAAATAAACTATGTTAGATTTAGTATTTTTATAACATATGTGATTATTTGTTTTCTGAACCTGCGTATGAATTTATAGAACCAAAACCTTACTTCTGTTTATTGATATGTTGTAGTGCCAATATGAATAACCCTCATCCCGATCCACTCCTAGTTAGTATCTTTGCAAAAGAACTCAATAGTGTGAAAATGCATCCTGCTAGTTGCATTAACTCGCACCTATTGTTGATGAATCTGAAATTCCAAAAGGCAAATCTACTAGGAATTGATTTATCAAAGGAACAATGGGTAAGACTCATACTTAATAGTCGTCCTCAGGAGTATGATAGTTTTGTTCTATATTACTTATTGAACAATCCTCACTCCTCCGACATGGACAAACTCGAGACTGAGTTAAGGGCCCATGAGCGGAATTTGATTGCAATGGGACCTCCTGGTATTGCAAACTTTAATCAGAGGAAGAAGATTAAGCATGAGGGCTCTAACAAAGCTGCTTCTTCAAGTACAATTATCAGACATCATGTTCTATATGCGAATTGTAATGGAAAGGGACATAAAGAAGAACAATGTCCCAGGCTTCTAGAAAATTCAAACGAAGGTGATGCTCTTGTATTTGAAGCATGTGTTTTAGAGAACAACAAATCCACCTGGATTGTTGATTCTGGATCTACTAACCATGTATGTTCTTCATTGCAGCTGCTTGAAACTTGGGAGAATCTTCACCCAGATGAGTTAAAGCTTAAAGTCGGAAATGGCGAGTTGGTATCAGTTAAAGCAAGAGGAACAGCCCGAATCAAGTTTAATTCTAAGAAGTTTTTACTTTTAGAGAATGTTTTATATATTGCTAATTTTAGTAGAAACTTGATTAGCGTTTCATGTTTACAAACACTTAATTATATATTAAATTTTTCGAGTTCAAATTGTTCAATTTCTCGTAATGGATTTCATATATGTGTTGCAAACATGGAACGAGGGCTTTATGTTTTAAGACCTGATACTCAAATCTCACTAAATACTGAACTTTTCAATATAGCTAAACCTAGAAGCCTTAAGAGAAAAGAGATTGATAATGATGATCAAACTTATCTACGGCATTTACGTTTAGGTCATATAGGTTTTGATAGACTCAATAGGCTAACCAAAGACGGTCCATTGAAAAATGTCGTCTTAGGAGAACTGCCAGTCTGCGAGTCTTGCCTAGAAGGAAAAATGACCAAACGTTCTTTCTCTACGAAGGGAGAGCGTGCCAAAGAACCCCTAGGGTTAGTACATTCAGATGTTTGCGGACCGTTGAATGTAAAAGCCAGAGGAGGTTATGAGTATTTCGTCACTTTCATTGACGATTTCTCTAGATATAGTTTTCTTTACCTAATGCAAAAGAAATCTGAAACGTTTGAAAAGTTTCAGGAATTTCATGCTTTGGCTCAAAACAATTAGGTAACACATTAAAGATCTTGCGAACTGATAGGGGTGGAGAATATATGGATATGCAGTTCAAAGATCATTTAACTGAACTTGGAATTGAATCCCAATATACTGCCCCAAGCACTCCACAGCAGAATGGAGTTGCAGGAAGAAGAAATCGCACTCTCTTAGAAATGGTTAGGTCTATGCTGAGTTATTCAACTGTGTCTACGTCCTTCTGGGGATATGCTATTCAAATGGCAAACGACATTTTAAATGTTGTACCATCTAAAGCAGTCCCTAAGACACCCGTCGAACTATGGAATGGTCGTACACCTAGTTTACGCCATTATAGGATTTGGGGGTGCCCTGCTCATGTCTTAAGAAAGAAAGAAGGCAAACTAGAATCGCGAACTGAAGTTTTAATGTTTGTCGGAAATTCTAAAGAGACTAGGGGTGGACTATTCTATAGTCACAAGGATAACAAAGTGTTTGTTTCTACAAATGCTACTTTCCTTGAAGATAACTATATGAAAGACAAGAAACCGAAAAGTGAAATTGTATTAGAGGAAATGCTCACAGATACTGTTCCTTCAAATGTACCATCCTCTTCTACTCAAGAAGAGGAACATCCCACTCCCTCAGTTGTAGCAACTGAGAAAACTACTACCAAAGCTCCTGTTCAGAAGGTCACCGCTCCTCGTCGCAGTGGGAGGGTTTCTACAAAACCATCTCGTTATGGCTTGGATGGTGAAATCAATATGGTCGTTGGTGACGGTATTGATGACGACCCATTAACCTATAAACAGGCAATGGCAAGTCCACAACGGAAGCGATGGTCAGCCGGTATGGATTCAGAAATGGATTCCATGAAAAAGAACAAAGTCTGGGAATATGTAGAACCACCTGATGATTTTCGTCCAATTGGATGTAAATGGGTCTACAAGAAGAAAAGAGGTGCTGGAGGCGAAGTCGAAACTTTCAAAGCTAGACTGGTCGCCAAGGGTTATACCCAAAGAGAAGGTGTGGACTATGAGGAAACTTTTTGTCCGGTTGCCATGCTCAAATCCATCCGAATTCTTCTCTCCATAGCTGCCGCTTTAGATTATGAAATTTGGCAAATGGATGTCAAGACAGCTTTTCTTAATGGGCTTCTTGAAGAAACCATCTATATGGAGCAATCAGAAGGTTATGTTCTTCCTGGGCAGGAGAATAAAGTTTGCAAATTAAATAGGTCCATATATGGACTTAAGCAAGCTTCTCGCTCATGGAATAAAAGGTTTGATGAGATCATCAAAACCTACGGCTTTCATCAGAATGAAGATGAACCTTGTGTTTACCCACTCAAGGAAAACCAAGTAGTAGTATTCCTGGTCCTTTATGTTGATGACATTTTGATCATTGGCAACAATGTCAAGAAAATGACTCACATCAAGGAATGGCTTGACACTCAATTCGACATGAAAGACTTGGGTGAGGCAGCCTATGTTCTCGGTATTCAGATTGTCAGAAACCGGAAGAATAGATCACTTGCTCTCTCTCAAACAACTTACATTGACAAAGTTCTAGAGAGATTTTCCATGACCAATACCAATGGGGCAAACATGCCCTCTAGACATGGTATCCGTCTATCTAAGGAACAATGTCCTACTGATCCTCAAGAGATAGAAGACATGGCAAAAATTCCTCATGCTTTTGCAGTTGGAAGTCTAATGTATGCTATGCTATGCACTAGACCTGACATCTGCTATGCAGTTGGAATCGTGAGCAGGTATCAGTCAAATCCAGGACGGGTACATTGGAATGCTGTTAAGTATATTTTGAAATACTTAAAGAGTACAAGAGATTATGTATTAGTCTACAAGGGTGGTTCTTTAAATCCCTTAGGCTATACAGGCTCAGATTTCCAGGGATGTCTTGAAGACAGGAAATCTACATCTGGGATGGTGTTTACTCTTGGGGGTGGAGCAGTGGTTTGGAGAAGTGCTAAACAAACTGCGATTTCGGATTCTACCATGGAGGCAGAATACATAGCTGCAGCTGAAGCAGCTAAAGAGGTTGTCTGGCTTAGGAAGTTCTTCACCAGTCTTGGTGTAGTTCCTGGAATGGAAAGGCCTCTAGTCCTGCTTTGTGATAACAATGGAGCTATAGCCAGCAGTAAGGAACCTCGGAGCCACAAGAGAAGTAAGCATATAGAAAGAAAGTATCATATTATCAGAGAATATGTGGCAAGAGGGGATGTACTGGTGGAGAAAGTGGATACGCAGGATAACTTAGCTGATCCATTCACCAAAGTCTTGGCAGTAACTTCATTCGAAAAGCACCGTCAGAATTTAGGATTAATTGAAATGTACTGATTTGTTTTATATTAGTGCAAGTGGGAGTTTGTTGGGTTTTATGCCCTAAATAATGTTGGAAATTTTTTTACCAGGATCTTAGATCTACTCACAAGTATGTTGTTTAAACACCCTAAATATGAACTTTCTAAAACGATAAATTAAACACATATAAAGTTAAGAAAATCTTACATTGATGCAGCGGAATTAATGTCTCCTTCCACTCAGATCTCTAACCCTTGAATCCTTTCTGTAGCAGAGTATAATCAAGATCTGAGCCCGAATGTCCTTCTTCTTCAAGTTTGATCCTTCACAGTCTTCCAATCTATGATTGAGTTACTGCTCGCTGTGTGTGGGCACTTACTCTTTCACTAGGGTCACGAAATTGATGAAGGAGAAAAGAGAGAGGGATTTCGGCCAGGTATAGAAAGTGGGGAAGGCTCAGTTTCTCTGAAGAGAGAAATTTCTGCCAGAAAAGCTTGTGAAAACTTGTTATTTGACTGAGCCATCACTTTCTATTTATAGGAAACTACTAGGTTTAGGTTAGGAATTATTTGGCATTAAAATAATGAAAATATTAATTTGAAAAAACAACATTAAGTGGCCGGCCATGGTGTTGAAATGGGCCTCACTTTATTTTGCAGTTTTATCAAATTTTATCTCTATTTTCTCAAAAACGCCAATTTTCCAATTCTAACCTTTTAAATGCCAAAAATTAATTATTTAATAACTAAAATAGATTATTAAATAATATTGTCATTTAATTTAATTATTAATTAGACATATAAAGTCCATTAATAAATAAATAAACCTAGAAACTCTTTTCTTTACAATTTCACCCATGCTTAGTGAAAATTCATAAAATTAGACATAGTCTAACTTTAGAATTCTAATTGATCAATCACGAATCAATTAATGAGTCTTACAAGCAGAATGTTCTCAACTAGAATGGGGACCATGGATCTATATGCTGAGCTTCCAATAAGTGAACCAAATTTACCAAGTAAATTCCTACTTATTAATTCTTCGTTGAATCCACTCTTAGAACTTAGAATTGCACTCTCAGACTTATATAGAGCATATTGTATGTTCCACGATATCAATATACTATCTCATTTAACCATTGTTATAATCTTATTGTGATTTAAAGATCCTCTATATAGATGATTTACATCGAGATGGGATTTCTTTACCGTTCTCACCCCTCAATGTATTTTGCCCCTTAAAACACTTAGCTACCTGTAAATGGTGTTTAGTGATCTAATAATTAGTCAGTTAAACAAGAGCTCATCCATTTACTTCTATTTGCTAAGCTCGAAGGGAATCATCACTTGACTTCTATACACTAGTAGAAGCTATAGATTCCATATTTATGTTCAGCACTCCCACTCAATCATACTATCATGTTCCCAAAATATACGTATCACCTTGACCCAAAAGTAGGCTTAACTAATAAATCTAAGAACATGAATAGCACTCCTGAGTTGAGCCCAAGCATATCAGGATTTAGATTCTTTTAATCTTAAGATCAACTACTGATATTGACTTGAAAAGATATGCATAACGGTAAGTTTGTAATATCTTAACTTAGTTGCAATATCGGTCCAGTCCAATGTATACTCCATACATTCGAAACTAGTATACTTTACTAATGTCCTGGAAAGAACATAACACTTACTCCAAGTGTAAGTACACATCATCGCTGATTATCACATCAGTGTAAATCCAATAACACTGATGAAACAGGGACCAAAACTTTTGATTCATATGATCACAATCACATTCCACTGTGTTGACGATACTGTAATTGTGAATAAACATATGATCTGGATTTAACTGATTTTGTGTGTATGAATGTAATAAACATATTAAACATATTAAACCATTAGCATGTAAAATTCATGCAAACATCAATCACTTCAAATTTCTTATATTGATAACTAATCATATTGTAAAGAGTTTTATTTAGGGTATAAAACCCAACAAACTCCCACTTGCACTAATATAAAACAAACTGTGCAAATAGGTCAATCTGATGTCTTGATCTTCAGATCAAGTGTAGTATATTTGAATCCACCCAAACTTCTGGAAACTAGTTCATAAATACACTTATGAAACATCCTTTACTACATGCTTTACTTATCAAGGGATACTGAAATCTTTACTGGTTTAAAAGTACATCTGAATTAACAGAAGACATATCTCTCATATTTTAAAATATGTAATTGAGATAATACAGTGTAGACTTTTCTTCAGTGATATAACTTTCTGGTATTTTCGATTAGACAAAGTTATAATTCTTCTCTGGTAGAGCTTGAATTATTATACAATAATTTCTCCACCCCCAAAGTAAGCACCATCTTATAGAAATCGAAATTAGATGGTGAGATACAAGGATAACTGATATACAGTTCCTTAATATCTAATATATAGATCACTTTCATAAATCTTTCTTGAACATCTTCTAATGTTCCCTATTTGATTACATCTCTCATAGCTCCCACTCAATATCAGATGTCTGGTTAAATAATACTTTTAACCTCTGATTGTTTAGAGAGTTACCTAGTTGTGACTTTTGTATTAGTCTGAAACTTTAAGTTAAGACTAAGGCATCAACATAGCAGACTAGTATTTTGAAGTGAAAAATACATGCCAGAGATAAAGTAATCAAAATTGAGATACCATCAAATTTTATGAGGATTAAGAATTCTTGGTTCAAGTCATTCGAATGGACTGAACTAGAGTTCTTTATCTTATTCTCATAATTCTGATAAGCTATACCTATCCATGTGAATGGTTAGATTTGCTTTTCAGTAGTGTTCTTAAGTACCTATCACAATTATCAACCTAATGAAGATGGGTATAGAATTTTAAAATTCTCCCACTTAATTAAGGTAGTGTGAAACTTTAACAAAGAACTTTCAAAGGTATCAAACTTTTACTTACAACAGTAAAATCGAAATGGAACATACAATCAAGATCAAGAATTTATATTGACAATAGCTGACTCATTATATTACTTCCATGTTTAAACAAGATATGTGTTTCATAGGGAATTGTGGAATGGACTCCACCCCTAAGAATATACATATAGGGTACTATGGATAACCTCCACCCCTAAGTATATAGAGATTATGATCCACCCCTAAAGGTTGTAAAGATCATAATTCTCTTAGTGTGATAGAGTTTATGTGGAGTTGAATACTATCCAGAGTTCATTAGATATAAAAGATCGTTGAACTGCATAGTTTTCTTAACTTTTCTCCACCCCTATCAGATTATAAGATCCTTTTATTAAACAAATTCTTAATAATTGTATGAGAATTAACAATTATTGATAAACATAGAAATAATTTCTAGTGTTTATGTAATATAACTCTATGAAGAGTTGTAAATATTATAGAATTTGCATCAATAATAAAAACACTTACACATACAAACATACAAATATAATGTGGTAATAATTGATGAAGATAAAATTAAATGAAGCTCAATCTCATAAATTGCAATAGTGAATTTCGAAAATAAAACTTTATTAATAAAAAAAATGTATTGCAACAATATGAGAAAAACAGGGATAAATATCCCTAACTAAAATTTGAAATCCAAATTGTCTTTAAACTAAAACAATTAATTCAAAAATTGAAGAGCTTCATCTTCATCTGGACGATTTCACCCTTGGTCCAGCTTGCTGATCCAACTCAATTGAGTTCAAGTAGCTTGGCCTATAAGAAGAAGAAAACAAATAAACAAAGTTAGTCCAGAATCATAAATCCAATTGGATAATAATTCACTAAAACTTTTAAAGTTTATAAATGGAAATACCTTGTTTCTTTGCAAGAAGTTTAGGACACTGGGGTTTCCAATGACCTTTCTCATTGCAGTAGAAACACTTTCCTTTAAGTGTAGCATCACCAGAAGGAACAGCCTTTTTATTCTTCATGGCTTTTGTTCGCTTCTTGGTGTTGTTCCACTTCTTCTTCGATTTGGGCTTCGAAGCAAAGGCAACATTTGCTTCAGGTTTCATCGTCCCATTACCATTACCAGGATTATGAGGTTTACTCCCTTTCTTCTTGGGTCCTCCAATCAAATTTTCATAAGTTTGAAGGTCATTGACTAATTCATGAAAGTCAATTTCCTTCTTATTCATGACATAATTTGATGTATATGGTAGAAATGCTGGAGTCGGGCTATTCAAGATAAGACTAACTTGAGTAGCACTGTCCATTTCAGCACCATGATCCTGGGCTTCTTGGAAATAACTGGACATGAGGAGAACATGGTCACGCACGTTTTGATGAGGTTCCATCCGTGCATTAATGTACTTCTTAGTCGCGTCAAAGCGTGACTGAAGTGATGCCTTACCGAATACCTCATTTAACTTCGTCATTACTTCAGCAGCCTTCTCAGTTTTAGAAAACCGAGTTTTGAGGGTGTCAACCATGCTAGAAAGCATAAAGTATAGAGCTTTGTCATTTGCTTTCTACCAACGCTCATACTTTTCTTTCACAGCTTTGGATGCATTATCCCCAGGCACTTCAGGTGACGGCTCAGTTAAAACAAACAAGGCACTTTCTCCTATGAGAGCAATATTAATGTTCTCATTCCATTTATTAAAGTTAGATCCATTCAGCTTATTTTCAGTCAACAGTGATAACATGGGATTCATTTTGACAAAACAGGATACTACAAAATAATAAAAATCAACAAATAGAAATTAATAATGGTTTAACACAAAATCAATTCAGAAATTATAAGCACATAGCAAGTAGGAATGATATGAGAAAATACTTAAAAAATTCAATCCTAAATAATTTCCAAGGTTTTCAACAAACTGATATCAGTGTCCCGTTTAGGCGAGAGTCAAAGCTACCATCCATTGAATAGAGTTGTCAGCTCATCTAAAATGTTAAACATTCTATCAACCTTTTATTCGATCAAGATTAGAATCCAGCGTTGTCCCATTTAGGCGAGAGTCAAGGCTATTCTATCTCATGAGCTTCTACCATTGTTTCGCAATTTGCAAGTCAAATATGGTCGCCACCATTAGGGTGATCTATACCATATAAAACACTTACAAACCACTTATCATGCGAGATTAAACGGTGCGAAATTGCTAATGAACGTTCCTCCATTAGGGAGGATTACTCACTAAAACAAACGCGTTGTAAAACCCACAATGGAGATCGAATATCTTAATAATAATAAAGCTCATTATTTAAAATGTATTTTCTTTATTATTCTAATAAATAAATCTCATTAAATTCTAAATTAAGAATTAAAATTCAAAAATAAGAATTTAATATAATATTTATAAAATTATACTTAGATGGTGATTGAAATAAAATTAATTATTTCCATCTTAGTAGTAATCTTAAATATAAATATTAAGGAAATTAATTTAAGTTGAAATAAATAAATAATTAGCAACTTAAAAATTTCCTTTGAGAATATATTTATTGGGTTCGAAAATTTAAAGTATATAAAAATACAATTTTCGAAAATAATAAAAATAGAAAAGAAACACTTCAAGCAAAAATATCACCTATCTAGATTTTCTTTTGACTAGTTAATTCAATTTCTAATAATATATATATATTTTAAATTCATTTATTTTAAATTAATCAATTAAATGAAAAAATCATTGATTGTAGTTGGTCCAAGAATTAATTAAAATAAATAATTAATTTACAACTCAATCTATTTTTCAAAAAAAAAATAAAAAATTCGAAAATATTGCATAATTAAAATGCAAATTTCGAAATTGATTAATAAAATAAAGAAAAATATATATATTGAAAATTATTTAAATTTAAGTTGAAAAATTAAATTTCAACCTAAAAATAATTTTTTATTTAATTAAGTGTCATGAAAAATCAATAAATATTTAAGTATCATGATGAAAATCAACTTAGATATTTAGATTTTTCAAGTTAATTAAATGTATTAAATTCAAGAAATAAATAATTAAGTGTAGAGAAGACTTAATTATTAATTTCTATTTAATACTAGGAAAAATATACTTAATAAAATTGTACCAAAATTAAATATTTAAATAATTAATTTCACAAAGTATAATATTTTCCTATTTAAATATTAGAAATAATAAGTAGTCTAGAAATTACTATCTAGAAAATATCTTATTTGACTAAGTATCTTTTCAAAAAATTTGAAAAATATCTAATTTAAGTTATATATAAAAAATCTAAAACTTAAATAATTTCAAATTTATATTTAATTAAATATCAAAAATTAAGTTGTAACCACTTAATTTGTAGATATCTTTTTAAAGTTAATATTTGAAAAGATATTAACCAAAAAAAAATATCTAAGATATTCCATTTCAAGTTAATATTTGAAAAGATATTAACTTAAAAAATATCTTAAGAATTTTTAATAACTAATGCCTAAGATTCCTCAACTTGATTTAAAATTTAAATCAAATATTCAAATTTAAGTTAGATAAGAAAAATCAGTTGTTACAACTAATTTATAACTTAAATAGGAATATTTAATTAAATAAGCTCCAGAAAGAATCTTAGTTAGTTAAAATTCTATTTTTAATTAAATACAAGAAAAATACAAATAGTTTGTCTAGAAATAATATCTAAACTAAAAGTGTTTTTCTTAAAATCAACTTTAAAATATTAAAATGAAAATAAATTTTCATATATTTTAAAAGTTAATTATGTTGCTAATTCAATTTTATTAGGTTAAACTAATATAATTAACCTAGTACAGTTATTCAAATCAGGCAAATGGGCCTTCACAATTGGGGTAGTTCATGTGAGGGGGTGCTGGGTTCAGTATGTCGTATCCACTTCTATGGCTCCCAACTCTCACACAAGCCCCAAAAGAGAGGAATTTAACCTTAAAATGAATAACTGTTATTAATTGAATAGGTCCAATAACTAAATGGACCTAAATAAAATCTATCATGGTATGACATTTTATTTAGCAACAACCTATATGTATCTATATTAAAACAAAATAAACATATAGGCTCACACAGGCACACTTTGGATGGATACTATCATGTTGCTAGGTCATACACAGATGAAAGAAGATTGTAAAATTTACCTGTTAGAAATTATTAACTTGACCAAGGGAGCCATCAGATCATTAGATCTGGTAAAAAGTAACCATGGCTATTTGCAATCAAGTAATAATAGGTTTTAAAAACTTACATACAAGCTAAAACCACATACTCCTGCAACAAGGTTGGCTGGATAGTTGGTAGTAGGATTTATTTAATTTGAAATAAATAATTTCGAAAAATAAATAATTAAATAAAAAAAATATTTTTATTTTCGAAAATAAAAATTAAAAAAAATATTTTTAATTTCGAAAATAAAATAAAATAAATAAATTTAAATTTCGAAATTATTTAAAAAATAAATATTTAAAATTAAACCTACTATTTTGAAAAATTAGGTTTCAACCAACCTAAATATCATTTCAAAAATTTGCTAACTACTTTTAAAAATTAAATAAAAATTAGAAAAGATAAATGAAATATCTTATCAGATTTTAAATTTAATTTAAATAAATAAAATAACAAAATTTAAAAGTTAGCAAAATATCTTATATCTATTTAAAATTACATGATTATAAATATCTTATTTTAAATTTAAATAAGGTCAAAATATCTAAAAAGATTTAATTTTTTTAAAAAAATATATATATAAAATCTGACCTTAAATTTAAAAATAAGATAAGATATAATCAAATTTAAAAATAAGATAGATTTTTAAGTAAGAAGATAGATACTAATTCTATTCAAATTCAAATTACACTAATATCTTGAATTAAATTTAAAAAATATTAAATTAATTCAAAATGATAATTAGAATTGAATTAGGAATAGTAATAGTATATATACAAAACTATACAAAAAATCGGAAGTTAATTCCATGAAAAAGTATGAAAAATTGAAGAAAAAAGGAAAAATTCGAAACTGTACGGACAGTTCTGCGATCGCAGGAAAATATCAGCACAGCCCCGATTTTTTCAAATCTTCAAAAAATCATAACTAATTCAAATAAAATCGAAATTGAGTTCTGTAAAAGGATAACTTGCTTAATTTTTTCCATACTATCCAATAAAAATAATTCCAGAAACGAAATCACAATTATTTTTCACGAAAATTTCACAAACATCAATCAATCATCAAATAACACTCAATACAACATGATACCATCCAAAGAACATACAAACAATCTTTTTAAAGTCCAAATTACATGCAAGTAAATCAATTACCATGGCTCTGATACCAGTTGTTGGGAATTATTTTACCAGGATCTTAGATCTACTCACAAGTATGTTTATTAACATCCTAAATATGAACTTTCTAAAACGATAAAATAAACACATATAAAGTTAAGAAAACCTTACATTGATGCAACGGAATAAATGTCTCCTTCCACTCAGATCTCTAACCCTTGATTCCTTTACGTAGCGAGTATAATCAAGATCTGAGCCCGAATCTCCTTCTTCTTCAAGCTTTGATCCTTCACAGTCTTCCAATCTATGATTGAGTTACTGCTTGCTGTGTGTGGGCACTTACTCTTTCACTAGGGTCACGAAAAAGATGAAGGGAAAAGAGAGAGAGGTATTTCGGCCAAGGAATAGAAAGTGAGGGAAGGCTCAGTTTTTCTGAAGAGAGAAATTTCTGTCAGAAAGCTAATTGAAAACTTGTGTTTTGACTGAGCCATCACTTTCTATTTATAGGCAACTACTAGGTCTAGGTTTAGAATTATTTGGCATTAAAATAATGAAAATATTAATTTGAAAAAACAACATTAAGTGGCCGTCCTAGGTGTTGTAATGGGCCTCACTTTATTTTGCAGTTTTATCAAATTTTATCTCTATTTTCTCAAAAACGCCAATTTTCCAATTCTAACATTTTAAATGCCAAAACTAATTATTTAATAACTAAAATAGATTATTAAATAATATTGTCATTTAATTTAATTATTAATTAGACATATAAAGTCCATTAATAAATAAATAAACCTAGAAACTCTTTTCTTTACAATTTCACCCCTACTTAGTGAAAATTCATAAAATTAGACATAGTCTAACTTAAGAATTATAATTGATCAATCACGAATCAATTAATGAGTCTTACAAGCAGAATGTTCTCAACTAGAATGGGGACCATGGATCTATATGCTGAGCTTCCAATAAGTGAACCAAATTTACCAAGTAAATTCCTACTTATTAATTCTTCGTTGAATCCACTCTTAGAACTTAGAATTGTACTCTCAGACTTATATAGAGCATATTGTATGTTCCACGATATCAATATACTATCTCATTTAACCATTGTTATAATCTTATTGTGATTTAAAGATCCTCTATATAGATGATTTACATCGAGATGGGATTTCTTTACCGTTCTCACCCCTCAATGTATTTTGCCCCTTAAAACACTTAGCTACCTGTAAATGGTGTTTAGTGATCTAATAATTAGTCAGTTAAACAAGAGCTCATCCATTTACTTCTATTTGCTAAGCTCGAAGGGAATCATCACTTGACTTCTATACACCAGTAGAAGCTATAGATTCCATATTTATGTTCAGCACTCCCACTCAATCATACTATCATGCTCCCAAAATATACGTATCACCTTGACCCAAAAGTAGGCTTAACTAATAAATCTAAGAACATGAATAGCACTCCTGAGTTGAGCCAAAGCATATCAGGATTTAGATTCTTTTAATCTTAAGATCAACTACTGATATTGACTTGGAAAGATATGTATAACGGTAAGTTTGTAATATCTTAACTTAGTTGCAATATCGGTCCAGTCCAATGTATACTCCATACATTCGAAACTAGTATACTTTACTAATGTCCTGGAAAGAACATAACACTTACTCCAAGTGTAAGTACACATCATTGCTGATTATCACATCAGCGTAAATCCAATAACACTGATGAAACAGGGACCAAAACTTTTGATTCATATGATCACAATCACATTCCACTGTGTTGACGATACTGTAATTGTGAATAAACATATGATCTGGATTTAACTGATTTTGTGTGTATGAATGTAATAAACATATTAAACATATTAAACCATTAGCATGTAAAATTCATGCAAACATCAATCACTTCAAATTTCTTATATTGATAACTAATCAGATTGTAAAGAGTTTTATTTAGGGCATAAAACCCAACAAATAAAACTCTGTTTTAATGTAATCCAGATTATTCAATATCAATAAAGTAACAGAAGTATTCTTTCATTCATTTGTGTATGTTTTGGTTCACTTAATCAATTGTTTGTCTATTTGATTTATAAATTCATCCAAACCCCTTTTCACATACTTGATCATGTTTATTGTGTTGTCAACACAGTGGAAAGTAAACATGACTATGTGAATAAAGTATTCCTTGATTTATCAGAACACTGGGTTTTACTGATATGACAATCTACAACAGAGTTTACTTACATTTGGAGAAATGTTATGTTCTTTCCAGAACATAGGTTAAAGTAAAGCTCAGGTTGGATGCATGGAGTATGCATTGGAATGGACCGATATTGAACTTTGAATTAGATTTTTGAAACTTACCGTAAATATCTATTCAATTCAATATCATAAGTTGATCCTAGATCACATGATCGAAATCCTGATATGGTTAGGCTCAATTTCAAGAGTATTATTCGTGTTCTTTGATTTGTTAGTTAAGCCTAATCTTTAGTCAGGGCAATACATACATTTTGGGAACACGGTAGTGCGATTGAGTGGGAGCGCTAACATAAATATGGAATCTATAGCTTCTATCTGGCGAATAGTAAGCAAAGGGTGATTTCCTTCGAGCTTAACCAAACGAGATAAATGATTGAGTACTCATTTCACTTAGTTGAAATATCATTTATACAGGGTTAAGTGTTTTAAGGATAAAATACATTGTAGGGTGTTACGGTAATTTAGTCCCTTTACAGTGTAAATCATCCATATAGAGGATCATTGATCACATTAGGATTATAACAATGGATAACTAATGATGTGTCTATATGGTGGAACATATAGAGCATTCTATATACTGAGAGTGCAATTCTGAGTTCTATGTGTGGATTCAACGAAGAATTAATAAGTCAGTGAATTTAAGTGGTAAATTCTAGATCTGCTTATTGGAAGCTCGGATATATAGACTCATGGTCCCCTCACTAGTTGAGATAATATTACTTGTAAGACTCATTTAATTGATTTTAATTAATCAATTTAAAATTCTCAAGATAGACTTGTCTATTTGAGAATTTATCACTTATTAAGGGCAAAACAGTAAATAGAGATTTTGAAGGGCATATTTATTAATTAGGAAACTTTAATTAGTTTCATTATTAATAAAATAAATGACAATATATTATTTGATAATTAATTTTAATTATTAAATAATTAGATTTGACATTTATGTGGTTGAACAAAGGAATTGACAGTTTTTGACAAAACAGGAAACTATCAATGTAGGAAAAGGAAAGTTGGAAAAGTGGCAAGCCTTGTTTCCACAATGCCTAGGCCGGCCACTTAAGCTTCCTTTTCTCTTTGATTTTTTCAATTTTAAATGTCCATCATAGCCCTGGGTGGTCTTCTATAAATAGAAGAAAAAGGCTTCAGAGTTGAACATAACTATACATCTGATGCACAACATTATTCTGACAGAATTTTCTCTCAAAAAATTCTCTCTGAGCCGCCACCCTCTCTCTCTCTATTCCTTCACTGTTTTGAAATCTATAAGTGCTAGAGTAGTGCCCACACACATCAAGTAATACCTCAATCATAGTGAGGAAGGCTGTGTAGAATTCAGAAACAACAAAGAAGGACTATCGGGCTCAGATCTTGATTATACTCTGCTACAGAAAGGAATCAAGGGTTAGAGACCTGAGTGGGAGGAGACATATATTCCGCTGCACCCAATGTAAGATTTCTGATACTCTTATGTGTTTGATTTTCTATCGTTTTAGAAGTTCATATTTAGGTTGTTAAATCAACATACTTGTGAGTAGATCTAAGTTCCTCGTAAAATAACTTCCAACACAACCTCCATAAGTGCGTCCAATTCCATTTGACTTTATGCTTGCACCTACAAGAGAGAAAAAGAAAAGAAAGAGAGAAAAAGAAACTACAATGTAATTGTCAAAACCATTTACCATTGCATATTTATTGAATTTAAAATAAAACAAAGACAAAGTTTAGAAAGCTTGGGTTGCCTCCCAAGAAGCGCTTAAAGTCGTCGGCTTGACTTTTTGAGAAGCACTCATCAAAGAGCGGCTTCCGCCCATAGAGAGTGGCATATGCCCTCACAAAGGACTCTTTGTTGTGGTCGCCCTCAAGCTTTGCGAGATGTTGAATTGATGAGCACAACTGTTCAACTTTTCTTGAATTCGATGAATGCACATGATGGATGCCAAGGTACCATGTCAATGGTGGAGGAGGAGGTAATGGCCAAAAATGATCTTCATAAACATAGTGTTCCATTACCATGGGTTCTTTGACTTGAGAAATGCAAAAATGTTCTTGCTGAATTTTTTCAAAAACTAGGCAGTTTTGCTGTGATAATGCTACAGCATTATGAGCAGCAACAAATGTTGACCAACTTGGAATGCTTGCTTCCTTATCTTTTTTTTTTCACTACTTTGGATTGAAGTGAGCTCTTGTAATTGCTCAAAATTTTCCCCAATGATCTCCAACTCATCACCACTCCTCAAAATGATATTTTCACTTTCTTCTTCCTCCCTTGAATTTTCCATATCAACACCCAAAGTTTCATGGGGTTTATCACGCAACTCATTGACCAAAAGCTCAAATTGGTTCTCCAATTTCCTCAAGGATGAAGCTTGACTTTGAATTAAGGCATCATTTTTCACCATGAACTCCATCATCAATACCTCAAATGAGCTTGATTGAGTCATTTGATGAGGATCTTCTTCTATGTTGAACTCTTGTAAATCTTCTAAAATCTCATCATTTGGTCCTTGAGTGTAAGTGTCAAAATTTGGCTCCAAATTATTGTAGTTGTCCTCCCAAACATGATATTTGTTTGGACAATTACAACACCACTCATTGTACTCCGCCATGTTTTCCAACATCCAATAGGCTTCATCGATTGATAGTTGGTAGAAATTGGTGGTACCATTTCCTCTTTCTATCCATTTTTGTGTGCTTGGATTCAACCCATTTATGAAGATTTCTAATTGACACTCTTTGGACAAGCCATGATATGGAAACCTCACTAGAAATGCCTTGTATCTCCACCATGCGTCATACAAGGGCTCCAAGTCATGTTGAACAAAATTCATAAGGACTTGTAGATGAGACATCTCAAGACCTTGCAAAAGAAACCAAAACAAGACAAACAAAGCGTAAAATAGAACAAGGGAAATAGAATGAACAAATAAAAAACTAAAAAAAAACTAAATTGACAGTAATTAAATTCCACAAACAAAATTTCACTAAATCGATCCCCGGCAACGGCGCCAAAAACTTGTTGTGAAAATTGTATACGCAAGTGTACGCAATCGTAACAAGTAATAAAGTGATAAATCGAGTATCGTCTCCACAGGGATTGAAAATTGGAAATTAATTTATAAAACTAATTACTCACAAATTGGTTTCAACAAAAATAACCTAAAGTGATGAGAATATGTAAAAAATTAACAAACACAAACTATGAAAAAAAACAAGCTAGAATTATTAAATTGGCCTAAAAATGCAAAGTTGATATAATGGTGCTAATGAGTATTGTTGTAAATTGATAATGTCAACTAGGAATTTAAAATGTCATAATCCTTTTTCCAAAGTGTTTATGGTTTGATTCTCTAATTAATTAACATATTCCTATGCCCAATTAATTTTAAGAATACCAATTTAAGCACAATTCCTTCAAGTCATACAAGGTAAATAACACATTCCTATGCTATTTACAAATCACACTTTTCCAAGTTGATATTCATGTATCATTCAAGCAATTCCACTAACCCTATTTTTTCCAAAATCAAGATTAGCTACTACTTACTAATGGTGATCAAGCAAAAGTAAGCAATTGCACAATAAACACTCTTGAATGAACAAAACCAATTCACTAAACATAGCAATAAAATACCAAATCACAATTTAAGTCAACAAAATAATTCTAGCAAAAGAAAAATTGACTCATAATGGATTGTGCAAAAATTACAAAGTTTAAAATAAGAGAAAGAGAAAAAGAAAAACACATATTGGAGTTGTCACAATACTCCAAGTTTTTTCTTGCCAAAATCTTCTTCTTCTTCCTTTAAATATTTGCCAATCTCCAAAATAAAAATGCTAAATTAAAACCCTAAATAAAACTCTCTCTCTCTTTTTCTTTTTCTTCTTTTTCTTCATTTTTCTCTTTTGTGTGAAGCTCTCAAGCAGCCGCCTCCCCTCCTCACATATATGCATATCAATGTATATATACCTTGCACATCTCTTTTGTTAAATTCTAAATGTCAAGCCCATAATGTGATGGCCCAATTCTCTTTCTTTCTTTTTGTTTTCTTCTCTTTTAAATGGATGGGCCTATAATATAAAATGCAAAGTTTGCATTTTAAAATCTTATTATAACACCACATGAATTAATTATGGGAGACTAAATAAACAAATAAACATTAAAAAAATTAATTTTAAACTACTAAAATTACTATTTATGAAAAACTAAATAAAACCAAATAAAAGTTACTAAACTAAACTAAAAATTCATGAGAACAAAGCTAATTTAATGCCCAAAAAGATATAAATAACTCTATTTTCATAGAGTTATCACACCCCAAACTTAATTCCATAAACAATTTATTTTCTGGTTTGTTGTTTTTAATTTCAGCTATGAACTAAACTCTTTGAGATTTGGGTGGTTATGAACCCTTGTATGGACTAGTGTTTTGATGTTGCAATGATGAAGTAATTTTGTCTTAGTTCAATAAGTTGTGATGAAATGTTGAATGAATGTTAATTTTTGGCCATTTTTAACATTTATCAAGCTAGATCTTACTTGGAAAAGCAAGACCTAGTTGAACCCCTCTAATTGATGCATGATTTTTACCTTTTCTTTTAGGTATTAATTAGTAGTGAAATAGGAACATTTTGCTACCATGCATAACTAAAGATTTGATGCTAAATTGGACTATTTGTGATCTAATTTGATGTAGGAATGCATTGTTGAGATTATGAATAGTATATTGCAAGTTTTGGAAAAAGCTTGCTGGTGTTTTTTGAAATTTGTTAACTCTGCCAGGATTGCTGAGTCATTGTTGGGTCATTGCTGTATCAACTGGGACATACAAGTGGAAATTAATCACCCAAGTCTATATTCCAAATTTGAAATTACCACCACTTTAATCACTTTTAGTTTCTTATTTTTAGTTTATTTGGCTAAAAAATTTAGTTCTCAAGTTTAGAATCAAGGCTACAAATTTTTCTCATGAATTAATGTGTGACTTTATTTTATTTTTATTTGAAATTCTTGGAATTGCTCTTAGTTGATTTAGCATTATTTAGTAAAAAGTCCTTGTGGAGACGAACTTTGATTACTTATCATTGTATTACTTGTTTGTGATTGTGTACACGTGCGCAATTATAAAGCAATATAATTTTCACAACAAGTTTTTGGCAATCGTATGAGAAATGCAAAGCATGGTGGAAAAATAAAAGTATAAACTAGTGAGGAGAGACTAAAGAGAAACATCCATGAAATCCAACAATTCAACATGCAAAGGCAACAAGTAAAATTAGGCAGCAACCATAATGGAATGAGCGGAAAATATCATCATCGAGCAGAACACTAGGCCACTGAAAAACTCATAAAACTCTCAACGTCAAACTAACAACCACATAAACAACATAAAATGAAAGTTCCAAGCACAAAAGACAACACACAACTAGCACAATACAAACTAAAAAACAACACATAACAGAAAAATATAAAATAGCTTAGGTATTAGAAAACTCCCTCTACTCGGAGTCCTCGTGGGGCTCCTCTGTGTTCGAAGCTGATGGTCCACTCCACGGTTCTAGAACGTGCTGAGGGAAGTCCGGGAACTTGGGATCAAATCAGGGTGTAGTCCTCTTGAACGCACGCTCCATGACTGCGTCACGCTTCTGCTCATAATCCCACATTGCATGCAATCGGCCACACATTTGTTGTTGCACTTGCTCAAAGCGAGCAAAGCGATCTACGGGAGGTTCCGTGGCTGAGGAGGTCGCTGGGGTAGGCGTTGTTTTTGGAGCTCGAGGTGGACCAAAAGTGATAGGCCCCCGAGGATGCAGTGCGCCTTCTTCCTTCCACATTGGCACACCTGCCTCACGGCAAAGAGCAGTGATAGTAGGTGGGAGGAATAACTTCCCTTTCCCCCGGTGTGCACAATCAGCAATTTCTTGGGCAAGGACAACCCCTACGTCAACATCCCAACCCATTCTAAGGCAATATAGCATCCAGGCGCGGTCTCTGCTGACAGTCGAATCATGTGAGGTGGGGCATAGGGCAGTTTGCACGAATGTATACAAACATTTCAAATCATGCTCCAAGTTAGTGCGCCGAAATCGAAGATTTCCATAATTATCGAAACCCCATTCGGACCCTGGCTTGGCAAGCACCGACATCATGCCACTCACAGTCTCATCACTCACTTGCCCTTTTTGCGCAGAGTATTGGCATTCGACGGAGTTTAACCCAAACAAATTGTTGATTTCCTCAGCGGAAAATGAGACTGGGACTTCATGCACAACCACTACAGTGGGCCATTCTTGGGATAAGAAGTTGGCGTAAAATTCCTTGACAACTTCCATGACTGTCGGCTCTCTCTGCTGGACAAAAGGTCCCCAATCTCGCTTATAAACCGTTGCACTGACCCATTCGGGCAACTCATCAATGTCCTCAATATCGGCTACTAATCCACGCTCCATATAAAACTCCTGATTGTCAACCTTCTCGTGATACTTTGTCTCAGCTGCCGGGCAATGAAACTTAGGAATTTCATGCAGTGATTTCTTTTTATTCTTGTTGGCGGTCTTCTTAACTTTTGGAATTTTCTTTTCTTTTCACTTGCACACTACCCCAACACAATGAACTTCTTCTCTGCTTCCTTATTCACTGCTGCCCCTCAAAACAATAATCACTCTTACAATGCTCTTCACTGTCCCCAACCCAATCTTGTTCAAAAATCACCCCTCTCTGACCACACCACACTAAGTCAGATTTTGACACATTACACACACTCCATGTAGTACTTGGCCATGATAATTTCCTCTGTGTAACTCACTCAATGCCCAATTTATCCAACACCACTAATCTGCTCAAACTTGCAATATTACCAACACTACCACAAATTCCAATTCAACACCATTTCACTAATAATCACCATCATAAAAGCCACTGCAGAGAACAGTTTGAAATTCAAATGCACACCAAAAATGTCCAAGTTACAACCCCAATTTCAAACTGTTAATGTAACCCAATCAACTCCTTTATACCAAATAAACCATCTTCCACGCATCACTCTGTTTACAATCACTGTTTTTCTCAAATTCACTAATTTTTTCTCAGCCCAATATTCTTCAACAATTTCACCAAAATCCAATTCAAACCATCCAAACCAAAATTATCACACTGCTACCACACTTAAATCACAAAATAACTTTCAACTTATGCAATTCACAAAATACTAGCAGTCCACTACAGCCACCAATTATGCACTACAACCCAAAATAACTTTCAAATTAAATTACCCAATCAAAACTTAGCTCGAACCGATTTCTTGACTCGGGTTGATGTAAGTGCCGACTGAAATGGCTCAGCTGGGTTGCTTCGAAGTCAGGTGGATCCGTTGAGTGTGAGCTGGTTCGTGCGAGCTGCTCGATTCGTGGATGTGCAGGGACTGTGATGCTCGGAGGTGTGTTCTGGTGAAGTCGTGGTTGGCTACTTGGTTAGTATCGAGTGAGGGTGGAAGTTCGGTTGAATGGAGATGAAATGATGGGTTCGAACTTGGAGGTGGAATGGCTGGTGATTTGGATGATGGTGCTGGTTCAGGTGGTCACGGTGGAGGTTGGTGGTGCGGTTTCAGGTGAAATGGAAGCACGGTTGAGTGAGGGTCGACTGGAACTTGGCTCGGGCAGTGCGATGGTGCGGTTCGAAGAGCTTGGAGCTATTGCGATTTGGTATTTCAAATGGGGAGTGGAAGCTCGGGTTTAGGTGAGATTGTGGGTTTGGTTGCAAGGGAAATGGTGTCGACTGGAGCTTGGATGCGGCTGGGTCGAGCTTGGCGTGAACGGAGGCTATGGTGATCACGGGTTAATTCTGGTGGTGGAGGCGCGATCATGGTGCGAGTAAGGTCGTGGTGGTGAGGTTGATTATGATGATGAGTGTGAATGGGGTAGGGTTGGGAGTGATTGGGCTGATATTGAGGAAGTGGGCTAGTCAATAACATCATGGGGCCCAGTTGACCAAAACCAAAAGATAAAACCCAATAATTAATCTTTATATGCTTTTTTTGGCATTTTTGAATGGAAGGGTCAACTAAAGTACATAAATCCAAATGATTGTGCTAAGGAAAAAGAGTTGTGCCCAATGATTGCATCATTAATATAATTGTCACATGTTCCTCTTGATTAAGACCATGTACTTTTTTCTTCTTTTTTTTTTTCAAAAACCCCAATTCTTTGATCAGCCCACAACCAAAACTCATCTTGCTGCCAACTAACGTTGCTAAGCCATTACTATAGCAACTGGATAGCATCCTGCCACCCCAAACTTAATGCTTTTGCCCAAATCAAAATTCCTTCACTTTCACAGCCTTTTTCACTTGATTCTCTGCACAAAGAAAAGAACACAATCTCAATCTCACCATGACAATTATTTATAGCTAATTAAAATGTATATATATATATATTTTCTTTTTTTTGTTTTTTTATTTTTTTTTCTTTTGCTTTTCTTTCTTTTTTTTTTCAAGGGGTGCCTTCATTGAGAATTTTTTTCTTTTCATTCTTTTCATCATTTTTTTTTCAATTCAATTTTTTTTAGGCACCCCAAATTACAATGATCAAGCATCTTTCAAAGAAATTGAGGTCTTTTCTCGGTTGACCTCGCCTCTCCAATAGTGTTTCAGCCGCTGCCCGTTCACTTTAAATTCCCTCCCGGATTGTTGATCTTTCACTGTAATCGTACCAAAAGGAGTCACTTCTTGCACAGTAAACGGACCAGACCAACGGGACTTTAATTTTCCAGGAAAGAGTTTGAGCCTTGAATTAAAGAGTAAAACTTCTTGCCCTTTTGCAAAAACTCTTTCCTTTATTCTATCATCATGCCATCTCTTTGTATTTTCCTTATACAGTTTAGCATTCTCATAGGAAAACAAACGCAATTCATCCAACTCGTTCAGCTGTAACTTTCTTGCTTCTCCAGCTGCTGAAATATCCATATTGAGATTTTTTAGTGCCCAAAACGCCTTGTGTTCTAACTCCACGGGAAGATGGCATGCTTTCCCATAAACTAGGCGATATGGAGACATGCCTAGAGGAGTTTTATATGTTGTCCTATACGCCCAAAGTGCATCATCGAGGCGTTGGGACCAATCTTTTCTGTTGGAATTTACAACCTTCTCCAATATGCCTTTAATTTCCCGATTAGATATTTCAGCTTGCCCGTTAGTCTGTGGGCAGCCAACACTTTGTTCACAAAGTGTGTTCCCTCATCACTTATCAAAGCTCTAGGAGTCCCAAACCTTGTAAAGACATGTTTATGAAGGAATTTCATAACCACTCGAGCATCATTCTTCGGACTAGCAATTGCCTCCACCCACTTTGACACGTAATCCACCGCCACTAGAATGTAGAGATTCCAAAAGGATTGTGGGAAAGGTCCCATGAAGTCGATACCCCACACGTCAAACAATTCCACCTCCAAAATACAATTAAGAGGCATCTCATTCCTGGCGGAGATATTTCCCACTCCCTGGCAGCGATCACATTGTTGAACGAAAGCATGAGCATCTTTAAAAATAGAGGGCCAATAATACCCGGATTGAAAAACCTTGGCCGCCGTGCGTTGTCCACCAAAATGGCCACCATAAGGAGCTGAATGACAATGCTCCAAGATGCTTCTAACTTCACTCATTGGCACACATCTCCGCATAATACAATCTGGGCACTGCTTGTACAAGTATGGCTCATCCCAAAAATAAAACTTGCTATCATGAAGGAACTTTTTGAGCTGCTGCTTGGTAAAATCAGGTGGATAGGCACCTCCAACTAAGTAATTGACAATGTCTGCATACCATGGTACCCGTGTTTGCTCTACCACTAGCAGTTGCTCATCTGGGAATGAGTCTCGAATTTGTAATTCCCCCTCTAAATGGCTGCTGTGATTGTTAGTTTCCAATCTAGAGAGATGGTCTGCCACTTTGTTTTCTGTCCCTTTTCTGTCTCGAATTTCCAAATCGCACTCTTGTAGCAACAAAACCCAACGGATGAGCCTCGGTTTAGAATCTTTCTTGGCTATCAAATACTTGATTGTCGAGTGGTCAGTATACACAATAACCTTGGTTCCCACAAGATACGATCTGAATTTCTCAAAGGCAAAAACCATCGCTAGCAACTCCTTCTCAGTAGTGGTGTAGTTAATTTGGGCATCAACAAGAGTTTTGCTTGGGTAATAAATGGAATGAAAGATCTTATTCTTCCGCTGCCCAAGAACAGCCCCAATGGCAAAATCACTTGCATCACACATGAGTTCAAAGGGCAATGACCAATCGGATGCTACAATCACGGGGGCTGTAACAAGAGCTGTCTTCAACTTCAAAAATGCTTCATTACATTCAGCAGTAAACTCAAATGGTCTATTTTGTTCCAGCAAGTTACACAAGGGTTTGGACACCTTAGAAAAGTCTTTAATGAAGCGCCTATAGAAACCCGCGTGTCCAAGGAAGCTTCTTATGCCTTTCACCGTGGTAGGGGCTGGTAACTTCTCAATCACTTCTAGCTTTGCCTTGTCAACTTCTATCCCCTTGCTAGACACTTTGTGACCCAACACAATACCCTCTTGAACCATGAAGTGGCATTTCTCTCAATTAAGCACCAAGTTGGTTTCTTCACATCTTGCTAGCACTCTTTCCAAATTCTCCAAACAAACCCCAAATGAATCCCCGTAGATAGAGAAGTCATCCATGAATATCTCCAAAATACTCTCAGCCATATCCGAGAAAATAGCCATCATACACCTTTGGAAAGTCGCGAGAGCATTGCACAATCCAAATGGCATCCTCCTAAAGGCAAAGGTACCATATGGACAAGTGAATGTGGTTTTCTCTTGATCTTCTGGTGCTATAGAAATCTGATTGTAACCCGAATATCCGTCAAGAAAGCAATAAAACTCTTTTCCCGCCAAACGATCCAACATTTGGTCAATAAATGGCAGCGGGAAATGATCCTTCCGAGTAGCATTGTTTAGCTTCCGGTAGTCCATACACACCCTCCAACCGGTCACGATTCGAGTAGGAATCAACTCATTGTTTGCATTAGCCACCACCGTGACTCCTCCTTTCTTGGGCACACATTGAACAGGACTAACCCATGAGCTATCCGAAATTGGGTACACAATACCATAATCTAGCCACTTGATCACTTCTTTTCGCACCACTTCTTTCATGACAGGATTCAATCTTCGCTGATGCTCAACAGAATTGCTACAACCAGCTTTTAAAAGTATCTTGTGCGTGCAAATTGTTGGACTAATACCCCTTATGTCCGCCATAGTCCACCTGATTGCTTTTTTATGCTTTTTCAACACCTCTAGCAAGGCACCTTCATCTTCAACTACCAAGTTTGCTGCTATAATAACTGGTAGCGTGTCATTCTCCCCCAAATAGGCATACTTCAGATGGCTTGGCAAGGGTTTCAACTCCAACTTCGGTGGTTCTTGGATGGAGGGTTTTGGAGGCTTAAAATTACTTTCCTTCAACTCCAAAGATTCAAAGGGCTTCTTGAATTTTGGAATAGGTTGCAATGGCTCCACCCAAGCAACTTGGTTGTCTTCATCTTCACTCAAGTCTTCAAGCTCATCAAAAGAACTTATAAATTTCTCATCCTTCCAAGCTTCCTTGTGAAATTTTTCAGCCACTATCGAGTCAATTACACTTATGCGGGAGCACTCTTCTATCTCATCCGGAAATCTCATAGCATTGAACACATTAAAGGTAACTTTTTGGTCATTCACCCTCATTGTGAGCTCCCCATTTTGCACATCAATCAGAGTTCTCCCGGTAGCAAGGAACGGTCGACCCAAGATAATAGGCACATCTCTATCAGCTTCATAGTCTAGGATGATGAAATCAGCTGGAAAAATGAACTTGTCAACCTGTACTAGAACATCTTCTATTTTTCCTTCCGGATGGGCCATGGACCTGTCAGCAAGTTGCAATGTAACAGTTGTAGGACGTGCTTCACCAATACCACACTTCTTAAAGATCGACATAGGCATGAGGTTGATGCTTGCACCCAAATCACATAAAGCTCTTCCAACATCCCGTCCCCCAATAGAACAAGGGATTGTAAAACTACCCGGATCCTTCAACTTCGGTGGAATCTTACTTTTCAACATGGCGCTGCATCCTTCGGTAAGAGCTACAGTTTCAAACTCCCCCAACCTCCTTTTCTTCGTCAAAATGTCTTTTAAGAACTTGACATACTTCGGCATTTGCTCCAATGCTTCCACCAAGGGAATATTGATATGGAGCTGCTTCAACACATCTAAAAACTTCTTGAATTGCCCATCTTGCTGCTGTTTCCAAAATCTTTGAGGAAATGGAAGGGGTGTTTTAGGACTAGAACATACTGGTGCGGATTGCTGACTGTCAGGTTGCTGACCCGATGCTGTATCAACTGGTCTGGTATCAACAAATTCCTGGGCAGTTTTTTTACTCAATTTTTCATCAATTTGGATTGAAGTGGGCTCCCCACTACCCTTTATTTCCTCCTCGAAATTTTTCAGATGCTTGCCACTCCTCAAGTGAATGGATTTGCATTGTTCCTTCCCATCCCTCCTTGGATTCTCCGTGTCACTAGGCAAAGAACCTTGCGACCTAGCTTTTAATTCATTTGCCAAATGTCCAAGTTGAAACTCTAAGTTTCGAAGAGAAGCAGCTTGACTTTGTATCACCGCATCATTTTTGGCCATATAATCCCGCATTAGACTCTCCAAAGAACTTAGTTGGGAAGTTTGAGCATGTTGTGAATGTCGTGGTTGTTGAGAAAAACCCGGTGGATATGCTTGTCTTCCTTGGGCTGGTGCGGTGCTTGAGCTTGCTCCTTGACCCCCCCAAGACAAATTAGGATGATTCTTCCATGCTTGATTGCAAGAGTTTGAGAATGCTCCATTGTTTCTATTAAAATTCTAATTTCCCATGTAACACACGGACTCCGGATTGGATGGACACTTCTCAAACGCATGCCCTTCTCCACAAAACACACATGAGACATCATCACTTTGAATGGCATCAGCTGGTTGAATATTTTTAGCATTCCCAATACTCAAATTCTTCAAAACATTCGTCATGGAAGCCATTTGAGTTGTCAAAGCCGTTATTACATCTACCTCAAGGACTCTCGCCACTTTTCTACTTGTTGGAGCTCTTGTGTTGGACCATTGGTAGTTGTTACTTGCAATGGTCTCCAAAATCTCAAATGCTTCATTGTAAGACTTCGACAAAATAGCACCATTGGCCGATGCATCTAACACCATTCGAGAAGCTGCATTCAAGCCATTATAAAAAGTCTCCATCTGAATACAATGTGGAATGCCATGATGTGGACACTTTCGCAAAAGTTCCTTAAACCTCTCCCATGCATCACTTGTAGACTCATCTTCAAGTTGCTGAAAAGACATGATCTCACTTCTGAATTTTGCATTTCTAGTAGGAGGAAAGTATTTCCTCAGAAACTTCTCAGCAAGGTCATTCCAACTGGTCACAGAATCAGGCGGCAAAGTGTTGAGCCATGATCTAGCTCGGTCCCGTAGTGAGAATGGGAATAGCTTCAACCTTAACACCTCTTCACTCACTCCTTGGATCTTGAAAGAATCACTCACCTCCAAAAATGAACGGAGATGGAGGTGAGGATCTTCAGTTGGCATCCCGCTGAATTGCCCCACAGTTTGGAGCATTTGAAGCATCACTGGCTTGAGCTCAAACTGCGGTGCTTGTATTTCAGGCCTCACAATGCCTGGATTGAGCTCATTAAACATGGGTGTTGCATACTCCCTTATAGCCCTTGCTCGATCATCTGCCAATATGATGGGATTAACAATTTGTTGAGCAATCCCATCATCATCAAAATTTTCAGCCATGATGTCTCGGCCCTTAGCCTTTTGAACCCTTCTTCTTCGTTGGAATGTACGTTCAATCTCGGGGTCAATAGGAGCAAGTTCAAAGTCCTCTTGTTGGTTCATACACTATAGATACCTGAGATTTCAAAGACAAACCAGCAAGATTAAAAGCACAAAAATTCTTAGAATGTCAATTAGTTGATAAAACAAAATTTAGAACTTAAAGTCCCCGGCAACGGCGCCAAAAACTTGTTGTGAAAATTATATTGCTTTATAATTGCGCAAGTGTACACAATCACAAACAAGTAATATAATGATAAGTAATCAAAGTTCGTCTCCACAGGGACTTTTTACTAAATAATGCTAAATTAACTCAGAGCAATTCCAAGAATTTCAAATAAAAATAAAATAAAGTCACACATTAATTCATGAGAAAAATTTGTAGCCTTGATTCTAAACTTGAGAACTAATTTTTTTAGCTAAATAAACTAAAAATAAGAAACTAAAAGTGATTAAAGTGGTGGTAATTTCAGATTTGGAATATAGACTTGGGTGATTAATTTCCACCTGTATGTCCCAGTTGATACAGCAATGACCCAGCAATGACTCAGCAATCCTGGCAGAGTTAACAAATTTCAAAAAAAACCAGCAAGCTTTTTCCAAAACTTGCAATATACTATTCATAATCTCAACAATGCATTCCTACATCAGATTAGATCACAAATAGTCCAATTTAGCATCAAATCTTTAGTTATGAATGGTAGCAAAATATTCCTATTTCATTACTAATTAATACCTAAAAGAAAAGGTAAAAATCATGCATCAATTAGAGGGGTTCAACTAGGTCTTGCTTTTCCAAGTAAGATCTAGCTTGATAAATGTTAAAAATGGCCAAAAATTAACATTCATTCAACATTTCATCACAACTAATTGAACTAAGACAAGATTACTTCATCATTGCAACATCAAAACACTAGTCCATACAAGGCTTCATAACCACCCAAATCTCAAAGAGTTTAGTTCATAGCTGAAATTAAAAACAACAAACCAGAAAATCAATTATTCATGGAGTTAAAGAGAAAATTAGAGAGAAGAAAATGATACAAAATGAAGTGGAGAGCAAGAGAAATGAGTAGTGAGCTCAAATCCTTTCTTTTGAGGTTGCCTTCTTCTCCTTCTTCTCAATCTTCTTCTTCTTTCTTTGTACTCTTTTTCTCTGTACTTAATTTCTTTTTGCTGCTGTAAGTTTCGTACCCCCCATTCAAAGTGCAGCCACCATCCTCTAATATCCTCTTCTTTTCTTTTTTGCTCCCCAATTAGGGTACCAAAGTTTACCCTAATTGGAAATCCCAATCATCACCCACTTGTCCTTCATTTTCCACATGTTTGTTCAGTCAATAGCCAAATTCCGCCACCTCAGCTCCTTTCTTTCTTCATTAAAGCCAGCTGGACTATCTGCCAAAATAAACTTACTGGGCTGACAAATTGCTACGCGATGATTGCTATAGCAATGCCAGTCAGCAATAAGTATTTTTCTGCTCCTTTTTCTCCTTGTCCCAAATACTTCCAAATACCTATTCTTGTATTTTTTTCTGTTTAAAACACATAAAAACAATAACATAAGTCTATTTAACACTTACTAACACACACTTCCATTTATTACAAAGACACAACAAACTAAACACAATTACATAGGTTAGACACTAATTGCTCCACAATTCACATTAAATTCAAGCTTAAAGATATGAAAATAACTCTAAATCTTAGAGTTATCAACACCCCAAACTTAGAATCTTGCTCGTCCTCGAGCAATGACAACACAAATAAACAAAATAAAACACAACAACAAATTTTTACACAAAGACTCAACATACAAAACAAATGAGAGATTTCATGGAAATTAAAGTTGGCCTAGCGAACATTGATGCTCTCAGAAAAATGGAATTAAATGGAATAGGAAATTTGTCTTGCTTTAGAGTCTGATACATACCTTAAATAAGGCATGCTGAGTCCTCTTCGGTAGAGAATTTTATCCATCATTACATAACGATGAGCCTGGTACTGGATCTTTCTAGACAGTGCCCTTTCTTGGGGCAACTCACCTTTTGTTATGTATTCTATGATGGGGACCACCCAGTTGGGTTCTTGCCCAACCGTTATTATGGCCTCTTTTATTTTGATGTTTGGCTCTGCCAAGCGTTCCACGAGTACTAGCCCTAGTCCTTCGATTTCACTATCTGAAGCTAACTTAGCCAGACAGTCCGCGTGAGCGTTCTTTTCCCGGGGGATTCTTTCTACTTTGTAGTCCGTGAACTCGTGGAGCAGTTCCCGGACTATTGTTACATATGCGGCCATTCGTTCGCCGCGTGTTTGATATTCTCCCAATATCTGGTTTACCACCAGTTGGGAGTCGCTGTAGACTTTTACTCTTTTGGCCCCCACGGCCTTTGCTAATCTCAGTCCTGCTATCAAGGCTTCATATTCGGCTTCGTTGTTTGAAGCTGAGAAGTCGAACCGTAGGGTTGCCTGGAGTCGAATTCCGGTCGGGGATATCATCGCAACCCCCGCTCCGGATCCGTTTTCATTAGAGGCTCCGTCCACAAATACTCTCCATGTGGGGACCGATGGTATCGGCGCATTCGCGGTTGCCTCGGTTTCATTACATTCGGTGATGAAGTCCGCTAAGGCTTGCCCTTTTATGGAGATGTGGGGTATGTAGTGTAAGTCAAATTGACTTAACTCCATTGCCCATTTGAGAAGCCTTCCGGACGCTTCTGGCTTTTGTAGGACTTGCCGGAGCGGGTGATTGGTCAGTACCTTGATTGGGTGTGCTTGGAAGTACAACCTTAATTTTCTTGAGGCCATTAGGAGGCAGAAAACCAATTTTTCGATGATGGGGTACCTCGCCTCTGCCCCTATCATGCGCTTGCTGACGTAGTACACGGGATGTTGAGTTTTCTCTTCTTCCCGGACTAGGGCAGCAGTGACCGCGTGCCCGGAGACGGCCAGATATAGGAACAGGTCCTCTCCAAGAACGGGTTTTGACAGGATTAGAGGCTGGGCCATGTGTTCTTTCAACTTTTTGAATGCCTCCTCGCACTCGTCCGACCATTCAAACTTTTGGCACTTCTTCAATATGTTGAAGAAGGGAATGCACTTGTCTGTAGATCGGGAGATAAAACGGCTCAGGGCAGCAACCTTTCCGGTTAGGCTCTGCACGTCTTTATGCTTCTTGGGGGATGGCATGCTCAGGAGAGCTTGAATTTTTTCTGGGTTTGCCTCAATCCCCCTCTGGCTGAGGATGAAGCCCAGGAACTTTCCTGATTTGACCCTTAAGGAACATTTCCTTGGGTTGAGCTTCATTCCGTATCTCTGGACTACCTCAAAACACTCTTCTAAGTCGTCCGCATGGTTATTGCATGCTTTAGACTTGACGAGCATGTCCTCCACGTACACCTCCATGTTTCGTCCCAAGAGGCCTTTGAACATCCGGTTGACCATCCTTTGGTAGGTCGCACCAGCGTTCTTCAGTCCGAAAGGCATGACCAGGTAGCAGTATACCCCCTTATCGATCCTGAAGCTAGTGCACTCTTGGTCCGCCGTGTGCATCTTTATTTGGTTGTACCTGGCGTAGGCGTCCATGAAGGATAGTAGTTTGAATCCGGAAGTGGTGTCTACCATCTGATCGATCCTAGGCAGAGGAAAATAGTCCTTCGGACAAGCTTTGTTTAGATCGGTGAAGTCTATACAAACTCGCCAAGTTCCGTTAGGCTTTGGCACCAGGACCGGATTGGCTAGCCATTCCGGGTAGTATACGTCGCGGATCATGCCATTTGTTAAAAGCTTGTCCACCTCTTTCTCTAAGGCCTCGACCTTTACTGAATCGAGGGGGCGTCGCTTTTGCTGGACTGGCGGCATGTCCGGGTTGACGTTGAGGACGTGAGTGATGACATGGGGACTTATGCCAGTCATGTCCTCTTGGCGCCATGCAAAAATGTCGACGGCACCTTTCAGTGTTTTTATTATTTTTTCTTTTTCCTCCGGGTCTAGGCTCTTTCCTAGCCGGAGTACCTTGGTGAAGTCGAGGTCGCACACTGATACCTCCTCGACATCCTCCATCGGTTCTACAATTTTTTCGGACCCCACTCGGGGATCCAACTCATCATCTTCAGCCACTTCTGGCTCAATGGTTTCCCGGACCATCAGTACGGGCAGGTGGGTTACAACGTTGTAACATTGCCTCGCCTCCCCCTGATTTCCTCTCACCGTCCCTATTCCAGCTTCCTGGGTTGGGAACTTTAAGCACAAGTGTCGTATAGATGTGACTGCGCCGAAATCGACCAGGGCCGGTCGGCCGAGGATCGCGTTGTAAGCGGTCGGGAAGTCTACCACCACGAAAGTGTAGTACTTGAACGTGCTTTGGGGGGTATCCGGGCACAAGGTGACGGGAAGTTTTACTTTCCCCATTGGGATAAGTGTCGTTCCGTTAAACCCCGTGAGTTGGGAACCACTGGGTGAGAGGTCTCGGTCCGTCAGGCCTATTGCAGTGAAGGCCTCCTTGAAAAGTAGATTCACAGAGCTTCCGTTGTCGATCAAGACCCTGGCCACTACTTTATTGGCGATGGGGGTCTCAATGACCAACGGGTCATGGTGGGGAAAACACACCGTCTTGGCGTCTTCTTCCGTGAATGTGATGGGTTGATCCATCAGCTTGGGCCTTTGAGCTGGGAGTTGAGTAACCTCCCAAACCTTACTGTGTTTCACGGCCCCCGCATACCGCTTCAGTTCTTTGTGGGTAGTTCCTCCAATATGGGGCCCTCCTAAGATCATGGCCACTCTCCCATTGGGTCGGGGTGGCAGACCGGGGATATGCTGGGCATCTCCGGTGGGAGCAACTGGAGCCAGTACTCCTACTGCACCCGTTGGTGCTCCTTGTGGCAAAGCCCCTGTCGCCTGACCCGGATTGAGGTGAGGCAGTCGATTCTTGATCCATTCATAGAGGTTCCCCAATCGGATTAGGTTTTCGATCTCATCTTTGAGATTTTTACATTCATTGGTACTATGCCCAATGTCGTTGTGGTACTCGCATCTCTTGTTGGGGTCCCTCCGGGTGCTATCTTTGTACAGAGGAGGTGGCGTCCGGTAGTGCGTATTTTGCCTAGTAGCAAAGTACACACGCTCTTGGGAGTCCGTCAACTCCGTGTACTGAGTGTATTGGGGAGTGTATCCCCTCTTTTGTCGCTTCTCCTCCGTCCGGGTGCTGCCTTTGGAGGATCGTTTACTCCTCGAGCCCTGGGAAGGACCCGCCAGGCTAGCGGTTGGAGCAAAGTGCGAGGGAGCTTGTCCATTTATCCCTGAGGGATTTCCAAAATGGGACGATGCGGGGGCCAAGGCCTGGCCCTGACCGTATCCGGGGGTAGCAGAGAATTGTATGCCGCTCATTGGTGGAGCCGCGGTCGAGACAATACCCGACTACTGGGCTCCGGGCATATACCTTGCTATCCCGGTGGGATAGTATCCTCCATAGGCCACTATTTGGGCCTCTTCAAGGTTGATGTATTTTTGGACTCGTTTCTGGAAGTCTTGAAGGTTTGCAGCTCCTTCCTGTTGTAGTTCGTTCCACAATGGAGTCCCTGTACGGATACCTGCCTGGAGAAGGGAAAGCTGTTGTCCGTCATCAATTTTCTTGGTCTTCGAGGCTTCCTCTCGGAACCTCTTTATATAGTTCTTTAGGGTCTCTGTAGGCAGCTGCTTGATATTAGTCAAGGCACTGACCTCCAGGTTGACCTTTCTTGCGGCGACAAACTGTCTCCGGAAGTTGGTCTACAATTTGTTCCAACAGCCCACGGATCCTGGTTCTAGTTTCTTGAACCATTCCTCCGCGGACCCACTTAGAGTAAGTGGGAAGCACAGACATTTGGCGTCATTGCTGACTCTCATGACCGTCATGACACGGTTGAACCGCGACAGGTGGTCGCTTGGATCAGAGTTCCCGGTATAAGCTGCCATTTCAGGCATTTTAAAGTTCTTGGGGAGCTCTGCTTCCAAGATGTGCTTAGCACACGGCTCCCGGTCCTCACAGTCTGAAACTGAGTCGTCGCCTTTCTGTCTCCGGGAGACTCGGGCGATATCTTTTTAGAGTATGGCGAGTTCCGCCATGATTCCTTCATTTATCGTTCCCGTGTAGACCGCGGGTCCGTATTTCTTTTGGTCAAGGTGATCCCGGAGGTCACCTTGATTCCCATTGATTTGATTCCTCAAATTGACAGGAGGACATTTCTGTCCTCTTCTCTCTCTACCTCCGAGCTCCTGGTACACGGAAACGCTCTTTCGGTCCTCTCGGTCATGATGGCCAAGACTCCCTTTTTGGAGTTTTCGCCTCTGCGGACCTTTCCATTTCGGGAAATCTGAGCTGACCTTTCGCGGATCCTGCACCTTTTTCTTTCTCCCAGGGGTAGAAGTAGGGTTTTTCTTTTGGTTCCCTTCAGCGGGATACCTTATAGGGCTAGGTTCCCTAGACTTTTGCCGTTGGATACTTGGCGAGGATTCCTCTGGTTCCTTGCCAAGTCCGGCGGACATAGCCTTGGGATGCACGTGGATGCCAGCCGCCTCCATGGCTTTTTGCATGGCCAGCATTACCTCTTTCATCTTTTGGTTTTGTGCTTTTTGGGTTGCGATCTCAGCTTCATGATCGACAGCCTTTTATCTTAGGAGCACCAGCTCTGAGTAGCTACCGTCATCGTAGGCGTACTCGTCGAGGTTTCCCTCGTAATCATCATCAGGAACTCCTTCTTCTTCCTCGGAGCCCTCAGCTGCTCTTGAGGCTACATCTTCCTCATTCGGGTCTTGAGCATCTTCTAGAGGGCGAGGTTGACGAGTGCTTCGAGTCTCCACCATTGTTATAATATGTGGTGTGTTTGCAGAAGCTTTCTTCAGCTCTCAATGAAAGCACCAAAATGTTGACCGAGGTTTTCGGCAACCAATAAAATAATAGAAGATTAAAGAGCTGTAAGAAATTAAGAGAAGGATTTTTACGTGGTTGGGGCGTTAATGAGTCTTAGTCCACGAGTCTGTGTATTTATGAGTGTATTTAATACAGAGAATGTTCTTGGTGAGTATTTACTCTTCTTGCACTTATGCAACCCAAATTACTTGACCCCATTAATGAGCTTTGAGGGGGTATTTATAGTGTTTTTGGTGGGGTGATTCCCAGAATTATAGTACATGTATTTCTGTAACTATCAATAAAGTTGGGTGTTCCCAATGAATATAATATGGGTAATGCATGGTCAAATCCCTAGGTGCTGTAGGGATTTTATGTGGAATGTCCTTATTGCCTTTTGACTGATGGGACTCTTCACAATGTAGCCGTCAATAGACTTAAGTGGTCATAGCCTCGTAGGTGCAGATGGGGGGTCGTGTCGTCAGACTTTATTGCGTGTGGCATTCCCAACACGTTTCCTCCCATGCGGCATTAAATGCGAGATGACTGCTCAGGGGAAGCCTGACACCTCGCGGAGATGCTTTGATGCCACTTAGACCTCCGGGAGTATAGGGGACTTCGTATGCCTTCTCCGGGAGGCCGGTCCCGGATGCTGCCTTTTTTCATAAAGACTTAGCAATTAATTCAAACGTTAAGAGCTTTTGGTCCACGTGTCCCTGTCTGGTTGGTCCACGTATATTGGACAGAATCAGGGGCAACAGTATCAATACAACTAAAAAAGGAGTAGGTCATTACCCACTAACTAAGGAAGTCGATCCTCTATAGAATCTCGTGTCTTATTTATTTTTATGTTCTTATTGTGTAACACGTGGTAAACATAAGTAATAAATACGACTGCACTGTTGGTTGGCCAAATCTGACGTCAACACTTTATATTTTTTAATAATTAACCACATAAACTGATTTTTTTCATGGAAAAACCTACCAAACTAACATTCTGTTTTGCTCTTTACAATTCCATCTAAAAGTCTCTATTAAGTGTCACAGTGGATTTCCTACGTGTATACAAATATACACGTAACACATTTTTAGTGGTACACATAATATTAACAAAAAAATAATTTTAAATATTTAAAAATTTGAAAAAACGAAAGTATTTTTTTACTTTTACTTTTTTTTTCTTCTTTTTATGAAAACCCTAAATCCCCAACTTTCTTTCTTTCTTTCTTTTTTCTGCTCCTTCTTCTATTATTAATATGTACCATCATCACCACTACCTTCACCTGTCACCACCACTACCACCACAAATGACAGATTAAATCAAGACCAAACATAAGTAAAAAAAAAACCTATTAATTAAATGTATCAAAATAAAACATACACTAATGATGAGAAGACCACCCTTGTTGCGAAGCTCCATCATTCGTTTATCTTTTGATCAGATGAGATAATGGCTCCTTCGACTCGGCCCAAAAGAGCTTCTTCTTCCTCATCTTCGTCTTCTGCCTTCAGATTTGGTTTAGAAAGTTCTCCCCGTCGTCGATAAGCTTCCATCGTTACAATCCTGCTGCCAAGAAGCCACCTCTGATGTTGTCGTGAAGTTTTCCGTACTGTTGAGAAGTCTTCCATCCCTTCTCCGTCAGAACTAAGGGACTGGTGCGGGGTTTCACGGAGAAGATGTTGCAATGGTGACAGTTAGGTTCTATGGAGAAGATAAAGAGGTAGAAAGAGGTAGAAAGATGAAGAGAGAGAGAGAGTGTGAGTGAAAAAAGAAAAAAATAAATAAAAAATATTTTTTTTATTTTTATAATTTTTAAATTATTTTTATGTTGTAAACTAATTTTAATATTATGCGGATTCATAAAAATGTGCCACGTGTACACTGTGTACACATGGTCAATCCATTGTGGCATTTAACAGAGATTTTTAGATATGAGTGTAAATAAGAAAATAGAATGTGAGTTTGATAATAAAAAAAAATCGATTTATGTAGTTAATTGTTAAAAAATATAAAATTTAGATGGTTTTACAGCCAATATTCTTAAGAGAAACTATTAAAAAAGTAAAGGATTATTTAGTTCATATTAATATATATTTTGATACAAATTGGTTATAAGGTCCTAATTTGTATTTGAAAACAAGGTTCAAAAATTACTTTATAAAAGTCTAAGGTTCAAACTGGTAATTGGTGAAAACAAACACAAGGTTGATTTTGGTATAAACCCCCCCCCCCCCCCCAAAAAAAAAAAAAAAAAAAAAACTAATCTTTTAAGACTTAAAAATGTGTGCCTGAAACTCGACGATCTTCCAAATCTTTAAAATGTCTGGAGCTGAAACTTGAAATTCCAACACCATTTTTTCTAGCTTCCACTCCATTGTCACCTCCACCATCTATATCTGTCATAATATATATATATATATAGAAAGAGAGAGAGAGAGAAAAAGATAGTGATGGGTAGAACTACAGGCCAAGATGGGAGAATCACAAGGGTATTTTTCATGGCTAGTTTGATACTATGGTTGGTCTCAATTTTGTTTGAAATCGTATTCAATAAGCGGTCCGAGCTAATCTGCGTCGTTGTTGGGTGCTTCTTCTTCCAATTGGCCAACTGGGTCATCCACTATTTTGCCTCTCCCTCTCGTGATCCTCTTTTTGTTAACACCTCAGTTTCTCTCCTCCACTCAACTATTATTTCCTCTTCAGTGATTTTCATTTTGATGAATCAATGGTTAATAACAAGGGGTTCTTCGAGTGGAAGAGTGTTCATGTTTGATCACTCTCAGTTATTCTCATGAGGTTACTTTACGTATGACCAATTAGATATGCTGAAATACCGATTATATAATGAGGGTTGGATTCTGGTGCATCATCTGATACTCCTCATTTGCTTTACTCTTGCATTGTATCGAAATGTCACGATCAACTATCTTATTCTCACACTCATCTGTGAGTTGCATTCAATCTTCTTGCACGTCAAGAAAGTCCGTCGCCGGATGGCCCCCGGACTTACCAAGAGGAGCATGTTTGTAAGGATAGAATGGCTTCTGAATTGGGTTACTTACATTACAGCTAGGTGTGCTACTCATGTTCTCATCACAACCAAGCTTATTTGGGATGCTCCTAAGTTTGAAAAGGGTGTGGAACTGCCACTAGCTCTGTTTGGGATGGTCGAATGAACTTGCTTAATGTTTTTTTAGGAGTTGATCTCTTCAATGATTACAGAAAAGAAATGATTCAACCGATTCAACCCCAGAACTCCAATCATCATCAAGAATGACAGACTAGGCATAGTGACCTTTAGGTTCAGAAAGACTTACAGTTATTTCATTGTTTGTATTATTATTATTATTAAGCTTTCAAACCTTTTAGCAACTTTTGAGAATTTTAGTTTCAAAGTCTTCACAGTACTATTCTACTAGTTAAGTGACTATAATACACACAAACATTATACAAATTTTAATATTAGTGTAAAAGGAGAACTTACTTTTGTGTTATGTTTGGCTCAAATATCATTACTAGTGTGAGCTGATCTTGACTTGTTTTATTTTGGACAATTTGTGAGGTATTTTTGTTACAGCTGAGGTCTAGATGTGTTCAAAACTTGACTAAATAGGATAAATAAAACTCACATGTCCCAAAAATGAATTTTCTTTATAGAAAAACTCAAGAACGATATTGAAGAAATACCATACAAAAAATTGTCTGCAATTTACTACTCGATCTGTATTGTCACATGGTGTATTCTGTATGCTTTTTCACAGTGATCCTTTATCTTGTATATCAATAGACTAGAGTTTACTGCAGGATCGACTATAACATGGCAAGAAAGCACTATTTTCCCTACTGTCAGCGCCCAAACATGCAAGTCATGAACATCCTGAACTCCTTTGATGTTCTTGAGATCATTTTCAAGTCTAGTGATGTTGATTTCGCTCGGTGTTGTTTCCATCAATATCCCATAAATATTTCTGAGCATGGATATGGTAGTGCTTAGAGAAATAATAGAGAAAATGAATGTGCAGATCAAGTCTACCACTAACCAATCTGGTTTAGCCCAAATTATGGCACCAGCAATCATCACCCCAACAGACTGAATCATATCAACCATGACATGCAAGTAAGCACCTTGAACATTTATGTTCATTGTTTTGGTCTTCTCTGCTGTACTAGCACATATTTCCTCCTTTTCATGAGAGTGCTCATGATCATGGTGAGAGTGAGGACATGAATGATGACTATGATTGTGGTGGTGACCACCAAGCCAAATGACCATAACAAAATTAACCACGAATCCAAATGCTGCTACGCCGAACATGAGAATTCCATTGACACTGTTAATTTTGTGGAGAATCCTGCTAACAGCTTCATATATTAAGAAACCTGAGATCAACCATATGAGCTGCACAGAGACAAGAGCACCAAGAATTTCGAGACGGTGATAACCAAATGACTGCTGCGGTGTTGGTTTCCAACCTGAAGCCCAAACTGAGAATAGAGAAATGGAGAATCCAACTATATCAGTGAGCAAGTGGCCTGCATCTGTAATTACTGCTAGGCTATTGGCTTTCAAACCTCCAACAATCTCTACTATCATAACTAACAGATAGAATAATATGAGTCCACAAAGTTTAGTTGCTGATTTTGTTCTTTCTTCTGAATCCAAGCTCTTATGCTCTTGTTTGGAGAAGGCACAAACACAGGTGCAAGAGAGCTGAGCTGGTGTAGGAAGAAGATTGATCTTTTCAGAGGCTATTGTCAGCTCAATTTCCTGTCGGGGATCATCTGCACTTAAAATAGAAACTTCCTCCTCTGCTTCCATATTTATAGTTCAACTGAAACAAAAGAAAGCAGAGTTGACACCATAACAAAATAAACTAAACCCACCTGAGTAGTTAGTAATCTCAATCCAAACTTATCCTAACTCACTAGCAATCATCTCCAAACTTTAATCCACTCCCAATTGTACATTTTTCTCATATTGTCTCACCTATACATTAAGTTATGAAAGGTTGACCTCTAAAACCAAAAGCACATGATTATCCAATCATATCAACCAATCCTAATTCAACCAGAGTGAAAATAAAATACATGACAAAAGCAACCCCCAAGAATCTAAGTTGGTAATACACTGGAGCAAATTCAGGTACAATAGGCACTACAATACAAAACATTCTAAAACCCAAACATATGACAGAATCAAACTCAAGCCCGAAAAATCATCTACACAATTAGTTTTACCCATGATAAATTAGAGAAAATCGAGACCAGGAAATTTTGAACAATCGTAAATGGATTCTGAAGAAAAGAAGTCAATTAGGAAAAGAAATGAAAGAGCGTACCTATGGAGTCAGAGAAAAGCAATGGTGAAGGATGAGAACATTAATGTTGATGTAATTGTAAACCCAAAAGAAAGGAAAAGACAAAACATGTATGCTTTTGTATAAATATTTATTAATAAAAATAATAATAAAATAGTGGGAATTTGTGTTGGAGGGTCACAACTTTTGTCATATTATTCTTCATCAAAAACTTTTGTCATATTATTAAACCTTTTTATAATTGTACAAACATTCACACATATTCTTTTCCGCCCAACACCACCTTTGGACATTTATCCCCCTACAAGAACAGATATTGAAATCGAGAACCCATTTCCACCGAGAACACGTTGCTTGGGATTCGGTGATCAGAGCTGAGCCTTCGATCAAATGGGTGCTTCTTTCTTTATCGTTGGATTTAGACAACAGTCATTGCCATAAAGGTGGAGAAACCTCTTCCTCCAATGGTGGATGATGGACAATAAAGAGGATAATTGGATTGGATTTCAACAATCAAATCTTGATATGTATATATATATGGTAATATTATAGGAATTAATGATTTGACCGCACTATATTAGTGGAATCCAATAGACTAATAGAGACACTTTCTTTCTTTCTCCTTTTCCTACATCAAATCGTCAAATCTAAATGACTACAGCGTCAATCATCAATGACATTCTCGTATTTGTTTTCCTCTTTAGTCTATGTATCTCAAAAAAATTAAGAGTCACCAAATATTGATAATATTGCTATTATTAGGATTGTTACATCATTTTTTGATTATTATTAATTAGAAAAAAAAAATCAGAGAAAATAAAAGACTAAAAAGAAAATATGTTATTTCACTCTTTTTCAGTTCATAATTAGAGAAAATTACTTAGATTTTTTTCTCTAAGAAAAGTAAATTATAAAGATGTATTTAGTAGAATATGCTTTTAACTATATTTTGATTAGTATGCGAGTTTTAGTTTATTATTATTGTTGTTGTTGTTGTTATTATTATTATTATTATTATTATTATTATTATTATTATTATTAATTTTAAATAATTGAAAAAGAAACCATTTTCAGTTTAATTGCGTATAATTGTATTTGAATAAATGTTGTTTATTAGTTAATATTTTTGTTGGTATTTATATATAATTTTTATTATATAAATTTTATATTTATTTCTTAATAAAGTGTTTGATATTTTTGTTATAGAAAATTACTAAAATAAAAATGATTTTTTAATAAGAAAGTTTATTACTAAAAAAAATAGGGTTGAGATGCAAAATGATCCTAAATTTGAAAATTAAGTTGGTAAATGTCCACTTTTTAAAAAAATTAAGAAAATAATCAAATCTAATAAATTAGCTAATAAAAATTATAAAAATACATTTATCACATATTTTTTTTAAAAAAAATATATATAATTATAAAATTAAGATATAAATTTTTAGTATTGCATATTATTATATTATAATAAAAATAAATAAATATATTAGATCATTTAAATATATACAGCAGTATTAGATATATCGTAGTACTGAAAATTAATATACCGTAGTAATAAAATTATATACCACAGAGAAATTATAACAATACTAAATTAATACTCATAAATATATATATATATATATATCATGCTAACAAAATTATATATACCACCATTAAAATATGAATACATACTAAAAAATTTATATATAATAAAATAGAAAATAAATATCATATTAAATAAATGATATATTATAGACAACAAAAACTATATACGATACAAGAAAACGTATATACCTACAATAAAAATAAAACAAAATAATATAATATTATTAAGAAAAATTATATATATCATATTAACAAAATTATATATCACAATTATGTATACTAAAATAAAAACTAAACATGCATTATCTAATATAAAATGATATGCTATACAATAAAACTTATATACCATATAACATAAAATATATACCTTACAATAGAAATATATATATAATAATAACAACAGATAAAAATAAAAATATATAGGATGCTAATAAAATTATATATCATGTCAACAAAAGTACAATAGAAAATAAAATTTAAATATTATTTAAAAAAATTATATACCGTATAACAAAAAATACATATACCATTCACCAAAACATATATACAAAAAATAATAATAATAAAAATATAGATTACTAATATATATATATGTATACTATATTATGTCAGATAAATTAACAATTAACCCAAGATCTATTTGTATATAACATAGAACACAATAATAAGATATAATAATTAGGTATGTGTACCTGATTGATCCATAGCAATTATCTCTGATTGATCCACAGCAGTTACTCCAATTTGATAGTGCAATACTATCAACTAAGTCTTCCTCCCTAGATCTCTAAATCAGAAGCAGTTTATTTTCTCTGATTATCAAAAGTATACAATTGTGATGAGACAATATGTATTTATAGAGTTAGGGAGGGGACTTAGCTACAAAACCCTAGTTGGGCTGGGCCTGCTCATCAAAGGCTTCAGTCAACTAGAAAAGCCCACACTTCTGCTTCACCTAGACTTTACTCACAGATGCTAAGCCCATTAACAATTGATCACCAACAACATGGGCTAACACAGCAAAGAACTATCCAATCAACCCAAGTTTTAATAAAACCAATAAAATTTAATGTAAGCCCAAATAAAAGTCTAACATTCTCCCACTTGGGCTACATTGATTTTAATACATATATATTATATATCAAAATAATTTTGTTTGAAAACGACTCATGGGTTGAACAACAGGAAAACATTTGTGGCCACTTTAAAAACTGATAGTTCTCTGATAGCATCTCAACATACCGGTCCAATTTAACCTTTGATAATGAACTATGACAGTCATATTGTTTTTAGCTCAACAAAAGACATTCATAATTACAAATACCAAAGTATTAAATCGACATGGTCAATAAGTCTAGTAGTGTGGTAAGGAATTATGTTCAACATGTGATCAATATAAAATAACATAATATCCTTATCAGTCCTCAATTTCACTGATACCGTGATGCTTAATAAATAAGCCAGTGAAATTAAACATACACCACTTAATAAATAAGTAAGTGTCACTAAACTTGCTTAAATAATTAAGCCAACAACATATCATTGTCAATAAGCAAATAAATTTAAAAGACAATGATCACAACAATATGAACCACATGCTTTCAATTCAATCATTCTCGAGAATATAACAAAACATAATTGAAAACATATCCATTCAATAATAAAAAATATTGAAACATAAAATGTAGTTCATAACTTTATTCAGAAAATTATAAATAATAATTTCTAAAAACAAACAGAAAACAAAACTCCCACTAACCCAAAAGATCAAAAGATTCTAAAATGCCCATATTAACAACATGTTTATTAAACAGCACGGCACTTAACCCTTTGGTTAGAGGATCAGCTAACATCGACTCGGTCTTGCAATTTTCAACAACAATGTCTCCTTTCTTGACCAAGTCTCTGACAGTGAGATACTTTATTTCCATATGTTTAGAAGCACTACTAATCTTGTTATTCTTTGAAAAGAAAACAGCAGCATTATTATCACAATAGATTAGCATAGGTGTGGAAATAGAATCAACCACTCGTATCTCCGAAATAAAATTCTTCAGCCACAAAGCTTGCAAAGATGCCCCATAACATGCAACAAACTCAGCATACATAGTAGATGACGTGATCAAAGTACATTTGACACTCTTCCAAGAAATAGCAGCACACTTGCCAAGGTGAAAATATAGCCGAAGTTGACTTTAAATCATCTACACAACCACCAAAATCTGAATCTGAATAACCAACAACTCGAAGATTGTCAACATGCTTATACACAAGCATAAAACTCTTCGTTCTTTGCAAATATCTCAAAACTTTCTTGGCTGCAACCCAATGATCAAGGCCAGGATCAGATAAATATCTCCCAAGAACATTGACTACGAAAGCTATGTCAGGTCGAGTGCAAACCTGAGCATACATCAAACTCCCTACTACACTTGCATAAGGGATGTTCTTCATTGCTCCTCTTTCCAAGTCGTTCTTAGGACATTGCTGCTTAGTGAACTTGTCCCCTTTCAGACTAGGAACAGAACCAGCTTTACACAAATCCATGTTGAACCTTTTGAGCACACGATTAATGTAAGCTTCTTGAGATAAGCCAAGAACTTTTCGATTCCTGTCACGATGGATCTCAATCCCCAAAACATAGGATGCCTCTCCAAGATCTTTCATATCAAAATTGGAAGACAGAAAATTTTTGGTCTCATTTAGTAGTGACAAATCACTGCTGGCAAGTAAAATGTCATCTACGTAAAGAACAAGAAAAATATAACGACTCCCACCGATCTTCATATAAATACAACCGATCAAACTTGTTCTCTACGAAACCAAACGATGTCACAACACAGTCAAACTTCAAGTACCACTGGCGAGATGCCTGTTTGAGACCATAAATGGATCGTTTCAACTTGCAAACCAAGTGTTCTTTTCCATTCTCCTTGTAGCCTTCAGGTTGAGACATATAGACTTCCTCATTCAATTCTCCATTCAGAAAAGCAGTTTTAACATCCATTTGATGCAACTCTAAATCAAAATGCGCAACTAAGGCCATAATAATTCTGAATGAATCTTTAGTGGAAACAGGTGAGAAAGTTTCAGTGTAATCAATACCTTCTCTTTGAGTAAAGCCTTTAGCCACTAAACGCGCTTTAAACCTTTCAATCATCCCTTTTTATCCCTTTTAGCCTTTAAAATCCACTTACAACCTATTGGTTTAAAACCATCAGGTAATAAAACTAGCTCCCATACACCATTTTTCTTCATGGAGTCGATCTCATCATCCGTAGCTGCTAACCATTTTGAAGATTGTGGACTATTAAGTGCTTCACTAAAAGTGACAGGATCCACAAAATGATCAATATCATATTCTCCTTCTCCAAGATAAACAAAATTATCATGACACTTTGTTGACTTCTTTTGTCTCTGAGATCTTCTTAGAGGAGGTACTTCTGGAATAACTTCTCTTTGTTGATCATTGTTTTGAATAACATCTTCCACAACTGGAATTTCTTCAATAACAAGATTCTCATTAACAATAGGAGCTTCATCATTAATAGGCCCTTCATCAATAATAGGACCTTCATCATCTTCGATATCGGGAGCAATATATTCATCAACAATGGGAGCATTACCAACTGGAGTAGGATGGAGACTACTATTATCATCTCTTGAAAATGACATAGGAATACAAATTCCTTTAGAGGACTCCCCCATTTCAAGAGATGTTGAAGGAATTTTCTCAGCAACATCAAATTCCAGAAATTTAGCAGTCTGAGATTCAACAATTCGCGTACCACGAGTGGGACAGTAAAAGCGATAGCCTTTTGAGCGCATTGGATAACCAATGAAATAACAGCGATTTGTTCTCGGATCTAACTTTTTCAAATTAGGATCATAAATCTTTACTTCAGCTGGACAACCCCATACTCGAAGATGATTAAGACTAGGCTTCCGCCCCAGTCCATAACTCAAAAGGGGTCTTGGGAACAGTTACGGGAACACGATTTAAAATATAAGTTGCAGTCATAAGTGCTTCACCCCATAAAAACTCTAGAAGATTTGTTCTACTCATCATACTTCTAACCATATCCATGAGAGTGCGATTTCTCCTTTCAGCAACGCCATTTTGCTCAGGTGAACCAGGCATAGTGTATTGAGCAACTATACCATTTTCTTGTAAGTACTCTGCAAAAAGCCCCATGTGTTGTCCCGATTCTGTATAACGACCATAATATTCTCCTCCACGATCAGAATGAACAACTTTGATGACTCTTCCTAATTGTTTCTCAACCTCATTTCGAAAAATTTTGAGTTTATCAAGGGCGTCAGATTTTTCTTTAATTAAATAGGTGAATCCATAACGAGAAAAATCATCGATAAAAGTGATAAAATACTTGTTTCTGCACAACGTGGTGGAATAAGGACCACTGATGTCTGTGTGGATAATTTCCAATAAAGATTGACTGCGGTTTGCAGTCTTCTTTCTTGTTTTAGTCAATTTTCCACGAGTACAATCAACACAAGTATCCCAATCAGAAGCATCAAGAGGAGGAAGTATTTCAGATTTAATTAAACGATCAACCCTTTCTCTGGAAATATGACCCAATCTTTTGTGCCATAACAATAAGGATGTTTCCTTAATATGAGGTCTTTTACCCACAGTATTCACAACATTAAAAGAGGAATCTAAAGGAGCCAATGACAACTTGTAAAGACCATCAGAATAAAAGCAATTTCCAATAATTCGAGAGTCAAGCATAATGTCAACATTATCATTTGCAAAATGAAAAGAATATCCTTGTTTAACCAAAAGCGGAAGCGAAACTAAATTCCTTTTAAAAGTAGGAACATAAAAAGTATTGTTCAGAATAATCTTATCACGAGACTGTAATTCAAGAATAAATGTTCCAACATAGATAACGTCAACTCCAACATCATTGCCCACTTTAAGCTTGGACTCCCTCTCACTTGGCTTCCTGAGATCCCTTAGCCCCTGTAAGGAAGCAGAAACATGAACAAGATAGCACCACTGTCTAACCACCAAGAATCAATAGGAACATCAACTAGATTAGATTCAAAACAAACACATGCCAATGGATTACCTGATTGTGCTTGCTTCTTTTCTAACCAAGTCTTAAATTTGTGACAGTCTGTTCTCCGATGCCCCAATTTTTCACAAAAGTAACACTTCACATTAGAGTATTTGGACTTTCCGTTGTTATTCTTCTGTTTATTCTTATGCTCCTTACCATTACCATTCTGTTTTGTAGCACCATCATTTTTATTCTTGAATTTTCCTTTTCCTTTGTTGGGCTTGAGGTGAGAAACATAGTTAGCAGATTCATTCTTCTCCCTTTTAAGCTTGCTTTCTTCAGCTACACACTGAGAAATTAGGTCGCTGATAGTCCATGTTTGATTGTAAGTGTTGTAGGCTGTCTTGATTAGGCTGAAAGAGGCAGGAAGAGCATGAAGAGCTCGATGAATAATGAAAGAGTCAGGAAGAGGAATATTATGATCTTTCAACTTGGACTGAACATTCACCAATTTCAGAATAAAATCTCGCACTCCTTTTAATTCATCATACTTAATGGTTGTCATTTCATCCATAAGATGTCCAGCTTCAGCGTTTTCTCCAGTGTCGTATAATTTTTCTACAGCATTGAAAAACTCTTTGGCATTTGTAGTGTCTGGCAAACCACTCAATAGATGTTCAGGAATGGATCTTTTCATAGTAAGAAGACTGAGACGACTTGACTTTTCCCATTGTGCATGATGAGTTCTCTCGGCAGCTGTACTGGAGTCAGTAAGTTCAGCAGGTTTTTCTTCTCGTAGGCACAAGTCCATATCCATTATGCCTAAAGTAAATTCCACATCTCGTTTCCATGTCTTGTAGTTGGAAGCATTCAAAATATGGATGGAAGCATTATTGTTGTTCACAGAAAAGGAGACTGAAAAATTCAAAAATTAAAACTTGAATAAGCAATATGAGCAATGTATAGAAAATATTGTAGAATCAACTGGTCATTATAAACTCCCCTTTGGGGTGAGAATATAACACACACATGATTTACCTTCATGAAGTTAACAACAAAGAAAAAATACATATCATTTAAGAATTTTATTACCTTTGGGCAAATAAATTTCTTAAAAATATGTATTAATTCAAGCAAAAAATAATAATAAATTTATATATTTAAATTATTACCTTTGGGCAAATAATTAAAATATATACATTTAATATTAACTCACTTCATGGAATGTGAACTAATATATGTAAATACTACCTTTGGGCAAGTAATTACACATATAGTCAACCAAAAATATAATATTTTCTTCAACATGTGAAATTTGGTGATAAAACAATCATTGAAAATTAATAATTTTCAACCAAATTTCCAAAAGAGATATATAATTGCTTTTATTATATTGATAATAAAAAAAAAATAAAGTGTCCACCATAACACATTATTTTTATATCAAATAATCAAGTTTTATAACTTTAGAACAACAATTAATGGAAAAATGTGAAATAAAGAATATTGGTGGAGAATACATAGTCAAGATAAATTAAACAAGAGAGTGACTATGTCATATGGAACGAGAAGAAACTCAAAAAATTTTCTATGATTGACAAATTTCGAAAAATTATCAAAAAATATTTTTAATAATTTTTAACTACATAATTATTATTAAAATAATAATAATTATTAAACGGAGTCAAAAAAATTAATTAAAAATCATAGAAAAATCAGAAATTTAATTTTAAGCACGCTGGAAAAAAAATCGTCGAAAAACGACACCCGAGGGGGTCCCACGCGCCCCCACGCGCCGCCTGCGCGAGTGGGCGTTGCTGGTTGGGCTTGATCTTCTTCCTCCAGCGGGTCTGAAACCGGGTCACGCGACCCGGTGCTCCTCCAGTCGGGTCTGCTTGGTTTTTCCGGCCAAAAATCGACTAAAAGATGGGGAAATTGATGGGTTTCGATCGGGAATCAATTTCTAGTTGATTTACACTATTAATTTCGTGTATTAAAAAAATAAATGGGTAGATCTATGGCTAAAATCAATCCCAAAATTGAAGAACACAAAAGAAAAAAAAAATTGTAATGCTAATCTTATATAAATCCGAAATTAATTATGTAGGAACATTCTTAAACAATTAAGAATGAGAAATCTATTATCAATTTTAGATCAAAAACAATAAAATCAAAATACACAAATATAATTTCACATTATAATCATATAAACCCTAAAACTTTAAATTTAAAATTCTCTTAATATACACAATGATTTCATGTATATAATATATCAATAGAACGAGAATTTAATAATAAACAAAACCCCTAAAGTTTTAAGATTTAAAAACAAGAAATTGCACATAAAATAATAACGAAATTGATATGAAATTATGGATAATTAACATATACAAATTAATTATACTAATTATAGGTTCTAAATCATATACAATAGGCAATCTGATACCACATGTCAGATAAATTAACAATTAACCCAAGATCTATTTGTATATAACATAGAACACAATAATAAGATATAATAATTAGGTATGTGTACCTGATTGATCCATAGCAATTATCTCTGATTGATCCACAGCAGTTACTCCAATTTGATAGTGCAATACTATCAACTAAGTCTTCCTCCCTAGATCTCTAAATCAGAAGCTGTTTATTTTCTCTGATTATCAAAAGTATACAATTGTGATGAGACAATATGTATTTATAGAGTTAGGGAGGGGACTTAGCTACAAAACCCTAGTTGGGCTGGGCCTGCTCATCAAAGGCTTCAGTCAACTAGAAAAGCCCACACTTCTGCTTCACCTAGACTTTACTCACAGATGCTAAGCCCATTAACAATTGATCACCAACAACATGGGCTAACACAGCAAAGAACTATCCAATCAACCCAAGTTTTAATAAAACCAATAAAATTTAATGTAAGCCCAAATAAAAGTCTAACATATTAACCAAATTATATACCACAATTAAAATATATATACCATGACCATTGTATATAATAAAATAAAAACTAATTAAATATTTTTTAAAATAAATAATCATACAATCAAAAAAATATAAAAATAATAATTAAAGATATGTAGCATGACAATAAAATTATATACCATTATTATACGCATCATAATAAAAAATAAATATCATCTAAGAATAATAATATACCATACAACAAAATAGAAATATACCGTAACAACCCAAATCAACTCATAAAAAATTAAAAAAATTGACATAACTTTTAAATAAATTTTTTTTAACAAAACTAATATAGATATACCATAATGTTTAAATAATTTGTTTCTAATTCTAAAAAACTAAAAAAAAAAATTAATGATTTTGAAATGAGAATATTTACTAACATAGTCTTATGATTTAGAGTCATTTGCTATATTTTTTTTTTGAAATGAGGACATAAACTAACATAATCCTATAATTAAAAAATATAGTGATTCATTACATATAATAATAATAATAATAATAATAATAATAATAATAATAATAATATCCAAATTTTATTGGATGAGTAAATCTATTATATTTGTAATATTCAATATGGGAGAGAGGAGAATATTTTCCTCAATGGACTGCATGTATTATACATATTGAGTTTAATCAACATAGACGGATTATAAACTCCAATCACAATTGAATCTTTACAAACGGGTTCGGTGCCTGAAAATATCACTCTTATCATTCAAATCTTCTCATAAATAAAAAAAAAAATATTACAAATAAATCATAAGGTAAGAAAAAGAGACAAACCTCAAGAAAAAAGTCGTGGTCGTTAACAACAATGGTCGATATGTAATTAGTCTCACGTCACTATTGATACTTAGAGCGGAGATTTTGATAATGATTAATAACTATTGTCTCAACCCTCTTGATAATTGATTCCTAAAGTCATTCTAATCTTACAACCCACACTTTCAACAAATCAATATCTTTTTTTAAAAAAATAAAATAAAACTCACTACCCACACTTTGAATTAGTCTGAGTGAAAAAAGTGAGTCTTATATATTAGGGGTAAGTTAAAAAATACTATTTTTTTTAATCAATTAATCAAATTTACCTCTAATTTTGTATTTAATTGAAATATACCTCTTTTACTATATATTGTATCCAAAATACCCTGACATAAAAGAGTTACATAAAGAGTATCTTGAAGTGACAGGAGCAAAATTGATATAATGTTTAAAAAAAAAAGTAAAAATGATAGACTTTAAAAAAGAAAGTAAAAATAAAAGAGGACAATATAAAAATGATATAGAGTGTAATTTCTTCTATAATATATTAGGGATAGAGGCTTTGTTGGGCGATTGGGTTGGTAGAAGTTATATAAGATTTGTTGGGTTGAGGCCTGTGAATTTTAATGAATTCATCCTTATTCAAAAAAAAAATTATTAACATTATTATTAGTTTTTATTTTGAAAAGTCATTGTTATTATTAGTTTTAAAACTGATCCAAAAATAAATAAAAATTGTTGCTATGATTAATTATTTTTTTTTTGTGGTAATTGCTATTATTAAAGTTATACGATGATATATATTTCATGTTATTAAACTCAGTTACTAAGCTAGTCGTATTATAATTTTTTTTACCATGTTATATTCTTCTTGATTATAATATAGTAATTAAGTTTTGTAATGTTGAAAGTTACAACTGTATAATGCATGAAAGTTACGATTATTTATTGGAGTGCAGTTACATAGATTATTTATCAATATAAATTATTTGTTTTGTAACTGAATAAAAATGAAAATGCACCATTAATTGAACCTATTAATTGAATCGTTTTTCAATATTTTATTAAATTTAAAAAGCAAAAATGAAGAACAAAAGTAATTAAAAATCAAGAAATAAGAAAAATGATAATGTAAAAGGAAGAAATGTTAGAGCGCCACATCATCCTACTTAACAACAGGATTATATAAATACTAGGAAAAGCGCGGTCTTTTACAATAATTGTAATATTTTTAGTGGCTAAATCTTTATAATAATCCGATTAAACTTGTTAAAGGGTATACAAAAACTTGTTAAAGGGTACTCATGCTTAGCAAAAATATGTTTGGATACTGTATAATAGAGAATAAACTTTACTCTAATATGTTGCTTGGTTTGACAAAATAAAAATATAAGAATAAAAATAAGAATATAAATAGAAATGAAATTAAATTTAAAATATATATACATCTTGCATTGGAATGGTCTTTCATTTTATTTCAAAATAGAATAGTAATTCCACTAAAATAATAAAAAAGTCATTCCATTAAAATGACATTTCGATACTTTAAAATACAACTAAATAAATGAAAAATAAAAATATTCTTTCTATTCTATTTTATTACCTCCAACAAATGCCACCTAAGTTTTGTTTGCATTCTTGTTACCAGCATATATAAGAGGAATCACATGTACGTAGTTGTACTATTAAAATAATTAGTTCAATCAAAGCATCCATAACATGAAGTCGCAGTACATTATCAATATGTAAAATTACAATAGACGCCTTATAAAAAAAATATATAAAATAAATACTTAACGTAATAAACAAAATGAATTTACTTGAGTTAGAGAAGTTACCATAAGTAAAAATGAACTTGAGGCAATAAAATTTTCTCTTTTTTTTTAAGAAATCAAGGCAATAAAGTATTTGAGACACTTCCATTGTAAAAACAAATATGTTAAGCTGAAAAACTCCATATTTTGAAATTAGAAATATCTTTCCCTGCTCATTAAAAGTAACATAATATCAAAAACTTAATATTAATAAATAAACAAAAGGAAAAAAAGAAGAATCATAAACGCAAAATATACATGTTTGCTAACCAAAATTTGTAGACAATTGCTAACCAAAATCTGTAGACAATGTCTTTGGCGCGCTGAAAAAATAGTATTTACTCTAAAAAAAAATGCCACCATCTACTATTTGAAATTAAATTAATAGGAATAAAATGAAACGTAACAATTTTTACATATATAACTTCCAACACCCCATTGTGGCGTATATATTATTGCATGGAGAGAAAATAATTGTACAAAAAATTAGTCTCAAACAATAAATAAAGTGAAGAAAGTAGACATAAATTAGATAAAATAAATTATATTTGTATAATCTATGTAAAACAACAACAAATTGAGAATATGAAACAATCTATATAAAACAACAACAAATTGAGAATATGAAACAATAGATTGACTTACTTGGTCTCCATAAGTACAGTGGAGTGAGTGGGAGGGAGAGATCAAGAGACAGAGAGGTTCTTATGGCAAGATGAAAAAAAAAAAAGAACTATTAGTGGAAGGAGAAAGTTGAAATAAGAAAGTAGACATAAATTAGATAAAATAAATTATATTTGTATAATCTATGTAAAACAACAACAAATTGAGAATATGAAACAATCTATATAAAACAACAACAAATTGAGAATATGAAACAATAGATTGACTTACCTGGTCTCCGTGAGTGCAGTGGAGTGACTGGGAGGGAGAGATCGAGAGACTGAGGGGTTCCTATGGCAAGACAAAAAAAAAGAACTATCAGTGGAAGGGAAAAGTTGAAATGTTTTTTTTTTAGTGTTGGTATATATGTAAGGTTATGCAATTTTGTAACGAATTATTGGTGTATTTATAAATATTAATTAATAATTAATATTAATATTGACTAATATAAAAAAGGAAAATAGTTGGATAGGTCAGAATAATATAATCAGTTACTTAAATTTGTGCTTTCTTTTAAGAGAAATAAATAAGGAAGAATAATCGGTAAATAAAATAAAAATTAAAACTCATTAAAAACCAACCAATTGATATTTGATAATGACTTTTGGGAAGAAAAAAATAATTAATTAATGACCTTAAATAATATTAATTAAAATAATCTAAAAAATTCACAAAATAGAAAATTTTGAATTCTCAATAGTTAGGCTGCCACATCATCAAGCTTAACAACAGAATTATAGATATATATAGATATAGATAGATATTGAATAATTATTATTTTTACTTTTTAAATTTTAGACTTTACCTTATATTGCCGCTTAAAAGATAATTTTTAAAAGTACTAATTGATTAAGTATATATTTTGATGAATTAAGTTTAGAAAAATAAATTAATGAACACTAAATTTACAAGATGTGGAAGTCATCTCTGATTTGTTCAATAATAGAGACAAGGAGTTGATTTATAGAATACCTATATCTACCACTAATGTGACAGATAAGTGGTATTGGAGCAAAGAGGTTTCGGGGACCTATTCTGTCAAGTCGGCTTATAAGTTAATTCAAGATTTGAAATTTCCTACTGGCTCCCCTATTAGTACTGACTTTTGGAAAGCTTTATGGGCTTTGAAATGCCCTCCAAAAGTAAAAGACATGTTGTGGAGATTTGTGTCAAATTGTTTGCCCACCTGTGGATCACTTGTTCAAAGGCATGTTCAAATCTCTTCTTCTTGTCCCATATGTAATAGAGGTGTTGAAACGGTTACCCATTTTCTGGTTGCTTGTTCGTTTGCTGCGGCTTGTTGGCGTTCAGCTAGTTTATATGGAGGCAACCCAGGGGACATATCATTTGGAGAATGGCTGCAAGACCGATTTAACAATTGGGAATTAAGGGAGAGACATATGGGGGCAATGCTTTGCTGGGCTATTTGGCAAGATAGAAACAACAAGGTGTGTGATGTCGCCCAATTAGTTACACTGCGGTCGCGGTAGTAAACGGGTTATGTCGTATCCATAGGAGGTAAATTACTACTAAAGATTAATATAAATAGATAATGATATAAATGTGAATGAACTAAAAATAATAAAAATGATGAGATGAGAAAGTAGATTAGATAAAGAGTTTGGTAAGGTAAAAATGAATTTATGCAAATTCTATTCTAACACCGATATTAATTCAAAACACAGTTGCAATTCTACACCATTAATTACAACTGGAAGATATATATAATAAAAGTACAAATTAATTAATCTTGCATAAATTGAATTTCACCTCTAACTTGACAGCATATCATATTATATATCATAAATTGACAAAATACCACTATTGACAGAATGCAGTAAAGGACATAAAATATAATAAATATACCAAAATAATTAATAGCCTAACTTACATAAGAAAAACATGACTGAATTTATATAAAAGATACTATTAACTTTGGAAGAAAAATTAGAAGATGAAGAACAATTTAATAAAAATGAGATATAGAGATGAAGCACAAAATAACCAATATCAATATTAAGAATAAAAAGTACAATAGCTACACTCTAACTTCACTAATATTACTATTTTAATACACTCATTTTTGTCACTAAAATAAGTATAAATAAAATAATAATAAGAGAGAAAAATAAAATAACAAATGTATTCTCTCAACTCTAAAATCTAATACCTCTTTTGCATTACAAGTGACTCCTATTTATTATAAATAGCCAAAATTACCCCCAAAACTAATATTTTCGTGTTACACTTAGTGGTGAAAATGGCTAAATGCATGCTAAAGTGGAATCATGTCTTCTGCTTGTCAAGTGGTGTGGTCCACGATTATTGGCAGGCGAGTAATTCCACGTAAAGAATAGCAGTAGTTGTGGGCGGTTACTTGCGTCAGTGTCTTGGAGAACAATATGAGATATGAGCCTTCTATATGAATGATGGGCTGTTATATGTGAATGATGAGCTTCTATTAATGAGCCTTAGCATAATGAAAAATCGATCTTCAAGTGCTTTAAATTAATGGGTCTTTTAAAACAATTAGGTCAAGACCCAACATGCACATATCATATATATATGTAATACGTTGGGCACTCAACATATAAATATACTTCTCAAATTGCAAGTGGATTAGTTGGGTCATTCAACTTTCAATTGGCTTTGAAACTCAATTTTCATTTGTAACACTTTACATAAATCTGAAAAAATAACACAAAATTAAACTAAATTAAATATTTCCAATTGAAATAAATTCACCATTAAAAATAAGGAATATTTAATTTATATTAATTATATGTGCACAAATAAAGACTTAAAATGTATCAATTTGAACCTTTATCAATGTGGAATGGGAAAACCAAGTCGGTCAAAAATGTTATCGCATTTGCTAATTGTGATCTTGAACAATGGACTTTTGCTCAAGAAAAACTTTCACCCCCTCTTCCTTTTTGATGCATAGTGGAGAAGGGGATGAGCAATGGTGTGCTCCAGAGGTAAATAAACTCAAGATTAATGTGGATGCAACACCATTTGCGGATAGAAACAAGTTTGGTTATGGCTGGGTTCTCCGGGATTCTAGGGGTCATGTCTTGCAGGCGAGAACGGGGTCTTGGAACGGGTGTGTCAATCCGGCCTTGGCTGAGGCTTTTTGTGTAATAGAGGTGTTAAGTTGGATAAAAGAGTCCAAGCTTTCTCATGTCACTGTAGAATCAGATAGCCTCTTAACTGTTCAAGCTGTCTGTAGATCGGTGAACACGAACTCTCCTTTCGGTTGTTGCATTGCAGACTGCAAGAGATTTATTTCTGAGTTAAATCATGTTTGTTTACGCTTTGTTAAACGTTCTGCTAACCGTGTGGCTCATGGACTTGCCTGAGTCTCATGGTTATATGCTGAGCGTAGTTATTCGGTTGACACTATTCCAAATAACATTAGTGATGTAATTGTGCAAGAATTGTTTTAAATAAAATTTCAGCTTTTATTAAAAAAAAATATACATTCTAATCGAGTAGTGTTTGGGTTCCCAAGAATCGAGTAAGGTAACATTCACTATAAAAACATTTCAATTACATTCACTTTTTCAAATCAAACAACATTATCTGAAATGACTTTACATAAGATTTACCTAACTCTTGAATACAATTAAGAACACAGATCTAAGCACACTTAGATCCAAGAAGACAAGCTGCACTTAATTCCACCAAGCTAAAATCCCTGTAGCAGATTAGTCTGAACTCTCTTCAGACATTGCAGATTCACACTCTTTCTTCAACCTCTGAAGATCCAATGAATTACTATCTACAAGTCATAATCAAAGAAACACAAAAAAGTATTTTGCCCTACCAGAGCAAGAATCACTAGAATATTCTATAAAAAATGAGAGTTAGTTAGAAAAAGTAATATTAGCTTAATATATACCATACTTTGAAAAAACCGACTCAGCTAACTAACTCAACAAATCAAGCCAGCTAGCGCCAACTAAACTGAATAAAAGACAAAAAAAAACTAAAAAGCTGATTTGGCAAACAACAAATAAAATCAGACTAAGCATATGCAACTAAGACCAACTTAGATGAACAACTCAATAGTCCAGACAACACTAAGAACACAATACACTTAAAACAGTAAAAAGCCACATAATTTGTAATACAAAAAACATGGCACTTACAATCTCTCCCTTAGCAAATTATTATCAATGACCAAACACAATATTCAAGAAGAGAGACACAAAATAACAAAACACAAAAACAAATGCCAATTAAACCAAAAGAACAACAAGTCAGTTTGTCAATTGACAAGGTTAAGTTCAATAAATAAAAAAGACAAACAGACAAATACTAAACCCAAAATATGAACAATGTTTAGAGTATTTGTACAAAAGATGAAACATTAAATCTCCCCCCTCGATGATCATAATTACTCGCCGCTGGAAAAGGCAACAAGAGATGCAGAGGGAATATGTACTAAAGCAACATCAGCATTAGGAACAAAAGAAAGAACATCAGTGGAATGCTCCCCCTAGACACCAGTATTTGTTGAACCCTTCTAAACATTTGCAAGACCCTGCTTCCCCTAGACATCAGAAACCTTGTTCTCCCCCTAGACATCTGTAGAAACTGGCTCCCTCTGGACAGTAGCACAACGTGAAGGACCTTGATCAATACTTATAGATGAAGGCTGAACATTGGACTCAGGGATAGAAGGACCATGGAAAATAAGAAAAGATGGATCTGCATCCATAATTGATGGAGAGATGACTGGGGAATGCACAGAGAAAGCACCATCACCATCTGAAGCACTGGAAAAATCACCATCAGCAGAAACATCAGGACAAGCCTCAGAAGATTTTAAAACATTATTCATAGCATACAACACATCAATGATAGCCTTTTTAAATTGATGTTGCCTGAGCTGATCATGTGCATAAGTGTCAACGAAATCATTCACCCGAGAGAACAACTGACTTTGCCAAGTTGCAGGACTGAACCATTCCACGGGAGTTGAAGGAACAGTCGAGGAAGAAGGAGCATCAGAGGCAAGAGCCTCACCAGTAGCAGGAACATCCATAACTAACGATGGCAAAGGCTTGCCACACACAGGTGAGAAACTTTTGCCAATAGCAGGAACATGCAAAATCTTGTCATGCTCAAATACACTAGAAAACCCTCTTTTTACCATACGATTAATCAAACTTGGATAAGGCAGTGTGTTCAGTAGCAGAGTTCTGTTGGGTTTTATGCCCTAAATAAAACCCATTTCAATATAATCAGATTTACTTATTATTAAAGATTAGAAATAACATTTTATGTTGCTTGGTTCACATGATTTATTTCATGATTATATATGTATAGTATGAATTCTATTTAAGTCCACATATGAATTTGTTAAAGATTATAGTGTTGTCAACACAGTGGAATATAATCTTAATTATATGTTCGAAAGTTTATTCCCTGATTTTTCAGAACACTGGATTTAGACTGACATGGTATAATCAACGATAGGTATTCTTACACCTTGGAAAAGTGTTATGTCCTTTCCAGGACATTGGCAAAGTTTACCAGTATCGGATGTATGGAGTATAGATCGGAAGGGACCAATATTGAACTTTGATTAGATATATTAAATTTACCGTAATATCTATTCAAAACAATATCACCTGTTGATCCTAGATCAAATGATCTTAATCCTGATATGATTAGGTTCAATCTCAAGAGTGTTATTCGTGTTCTTTGATTTGTTAGTTAAGCCTACTTTTGGGTCAGGGTGATACGTACATTTTGGGAACACGGTAGTGCAATTGAGTGGGAGCGCTAATGTAATGACCGCTTTAGTAATTTGGATTAGTAAAGGCAATTAGCACTAATTTCTGTCATTTTATTATTATTTATGAATTTAATTATTTTGGACCCCAATATTTAGAAATAAATATTAGAGTTATAATTTCTCAATTCTTGAGATTTTATTAAACTCTAGGGGTATTATTTAGCTTATATGTGAAATATGCAATTTTTGTAATTTTTGTTTGGCGACAACGGAAAATGTGATGGATGGCTAGTTTGATCACATGGGTAAGTTTAGAACTTTATTTCTTAGCGGGGAATATTTTAGAGAAAATAAATCATCGGGTTTGAGCGGGGTTATGGGATTTGACCATTTTACCCCTAGCTTTAGAAATACCCTAGTTTTAAGTTAAGGGGCATTTTAGTCATTTACTATTAAGTTGATTAGGTGGCTGCCTAATTTAATGGCACATGGCAATTAATTTTCAGCAAAGGGATTAATATAATGAACTATTTTCATATTGAATTAAATTTAGAAAAATCAAAAGAAAATCAAGATAGAACTCTCTCTCTCTCTCTCTCTCTCTCTCTCTCTCTCTCTCTCTCTCTCTCTCTCTCTCTCTCTCTCTCTCTCTCTTTCTTTCGGCTGGGGAAAGCAAGGGCAAAGATCAGATTTTTTCCTTCCATTTTCTGAGATTTAGCTAGAATTGAAGGAGGATTCTGTTGGAAATTATTTTACCAGGATCTTAGATCTACTCACAAGTATGTTTATTAACACCCTAAATATGAACTTTCTAAAACGATGAAATAAACACGTATAAAGTTTAAGAAACCTTACATTGGGTGCAGCGGTATTAAATGACTCCTTCCGTTCAGATCTCTAACCCTTGTATCCTTTCTGTAGCAGAGTATTATCAAGATCTGAACCTGGATCTCTTTCTCTGAATCCTTGATGCTGAAACTCCTTGCTGATGATCTTTCTTCACGATCTTCCTCACTATGATTGAGGTATTGCTTGCTGTGTGTGGGCACTACTCTAATCACTAAGGTAATTTCGAAATATGAAGGAAGAAGAGAGAGAAAGGGTGGCGGCCAAGGAAGAGAGAAAAGGCTCAGGTTTTTCTGAATCAGAAGTGTGATTTTCCTGAAGCCTTCACTATCTATTTATAGCATTCCACTAGGGTTTGGTTTGAATTATTTAGCATTAAAATAATGAAAATATCAGTTTAAGATGCCTACAAAATTGGCCGGCCATGGCTTAATGGATTTGGGCCTTTCTTTTTGCAATTTTGCAATTTTAACACTTTTGTATCTGATTTTCTCAAAAATGTCAATTTTCTAATTCAACAATTTAAATGCCAATTCTAACTATTTAATAACTATAAATAATTATTAAATAATATTTTCATTTATCATATTTATTAATTGAACCATACAAAGTATCATAATTAACAAATATGCCCCTAATAACTCTTTCTTTACAATTTCGCCCTTACTTAGTGAAAATTTCACAAATAGACATAGTCTAATTTGTGAATTATAATTGATTAATCAAAACCAATTACATGAGTCTTACAAACAATATTATCTCAACTAGTGCGGGGACCATAGGTCTATATAACCGAGCTTCCAATAAGTAGATCAAGAATTTAGCACTAAAATTCACTATAGAATGCTCTGCTACAGAAAGGAATCAAGGGCTACAGATCTAAATGGAAGGAGTCATTATATTCTGCTGCACCCAATGTAAGGTTTTCTTAAACTCTTATGTGTTTATTTCATTGTTTTAGAATTCATATTAGGATGTTAATAAAACATACTTGGTAGTAAATCTAGATCCTGGTAAAATAATTTCCAGTAACTGGCACCAGAGCCATGGTAATGATTTAATTTCATGAAATATGAATTAAAACGATGTTTTGTGTTGATTTGGATGGTTTCATGTGGTTTGATGAATATATGTGTTGTACAGAATCTTTTTCTATGAAAAATATTTTTTCTGTTTTTTAAAATATTTTATTTGGATTCCTTGTGAAAAATTAAGCAATTTTGTTTTTTATGGAACTCGATTCCGATAAAAATTGAAAAAGTTATGAATTTTGGAAAATCGGGACTCAAGGCTGTCGAGTGGGTGCATCAATTGCAAATTTTGTGGGATTTTTCCTCAAAAATCCAATTTTTTATGGGATTGTTTCCCAAAATCTGATTTTTCCAATTTTAGATTTTTCCAATTTGAAATATTTCCAATTTTAAATATTTTCCTTTTTCAAATATTTCCAATTTGGAATATTTCTAATTTTAAATATTTCTTTTTATGGCCAGATTTAAAAATTTGTTAACTTCTTTAATATTTATATATTATTTAATTATAAGATTAGATATTTTGATATTTAACATATTTTAAATTAAAATATAACTTTGTCTTTTTATTTAAAATATTATATTAAAATTATCTTATATGACAAATTAAATAATTAATAAATTTGAAATTAACATAGATATTTTTATAGATACACTTACCATAATATTTTTTAAATTCAAAATTTGTTATTTTGTTAAATATTTAATTATTTATAAATTATAAGTTTAAAAATGATATTTTTTTCTATATATATATATCATTTTTTTCCTTATTGGAAATTTATAAATCATATCTTAAATATTTAAATAACTTAGATATTTTGTAGAAATTTGAATATTGCTTAATTTACATATTTTGACATATAATTATGGTAATTATTATTTATGTATTATTTTATTCCGAAAATAATAATTATCTAACCAAATCTATTTTAAAATTGGTTTATTTTATTAAATTATAAGATTTGAAAGTGATATTGAAGATTCTTTCTTTCAACTTATTGATCTTATTTGATATTTAATTTAATTTGATTCAAATAAACCTAGATATTTTGAAATTAGTTTCTTTTTTTTTTTTTTGATATTTTTATTGTTTTTTTTAACAACCCTAAATTTTCAAAATTTAATTGGTTATTTTAAGAATAATAATTTAATTATATTAATATCTTATTTTCACATCTGTTACATGGACAATGTTTGTTTAATTTTATATTGTTTATTCAATTTTTTTTTAACAAACCTATTATTTATTTGATCTAAATTGCTATGATTAACTTGTTGACAGATCCAATGATCTGATTTTTAATCTGTAACGCCCTTACTTACGTAAAATAAGATGCCATAAATAAATTGGCGTTAAGATACTAATGTTGCCTTTATTAAAAAAAAATAACACTTTTCAAAACATGGGTACCCAGTTGAAAATAAAGTATTAACACTTAGGGAAAAGTAATAGAAAATTTAAACGACAACATCCTCGATAAGTTTAATAAATTAAAAAAAAACTTTCAGCGGAAGATGGCCAAGACCACACGCAGTTACATGATCACACGAGATACACCCCATGCTGCCCAGACTCAACTTGTCACCGAAAGCTTACAGGCTTACTTATCTGCACATAGGGGGTAAATAAGGGGTGAGCTGCAAAGCCCAGTAAGGAAAAACAAAATACCATGTACCAGCATTCACACATCATAACACAAACATATACATCAAACATACAACAAACTAATCATAAGTATAGATAGAGGCAGCCACACAAATACTGAAATACCACACACTCACACTCCAGCTTCCATACAAATCTGGAGTGTTTTACGTTCTTAATCGGAACGCAGTACAAATAACCAGTGCACCCTTACGTACACTGCCTCACTTACCACATCACCATACATGTGTGGTTTCCAACCACTTCCAAGTACCTGGAACATGATTAAACAGCCATATACAATCCATCGACAAAACACTAATATTTCACCGAAACTATCACATTTCACAGTTTCAATACAATTTATTCAAGCAGTCATACTAGATACTCAAACCATATAAAAAGCAAGTATAAAGTATAATTATTTTTCCTTACCTCAACTCCGCTGTAATTAACTCCTACGATACCTTCTAGGCCCTATAACAATTAGTGAAACCCTTAGTCCGCCGATAAACTCAATATATTTATTATTCTTACTGTACAGTAAGTTTAGCCTAGAATTTGACTTATAAAACGTTTGAATTAGAAGTCCTACTGTTCACAAAGTTTTTAGTTAATTGAAAGACCTTTCTAACGGTATAAAGATCATCAAAATCGGAGCTATAACCTAGGAGTTATGCATGTTTTCTCAAAACAGTTTCTTTAAAATCCTGGATCATGCCGATTTCTGAATACAGCCTAAAAATAAAAGTTTTAAAAATAGTTACACCCCGATCTGGACAATACTTTCTTCATAAAAAATGTAGCTATTTTCCTAAGCTTTAAAACGAGATAAAGATCTTTTAAAATGTATCAAAAGTGAGAGAGATATTGAATTTTTACTGAAGACACTTTTTCTGAAACAAAACTTAAAACGAAATACCATAACCGAGTAAAGATCCTAACTTTTGACTGGTAAGAACTCTGAACTAGGGAAAGTTTTCTTCAAAGAAAATATAAATTATTGAATTATCTTTCTAACAGTACAAGAATCGCTGTAAAATAATAGATATCGAGAGAGATATCACACTTTTACTAAGGCAATATCGGAAAGAAATTTTTAAAAAACTGTAAATCGACAGTCAGTGTAAAACATGAATTTTTGACATCGAAATACTCAGAATTGGGAAAGAGTTTCTTCATAAAAAATATAGATCATTAAATTATCTTTAAAACGGTACCTAGATCACTGAAAAAGGACCAATAGAGAGAGAGATATGATAGTTTTATGAAAGCCTATTTCTCTGAAAACGAAAATAAAAACAACTACGAATTTTACCTGAAGATTTCGAAGACACCGAACGATGATCGGTTGATTGCTAACCCCGAAGCTCTTAAGATTAAAACAATTGATTTGGTTCAATAGAGAGGATAAAAAAAAATTGAGAGATGGTGAGAATAAAGGAATACGATACTATCTGGCTGCTAGGGTTCTAGAGTATATACGTATATAACATATCGTATAATAGGTTTAAATTTAAAAATAAAAATCTAACTAATCAGATAAAATTATGCTAATTTAAATTTAAATTTTAAATTTTAAACTAACTAACTAATCTAATGCTTCACTATTTATTTATCTCACTATTTAATATACATATCTTTTTTTTTTCTAGTCACACACGCACAACAACAACAACAACAACAACAACAACAACAATAATAATAATAATAATAATAATAATAACAATATAATTTTATCACACTTAATATACCAAATACCAATATATGTATATAAACTGGATATTACATTCTACCCTCCTTAAAGGAAATTTCGTCCTCGAAATTAGACTTACCAAAAAGTTCGGGGTACTGTTCTTCCATGTCTCCCTCCATTTCCCACGTTGCCTCCCTTTCTGAACGGTTGCTCCACAGAACTTTTACTAGAGGAATACTTTTGGACCTTAACTCCTTCGTTCCTCTCTCTATAATGCAAACTGGTCGCACTTCATAACTCAAGTCCTGCTTTAGCTCCATTCTTTCATAGTTCAGCACGTGTGATGGATCCGACACGTATTTTCGTAGCATAGAAATATGGAACACATTATGCGTCTCAGCTAATACTGGTGGCAATGCCGATCGATAAGCTACCCGTCCCACTCGTCCAATATCTCAAAAGGACCTATAAATCTTGGACTTAGCTTTCCTCGCTTTCCAAAACGCATAACCCCTTTCATAGGTGACACTCGAAGGAACACTTTATCACCCACTGCAAATTCCACATTCCGTCTCTTTGCGTCGGCATAACTTTTCTAGCGGCTTTGTGCAGTTACCATTCTATTTCAAATCTTTTCTACCGCTTCAGTGGCCTCTCTTACTAGGTCTGGGCCTAAGTATCGCTTTTCGCCAACCTCATCCCAGTGTAGTGGTGATCGACACTTCCTCCCATACAACATTTCATAGGGTGCCATCCCTATTGTAGATTGATAGCTATTGTTGTACGAGAACTCCATTAGTGGCAAATAGTTACTCCAGTTACTTGGGAAATCCAACGCACAAGCTCGTAGCATGTCTTCTAGTATTTGAATAGTTCGTTCCGATTGTCCATCAGTTTGAGGATGGAATGCTGTACTCAACTTCAGTTTTGTGCCCAAAGCACTTTGCACACTTTCCCAAAACTTAGAAGTAAAAACTGAACCTCTATCAGATACAATGGTCTTTGGGACTCCGTGTAGCCTTACAATTTCTTTTACATACAGTTCAGCATATTGCTCTTCATTGTAATTAGTGCGCACAGGCAGAAAATGTGCTGATTTAGTGAGTCTGTCGATAATCACCCAGATGGAATCCTGTTGTTTGCTGTTCTTCGGTAACCCTGTCACAAAATCCATAGCAATATCTTCCCATTTCCACTCAGGAATATCAAGAGATTGCAACAGCCCTGCAGGTCTCTGGTGTTCGGCCTTAACTTGCTGGCAGGTAAGACATTTTGCTACAAATTCTGCTATATCATTTTTCATTCCCGGCCACCAATACCTACCTTTCAGATCATTGTACATTTTGGTTGATCCTGGGTGTAAGGAATAGGGTGTAGTGTGCGCCTCTTGTAAGATTTTTGATTGCAACTCCGCTTTCTTAGGTACACACACCCTTGCCTTGTATAGTAGAATACCCTCTTCATTAACCGAGAAGTCCCCGGGATGGCATTTGTAACGTCCCCGCTTCAAGTTTATATACATATATTGGTATTTGGTATATTAAGTGTGATACAATTATATTGTTATTATTATTATTATTATTATTGTTGTTGTTGTTGTTGTTGTTGTTGTTGTTGTTGTTGTTGTTGTTGTTGTTGTTGTTGTTGTGCGTGTGTGACTAGAAAAAAAAAAAGATATGTATATTAAATAGTGAGATAAATAAATAGTGAAGCATTAGATTAGTTAGTTAGTTTAAAATTTAAAATTTAAATTTAAATCAGCATAATTTTATCTGATTAGTTAGATTTTTATTTTTAAATTTAAACCTATTATACGATATGTTATATACGTATATACTCTAAAACCCTAGCAGTCAGATAGTATCGTATTCCTTTATTCTCACCATCTCTCAATTTTTTTTTTATCCTCTCTATTGAACCAAATCAATTGTTTTAATCTTAAGAGCTTCGGGGTTAGCAATCAACCGATCATCGTTCCGTGTCTTCGAAATCTTCAGGTAAAATTCGTAGTTGTTTTTATTTTCGTTTTCAGAGAAATAGACTTTCATAAAACTATCATATCTCTCTCCCTATAGGTTCGTATTCAGTGATCTAGGTACTGTTTTAAAGATAATTTAATGATCTATATTTTTTATGAAGAAACTCTTTCCTAATTCTGAGTATTTCGATGTCAAAAATTCATGTTTTACACTGACTGTCGATTTACAGTTTTTTTTAAATTTCTTTCCGATATTGCCTCAGTAAAAGTGTGATATCTCTCTTGATATCTATTATTTTACAGCGATTCTTGTACTGTTAGAAAGATAATTCAATAATTTATATTTTCTTTGAAGAAACCTTTCCCTAGTTCGGAGTTCTTATCAGTCAAAAGTTAGGATCTTTACTCGGTTATGGTATTTCGTTTTAAGTTTTGTTTCAGAAAAAGTGTCTTCAGTAAAAATTCAATATCTCTCTCACTTTTGATCCATTTTAAAAGATCTTTATATCGTTTTAAAGTTTAGGCAAATAGCTACATTTTTTTATGAAGAAAGTATTGTCTAGATCGGGGTGTAACTATGTTTAAAACTTTTATTTTTGGGCTGTATTCAGAAATCGGCATGATCCAAGATTTTAAAGAAACTGTTTTGAGAAAACATGCATAACTCCTAGGTTATAGCTCCGATTTTGATGATCTTTATACCGTTAGAAAGGTCTTTCAATTAACTAAAAACTTTGTGAACAGTAGGACTTCTAATTCAAACGTTTTATAAGTCAAATTCTAGGCTAAACTTACTGTACAGTAAGAATAATAAATATATTGAGTTTATCGGCGGACTAAGGGTTTCACTAATTGTTATAGGGCCTAGAAGGTATCGTAGGAGTTAATTACAGCGGAGTTGAGGTAAGGAAAAATAATTATACTTTATACTTGCTTTTTATATGGTTTGAGTATCTAGTATGACTGCTTGAATAAATTGTATTGAAACTGTGAAATGTGATAGTTTCGGTGAAATATTAGTGTTTTGTCGATGGATTGTATATGGCTGTTTAATCATGTTCCAGGTACTTGGAAGTGGTTGGAAACCACACATGTATGGTGATGTGGTAAGTGAGGCAGTGTACGTAAGGGTGCACTGGTTATTGGTACTGCGTTCCGGTTAAGAACGTAAGACACTCCAGATTTGTATGGAAGCTGGAGTGTGAGTGTGTGGTATTTCAGTATTTGTGTGGCTGCCTCTATCTATACTTATGACTAGTTTGTTGTATGTTTGATGTATATGTTTGTGCTATGATGTGTGAATGCTGGTACATGGTATTTTGTTTTTCCTTACTGGGCTTTGCAGCTCACCCCTTATTTACCCCCTATGTGCAGATAAGTAAGCCTGTAAGCTTTCGGTGACAAGTTGAGTCTGGGCAGCATGGGGTGTATCTCGTGTGATCATGTAACTGCGTGTGGTCTTGGCCATCTTCCGCTGAAAGTTTTTTTTTAATTTATTAAACTTATCGAGGATGTTGTCGTTTAAATTTTCTATTACTTTTCCCTAAGTGTTAATACTTTATTTTCAACTGGGTACCCATGTTTTGAAAAGTGTTATTTTTTTTTAATAAAGGCAACATTAGTATCTTAACGCCAGTTTATTTATGGCATCTTATTTTACGTAAGTAAGGGCGTTACAAATGGTACCAGAGCCACAGTTACATTGATCTTGAATTCACGCGACATACACACCATCGCTGCAAAGGATCAACTTGTCATCAAGTATGTATGCTTTATATATGTTATGTCTTATATGTTAAATTTGGTTTAGTCTTTATCTTTTGATTTTCCTTTAGTTAGCTAGAAGTTTAGGGTATGGTTAATCGAAACAATTAACTGATTCTTCGGAGTTAGAATTTTAGTATAACTCAAACAATTTTCTTATTAGTGTAATTTTTTTATGAGTGAAGATTATTTATTTTACATGGTGAATTGTTGCTTGATGATTTACGTTTTTTTTTTAAGTTTATATAATTTAGTGTATAGATATTTCCTTTTTGAGCGAGATACATCTTTGGTTATTTTTTTCTTACCGCTACCATCTCCTTGCTTTTGAAGAACAAGTGAAGGGATTTGATGGAAAACGGTGAACCCAGAAGATCAACCCGTTTGAATGAAAGAGCGGCTGTAAGAGACCGAGCTAGAGGTCGAGGGCGAGGAGGTGCTCGCGGTCGAGGTAGCGGTCGAGGCAGGGGAAACCAGCATGTCCCTGCCGAGGCGGTGATCCAGGAGAATCAAAATGCCCCTGTAAATGGACAACAACCAGGTCAAGGTGGGGGCAACCACGAAGTCCCTGCTGGGGTAGTTGGTCAAGGACACCAAAACGCCCCTGTAGTGGTGCCACCACAACAAGAAGATTTGGCGCAAGAAGTTGCTCGTCTCAGGGAAGAAATTAGGAAGCGAGATGAAGAGGCTCACAACCGTCAGGAACAACCCAATCAAGGACAACATCGATTTTTGCCGGTGCAATACATGCCTGTGCCGGAGGGTCGATGGGAACCAATATATGAAAGGTTCCGCAAGAAACACCCACCAAATTTTGAAGGGGGCTCAGATCCAATGGAAGCTGAGGAATGGTTAAGAACAGTGGAAGGTATTGTTGAGTACATGCGGCTCGGTAACGGAGATAGTGTAGCTTGTGCTGCTAGTTTATTGAAAAAGGATGCCCGCATCTGGTGGGATGTTATTAAACAAACACGGGATGTGGCCGCAATGACCTGGGCTGACTTTGTACAAGTTTTTAACAAAAAATACTACAGTGAAGCAATACGCTCAGCTAGAGTTAATGAGTTCACGAACCTGAGGCAGGGTAAGTCTACAGTTACAGAGTATGCTCGCCAATTTGACAGATTAGCAAAGTTTGCCACAGATCTGGTTCCTACTGAGTTTTTGAGGATTCATCGTTTTACTGAAGGGCTCGACTCCCGAATAAGTCGGGACATAGCGATGTCAGGAGTAAGGGCAACCACGTATGCTGAGGTACTAGAAAAAGCCCTAGAAGCTGAGTTGTGTGAAAGTCGTATACAGAAAGACAATACAGCAAGGTGGGAGGCCAGAAAGGCCAGTAATGGAGGTGGTGATAACAAAAGGAAACTGCCAAGTAACCAACACAACGAAGCCGACAAGAGAAACAAGATAGGGTTCAATAACTACAAAGGGAAGAAGCCATATGTGGAGTACCCCCTATGCCAAACATGTGGTCGTAAGCATCCGGGAGAATGTCGACTGAAAGGCAAGACTTGTTACAAGTGTGGGCAACCAGGCCACTATAAGAAGGACTGTCCGCAAAAGGGTGATCAACTCAGGGATGACAAACTTGTCCCAGCTCGAGTATTTGCACTAACCAGAGGGGAGGCTGAGACTAGTAACACTGTGGTTGCAGGTCAGATTTCTATCTCTGGAAAACTATGTACTGTTTTATTTGATTCTGGAGCTACGCACTCATTTATTGCTTTAAAGATGATAGATAAGTTAGAACTACCGTATGTAAACTTTAGTTATAAGTTCATGACGGAGTTGCCCTCGGGCGAGGTTATGATATCATCTAGAGGAGTGCGGGATGCGCCAATAAGGATTGCAGACAAGGAACTTAGTGGAGATCTGATAGAGCTGGAGATGAGGGATTACGATCTTATCTTGGGTATGGATTGGCTATCACGACATGGAGCAACAATAGACTGCCGAAAGAGGACAGTGACTTTCACCCCTGAATCTGGAGAGGCATTCATATTTGAAGGAATCAAAGTCAAGTCAAGCTTACCGCTAGTTACAGCTCTGAAGGCACAAAAGATGATACGTGCGGGATGTCAAGCATACTTGGCCAGCATAGTAGACAAGTCAAGAGAAACCACCCTCAAGCCAGAGAATGTCCACATAGTATGTGAATTCCAAGAAGTTTTTCCGGAAGACCTACCAGGGCTACCCCCAGATAGAGAGATAGAATTTGTGATTGAGTTAGCGCCAGGCACAGCACCAATCTCGAGGGCTCCATACCGCATGGCTCCCAATGAATTGAAGGAATTGAAGGCTCAACTACAAGATCTTTTAGACAAGGGGTTCATTAGACCAAGTTACTCACCTTGGGGTGCGCCAGTGTTGTTCGTCAAGAAGAAGGACGGTAGTATGCGGATGTGTATAGACTATCGAGAGCTGAACAAAGTGACTATAAAGAACAGGTATCCCTTGCCTCGCATCGATGATTTGTTTGATCAGTTACAAGGGGCGATCGTCTTCTCAAAGATCGACTTGAGATCTGGGTACCACCAATTGAAAGTCCGAGAGGAAGATATAACAAAGACGGCATTTCGAACACGGTATGGGCATTATGAATTTCTAGTGATGTCATTTGGGTTAACCAATGCCCCAGCAGCCTTCATGGATTTAATGAATAGAGTATTCAAGGAATATCTTGACAAGTTTGTGGTGGTATTCATTGATGACATACTCATTTATTCAAGGACAATGGAAGAGCACGAGGAGCACTTAAGGCTAACTCTAAGCAGACTCAAAGAGCACCAATTGTACGCCAAATTCAAAAAGTGTGAGTTCTGGTTGGAGAAAGTGGCGTTTCTAGGCCATATAGTGTCCAAAGATGGGGTAGAGGTGGACCCTGCGAAAATTGAAGCAGTGAAGAGCTGGCCAAAACCAAAAACCGCAAGTGAGGTTCGGAGTTTCCTCGGACTAGCTGGATATTATAGGAGATTCGTTGAAGGGTTCTCAAAAATAGCCACACCATTGACGAATTTGACTCGAAAGCAACAAAAATTTGCATGGACAGATAAATGTAAGGAAAGCTTTCAGACATTGAAAGATAAACTCATAACAGCACCTGTCCTGTGTGTTCCAACTAACAAAGACAAATTTGTAGTATATTGCGACGCATCAAAGCAAGGGCTCCTACTGTGTGTTGATGCGAGTAATGAGAAGGTGGTAGCCTATGCCTCTAGGCAGCTAAAGGAGTATGAGACAAGGTACCCAACTCATGACTTAGAGTTGGCAGCAGTGGTCTTTGCATTGAAAATCTGGAGGCACTACCTCTATGGAGAGAAGTGTGAAATATACACGGATCACAAAAGCCTAAAATACTTCTTTACGCAGAAAGAACTCCACAGTTAAGCGTGCTTGGCCTGGAGCAATTTCAAGGATGGGTGACCTCCTGGGAAGTTTTCCCAGGATGCGTGTGAGTGAGGACAAAGCACGGTGGAAACACTCGTGTTGGTCTGTAGGGTCAGTCATCAATCTAGGAAGCAGCCAAAGTGACGTAATCGTGTATAAGAGCCATTATTCCGTGGGTGTAAGGACCCAATGGAGGCTTGAAGCGGGGACGTTACAAATGGTATCAGAGCCAGGTTCAAGCCTCCATTGGGTCCTTACACCCACGGAATAATGACTCTTATACACGAGTACGCCACTCTGGCTGCTTCAAGGACCGATGACTGACCCTACAGACCAACACGAGTGTTTCCAGCATGCTTTGTCCTCACTCACACGCTTCCTGAGAAAACTTCCCAGGAGGTCACCCATCCTAAAATTGCTCCAGGTCAAGCACGCTTAACTGTGGAGTTCTTTCGTGATGGGCTACCGAAAAACAAGATGCACCTTGTTGACATAGGTAGTACCAATCAATCCATTTAAGCCCTCTTCAACTGTGTAGTCCCATACCTACACAAATTCTCGTAATCATCCCACTCGACCTTCCCTGTGCGATGTGGGATTGCACAGCTTACCCGGTATTTCCCCTTACGGATCACGGGACTACTGACTGTCACAATCACCCCCCCTTACGGGGTCCGACGTCCTCGTTGACCACACTTCCGGCTGGGTCAAGGCTCTGATACCATTTGTAACGTCCCCGCTTCAAGCCTCCATTGGGTCCTTACACCCACGGAATAATGAGTCTTATACACGAGTACGCCACTCTGGCTGCTTCAAGGACCGATGACTGACCCTACAGACCAACACGAGTGTTTCCAGCATGCTTTGTCCTCACTCACACGCTTCCTGAGAAAACTTCCCAGGAGGTCACCCATCCTAAAATTGCTCCAGGTCAAGCACGCTTAACTGTGGAGTTCTTTCGTGATGGGCTACCGAAAAACAAGATGCACCTTGTTGACATAGGTAGTAACAATCAATCCATTTAAGCCCTCTTCAACTGTGTAGTCCCATACCTACACAGTCTCAGAATCATCCCACTTGACCTTCCCCAGGCGATGTGGGATTGCACAGCTTACCCGGTATTTCCCCTTACGGATCACGGGACTACTGACTGTCACATAATCATAGTCCAATTGTCAATAGATCTTATAAATAATTTGTAACAGGTAAATTTTGTACTTCTTTCATCTGTGTAAACCTAGTAACATGATAGGGCCCATCCAAATCATTTGACCTGTGTGAGCCTATATGTTTGTTATTTGGCTTAGATGCATATAGGAAGCCCATTTAAGTTTTACTAAGTAAATGGACTAGGTTGCTAAAATAAAATTTGACATGAGTAATTTTATTTAGGCCCAATTAGATTTGAGCTTATTTAATGAATAACAATTGTTTATTTTAAGGTTAAATTCTTCTCTTTTGGGCCTTGTGTGAGAGTTGGGGGCCAATAGAAGTGGGTACGACATACTGAACCCAGCTCCCCCTCACATGAACTACCCCAATTGTGAAGGCCTATTTGCCTTATTTAAATAATTGTATTAGGTTTATTATATTAGTCTAACCTAATTAAAATTGAATTAGCAACATAATTAACTTTTAAAATATATGAAATTTATTTTTCATTTTAATATTTTAAAGTTAATTTTAGAAAAACACTTAGTTAATGATATATATTCTTGATAGTTATTTCTATACTAATTATTATTTCTAATATTAAATAGGAAAATATCATTGATTGTGAAATTAATTGTTTAATAATTAATTTTGGTACAATCTAAGTTTAGAATATTTTCCTAGTATTAAACTAGAATTAATAATTAAGTTTCCTCTAAACTTAATTATTTATTTCTTGAATTTAATACATTTAATTAAATTGAAAATTTCAATATCTAAGTTGATTTTCATCATGATACTTAAATATTGTTATTTAATTAAAGTTAAAAATTATCTTAAGTTTGGAATCTTATTTCAGAATAACTTAAATTTGAATAATTTTCAAAATATATTTTATTTTATTTTATTAATCGTTTTCCCACAATTTTGAAATTGTATTTCTTTAATGTAGAAATTTCAAATTTTATTTGAAAAATAGATTAAAGTTGAAAATTATTTATTTTAATTTTGGACCAACTTAAATCAATGATTTTTTTCATTTAATGATTAATTAAAATAAATGAACTAAAATATATTATAATTAGAAATTGAATTAATTAGTCAATGAAAGTTTAGATAGATATTATATGTTTTGCTTGAAGTATTTTTCTAGTGTATTTAATTAAATAGAAAATTAATATTTAAGTTGATATTAATCATGAGACTTTTTTTTTTGATGAATATTAATCATGAGACTTAAATGTTTGAAATTTTTCTTAAATATTTAATTAAATAGAAATTTATATTTTTGTTGAAAATTAATTTTTTTTGGGCCAACATAAAATTAAGATAATTTTTCTAGGATTTATTTTTATTTTATTTTAAAGTATTTTTCGAAAGTAGTATTCTTATATACTTCAATTTTTTTCGAAATGCAATATATATTTATAGAAAGTTAAATTTGAGTTGTAAATTAATTTAAATTAATTTTGAAACAACTTAAATTGAATAATTTTCTAAATATTTATTGGAAATTACTACTAAGATGGAAATAATTCACGTTATTTTCATATCCATCTAAGTATAATTTATAAATATTAAATTAAAATTTATATTTAGAATTTTTTATTCTAAATTGAAAATTTTAATTAAATAAATATATTTTTAAAATAAATTGATTAAAATAAATATTAGAAGAAAATACACTTTAAATAATGAGCTTTTAGTTATAAGGATATTCAATCTCCATTGTTGGTCTTACAATAGTTAAATGTTTTCAATATAACCTCGAGACGCTAGACTTCGTTCCCCTTATGGATGGTTATTCGTTGAACGCATTTAATACCGTAAGATCTCATGTGATAAGTGTTTTGTAAGTTTTCGTCTCTATTAGACTCTCCCCTACGGTGACTACTTAGAGATAAACTTATAAAACATGAAACAATGGTGGAAGCTCATAAAATGAGAATAACCTTGACTCTCGCCTACTGGGACAACGTTGGATTCTTATTTTGATCGAATAAAAGGTTGCTAGAATGGTTTCTATTTTAGATGAGCTGACAACTCTATTCAATGAATGATATTTTGACTCTCGCCTACTGGGACACTGTATCAATTTGTTAAAGACCTTGAAAATTATTTAGGATTGTATGTTTTAGTATTTTCACTTGTCATTCCTACTTGCTATATGATTAATAATTTCTGAATTGTGTATGAATTTATATTGAACCATGTTATTTTCTATTATTAAATTGTAGTTTAATTTCGAATCTTCATTGTTGGTCTAACTTGGTTTGTTGTTCTAATGGGATAAATCCTTAATGGATTGTCACCATTAGACATACATAATAGTGTTAGATCTCGAAAGATAAATATTGTAAATGCAACATCTTGCTGTTCATCAATTGATGACACCTTGGACTAGTATTTATAATATGAAACAAGAAGATTGTATAAATAAGATTACTTTGACTCTCGAAGCATCGTTGGATTCTTATTTAAAACAAAATTATCCTAATTCCTCTTAGCTTATTTCGAATTAGCTCAATAACATATCATTGGATGAATGGTCTATAAATCATTTCATGTCATTCTATATTTTCTCTTAAGAAATTAAATGACGCATATGATTATATTCCCGAAATTCTATCCCAAAATGATATAAATCCTTAATCTTAGAAATCTCCTACTTGTATGGGCAAATCAACTTAGAGTTCAATTAGTAGTGGTGGTCCAAGAAAGAATTACTCATTATACAGTTACACTTTCACAAGTGTTTAATAACCATTTTCTATCAATGGATTCAAACTGTATAAGTTGAGTATTCTGTGACCAGAATCCACTTGCACTATTCTAAGAACTCTTTGGTGTAACTAAATCAAGTCATCAAGAGACACAACCAAATAAATCTATGGCTTTTGTATCTTGTTCATAGTGGTTTTGACAAGATCATTCTCTGCAAAGAGTTAATATGCCTATATCCACTGAAAGTATAATCATCTCATTCGTAGATGGATGTACATTGAGGGGTGGATATGAGTTTTCGTTGTATTCTTAAAACGATCACTCTAGATTTTACCTTATGCAAAAGAAATTTGAAATGTTTGAAAAATTTCATGAATTTCTAGCAATGGTGGAAAACCATTAAGGTAAGTGGTTAAAGATCTTGCGAACTGATAGGGGTGGAGAAAAAGTTAGTAGATATGCAGTTCAAAGATCATTAATTTGATTTTTGAATTATATCCAAACTTACCTCCCCAGAAATTCAATTTGCATATTGATAGTTAGTTACTAGTCGTTGCCTAAATCCTTCTATGGTAATATAATTTCAGAATGATGCAATGGTTGTATACTTAATGTAAATCATTACTAGATTCATGGATGACCTAATCGAAATCTTAAGAAAAGCTAGAACAGCTAACCCTGGTTTGCATGTTTGTTAGCTATTCTAAGTGATTAGGGGTGGACCATCCCATACTCATTAGATAAGAAAGTGTTTGTTTAAACAAATACTACTTTTCTAAGAAAATGACTAAGGCTGTAAATAAAGTAGCAAATAAAGGAGATAATTTTTCTTGATTCCAAAAGTGTTCTATCATCTTTCTTTACAAGATGATCCCGCTGCCTCAGTTGTCTTGACACAACTGAAGAGGTTAATACCATTTAGTTTTCTTAGACATAATTCACGGTACCTTGTCGTAGTGTGAGAGTTTCAAGGAACTTCACTTCTTATGACTTGGAAGACACTAGTGATTAAAATCCATTGTGAGTTTAAACAAGTAATGGATTGTCAAGATAAGAAACTAAGAAGAAAGCCAAGAGAACTATGGTTTAATCCATTCACATGGAGTAACCTAAAGTTTACTATTAAAAGGACATAAATGGAAATTTTTGTTAATAAGTCTACTCAATGGACTTAACAAAACTTCTTGTTTCTAGTATTATAGGTTTGAGTTTATCTAAACCTATGGCTTGTGGTATACCTGGTAATTACTTACTCTAATGCGAGCAACTTACTTTAATAAGATGCTGAAGCATTTTCTTTCCAATGGCAATCTATAGAAGCTTCACAACTTCTAAGCATAGATTTTATTTATCTAAGGAAAAGTCTCAACTATTCCAGAAAAGATAAAGCTATGAAAGAATTTCTTAAATCAACAGTGAGAGGTCTCAGATATGCTTTTGTATGCCTTAGACCAGACACTTGCTGTTGAGTGGGAGTAATGAGTAGGTATCAGATTAATCCAGTAGAGGAACATTGGAAGACAATCAAGTAAATCTTAAGATTAAGAAGAGGAACTATATGTTAGTCAATAAGGGTGTGTTTAAAACTCTTAGACTACACCACATAAGATTTCAAGACTTGCTTTTGTGCTAGAAAGTCTGCTTATAAAATGGTGATTACTCTCGGGGTGGAGTAGTGATTTTGGAGAAGTGTAAAAACCTATCTGAAGTCTCTTAGTCTACCAGAAAGAGACTGTAATGACCGCTTTAGTAATTTGGATTAGTAAAGGCAATTAGCACTAATTTTTATTATTTTATTATTATTTGTGAAATTATTTAATTGTGGACCCCAATATTTAGAAATAAATATTAGAGTTATAATTTCTCAATTCCGGAGATTTTATTAAACTCTATGGGTATTATTTAGCTTATATGTTAAATATGCAATTTTTGTAATTTTTGCTCAGCGACAACGGAAAATGCGATGGATGGCTAGTTTGATCACATGGGTAAGTTTAGAACCTTATTTCTTAGTGGGAAATATTTTAGAGGAAATAAAATATCGGGATTGAGCGGGGTCATGGAATTTGACCATTTTACCGCTAGCTTTAGAAATACCCAAGTTATAACCTAAAGGGCAAAATGGTAATTTAAATAAGGGATTGGGTGGCTGCCTAGGTGTGTGACACATGGCCTTTTAATTTTTTCAGCCAAGCTTAGGTTGAGAAATTCATTTTCTCATTTTTAGAAAATAAAGGAAAAGTCAAAAAAATCAAGATCAAGCTCTTTCTCTCTTTCTCTCTTTCAGCTGAAGCAAACCAGGGGGTTTTGGTGTTGATTTGTGGTGTTTTCATCAATGAATTCTAGGGGGAATCAAACCAAGGTAAGCTCTAGCAACTCCTTGCCCTAGTTCTTGAATTTAAGTTTAGGTTGAGTATGTGAAATTGAGTTTCAGGGGCTGTTAGGTTTGCTTATGCTTAGGTGTAACGCCCTAATGCTAAGGCACGCTACAGTGCTTTTTCAATTATAGTGCAATCTTTGCTAATTAAAGAATTTTCTCAAAAAACGTGTCAAATTAAAACTTTTGCATTAAATATTAAACTTTATAATTTAATAAAATATTTACAAGTGCTGGGATCCCGTTTTCAAACTTTGTAAAATTAACTTTTCATAATATACATTTATTACAGGTCGCACAGCGACTATCAAAATACAATCCCCAGATGTCCCGAGACCGAACACTCCAGGTCGCGCTGCTTTGACATGTACAATCTTACCCGAGCTCAGGTTCACTCCTGTTCAGCCTTCGCCTTTCCTTTACCTACACATGAAAGCAGAACTGTGAGTCGACGTACCTCGCAAGAAATGCATATAACATATCATATAATTTTCGACCTGTAAATAGGCGCCCATACACCTATTTACAGAGCTTAACAGATGAGTATGAACGTTCTAACTAGGATACGACCATGTACCATGTACCACATGCACTCAGTATACCATCGTACTAGTGTAGGTAGGGTATGGACCGCACCTTCAGTACCGTCAAGTGTTGTACCACAGACACCTCGTACCTTTCCATACAAGTGCTGGTAACACCATGATGTACTTCCAAACATCATACACCTTACCAATGCACTCTGTACCGCAACCGTACAAGTGTTGGTAGTGTATGAATCACAATAAATAAGCATGTATATACATTAACACATACATACATTCGAATATTCATATTACACATTATACACAGTTCTTACCTGATTTCTGAATTCAAGTGTGCTGGCCGACCTGAACGGAAATCTAGTGCTAGATGGATGCCCTAATCACATTTTGAAACTGGGTAAGTTACATGATTAAAACCCTAATCCCGGGAAACCTAAAACCAAAACCCTAGGTTCTGCTATGCTTTTAATGGGTTATTCTAACTCTGGAAATGGGGAAACACCCAACCGAGGCATCGAAAAGGCAAAAACTGAGAAAATGAAAGGCCCGGGAACCTCGCCAAACCTGGCCGGTTTGTGGCCCTGCAAACGGGCTAGTCGGTTTGCACCAGGTTTCCCTAAGCTTTTCATTCCTTGCTCAATTCTCTACCAAATGCAATGAAACCTTCCAGAGCTCCTATACAATGCATAAACAATATAATCCAGCCAGTATTTCACAGAAAAACTCAGTGTAAACAAATATGCCATTAGAGATCAAAGCTTTGAACTCAAAGCTCAAACTTGAACAACACCAAATCAAATCATCAAAACCAGCTACAAGAGGTTAATACCAACTCAAATTAAGCCTAGAATTCGAACCCTATGCATAACGAAACCTAACAGCCACTAATTCCAAAAATCACAATTTCAAACCAAGTAAAAGCTTAAAAACTAAAGAAGGGTGTTTCTAGGGCTTACCTTAGCTTGAATCTCCCAAGGTTTTCTTGCTGAAATCACAATCAAACAGAAGCTATCCCCCTTGTTCTTGATGGTTTCGAAGAGAGAGAGAGAGGAAGGAAGAAAAGGTTCCTTCAAATTTTGGTTTTCTTTTATTTTTTTTTTCTATTAATTCACCAAATGAATAAAGACTTAATGTAATAACCTTGGCTGAAGCTTAACTTTGCAAGGTGTCACAAGACTAGGCAGCCACCTCAACCCCCTCTTTACAAAAAGACTAAATTACCCTTAGACTTAAAACATAGATACTTTCACAACTAGGGGTAAAATGGTCAAATTCCATAATCCCGCTCAATCCCGATATTTTATTCTCTCTAAAATATTTCCCACTAAGAAATAAGGTTCTAAACTTACCCATGTGATCAAACTAGCCATCCATCGCATTTTCCGTTGTTGCCGAGCAAAAATTACAAAAATTGAATAACTCACATATAAGCTAAATAATACCCCTAAGGCCCGTTTGGTACGCAGGATTGGACTGGATTGGACTAAAAAGAATTGGACTGGACTGGACAAGATTGAATTATGCTGAAAGTAATCCTGTGTTTGGTTTAAGAATGGACTGGACTATTTTATTTATTTGCTTTTAGAATAAAAAAAATTAAATTAAATAAAAATATATAATAATAAATTAAAATTAAAATATATAATAATAAATAAATATAAATAAATAATTCGTCGCAAAAAAAAAATAATATATCATATATAATTAAGAATATATCATAAATATATAATAAAATATTTTGTCATATTTTTTATTTAATAAATAATAAAAATAGTAAAATAAAAATACTTGAATAATACAAAATTGTTTATCTTAAACACTAATTTAATCACTAATTTAATATAAATATTAATTTTTTAAAATATTTATATAAATTTTTTAGTAATTTAAAAATAATATATAATTTTATTGTCATATTTTTTTTAAAATCAATTTAAGTAACAATTATTTAATTAATAATATTCTAAATTTTAAAAACTTATGTATAATAATTCAAAATTATACATTTTCACTAATTTTAATGAATAAGTTTTTGATAAAAAAATGTATAAATAAATATATTATAATTATTTCCTTTAAATTCTTATTAAATTTAAAATATATTAATAAAATTTAAATTGAAAAAACAATAAAAAAAAATCTCACCTGCATGGGATTATTTATCCCACCCTGCTGGATGGGATAAATAATCCCAGACAGATGAGGTTAACTGGATTAGTTTTCCAGACTTCTAACATGCCCAAACACTGGATTGGACAAATTAGCCTGTCTAATCCAATCCAGTCCTGCGTACCAAACGGGCCCCTAGAGTTTAATAAAATCTCCTGAAATTGAGAAATTATAACTCTAATATTTATTTCTAAATATTGGGGTCCACAATTAAATAAATTCATAAATTATAATAAAACAATAAAAATTAGTGGTAATTGCCTTTACTAATCCAAATTACTAAAGCGGTCATTAGAATTATCCCCCCGCTAATAGGATTTCGTCCTCGAAATCTAACTCAAATAGCTCTGGATGATGAGTCCTCGTATCCGACTCCAATTCCCAGGTGGCTTCTTCCACTTTACTGTTCCTCCAGAGCACCTTAATTAGTGCAATAGTCTTATTCTGATGAACTTTTTCCTTTCTATCTAAAATCTGTACAGGTTGCTCTTCATAGGATAAGTCTGGTTATAGTTCAAGGGCTTCGTAACTCAAGACATGAGTCGGGTTTGACACGTATTTCCTTATCATAGAAATGTGAAATACGTCATGAACAGCCGATAACGCTGGTGGTAAGGCTAGCTGATATGCTACCTGCCCGACCTTCTCGAGTATCTGAAATGGCCCAATGAACCTAGGGCTTAACTTTCCCTTCTTCCCGAAGCTCCTAATACCATTCATTGGTGAAACTCGCAGGAAAACATGTTCCCCTGCCTGAAATGTAACATCTCTGCGCTTCGGATCAGGATAACTTTTCTGCCTGCTTTGAGTAGCAAGCGTCCGAGCCTTAATCCTATCAACTGTCTCATTGGTCCTCTGCACTAACCCTAAACCCAAGTACTTCCTTTTTCCCGTCTCGTCCCAATGAATAGGAGGACGACATTTTCTACCATATAACATCTCATAGGGAGCCATCCCTATTGTACTCTGGTAACTATTGTTGCAAAAGAATTTAATTAAAGGCAAGTACTTACTCTATGAACCTTCAAAGTCCATGACACAGGCTCGCAGTAAGTCTTCTAATATCTGAATTGTTCTTTCTGACTGAGCATCAGTCTTAGGGTGAAAGGTTGTACTAAATTTTAACTTGGTACCCATAGCCTTTTGAAAACTCACACAAAACTTTAATGTAAACTTTGGATCCCTATATGACACAATAGACTTAGGGACTCCATGGAGACGAACTATCTCCTTCACACACAGTGCAACGTACTGATCCACGGATTATGTAACTTTCACTGGTAGAAAGTGAGCTGATTTGGGAATCTGTCCACTATGACCCACACTGAATCATACAATCCCGTAGTTCTAGGCAATCCAGTTACAAAATCCATTGCAATGTCCTCCCACTTCCATTCAGGAAGGACTAAAGGTTACAGTAACCCTGCCTGCCTCTGATGTTCAGCCTTGATTTGCTGACAGGTTAAACATTTGGACACGTAGTCCACCACATCTCTTTTCATTCCGTACAACCAGAAGTAAGGTTTCAAATCTTGGTACATTTTGGTGGTTCCCGGATGCAATGAATAAGGTGTGGTGTGAGCTTCATCAAGTATCTCTTTCTTAAGCTCATCAACACTAGGAACACAAACTCGAGCTTTGTATAACAACATTCCACTGTTGAGACTGAAAAGCCTCTAGGCCGACCAGCCATTACTTCGTCTCAAACCTTAACTAGCTCCGGATCTTCTAGTTGTGCCTTTCTGATTCTCTCCAACAGATCAGATTGAAGTGTCAAATTATGGAATTTCCCAACTATGAACTCAATCCCTGCACTAACAATTTCAGAGGCTAGTTGAGGGGCTATCATAACTGTAGTACAAAACTGCCCGGGACCTTTTCTGCTTAAAGCATCGATCACAACATTGGCTTTCCCGGGGTGATGCAGAATTTCACAATCGTAGTCCTTAACCAATTCCAACTACCTTCTCTGCCTCATATTCAAATCTTTCAGGGTGAAAAAGTATTTGAGACTCCTATAATCAATATAAATCTCGCATTTCTCATCATGAAGATAATGTCGCCATATCTTTAAAGCAAAAACCACAGCCGCGAGCTCTAAATCATGAGTTGGATAACGCTGCTTATAATCTTTCAGTTGACGAGAGGCATAGGCTATGACTCTGTCAGCTTGCATCAGAACACATCCCAGACCCTGTCTGGATGCATCACAGAAAACCACAAATTTCTCTTGATTTGATGGCAAAGCTAACACCGGAGCTGTTATCAAACGTTGGTTTAACTCCTGGAAACTTACTTCACACTTATCTGACTACACAAATCTCTGATTTTTCTTGGTCAATTCGGTTAGGGGCATAGAAATTTTAGAAAATCCCTCAACAAAACGTCGATAATACTCTGCTAGACCGAGAAAACTACAAACTTTCGTCACAAACTTGGGCCTCAGCCAATTCTTCACAGGTTCTACCTTGTTTGGATCAACCATAACTCCATTCTTCCCAACAATATGACCTAGAAAGGACACCTCAGACAATCAGAATTTGCACTTTTTGAATTTTGCATACGACTTGTGATCTCTAAGTCGCTGCAATACCATTCGAAGATGATGCTCGTGCTCCTCTTCTGACTGAGAGTATACAAGAATGTCATCGATAAACACTATAACGCAGTTATCGAGGAAATCCTTGAATACTCTATTCATAAGATCCATAAAGGCCGTAGGAGCATTAGTCAATCCAAATGACATTACCAGAAACTCATAGTGCCCATATCTAGTTCTAAAAGCAGTCTTCGGTATATCCTCCTCTCGGATTCTGAGTTGATGATAACCAGACCGTAAATCAATCTTTGAAAACACTGTCTTTCCCTGAAGTTGATCGAACAGATCGTCGATTCTGGGCAAGGTTATTACATTAAGTCTTTATTCATTTGGTGAATTAATAGAAAAAAAAAATAAAAGAAAACCAAAATTTGAAGGAACCTTTTCTTCCTTCCTCTCTCTCTCTTCGAAACCATCAAGAACAAGGGGGATAGCTTCTGTTTGATTGTGATTTCAGCAAGAAAACCTTGGGAGATTCAAGCTAAGGTAAGCCCTAGAAACACCCTTCTTTAGTTTTTAAGCTTTTACTTGGTTTGAAATTGTGATTTTTGGAATTAGTGGCTGTTAGGTTTCGTTATGCATAGGGTTCGAATTCTAGGCTTAATTTGAGTTGGTATTAACCTCTTGTAGCTGGTTTTGATGATTTGATTTGGTGTTGTTCAAGTTTGAGCTTTGAGTTCAAAGCTTTGATCTCTAATGGCATATTTGTTTACACTGAGTTTTTCTGTGAAATACTGGCTGGATTATATTGTTTATGCATTGTATAGGAGCTCTGGAAGGTTTCATTGCATTTGGTAGAGAATTGAGCAAGGAATGAAAAGCTTAGGGAAACCTGGTGCAAACCGGCTAGCCGGTTTTGGCAGGGTTCCCCGAGCCTTTCATTTTCTCAATTTTTGCCTTTTCGATGCCTCGGTTGGGTGCTTCCCCATTTTCAGAGTTAGAATAACCCATTAAGAGCATAGCAGAACCTAGGGTTTTGGTTTTGGGTTTCCCGGGATTAGGGTTATAATCATGTGACTTACCCGGTTTCAAAATGTGATTAGGGCATCCATCTAGCACGAGATTTCTGTTCAGGTCGGCCAGCACACTTGAATTCGGAAAACAGGTAAGAACTGGATATAATATGTGATGTGATTATCTGAATGTATGTATATGTGTTAGTATATACATGCTTATTTGTTGTGATTCATGCACTACCAAAACATGTACGGTTGCGGTACATAGTGCATTGGTAAGGTGTATGATGTTTGGAAGTACATCATGGTGTTATCAGCACTTGTACGGGAAGGTACAAGGAGTCTGTGGTACAACACTTAATAGTACTCAAGGTCCGGTCCATACCCTACCTACACTAGTACGATGGTATACTGAGTGCATGTGGTACATGGTACAGGGTCGTATCTTAGTTAGAACGTTCATACTCATCTGTTAAGCTCTGTAAATAGGTGTATGGGTGCCTATTTACTGGTCGGAAATTATATGATGTGTTATATGCATTTCTTACTGAGTTTGTCGACTCACAGTTCTACTTCCATGTATAGGTAAAGGAAACGCGAAGGCTGAATAGGAGTGAACCTGAGCTCAGATGGGATTGTACATGTCAAAGCAGCGCGACCTGGAGTGTTGGGTCTCGGGACATCTGGGGATTGTATTTTGATAGTCGATGTGCGACCTGTACTAATTTTGTGTATTTTGGGAATATTAATTTTAAAAAGCTTGAAAATGGAATCTCGACATTTGTAAATATTTTATTATATTACAAAATTTAATATTTAATGAAAAAGTTTTAATTTGACACGTTTTTCGAATAAATTCTTTGATTAGCAAAGACTGCACTATAATTGAAAAAGCACTGTAGCGTGCCTTAGCATTAGGGCGTTACAGAGACTGAATGTTAAAGTTGCAGGAAAGGTACTTATTCAGTCTAAGGAAAGTTCTATACATTTGTGGTACCGTTCCAACTTGCCTTAACTACTAGTGTTGTAACGCCCTGTCCAACAGGGACGCCACGTGTGTGCAATTTAATAAAATACTGATAATTATATAATATGTAATTATACTAAAAGTGTGGGTAATCAAATTTTGATAATTAAAATTCAACTTTTAACTGTTTAACAAAAGATAAGTAATATGGACTACGGGGTCCCCCTGTTTTCAAAATATTTACAAACTGATTTCAAAGTATTTTACAACATAATCTTTATATTTCCCAAAATACAATCAAAATAGAGCATCCTGTTTACTGGGTTGTGCCACTGCGGCTGGTATGTACATTGCTGCTGCGACCACAAACTCATGGTTGCTCAACTTTAGCCTTCCCTTTACCTGCACCATAAACCACCCGTGAGTCACAGAGACTCAGCAAGAAAGTGATCAAAACAATAACTGAAAGAAAATGATTATCAACTTAATCTTATGCATTCATGTTTACTCACTATACAATATAATAAGCATTCCTTTAAACATTACACAGTCCTGGTACTTAATAAAGTACCCCTTTTACCACTCGTCACTTACGAGCTGAATATGTCACTATCGTTGCCCGATAAAGCAAACGATAAGTAAGAAACCTAACCGCGGTTTCAAGAGTAATTACTCATAACAGTAATAACCGTTTCCCAACCCTAGGTCATAACCTAGGCTTATTAAATATTTAATAAAAATCTTGATAATAATCAAGATCACCTCCATTCAACCAATAAACTTTAACTACATACGGTGCTTACCACTTTTCTTACCTTCATTCAGAAGTCAAGAGTATGGCCGACCTGAGTGGAAAAACAAGCTAGGCAATCCCGGTCCTATGTCACGACAATTGAAACACACTAAATACCTTAACTCAAAATTTCGGATTAAAACCCTAGTTTAGAAATCAAACATAACCTAACTCCCAACAACCCCAAATTAGGTCAAGCATCCCATATTTAATTTAAAACAGATAGTACACAACTCCCCGGGTCAAAACTGAACATTAGGCAAACCCAGAAAAATTCCCCTGCAAGCAACCGGTCGACCGATTCTGGTACACCAGAACCAATCCGGTCGACCGGTTCTGGCAGACCAGGAACTTAAGGTTCTCCTCTCCAATTTCGACCCAAAACTCCTCCAAACCTAACCAAACTTTCCAGAATAGTATAATAACTATAAAACAACATATCTCAAGCTTCAAAACACAACAACTCAATCATTTAATCAAATTCACATACTCAAGTGAAGAAAAACTCTACTTTATCCTCATCTAGCTTATTCACTCCAAACCAGCCCCTACATCCAACAATTATAAATTCAAACAACCTCAAAACTACCCCAAGATCATACTCCATCATCCATATAGCTCACAGCCCCTTGAAACTTGAAAACCCTAACCAAAACTAACCCAAAACCATAGAAAATCAAGGAGAAAAAGAAAAAAAAAACATAACAAGGATTACCTCAAACTTCTATGGTGCTTTAAGAATTGATTCAACAAGAAAGAGATGATTTACAGCAAAGTTTCTCCAAAAATTTAGCTGGCTTCAAGGCTTGCACGAGAGAGAGAGAGAGAAAGAAAAAGACGGAGTTGGTCACTTTTGTGGTTACTTGGTCCTTAAGTAATAGTAAAAAAAAAATTTCCTTTTCTTTCTTTTCTTTTTTTTTTTCTTAAACAATCAGCCCATAAAATAAATATGTCAAAATGTCAAAACATAAAATGACTAAACTATCCCTCAAAATAACCTAAGCTTAAATTATAACCTAGGGGCATTTTGGTAATTTCACTAATCCATTAACCCGACATTCTTAATATTTTTCTAAACTAATCTAAAATATTCTTAAAATAATTCTTCCATTCATGTCGTGACATTACTAACCACATTGCTAAATTTCCACAACTACCGGGCCCGAAAAATATTTTGCTTCATTAAATAAATTCTCAATAATTACCCTAAGTAAGATCATAATCTTACTTCATTTCCCAAGTAATTACATATTTAATAAAATATGTCCATTTAAATATTATTTATTTTCTCGGATATTACAAGTGTTACTTCCTGAATAACCAAGAAGTAGTTGCCAAAAGTATTAAATCCAGTATCCCAAGAGAGTAGACATATAGAGAGGAATTTCACATTATCAAGGATTTTGTGATTAAGGAAGAGTAATGGTGGAGAAGAGGTTGTGTTTAATTCAACCTGTCAGATCCTATTACGAGGAGTTTACTACTATTACACTTGATTTGTATATTAAGGTGTTGAGATTATTTGAAATACACATTTTGTTTTATATTAGTGCAAGTGGGAGTTTGTTGGGTTTTATGCCCTAAATAAAACCCATTTCAATATTATCAGATTTACTTATTATTAAAGATCAGAAAAACATTTTATGTTGCATAGTTCACATGATTTATTTCATGATTATATATATAAAGTATGAATTCTATTTAAGTCCAGAACATATGAATTTGTTAATGATTATAGTGTTGTCATAACAGTGGAATATAATCTTAAATATATGTTCGAAAGTTTATTCCCTGATTTGTCAGAACACTGGATTTAGACTGACATGGTATAATCAGCGATAGGTATTCTTACACCTTGGAAAAGTGTTATGTCCTTTCCAGGACATTGGCAAAGTTTACCAGTATCGGATGTATGGAGTATACATCGGAAGGGACCGATATTGAACTTTGATTAGATATATTAAATTTACCGTAATATCTATTCAATTCAATATCACCTGTTGATCCTAGATCAAATGATCTTAATCCTGATATGATTAGGTTCAATCTCAAGAGTGTTATTCGTGTTCTTTGATTTGTTAGTTAAGCCTACTTTTGGGTCAGGGTGATACGTACATTTTGGGAACACGGTAGTGCAATTGAGTGGGAGCGCTAACATAAATATGGAATCTATAGCTTCTATCTGGCGAATAGAAAGTGAAGGATGATTTCCTTCGAGATTAACCAAACGAAAATAAATGGTGGAGTACTTATTTCACTTGGCTGAAATATCATTTATACAGGGTTAAGTGTTTTAAGGATAAAATACATTGTAGGGTGTTACGGTAATTTAATCCCTTTACAGTGTAAATCATCTATATAGAGGATCATTGATCAAATTAGGATTATAACAATGGATAACTAATGACGTATCTATATCGTGGAACATATAGAGCGTTCTATATGACTGAGAGTGCAATTCCAAGTTCTAAGAGTGGATTCAATAAGGAATTAATAAGTTAGGGAATTTACTTGGTAAATTCGGTTCGACTTATTGGAAGCTCGGTTATATAGACCCATGGTCCCCATACTAGTTGAGACCATACTGCTTGTAAGACTCAGTTAATTGATTTTAATTAATCAATTATAATTCTAAACGTTAGACTATGTCTACTTTATGAATTTTCATTTAGCAAGGGCGAAATTGTAAAGAAAAGAGATTCTAGGTTTATTTATTAATTAAGATACTTTATATGTCTAAATTAATAAATATATTAAATGACAATATTATTTAATAATTATTTTTAAGTTATTAAATAATTAGAATTGGCTTTTAAAAGGTTAAATTGGAAAATTGACATTTTTGAGAAAATGGGAATGAAAAATAACAAAATGGGAAAGTTGCAAAGTGAGGCCCAATTTCCTATTCTGGCCGCCCACTATGCATAGGCTTTTACCATTTATTTTTTCATTATTTTCATGCCATACAATTCTAACCTAAACCTAGAGGTCATTCTATAAATAGAAAGTATTGGCTTCAGGAAACTCATAACTTTGCACATTGTTTCCTTCAGAAAAAACCTATGCCGCCCCTCTCTCTCTTTTCCTCTCTAAACTTTCCAAAATTCCTTGAGTGAATGAGTAGTGCCCACACACATCAAGTGGTACCTCAATCATAGTATGTAAGACTGTGGAAAATTAGCATCAAAGAAGGAGAGAAAGAGATCCAGTTTCAGATCTTGATAATGCTCTGCTACAGAAAGGAATCAAGGGCTAGAGATCTGAATTGAAGGAGTCATTATATTCCGCTGCACCCAATGTAAGGTTTTCTTAAACTCTTATGTGTTTATTTCATTGTTTTAGAATTCATATTAGGATGTTAATAAAACATACTTGGTAGTACATCTAGATCCTGGTAAAATAATTTCCAACAAATTCACTATCCGATCATACAAGAGTGAGGGAAGATCAATATTGACACTAGTGCCCAATGCAAATAAAAACTTGGCTATGCCATAGTTGATAGTGGAGATGTGTGAATTTTCCCACCATTTCGACAATACAATTTTGTGAAGAACTCTATAAAACTCAGTGAGCACTGTGATAGGTAACTCTTTTCCATTCCAGATAAACTCAGAGGTTCCAGTGATCTCAGACCTTATTTCTTTAAAAGAAGGTTTATAATCCTCATTGAAAATAGGATTGGGAATGGTTTTGATTTTCAAGACACAACTAATAGTGGAAGGGGTAAAACAAAATCAATTTCCCCGAATATAAGCAAGATATAGAAATTTTCTTTTGTTATTCAAAATTCTATCATCAAGATTAGCATAGAACTCCCTGACCAGATCCTCATTTGGTTGTTGCAAATGAGTGACAAATAACAACCACCCTCTTTGTTCAATCAACTCACGAATTTTGGGAAAATACTTCAGTTTAACTCGATATTCAAGCCACAAAGGATGAAAATAGACATTATCTTGAAACCTAAGCAGCTTATCATTCAAATAGAAAGGTATAGTTAATTTGTATGGCTCAGACACACTAGGGTTTGAGGATGAACCTGGTTGAGAACTTTTGGCTTTCTTAGGGATAGAGATGCGAAGAGAACCAGATGAAACTAATTTCCTTTTGGTCAAGGACCTAGGGCTATGAGGCTTGGATGGGAATGACTCAGTAGGGTTCATGGATGGTTCAACAGGGGAAACAGTGGTGGAATGAGGTGCATCAAAAGGGATAAACATAGAACGTGTAAAACACTTGGGTAAGCTAGGAGAAGAGGAGACCTTACCTTGGTCTGGTGTGTAAGGGGACGAGTTAGACTCGGTAAGTGTGGAACAGGGACTCACAACCTTCAATAATGATGATGAAGCATCACTAGAAAGAGATGATGTTTTGACTTTGCGACACACCTTTTTCCCATAACTAAAATTTCAAGAACACATCCAAGAAGATACATAAAGAAGATGAACATTACCTCAGAATAGTTCAGTGCTTAACTTAACGAGGAAGAAATGAAAAATGTAAAGTAAAAAAAAAATAACGGTAACTTCAGATATTTATTAACCACAGAAGAAAATGACAAAAATACCTTTTGGCCCATTTAGGAAAATACTCAAGCCCATTAATACTTAAAAAGGAAAAAAGCAACAATCTCAAGATGAAAACACCATGAAAAAAATAGCAATGGTGAAATCAAATGTAATGAACTATCATGTGAAAAAATAACCCAGAAGGGACAACCTAAAAAAACTGATAAAGAAAAGAAACACTAGATACTAGACACTAATGCTCAGCTGAACCCAAAGAAAGACACATCACCAAACACAACAAAATGCAAACGAGCAAGGAAAGTTAGTTAATAGAAGTTGGATTAAAATACCATCAAGATAACATATATACTATCAACAAGAATCTAAATAGAGACGTGAACAGTAATGTCACCATAAGTGTGTGATGTGTCCTCATGTGAGATACCAAGAAACTAATCAAGGCATCTCACTCATCCTTTTTTTTTAAAAATACCATTTGATTATTTTGAACGTATGTCTTTTGATGATTACTACACGCAATGACTTTTTTTAACCAGTTGTGGCTTTGACGCTTCCATAGAGATGTACCTGTCACCCTATGGATTTTTCACAAAGAGTGACAAGAAAAAGGAGGAAACTTTTCAAGTCACACAATGGTACAAGAGTATCTCTTCCCATTGCATCCATGAAATGTAGCCTTTTCAACTGGGACAACACACTATTCACAATCAAAATAGGAAATCTAATGACAGAATATATGAAACCTATCAACCAAAAAGGTCAACAATCATTGACAAACGAACCACGAACTCGAGCATGATTGTGAAGATGTCTAGAGGCAACTTTCACAAGGTCAGATGGTGCACACACCAATAGAATTTATAGATGAGCAAAAGTGTGAGCATCTAATGCTTTTGTGAATAGATTAGAAAGTTGAGCACCTGTGGACACATGAGTAACAGTTAAGAGCTTAGATTCTACCATTTGCCTAATAAAATGATATCGTATGTCAACGTATTTTGTATGAGTGTTTGGATTTTTTGAAATGTTAATAGCACTTGTACTATCACAAAATAGTACCGAAGAGTCTTGCAGAAATCCATAATCAATTACCATTTTGTTGAGCCAAATGAGTTAAGTACAACAGCTCCTAGTTGCTATGTAATCAACTTCCACAGTAGAAAGGGAGATGGAATTTCGTTTCTCAACCATGAGACAAGATTATTTCCGAGATAAAAACACCCTCCAGTGGTACTTTTACTATCATCTAAACTCCCAGCCCAATTTGAATCACTAAAACCAACAATAGACATGTTGGTGTTGTTGGAAATTATTTTACCAGGATCTTAGATCTACTCACAAGTATGTTGATTAACACCCTAAATATGAACTTCTAAAACGATTATGAAATAAACACATATAAAGTATTAGAAACCTTACATTGGGTGCAGCGGAATAATATGACTCCTTCCGTTCAGATCTCTAACCCTAGTATCCTTTCTGTCGCAGAGTATTATCAAGTTCTGAACCTCGATCTCTTTCTCTCCTTCTTTAGTGTTGAAACTCCTTCTGGCTGAAAGTCTTTCTTCACGATCTTCCTCACTATGATTGAGGTATCACTTGCTGTGTGTGGGCACTACTCTAATCACTAAGTGTTTCGAAATCTCAAGGAAGAAGAGAGAGAGAGAAGTGGCGGCCAGGTATAGAGAGAAGGCTCAGGTTTTTCTGAATGAAAAGTGTGAAAGTTAAGTGTAAATTTCCTGAAGCCTTCACTATCTATTTATAGCTTTCCACTAGGGTTAGGTTTGAATTATTTGGCATTAAAATAATGAAAATATCAGATGATAAATGCTATAAAAGTGGCCGGCCCTTGGCAATATGGAATTGGGCCTCACTTTTTGTAATTTTGCAGTTTTATCATTTTTGCATCTGATTTTCTCAAAAATGCCAATTTTCAAATTCAACCATTTAAATGCCAATTCTAACTATTTAATAATTATAAATAATTATTAAATAATATTGTCATTTATCATATTTATTAATTGAACCATACAAAGTATCATAATTAACAAATATGCCCCTAAAACTCTTTCTTTACAATTTCGCCCTTACTTAGTGAAAAAATCACAAATAGACATAGTCTAATTTGAGAATTATAATTGATTAATCAAAACCAATTATATGAGTCTTACAAGCAATATTATCTCAACTAGTGGGGGGACCATGGGTCTATATAACCGAGCTTCCAATAAGCAGATCAAGAATTTATAACCTAAATTCACTCCCTTATTAATTCTTCGTTGAATCCATGCATAGAACTTAGAATTGCACTCTCAGTATATAGAATGCTCTATATGTTCCACCATATAGACACATCATTAATTATCCATTGTTATAATCCTAATTTGATCAATGATCCTCTATATGAATGATCTACATTGTAAAGGGATTAGATTACCGTTACACCCTACTATGTATTTTATCCTTAAAACACTTAACCCCGTATAAATAATATTTCAGCTTATGTGAAATGAGTACTCCACCATTTATTTTCGTTTGGTCAAGCTCGAAGGAGATCATCCTTTACTTACTATTCGCCAGATAGAAGTTATAGATTCCATGTTTATGTTAGCGCTCCCACTCAATCGCACTACCGTGTTCCCAAAATGTACGTATCACCCTGACCTAAAAGTAGGCTTAACTAACAAATCAAAGAACACGAATAGCCTCTTGAGATTGAGCCTAATCATAACAGGATTAAGATCATTTGATCTAGGATCAACTAGGCGATATTGACTTGAATAGATATTACGGTAAGTTTAATAAATCTAAGTCAAAGTTCAATATCGGTCCCTTCCGATGCATACTCCATGCACCCAACCTGAGCTTTACTTTAACAAAATGCTCTGGAAAGAACATAGCATTTCTCCAAATGCAAGTAAACTCTGTTGTAGATTATCATATCAGTAAAACCCTGTGTCTGATAAATCTAGGAAACTTTATTCACATAGTCATGTTTACTTTCCAAAGTGTTGACAACACAATAAACAGGATCAAGTATGTTAAAAGGGTTTCAGATGAATTTATAAATCAAATAGACAAGCAATTGATAAGGTGAACCAAAACATACACAAATGAATGAAAAATACTTCTGTTTCTTTATTGATGTTGAATAAAATAAATTACATTGAAATGGAGTTTTATTTAGGGCATAAAACCCAACAGGTGTCTCTCGAGTACCATAAGCCGAATTCAAAAGTCCCAGACAAGTATTTGATTATGCATTTTACAACAAACAAATGGGACTGTTTGGGATTGGCTTGGTACCGAGCACACAAACAACCACTAAAACAAATATCTTGACGACTAGCTGTTAAGTAAAGAAGACTCCCTATCATGCCCTTATACAAGGTTGGATCAACAAATTCACCAAACTCGTCTTTACTCAGTTTGGTTGTGGTAAGCCAAATTTTTCAAGCATCTTTTTGATAATATATTTGGATTGAGAAATGAAAATTCCCTAATGAGTTTGTTTGACTTGCAATCCAAGAAAGAACTAAGATCCCCTATGTGACTCATTTCAAATTCGTTAGTCATGAGATCAACAAACTTGGCAACCTCCCTATCACAAGTAGACCCAAAAATAATGTCATCAGCATAAGTTTGAGCAACAAAAATACATGGTTGCAAATGCTTAATAAATAAAGTATAATCAACAGGGCCTCTCACAAACTCATGAGAAAGAAGGAAAGTAGTTAACTTGTCATACCATGCTTTAGGAGCTTCCTTGAGGCCATATAAGGCCTTCTTGAGTTTATACACATGATCAGGATACTTGGGATTCTCAAAACCTTGGGGTTGTTTCACATACACCTCTTCTTATATAAAACCATTAAGAAAAGAACTTTTCACATCCATTTGGTGCAGTTTGAACTTTAAGAAACATGCCGAGCCACTGGTGCAAAGGTTTCCTCAAAATCCACTCCCTTAACTTGATTATACCCCCGAGTAACAAGCCCAACCTTGTTCTTGATAAAAGTGCCAAATTCATCAGATTATTTCTTAAAAATCCACTTAGTCCTAATGATATTTATGCCATTTGGTTTAGGGACCAAGATCCACACTTTGTTCTTCTTAAACTGCCCCATCTCATCTTGCACATGGTCCCCGCACAAGTTGAGATAATATTATCTTGTAGACTCAGTTAATTGATTTTAATTAATCAATTAGAATTCTAAATAAGACTATGTCTTGTTTATGAATTTTCACTAAGCAAGGGCTTATTTGAGAATAAAAGAGATTTTAGGGTTTGTTTATTAATTAAGAGACTTTGAAAGGTCTAATTAATAAATAAGTTAAGTAACAAATTTATTTAAAAATTAATTATAATTATTAAATAGATAAAATTGACTTTTATAGAGATAGAATTAAAATATGACATTTGAGAAAAGAAAGATAAGTTTAAATAAAGTAGCAAAATTGAAACTCAATGGGCCCACTAAGGATTTCGGCCATAGGGTTTAAAAACTAAAGCCATTTTATCTTTTTTTTTTTTATATATAATTTTATATTTAAATTCTAACCTAACCCTAATAACTATCATATAAATAGAAAATCATAAGCTCTTATTTTCATAACCTTGATAAAACTAATTCACTTTACTAGACAAAATAAGAGAGCTCCTTCTAATTTTCAAAATCCTTGCTTCTTCTTCTCTTGATTTCGTGCCTGTTGGAATTATTTTACCAAGATCTTAGATTTACTAACAAGTATGTTATTTAACATCCTAAATATGAACTTCTAAAACGATATGAAATAAACACATATAAAGTATAAGAAACCTTACAGTGGTTGCAGCGGAATATGATGTCTCCTTTCACTTAGATCTCTAACCCTTGTATCCTTTCTGTAGCAGGGTATCACCAAGATCTGAGTCTGAATCTCCTTATCTTGAATCTGGATTCTTCACAGCCTTACACACTATGATTGAGTACTACTTGATGTGTGTGGGCACTCACTCTTTCACTATAGGCTCGATTTAGAAGAGAGGAAGAGAGAGAGATGGTTTCGACTAGGGTAGGAAGGAGGCTCAAATTTTATCTGAAGGAATGAGATACATCATCCTTTCCCTTAAGCCATCACTACCTATTTATAGAAAACCATCTAGGGTTAGGTTAGATTTATTTGGCATTAAAATAATGAAATAATAAATGATAAATATGCTACATAAGTGGCCGGCCATGAGTGGATAATGGGCCCTACTTTGCAATTTTGCCATTTTATCATTTTTCCATCTTATTTTTTCAAAAATGTCAATTTTCCAATTTAACCACTTAAATGCCAATTCTAATTATTTAATAACTAAAAATTAATTATTAAATAATATTGTCATTTAATATATTTATTAATTAGACTAATCAAAGTCTCTTAATTAACAAATAAACCCTAGAAACTCTTTCTTCACAATTAAGCCCTTTGCTTAGTGAAAATTCATAAACTAGACATAGTCTAATTTTAGAATTATAATTGATTAATCAAAATCAATTTACTGAGTCTTACAAGTAGTATTGTCTCAACTAGTATGGGGACCATGGGCCTATATATCCGAGCTTTCAATAAGCAGATGCAGAACTTACCAAGTAAATTCACTGACTGATTAATTCCTTGTTGCATCCACCATAGAACTTGGAATCACACTCTCAGTTATATAAAACGCTCTATATGTTCCACGATATAGATTCGCTATCAATTATCTATTGTTATAATCCCAATAATCAATGACCCTCTATAAATGATTTACATTGTATAGGGATTAAATTACTGCTACACCCTTCAATGTATTTTATCCTTAAAATACTTAGCCACCTATAAATGATATTTCAGTGAACTAAACATAATCACTGAAATGAGTACTCAACCATTTATCTCTATTTAGCCAAGCTCAAAGGAAATCATCATTTCACTTTTATACCCTGATAGAAGCTATAGATTCCATATCTATGTTTAGCGCTCCCACTCAATTGTACTACCATGTTCCCAAAATGTACATATCACCCTAACCAAAAAGTAGGCTTAACTAACAAATCAAAGAACATGTATAATACTCCTGAGATCGAACCTAACCATGTCAGGATTAAGATCATTTGATCTAGGATCAACTAGGTGATATTGAATTGAATAGATATTACGGTAATGTTAACATATCTAATTCAAAGTTCAATATCGGTCCCTTCCGATGCATACTCCATGCATCCAACCCAAGCTTTACTTTAACCAATGCCCTGGAAAGGACATAGCACTTATGCAAGGTGCAAGTAAACTATGTTGTAGATTATCATATCAGTTAAACCCTGTGTACTGATAAATCTAGAAATATACAGTTAATCACATAATCTTGATTACTTTCCACTGTGCTGACGACACAATAAACAAGAATATAAATGTGATAAGGATTTGGATGAATTTATAAATTAAATAAACATATAAATGATAACATGAACCAAATGACACACAAATAAGTGATGAAAATACTTCTGCTTCTTTATTGATATTTAAAAGATAGAGATTACATTGAAATAGAGTTTTACTTAGGGCATAAAACCCAACAGTGTCTTATAGTGAGAGAGCACTTGCCCACATATTTCAAGTCAATACTCAAGATAATGTGGAAGATTGTGTTGTGTTCTTGTCACCTGAAGGAGAAACTAGGTTTAGATTTTGATCATACTCTACGATAGAAAGGATCAAGGGTTACAGATCTGAACGGAATGAGCATTATATTCCACTGCCACCAATGTAAGGTTTATTTATAAATTTATATGTGTTTATTCTATTGTTTTAGAAAATTCATATTATGGATGATTTCTCGGTCTTTGGTTCTTCATTCGATCATTGCTTAGAAAATTTGGAGAAGGTGCTAAACTGGGAGAAGTGTCACTTTATGGTAAAAGAAGGGATAGTTCTGGGACACAAAATTTCAAAAGCAGGGATTGAGGTGGACAAAGCTAAAGTGTCAACAATAGAGAATTTGCCGCCCCCGGTTTCTGTGAAAGGAGTAAGGAGTTTCTTGGGTCATGTTGGTTTCTACCGAAGATTTATTAAGGACTTCTCAAAGATCTCTAAACCATTATCCAGTTTACTTGTTAATGGCGTTGCTTTTGAGTTTGGAAAAGAATGTTTGAAGGCATTCCAGGTTCTTAAATAGAAATTGATTTCAGCACCAACAGTCACTTCACCAAATTTGGAGTTGCCCTTCGAGTTGATGTGCGATGCAAGTGACTATGCAATCGGAGCGGTATTAGGTCAAAGGGTTGACAGGGTGTTTCACACAATCTACTATGCTAGTAGAACCCTGAATGATGCTCAACTAAATTATGTCACAACGGAGAAAGAGATTCTGGCAATTGTGTTTGCTTGTGATAAGTTCCGACCCTATCTAATTGGGAATAAGGTGGTAGTCTACAATACCTAATGACCAAGAAGGATGCAAAGCCAAGATTGATTCGGTGGGTTCTTCTACTCCAGGAGTTTGACATAGAGATAAAAGATAAGAAGGTAACTGAAAATCTTGTAGCAGATCATCTGTCAAGACTAGAGTTAGAAGAGAGCCAGAATACAAAAGAGGTATAAATAAATGAGCAATTTCCTAATGAACAACTCTTTAGTGTGAAAGAAAACCTGATGGTACCGTGGTATGCTGATTATGTCAACTTCTTGGCTGCCAAAATAACTCCTCCTGAGCTTTCTCGTCAACAATTAAAGAAGTTCTTTTCTGAGGTACAACATTACTATTGGGAAAAGCCAATCCTCTACAAGCACTATGTTGATCAGATAATTAGAAGATGTGTGCCTGAAGAGGAAATGTACTCTATTCTCAATCACTGCCATGCTTTACCATGTGGGGGACATTTCAGTGGGACAAGAACTGCTGCTAAGGTGTTGCAGAGCGAATTCTTTTGGCCAACACTTTTTAAGGATGCCAGTACCTTTGTGAAGGCATGTGATCGTTGTCAGCGTACAGGTAATATCTCAAGGAGAAACGAAATGCCTTTAACGAGAATCTTGGAAGTGGAATTGTTTGATGTCTGGGGGATAGATTTCATGGGGTCCTTTTCCTTCATCTTTTAGCAATCTGTACATCTTATTGGCTGTGGACTATGTTTTGAAATGGGTTGAAGCTGCAGCAACACCAGCCAATGACGGTAAAACAGTTCTCCTCTTCCTTCAAAAGAATATATTCACTCGGTTTGGTACTCCCTGAGCAATCATAAGCGATGAAGGGAGTCACTTCTGCAACAAATAGTTTGAAGCACTCCTCTTGAGATATGGCGTTCGTCACAGAACTGCTCTACAGTACCATCCGCAAAGTAATGGCCAAGCTAAAATTTCTAACCGGGAGATAAAGATGATTTCGAAAAAAACAGTGCATAGATTAAGAAAAGACTGGTCACGGAAGTTAGATGATGCACTATGGGCGTATAGAACAGCATTTAAGACACCGATCGGGATGTCACCATATCGGTTGGTGTTTGGGAAGGCTTGTCATCTGCTGGTGGAATTAGAACATAAGGCTTTTTGGGCCATGAAGACCCTCAATATGGACTTGAAAGCTGTAGGAGAAAAAAGATTGCTACAATTGAATGAACTGGAGGAGTTTAGAAATGAGGCTTACGAGAATGTTAAGATCTAAAAGAAGAGAACAAAGAAGTGGCATGACCAAAGCCTAGTCAGGAAGGAGTTTCAACCTGGGCAGCAAGTTTTACTTTTCAATTCGAGGTTGAAATTGTTTCCTGGTAAGGTAAAGTCAAGGTGGTCCGGACCATTTACAGTGGTCAAGGCATTTCCTTATGGAGCGGTAGAACTGAAAGGTGAAAGCCCCGAGACTTTTAAAGTTAACGGGGAGTGGTTAAAGCTCTACTTGGGAGGTCAATTTGACCAAGCAAAGTCCGCCATGATTCTGGCGCCTCTCTGAAGAACTCAGTCAACGTCCAGCTATACGACGAAAAAGACAGCGCTATTGGGAGGCAACCCAAAAATTTTCTTGGTGTTTTAGCTGAACTTTCGTATTTTGTTTTCTTTTAGTTGTTATTATTATTTTTGTTTCTTTTTGGTTTATGTTTAGTGAACTGGTAAACCAATTTTTGGTTTTCTCTTAATTTTTTGTACTGTTTATGAAAAAAAAAAGTTTTTTTTCGGGGTTAGGCCCAGTGGCCACGGCGAGGACTGTGGCCGCGGCCATAAGTGACTTACAGAAGCAGCATTTTTTGAGGCCATCTCACCACGGCGAGATACCCCTTCGCCGCGGGCATAAGTCCTAGACAGAAAGCCCTTTTTAAACCCCTATCTCACCGCGGCGAGCCCACTTGTGGCCGCGGCGAGAAGGGTCAGACGGATTTAAAAGGGGGCAAATATCAACACATTTCAAAACACATCTTTTTCTCAACCCTAACCCACCACCACCGAAAACTCCTCCCCATAACCACTTTTCTTCATCTAATCTCACTCTGAACCCTTTTTCTTCAAATCTTTTCACAATCTTTCATCCCAAATCATTCTAAAACACTTTTCCTCTCATTAAACACTCTTTTTCCTCTCAAAAACATACCCAAATCCCTAAACCTCACCCAAATTTCAAAAATCACTATTCATCATCTTCAACCTCAAGAACTTCAAGGTTTTCTTCAATGGAGGTAAAGTGAAGGGGGATTTTCATTGAGGTAATAATTTCTTAGACTCTCTATGCAATTATTGGTGAATAATTTTGGATTGTTGGAGAATCTTAAAATTTTATTGTGATTTGTGGGATATTGCTCATTACATTATTTTGAAGAGTTGTTTGTGACTTAGAATTGTGCTATTTGTGATTGGGTTGTTACCCGGAAAGTGAATTTTTAAGGGGAAGTGCTGCCGAAATTTTCTTAAATTTTGAGTGTTAGAATTTTTGAGAGATGGGTCCTAAAAGAGCTAGAGTAAGTGAGAGAGGGGGAACTTCTTCATCTAACCCACCTAGGGGTCGCTCCAATGTTGATAGGGCTAGATTTGTGAATATTGAGGCACAAGAGCGATTTCTGCAACTTAAAGATAGACCCTTCATCGAAGATAGGGGCATAGACATTGGTGGCCCTAGACAAACTAGAAAAATTCCTGTTGTATTTGAGCCTATCAGAGAGCAAATCATAAATAGGCGTTGGACTAAGTTTGTGGATGTCACTGAGCGCAACAATCAAACCTTAGCTTTAGAATTCTTGGCCAACTGGCCAGAAAGAGAGGATGACAAGGTCAAAGTTAGGGGGTTAAAGTGCTGGTTTCCACAACCGCAATTCATACTGTCTATGACCTACCGACCTTCACCGTAGAAGAACAACCACTGAAATAGCAAATTCGAGCAAAGAGCTTGAATTATGAGGACATAGCTGAAACCTTAGGTTATCTAGGCCTTAGGTTTCATGAATATGATGGAGAACCTTATCAGCTGTTTAGGTGTGAACTAAACCCGGTAGCCAAGGCATGGCTATACTTTGTTAGTGCAAGGTTGGTACCAAACAAACATTATTCTGATGCTCAGATCGACAGGCTTAAATTTGTTTATGCAATTATGAAGGGTTACAACCTGAATGTGGGGGACATAATTAGAGTAACTTCTGATATGATGATTGAGGGATCTTGTAGGGGGTGGACTCGGGCTTGCTGATATTGTCACCATCTTGTGTGAGGCACATGGAGTACCACAATACTCTTATGATACAAAGGCAGCGCCACAACGCAGTATCTCCCTGTCCACGATGCTTCGATTCAAACCACCGCACCCTCATGGTCAACCGCCAGCTCAGAGAGATCCTCCTGCAAAAGAACGAGAGGAGCATGAAGACATTGTACCGCCACATATTACTGGGCCTCTCGACCCAGCCATGCAGTACACGCATGATCAGCTGAATTATTTGATTCAGCAGAACATGCACATTCAAAATTACATGGCCCAAAGGAGCGTTTTTTATGAGAAGCAGGTGCAACAATTGAACACGCTAATCACAAGGATGAATGTCGGTGTGGAAGAACCCAACTACTTTGCAATGCCCCCCCCCCCCCGATTCAATCCTTATGATCAGCTACCTCCACCAAACCCCTTCTGATGGGGCTCAGGTAAGTCTCCCTCAACCACAGTTTTATTTTCACACATTGGGGACAATGTGCATCTTTAGTTTGGGGGGAGAGACTTAATTTTTTCAGTTTATTTCAGTTTTTTTTTTGTTTTCGTTTTTAGTTAGTCGTTTTTAGTGTCATGTGTTGATATCTGAGCTGGAAAAATTGATTGAATTACTGTTGTTTACTTGTGCAATGGATTGAAATCTTAACCGGGTGCTTGAGTCACAACTCTTTGAATTGAATTGGATGTCGTGTTAGAGGGTTGTTCATTTGGATGCAAAACATTTATTTTTGACGTGTATCTATTTGAATTGTGGAATGTTGGCTTGACATGGAATAGAATTTGTTTGACATACTCTCTTAAAGCGAAATCCTTGATGATTTTTGTTTGGAAAATGATTTAGGCGAGTTTCTTTGGATCGATTGAGCCTTTCAAGCCCACCTAAAAAGTTTTATCCGTTGTATACCCAAAGTTGAGCCTTAGCCTATTTAAAAAATTTTCACCACTTAACTAAGCTTAATTCGTTATCTTTAACTACTTTCATCCTCAACGTACCTTATTATGCCATAAGCTTTTAATCAAGTTTGGGGGGGAATGAAGTGTTGTAAGTGGGGAATAATTTCGAAAGTAAGAGATTAGAAAAAAATAATAGTTGTAATGTGATGTGCCTCTATTGTAAAAAAAAAAGAAGAAAAAAAACAAAAGAACAAAATAAATGTGATAATTTCTTCTTGAGAATCAAATGTGAACAATGAGGTACGCACATAGGAAATAAAATAAAAAATGCAATCTCTTACTAGTTTCTTTGGGATGAAAGAATGGATAAGTGTGGGTGCTTGTTTGGTATAATTGTGCTTATGGTATAATGTAGCCTAAATGACTTCTCATCTACCCGTTTTACCTAAGCCATGCTATTATAACCGAAAAAGACCTTTTGATTTCGAGCAAGAATTGTCAACATTAGTGGAGAGAGGTATGTCACTCAAGCTTATTGAACATGGGTTAGCGGAATGTCAGAGAGTGTAGAAGGACTGTGATATGATTGTCAAATGAGGTGTTTTGTGTCCATATGAATTGCTTACTTCTGTATTGTGCATCCATCCAAGTTAATTCTTTGAGTTATTGAGTTGAAATTCTGGTTATAGATTTGCTTGAAGTTGTGCAGGTGGTAGTGGCAGTTCAATCATGTGAAGGTTTAGTTATCGAATGCATTGTTTAATTTTAGTTTGATTTTTAGCTTTACTCGGGGGCGAGTAAGGATTCAATTTGGGGGAATTTGTTAGGCTATTTCTAGCCTATATTTTGGATCAATTTTATGTTCGCTTTTTGTTGTTTTAGGACAGAATTATGCTTGTTTTCTATGTTTTCAGGTTCCTCGGAGTCATGGAGGCCTCGGGATACAAAAGTGCAATAAAAGACAAGCGGAGCCACGAAAAACGCCAAATTTTGGCTTGACGCACTTCTGGCCGCGGCTAGATCATTGTCGCCGCGCCCATAACTCGAGAACGGAGAAGGAGACTTTTGATGTCCCAGTCGCCGCGACGAGATACACCTTCGCCGCGGCCAATAAAGTCAGAGCAGAGGCGTTGTTTTATGAAGCCCATCTAGCCGCGGTGAGGAATCTTGTGGCCGCGGCAGGCGCCCGTACGGCCAGGGGCAATATTGTCCAACGAACCCTAAAAATTATTTATAAATAGAAAACTGCGATTGGAAAGTAAGGGAAGCGATTTGGAGACCTAAAACACTGTAGAAAGCGGCAAGAAGAGCAGAGGAAGTCAAAGTGAAGATCCAGAGTCATTCCACCAACAGTTTCTTTCTCTATTCCTTTTTAATTTCTTTATGCTAAATATTGTTATAGGAATGGTTATGGATTTGATTATGAACTAAATTTCCCATTTAGGGAGGATGATGATTGTTGTTTAAAGTTTTTGCCTAGTTAATGAATAATTGTCATTCCTCCATTCTTGATTGTGAAATTATCTATATTTGTGTTTAATTCCATGTGTAAGCTTGATCACCTTCTGTATGTTCTATGATCTCAATTCAGAATCTGAAAAGTGAGAATTGAGAATGCTAAAATTGGATAATCGATGTTCTATGTGAAACGAGAGTATTCACATGACTTATGTGACAAGTATATTATTGCTTAATGTTGATTTCATGTTAGTTTAATTAAGAGATTAATTAGAGAACATGTGATTTAAAACCTAAAAGATCTAATAGTGTAACGCCCTAAACAATTAGGCACGCTACCCTAAATGCTTATGAAACCCTAATCCCCTAATCGGGATTACCAATCAAAATAGCTCAGAATTTAAACTTTTAAATTAAATAGAATGAAAATAAAACTTGCAATAAATTCAAACTTTTAAACAGTTGGGATCCCAAAAATATTTACAAACTTTATTACAAGTCTTTTCTTTTCTAGCCGACCTAAGCGGCAAAATGGAATTTCAAAAGTTCATCGCTGGTAGACCCTTAACCCGCTTGGTCTGATATGGCATGAACATGTACATTCTTCGCCCAGCTCTTGAAACTCATGGCTGATTAGCTAATGCCTTACCCTTTCCTGCACAGTAGAGCACCTGTGAGCCAAGCCCAGCAAGATAGTATAAAATAATGATAAAAAAAATTATCACACTATATAATCAGTAATGCCATTCACATATGCCTGTATGAAACAGACCCGCATGTTACGCTCACATGCCTATTTATGTCTACGTAGCGTAGACCTACGTGTTGCGCTCACACGTCTAATTACAATAAGGCCTTAGAATGGTTCCTCTCGGTTCTAGTTACCGAGTCCAACCTGGTTATGCCTTGAACACATAACCCTAAATCTCAACATATTCATATATATAACATGGCATAGCATTTACACAGCATATATCACTAGGGTAATAACCCTAGGCTATCAAACCGCTCACATTAGGGTAATAACCCTAATCCCGGTTATTAATTACTCACATATCCCATTTTCAATATAAGCGCCACCGCGCATAACTCTACGTGCTAACTACTGACTTACCTGTTGTCCAGCAATAGTAGAGATTCCAAATTACCAAGTGCTCCTGACCAGGTGCCGGTAATCCTAGTCATAATACTGGGATTTACACAAATAGGGTTAAACCCTAAATCCACTTCCACAAAAATATAAACTTGGCATTCAAAACACATATAATCACATAGATCTCAAAAAGAGCTTTCCAACGGTATAAAGAACATCCCAAACGGAGTCCCGAGTCAAAAGTTATGGCAAAAACAAAAACTTAAAAAAAATAACAATCTGCCATTATCATGGTCGCGACCACTGGGTTTAAAAACCCAGAAAACCTAGATTTCAGCTTCGAAAATATGCCAAACTTACCCCCAATTCAACCCAAACATGCATATATCTCAAAATCACGAAATAGAGCTGCTAGCATATATTAGAGGATCAAAAAACACATATCTCATGCATCAAATGCAACAATAAACTTCATAGTTTCAGATTACAAATCCATAAACATCATGCTTTAACCCACAACATGTCAAGTTCTAAAACTTGAGCTTTATACCCAATTTACTCAATCCATTTCCAGCAGCAAATTATCCAATTAATACCTGAATTCAACCTAGAAAATCCCCTAAAACACACATCCACAACTTCACAATAAAATCCATAACAACTTCATGCAATAGAGTTCCAATTTATCCAAATCAATCATAAATTCGTTCATCAAATAATCAAGAACACTCAAACATAAAAGCATGCTTTCAATTCCAAACTCAACAACAAATTCATAATTAAAGGGGCTGAGGAGAAGAACTACCTCAAATTCAAGCCACAATCAAGTTTAATTCTTCAAAAGCTAGCTTCAATTCACACCAAGAATCAAGTTCCTTCCCAAAAATCAATTTTTTAAAGGAAGAGGGTTTTGAGAGAGAAAGAGGGGTCGGGTGAGAGGGAGTCAATTCAGAATTTTTGATTTTCCTTCAACTCAAAAATCAACTTTACCAAGTATAGAAACTAAAGGTCTAATGACCATTTTGCCCCTAGGGCTAATAACATGCATAAACACTTTTAAGGGCAATATTGTCATTTCACACTCAATTAATTCCCAAATAAATTTTAGATTTCATAATATCAAATATAATGCCAATTAATTCAATCCAATTTGCATTTCGGGCCCGAACCCGGTTCGACCTGAAATACCCGATTGTGACTATACCGCGCCAATCTGTCAGAACACACCTAAAAAGACAATACGGGCATACTATATAATAATATAGTTCCATTAAGAACATAATTAAATTAATTTCATCATTTTACCCTTCTCGGGTCATAATTACCAAAATGCCCCAGGCTCACCAACGAGGTCCTACCATGATATAATTCATATTAATTCACATATATTAAATTACATAATAATATAATTCCTCAATTATACATAATTATCTAGTTAGGATTTTGCTAATCCATTTCCTAATTCTAGGGTATTACAGTTAGCTTAATTTATAATCTGTCATTCACTTCAAGAATAGGATAGCAATTAGGCATTAACAATTAGGTAAACATACAACAAGATTCTCCTCCCTATTATCTCATCTCGATCAATTTTTCACTTGTGTTATTTAAGTTTCTTAAATTACTTTCATTCTTTTCGAATCAGAAAAACTATTGACTTGCCAAATAGAATCATAAGTATAATTTAGTAGTAATTAATCCAATTCCCTATGGTTCGACCTCACTTGCGTGAGTTTACTACTTGATTGCGTGCACTTGCGTAGTACTTAATAATTTTCGTAACAGGAAGAATATCCTTGCCTAACTTCCATAGGAAAAGCTTGAGTTTTTCAAGGATCTTGTATATCGAAATAAGTTTCCATAAATCATTTTTAATAGTCAGCCGATGTTTAATACAAGCTATACAAGCAAGTTTAGTTGAGAACAATCCATCACAGGATTCTCTCCAAAATAACCCATCCCTAGAGCCAAGGGGTAGGCGAGGGATCGAGGCCATAATATCCCCAATAGAAGCAACAAAATAACGTTCAATTTGTTCCAGAATCCATTCACCATTAGCACCATTAAGCAAGGAACTGACTCTAATGTTTTTCTCACGAACTCTTAGATTGAAGGCAATTGAAAATTGGTCCCAAGAGACACCTAGTATCCAAGGAGCATGCCAAAGATCCACCATAGAGCCATCACCAATAAGGTACCCAGCTTATTTCCAAATAAGGTCACTGGAAGCTAAAATCCCCTTAGCAACATAGGACATACCATGACTTAAACAAGGTGTAACACATTTGTTGAAAAGTTTATTTCCTCCATCTCTAAGCACTTTTGCGTTTGGTTGGAGGTAATGAAATGGAATGGAAAGAAAAAGAAACAATCTTCATTCTATTCCTTTGTTTGGTTGCATATTAAAGTTTTGGAATGTCATTATAATAGAATGACCTTTCTACCATTTTGGTGGAATGACTATTCCATTTTGAAATGGAAGGAAAGACCATTCCAATGCATGATAAGAAAAAATTTAATAATTTTTTTATCAATTTTTTTGCGCATTTTAAATTTTATTTCATTCCTATTCCTATTCCCATTCCCATTCCTATGTTTTCATTCCTTCCAACCAAACGCCACCTAAGAGAACTCTCTAAGAAAAAACTTTAGAAATTACCAAGCCTTAAGGTTTTCTAGCAAAAAGTGCTCTTCTTGATAGAAAACTAAATTATATCAAATGAACACTTTAGACTCCTTTATATAGTGTTTTGCATATCACTATTTGAAATTCTAATACATAACATTCCATAAATATTATGATCTCAATTAAATGAGTATAAAACTCATTCTATAATAACTATAACTCCTATAGGTTTTAAGAATTTTAATTTAAGATATTTAACATCTTTTTCTCTTTTTTTATTGATAATAATTGTGGAGGTTACCAGTGATTCTAAAAAAAAAACAAGAGCTTCTGTGGGTAGTTTTGAGATTATCCTCAATCAGAACTTTGAGGGCTATGTGATCAGATCCGTAGAATCCCAAATGTGAAAGACAAACAGAAAAAGATAATTCCAAGATTGGTTGGCAATGCACCAGTCAAGGCGCTCAAGAAGTTGACCATGCCTCCAAGTATATTCAATTCCCGTATGAATAAGAGGTAGTAAATCAAATTTATGCAAAAAGAATAAAAAATTATGCATAGCATGAGGGGGAGGATTAGTGGAAGAGTTTTTATTGCTAATGGAAAGATAATCATTAAAATCTCTCATAATAAGCCAAGGCATGAGAGGGGCAGAGTCATTAAGTCTATGCAAGAGAGTCCATGTAATATGTTTAGTAGAAAGATAAGGGGACCCGTAATAACAAGTAAAATGGCATTTCTTATCATTAAAAACATTAATAATACAATCTATATGGTTAAGGAAAAAAAAAAGTAAGTACATTAACATCTATAGAATTGTTCCAAAAAAGCATAAGTCCTCCCCTTAAACCACTCCTTGGCACTTCAAAAACACAGTCAAAATGAAGCTGATTCTTAAGATGTGCTCCACGGCCAGCCCGGAGCTTGGTTTCCATAATAAAAAGCAAAATGGGTCGATGTTGCTTGACCAACAGGGAGAGATTAAGGAATGCTCGAGGGCTCCCTAAACCTCAAACATTCCAACTTATGAGACTCATTTTCCTCCATTTCTTCATTGTCAGAAAGGGAAGGAACAACAGCTTCATTATTTGGAGTAGCTTGAGCCCTCTTAAGCATACTTTTAATAGAACCTCCAATCTGGGTAGTTTGTCTGGTAATAGGGCATTTAGACCCTGAAATGATAGCAGTGATGGGGGTTGTGGTTGGTTCTCTGATGGTGAGACTTTTATTTCTGGTGGTAGAGCTGACTATTGGATGGGGTGACTGGGATTCAGGAATGGCTATGCCTTTACCCTTGTCAGTGTGGGTGATAACTGAAGTGGTCATAATAGGTTGTGGGATAACTGGGTTGGTGGTTTGGTGTAGATCAGTATACTGGGGAGGAAGGTTAGATGAGCTAATTGGATTGGTACTGTTGAGGATTGGGGCAGCAAAATCAAAATCCATATTCAGAAATTGATCAACCGCCTGTTGGAGGCCCTGATCAGAGTTGGTGGTACGAGGAACATATTCGTTAATGGGGGTGGAATTTGAAAGTTTGAAAGGGTTCTTCTTGAGGTTTGTTTTGGCAGGGACTCTGAGGTGTTCCTTATAACCCAATTTAGGGGGAACTGGGAAATTATCACAACGAAGGATATATTTCCCACACTTATTATAAGTGTGGTCCAACAAGACACAGAAGTAACAAAAGTTTTGAAGCCCTTCGAACTTGAAACTGATCCTTTTGGTTCTTGCCAGAGTCCAAAAATGGATATTCATTCCCCTCCTTGGAGGCTTAGTGACATCCAGGAGGATGCAGATGCAAAGGTAGGGGCCGAAACTTTCCAACAGGGACAGAGGATGAATTTCGATGAGATCACCCAGTTCATCTGCAATGAACTGGGCTAGTTGAAGACTTTTGCGCCCTAAAGGAATGTTATGGGCTTGCACCCAGAAAGGGCCATAATAGAGTTGGTCAGGTGTGAGAGTATCAAGACCATCAAGATTAGCAAAGATCATTAAGAACAAATCGAAATGCCACGGTTGATCCTCCAAGACTCGACGACGGTCCCCTTCACATTGGAATGTGGCAAAGAACATGCCAGAGAGGTATTTAGAGGTTTCGGCGGGGAACCTGAGGGTCTAGGCCTCACGCATGGCCTTTTCAATCCAAGCAGGCTTGACAAATTAGCGCGTTAAGGTTTTAAAAACCAGACAGTGGGAGCTTGAGTCCTCAGGATGATTGAGGGATATATGATCAAACTCAAAGATTAGGTTTTCTTCATCAGTGAGGGAAGCGAGAGATTGGGAGGTGTTAGATGAGGAAGCCATGGGATCGTGAATAAGAAGTGAAGGAAGATAGCAGTACGGGGATGGGGAATCTTGTGGTTGAGTTTGGTAACTTAAATAGCAAAAGAGAATAGACAGAAGATAAGAGAAATACCTGGAGATTAAGGGTCGCCTTGGATGTTGGGAAGATTGCATCATCATCATTTCAGATTCTGCATCACCTGAAGAGGCAAAATATGGCGCTTGAGTGACTGTTCTGGGTGTGATTACGGGAGAAATGGTCGTAAAATTTTTGGGGTGGTATTAATTTTGACAAAACATGCACCGTCGAAATTAAATGAAGCTTTGAGAGAGAGCAAATTGAAGAGCCGTTGGAAACAAAAGATTTGGGTAATCATGGGGATTTTAGATGACATCATGGCAATTAATCAGGGACGATTGGGGTAATAAAAGAGTAAGACAAAATGAGAAGAAGAAAGGTCAACATGAAGCAAACAAGGGTGCAATTGCAGGAGAAGTAGAAGGTAGAAGGTATTCACCTAGAATAGCAACAGAGCAAGTCTGTAGGAAGCTTCAGCTACTCGGCTGTCGACTCCTCTTGGAAGTCTTCCAACACTATAACCTTCCAATCTCCTCTCTAAACAATCCATCTGTGTTAGTGCGATTAAACACTGGAATCTGTCTCAAGATCCGATAAAAGAGCAAATTGCTCATACTCAAAAGGATCTTGATCTTCTCCTAAGCTCAGATCAACCCTCTGGGGCTGCTCTATCTCAGGCCAACATCATGCAATCCAAATTGGATGCTCTTCTTCAAAAGAATGAGATTTATTGGAAGCAAAGAGCCCGTGTGGATTGGCTTAAAGCGGGTGATAAGAACACTAAGTTTTTTCATCACAAGGCTTCAATCCGTAAAAAAAAAAACTTCATTCGAAGTATTATCCTGACAGGTGGATTCCAGGCCACTGGCACCCCAACCATCCTTTCTCATTTTCTCCAGTTTTACTCTAATCTTTTTCACTCACAGGAAACTAACCAAAATGCCATCACTGATGTTCTCCATGGAATCTCAAATCATCTATCCTTTCTCCAGATTTCTTTCTTGGATGAGTCATTTACCCTAGAGGAGGTAAGGAAAGCTATGTTTAGCCTTTCTAGGGATAAAGCCCCTGGTCCCGATGGCTTCAATTCTCTCTTTTATCAGAAAAATTGGCATACCCTTAGGCCTGACCTTTGTGATGCTATCCTGGATTTTTTAAATCACAATGGGGACGTCTCGACTATCAATGAAACCATTATGGTTTTAATCCCTAAAAAGAAGAATGCGTCAACTTTGCGTGATTTTCGTCCCATAAGTCTTTTCAACACCATATACAAATGTATATCTAAGGTGCTTGCTAACAAACTCAAAGTTGTCCTCCACTCAATCATTGCCTGCAATCAAAGTACTTTATTTGAGTGGTAGACAGATCTTTGACAACATCCTTATCGCCAATGAAGTTATCCATTCTAGGAAAACTGGTAGGATTGGCTGGGCTGCTATTAAGCTTGATATGGAAAAAGCTTTCGATAGTGTTGAATGAAATTTTTCAAGAGCCTCCTGTCTCATGTAGGTTTTGTTGGGTTTTATGCCCTAAATAAAACTCAGTTCAATATAATCAGATTTATTTATTAATATAGATCAGAAATAACATTTAATGTTGCATGGTTCACATGATTTATTTCATGATTATATGTACATAATGTATAAATTCATCTGAAACCCTTTTCACATACTTGATCCTGTTTATTGTGCCGTCAACACATTGGAAAGTAAACATGACTATGTGAATAAAGTTTCCTAGATTTATCAGACATAGGGTTTTACTGATATGATAATCTACAACAGAGTTTACTTGCATTTGGAGAAGTGCTATGTTCTTTCCAGAGCATTGGTTAAAGTAAAGCTCAGGTTGGATGCATGGAGTATGCATCGGAAGGGACCGATATTAAACTTTGACTTAGATTTATTAAACTTACCGTAATATCTATTCAAGTCAATATCGCCTAGTTGATCCTAGATCAAATGATCTTAATCCTGATATGATTAGGCTCAATCTCGAGAGGCTATTCGTGTTCTTTGATTTGTTAGTTAAGCCTACTTTTAGGTCAGGGTGATACGTACATTTTGGGAACACGGTAGTGAAATTGAGTGGGAGCGCTAACATAAACATGGAATCTATAGCTTCTATCTGGCGAATAGTAACCAAAGGATGATCTCCTTCGAGCTTGACCAAACGAATATAAATGGTGGAGTACTCATTTCACATAAGCTGAAATATCATTTATACGGGGTCAAGTGTTTTAAGGAATAAATACATTGTAGGGTGTAACGGTAATTTAATCCCTTTAAAGTGTAGATCATTCATATAGAGGATCATTGATCAAATTAGGATTATAACAATGGATAACTAATGATGTGTCTATATGGTGGAACATATAGAGCATTCTATATACTGAGAATGCAATTCTAAGTTCTGTGCGTGGATTCAACGAAGAATTAATAAGTTAGTGAATTTTAGTAATAAATTATTGATCTACTTATTGGAAGCTCGGTTATATAGACCCATGGTCCCCGCACTAGTTGAGATAATATTGCTTGTAAGACTCATATAATTGGTTTTGATTAATCAATTATAATTCTCAAATTAGACTATGTCTATTTGTGAATTTTTCACTAAGTAAGGGCGAAATTGTAAAGAAAGAGTTTTAGGGGCATATTTGTTAATTATGATACTTTGTATGGTTCAATTAATAAATATGATAAATGACAATATTATTTAATAATTATTTATAGTTATTAAATAGTTAGAATTGGCATTTAAATGGTTGAATTAGAAAATTGGCGTTTTTGAGAAAATCAGATGCAGAAAAGATAAAACTGCAAAATTGCAAAAAGTGAGGCCCAAATCCACTTGTATAGGGCCGACCACTTTTGTAGGGTTTTCCCTCTGATATTTTTATTATTTTAATGCCAAATAATTCAAATCTAACCCTAGTGGAATGCTATAAATAGATAGTGAAGGCTTCAGGAAAATTACACTTTTCTTCTGACACTTCTGATTCAGAAAAAACTGAGCCTTCTCTCTCCCTATCTGGCTGACCACTCCCTCTCTTCTTTTCTTCTTCAATATCTCGAAATTCTTAGTGTATGAGTAGTGCCCACACACAGCAAGTGATACCTCAATCATAGTGAGGAAGATCGTGAAGAAAGACTTTCAGCAAGAAGGAGTTTCAGCATCAAAGATTCAGAGAAAGAGATCCAGGTTCAGATATTGATAATGCTCTGCTACAGAAAGGAATCAAGGGCTAGATATCTGAACGGAAGGAGTCATTATATTCCGCTGCACCCAATGTAAGGTTTCCTAAACTTTATATGTGTTTATTTCATCGTTTTAGAAAGTTCATATTTAGGGTGTTAATCAACATACTTGTAAGTAGATCTAAGATCGTGGTAAAATAATTTCCAACAACTGGTATCAGAGCCATGGTAATTGATTTACTTGCAAGAAATTTGGACTTTAAAACGATTGTTTGTTTGTTTTTGGATGGTATCATGTTGTATTGAGTGTTATTTGATGATTGATTGGTGTTTGTGAATTTTCATTAAAAATAATTGAATATCTGTTTTTGGAATTATTTTTATTGGATAGTATGGAAAAAATTAAGCAAGTTACTTTTTTACAGAACTCAATTTCGATTTAATTTGAATTAGTTATGATTTTTTTGAAGATTCAAAAAAATCGGAGTTGTGCTGAAATTTTCCTGCGATCGCGAAAACTGTCCGTACAGCTCACAATTTTTTCGTTTTTCTTCGTTTTTTCATGCTTTTTCATGGAATTAAATTTCGATTTTTTGTGTAGTTCTGTATTTATACTATTACTATTCCTAATTCAATTCTAATTATCATTATGAATTAATTTAATATTTTTTAAATTTAATTCAAGATATTAGTGTAATTTGAATTTGAAAATAGTTAGTATATATCTTTTTTTGCTTAATAATCTATCTTATTTTTAAATTTGATTATATCTTATCTTATTTTTAAATTTAAGGTCAGATTTAAAATATTTTAAATTAATTTTTTTAAATAATTTGACCTTATTTAAATTTAAAATAAGATAACTATAATCATGTAATTTTAAAAAGGTGTAAGATATTTTGCTAACTTTTAAATTTTGTTATTTTATTTATTTAAATTACATTTAAAATCAGAAAAAGATATTCATTTATCTTTTCTAATTTTTTTATTTAATTTTTATTTATAAAATAACATTTAAATTTTAAAAGTAGTTAGCAAATTTTGAAATGATATTTAGGTTGGTTGAAACCTAATTTTTTAAAATTGTAGGTTTAATTTTAAATTTAAATTTTTAATTTAATTTCGAAATTTTTATTTCAAATTTTTTTTTATTTTTCGAAATTTTTTTAATTAATTAATTTCGAAATTAATTATTTAATTTAAAATTAAATAAATCCTACATCCAACTATCCATCTAACCTTGTTGCAGGAGTATGTGTTTTAGCTTGTGTGTAAATTTTCAAAACCTATTATTACTTGATTGTAAATTGCCATGGTTACTTTTTGCCAGATCTAATGATCTGATGGCTCCCTTGGTCAAGATAATAATTTGTAACAGGTATATTTACAAACTTCTTTCATTTGTGTATGACCTAGCAACATGATAGGACCCATCCAAAGTATGCCTGTGTGAGCCTATGTGTTTAATTTTATTATAGATGCATATAGGTTGTTGTTGCTAAAATAAATTATCATAGTTCTTGATAGAATTTATTTAGGCCCATTTAGTTTTTGGGCCTATTCAATTAATAACATTGTTCTTATTAAGGTTAAATTCCTCTCTTTTGAGCCTTGTGTGAGAGTTGGGAGCCATAGTAGTGGGTACGACATACTGAACCCAGCACCCCCTCACATGAACCACCCCAATTGTGAAGGCCCATTTGCCTGATTTGAATAACTGTACTAGGTTAATTAAACTAGTTTAACCTAATAAAATTGATTAGCAACATAATTAATTTCATTTATCTTGAAATTAATTTAAGAAAATATAGTTTAAAGAATTTTTTATTCAAAGCTAAACTATATGTATTTTCTTGTATTTAATTAAATATAGAATTATAACCATCTAGATTCTTTCTGAAGCTTAATTTAAATTTTTCATTAAATATTCTTATTTAAGTTGATATTTCGTTATCTACAACTAACCAACTTAAATCTGAATATCTTTTGGATTTAAAATTTCAAAATTAAGTTGAGGAATTTTAGGCATTGGTTATTAAGATTCTTTAGATATTTTTTAAGTTAATATCTTTTCAAATATTAACTTAAAATGGAATATTTTTAAATTAAGTGGTTACAACTTAATTTTTGATATTTAATTAAATTTAAATTTGAAAATATTTAAGTTCTAGATTTTTTCTAATACAACTTAAATTAGATATTTTTTTCAAATTTTGTGGAAAAGATACTTAGTCAAATAAGATATTTTCTAGATAGTTATTTCTAGACTACTTATTATTTCTAATATTAAAATAGGAAAATATTATACATTGTGAAATTAATTATTTTTAATTAATTTTGGTACAATTTATTTTAAGTATATTTTTCCTAGTATTAAACTAAAGACTAATAATTAAGCCTTCTCTACACTTAATTATTTATTTCTTGAATTTAATACATTTAATTAATTTGAAAATTAAATATCTAAGTTGATTTTCATCATCATACTTAAATATTTCTTTTTCATGACACTTAATTAAATAGAAAATTATTTTTAGTTGAAATTTATTTTTTCAACTAAATTTAAATAATTTTCAAAATATACTTTTTCTTTATTTTATTAATCAATTTTCGAAATTGCATTTCTTAAATGCTAGAATTTCGAATTTTATCTTGAAAAATAGATTAAGTTGTAAATTAATTATTAATTTTAATTAATTCTTGGATCAACTTAAATCAATGATTTTTTCATTTATTGATTAATTTAAAATAAATTGAATTAAAATATATTATTAGAAATTGAATTAATTATTCAAAGGAAAATCTAGATAGGTGATATTTTTGCTTGAAGTATTTTTCTAGTGTATTTAATTAAATAGAAAATTAATATTTAAGTTGATTTTTATCATCATACTTAAATATTTGAAATTTTTCTTATATATTTAATTAAATAGGAAAATTATATTTTTTGTTGTAAATTAATTTTATTAATTAATTTTGGGCCAACATTAAATTAGTATAATTTTTTCCATAATTAATTTTTTATTTTAACATGCATTTTCGAAAATTGTGTCCTTGAATACTTTAATTTTTCGAAATGCAATATATATATTTATAGAAAATTAAATTTGAGTTGTAAATTAATTTATATTAATTTTGTAACAACTTAAATTGAATATTTTTCTAAATATTTATTGGAAATTATTACTAAGATGGAAATAATTCATGTTATTTTCATATCCATCTAAGTAAAATTTATAAATATTAAATTAAAATTTATATTTAGAATTTTTCATTCTAAATTGGAAATTTTAATTAAATAAATATATATTTAAAATAAATAGATTAAATAAAGAGAATCAAAAAAAATACAACTCACTTTAAATAATGAGCTTGATTATTATTAAGATATTCGATCTCCATTGTTGGTCTTACAAAAGTTAAATGTTTTCAATATAATCTCGAGACGCTAGACTTCGTCCCCCTATGGATGGTTATTCATTGAACGCATTTAACACCGTAAGATTTCATTTGATAAGTGTTTTGTGAGTTTTCGTCTTTATTTAGACTCTCCCCTACGGTGACTACTTAGAGATAAACTCATAAAACATGAAACAACGGTGGAAGCTCATAAAATGAGAATAACCTTGACTCTCGCCTACCGGGATAACGTTGGATTCTTATTTTGATCGAATAAAAGGTTGCTAGAATGGTTTCTATTTTAGATGAGCTGACAACTCTATTCAATAAATGATACTTTGACTCTCGCCTACCGGGACACTGTATCAGTTTGTTGAAAACCTTGGAAATTATTTAGGATTGTATGTTTTAGTATTTTCACTAGTCATTCCTACTTGCTATATGTTCATAATTTCTGAATTGTGTATGAATTTATATTGAACCATGTTATTTTCTGTTATTAAGTTGTAGTTTAATTTCGAATCTTCATTGTTGGTCTAACATGTTTGTTTTTCTATTGAGATAAATCCCTAATGGATTTTCACCATTAGACATACATAATAGTGTAAGATCTCGAAAGATAAATATTGTATATGCAATATCTAGCTGTTCATCAATTGATGACACCTTAGACTAGTATTTTTACAATATGAAATAAGAAGATTACATAAATAAGATTACTTTGTCTTTCGCTAATCGAAGCATCGTTGGATTCTTATTTATAAACGAAATTATCCTAATTCCTCTTAGATTATTCATTTTGAATTAGCTGAATAATATATCATTGGATGAATGGTCTATAAATCATTTCATGTCATTATAATTTCTCTTAAGAATTTAAATGACGCATATGATTATAATCCCGAAATTCTATTCCCAATTGATATAAATCCTCAATCTTAGAAATCTCCTACTTGTATGGGCAAATCTGACTTAGAGTTTGTATTAGTAATGCTGGTCCAAGATAGAATTACTCATTATATTTGGTATAAATTTAAGTCTTTGACTTTAATTTTAGATTCCAAAAGTGTTCTATCATCTTATTTGACATATGATGATCCCACTGCCTCTGTTGTCTTGTCACAACCGAAGAGATAAATTGTTGGGAATTATTTTACCAGGATCTTAGATCTACTCACAAGTATGTTTATTAACATCCTAAATATGAACTTTCTAAAACGATAAAATAAACACATATAAAGTTAAGAAAACCTTACATTGATGCAGCGGAATAAATGTCTCCTTCCACTCAGATCTCTAACCCTTGATTCCTTTCTGTAGCAGAGTATAATCAAGATCTGAGCCCGAATCTCCTTCTTCTTCAAGCTTTGATCCTTCACAGTCTTCCAATCTATGATTGAGTTACTGCTTGCTATGTGTGGGCACTTACTCTTTCACTAGGGTCACGAAAAAGATGAAGGAAAAGAGGGAGAGAGGTTTCGGCCAAGGTAGAGAGTGAGGAAGGCTCAGTTTTCTGAAGAGAGAAATTTCTGTCAGAAAGGCTTATTGAAAACTTGTATTTTGACTGAGCCATCACTTTCTATTTATAGGCAACTTACTAGGTTTAAGTTTAGAATTATTTGGCATTAAAATAATAAAAATAATAATTTGAAAAAGCCTTATAAGTGGCCGGCCATAGGTGTTGTAATGGGCCCCACTTAATTTTGCAATTTTATCAAATTTTATCTCTATTTTCTCAAAAATGCCAATTTTCCAATTCTAACCTTTTAAATGCCAAAACTAATTATTTAATAATTAAAATACATTATTAAATAATATTGTCATTTAATTTAATTATTAATTAGACATATAAAGTCTATTAATAAATAAATAAACCTAGAAAACTCTTTTCCTTACAATTTCACCATTGCTTAGTGAAAATTCATAAAATCAGACATAGTCTAACTTTAGAATTATAATTGATCAATCACGAATCAATTAATGAGTCTTACAAGCAGAATGTTCTCAACTAGAATGGGGACCATGGATCTATATGCTGAGCTTCCAATAAGTGAACCAAATTTACCAAGTAAATTCCTACTTATTAATTCTTCGTTGAATCCACTCTTAGAACTTAGAATTGCACTCTCGTACTTATATAGAGCATATTGTATGTTTCACGATACCAATATACTATCTCATTTAACCATTGTTATAATCTTATTGTGATTTAAAGATCCTCTATATAGATGATTTACATCGAGATGGGATTTCTTTACCGTTCTCACCCCTCAATGTATTTTGCCCCTTAAAACACTTAGCTACCTGTAAATGGTGTTTAGTGATCTAATAATTAGTCAGTTAAACAAGAGCTCATCCATTTACTTCTATTTGCTAAGCTCGAAGGGAATCATCACTTAACTTCTATACACCAGTAGAAGCTATAGATTCCATATTTATGTTCAGCACTCCCACTCGATCATACTATCATGTTCCCAAAATATACGTATCACCCTGACCCAAACGTAGGCTTAACTAATAAATCAAAGAACATGAATAGCACTCCCGAGTTGAGCCCAAGCATATCGGGATTTAGATTCTTTTCAATCTTAAGATCAACTACCGATATTGACTTGGAAAGATATGTTTAACGGTAAGTTTGTAATATCTTAACTTAGTTGCAATATCGGTCCAGTCCAATGTATACTCCATACATTCGAAACTAGTATACTTTACTAATGTCCTGGAAAGAACATAACACTTACTCCAAGTGTAAGTACACATCATCGCCGATTATCACATTAGTGTAAATCCAATAACACTGATGAAACAGGGACCAAAACTTTTGATTCATATGATCACAATCACATTCCACCGTGTTGACGATACGTAATTGTGAATAAACATATGATCTGGATTTAAGCGATTTTGTGTGTATGAATGTAATAAACATATTAAACATATTAAACCATTAGCATGTAAAATTCATGCACACATCAATCACTTCAAATTTCTTATATTGATAACTAATCAGATTGAAAAGAGTTTTATTTAGGGCATAAAACCTAACAAACTCCCACTTGCACTAATATAAAACAAACTTGCGCAAATAGGTCAATGCGATGTCTTGATCTTCGCATCAAGTGTAGTATATTTGAATCCACCCAAACTTCGGAAACTAGTTCATAAATACTCTTATGAAACATCCTTTACTATATGCTTTACTCATCAAGGGATACCGAAATCTTTTCTTGTTTTAAAAGTACATACGAATTAACGAGAGGACATATCTCTCATATTTTAAAATATGTAATTGAGATAATATAGTGTAGACTTTTCTTCAGTGATATAACTTTCTGGTATTTTCGAATAGACCAAGTTATAGTTCTTCTCTGGTAGAGCTTGAATTATTATACAATAATTCCTCCACCCCCAAAGTAAGCACCATCTTAAGAATTTCGAAATTAGATGGTGTGATACAAAGACAACTGATACACAGTTCCTTAATATCTGACATATAGATCACTTTCATAAATCCTTCTTGAATATCTTCTAATGTTCCCTATTTGATTACATCTCAGATAGCTCCCACTCAATAGCAGATGTCTGGTTAAATAATACTTTTAACCTCTGATTGTTTAGAGAGTTACCTAGTTGTGACTTTTGTATTAGTCTGAAACCTTAAGTTAAGACTAAGTCATCAACATAGCAGACTAGTATTTGAAGTGAAAAATACATGCTAGAGATAAAGTAATCAAAATTAAGATACCATAAAATTTTATGAGGATTAAGAATTCTTGGTTCAAGTCATTCGAATGGACTGAACTAGAGTTCTTTATCTTATTCTCATAATTCTGATAAGCTATATCTATCCATGTGAATGGATAGATTTGCTTTTCAGTAGTGTTCTTAAGTACCTATCACAATTATCAACCTAATGAAGATGGGTATAGAACTTTAAAATTCTCCCACTCAATTAAGGTAGTGTGAAACTTTAACAAAGAACTTTCAAAGGTATCATACTTTTACTTACAACAGTAAAAACGAAATGGAACATACAATCAAGATCAAGAATTTATATTGACAATAGCTGACTCATTATATTACTTCTATGTTTAAACAAGATATGTGTTTCATAGGGAATTGTGGAATAGACTCCACCCCTAAGAATATACATATAGGGTACTATGGAAAATCTCCACCCCTAAGTATATAGAGATTATGATCCACCCCTAAAGGTTGTAAAGATCATGATTCTCTGTGTGATAGAGTTTATGTGGAGTTGAATACTATCCAGAGTTCATTAGATATAAAAAATCGTTGAACTGCATAGTTTTCTTAACTTTTCTCCACCCCTATCAGATCATAAGATCCTTTTATTAAACAAATTCTTAATAATTGTATGAGAATTAACAATTATTGATAAACATAGAAATAATTTCTAGTGTTTATATAATATAACTCTATGAAGAGTTGTAAATGTTATAGAATTTGCATCAATAATAAAAACACTTACACATACAAACATATAAATATAATGTGGTAATAATTGATGAAGATAAAATAAATGAAGCTCAATCTCATAATTTGCAATAGGGAATTTCGAAAAAAACTTTATTAATAAAAAAAATGTATTGCAACAATATGAGAGAAACAGGGATAAATATCCCTAACTAAAATTTGAAATCCAAATTGTCTTTAAACTAAAACAATTAATTCAAAAAATAAATTGAAGAGCTTCATCTTCATCTAGACGATTTCACCCTTGGTCCAGCTTGCTGATCCAACTCAATTGAGTTCAAGTAGCTTGGCCTATAAGAAGAAGAAAACAAATAAACAAAGTTAGTCCAGAATTATAAATCCAATTGGATAATAATTCACTAAAACTCTTAAAGTTTATGAAAGGAAATACCTTGTTTCTTTGCAAGAAGTTTAGGACATTGGGGTTTCCAATGACCTTTTTCATTGCAGTGGAAACATTTTCCTTTAAGTGTAGCATCACCAGAAGAAGCAGCCTTTTTCATGACTTTTGTTCGCTTCTTGGTGTTCTTCCACTTCTTCTTCGATTTGGGCTTTGAAGCAGAGGCGACATTTGCTTCAGGTTTCATCGTCCCATTACCATTACCAGGATTGTGAGGTTTACTCCCTTTCTTCTTGGGTCCTCCAATCAAATTTTCATAAGTTTGAAGGTCATTGACTAATTCATGAAAGTCAATTTCCTTCTTATTCATGACATAATTTGATGTGTATGGTAGAAATGCTGGAGTCAGGCTATTCAAGATAAGACTAACTTGAGTAGCACTGTCCATTTCAGCACCATGATCCTGGGCTTCTTGGAAATAACTGGACATGAGGAGAACATGATCACGCACGTTTTGATGAGGTTCCATCCGTGCGTTAATGTACTTCTTAGTCGCGTCAAAGCGTGACTGAAGTGATGCCTTACCGAATAGCTCATTTAACTTCGTCATAACTTCACGGCCTTCTCGGTTTTAGAAAACCGAGTTTTGAGGGTGTCAACCATGCTAGAAAGCATAAAGTATAGAGCTTTGTCATTTGCCTTACGCAACGCTCATACTTTTCTTTCACGGCTTTAGATGCATTATCCCTGTGCACTTCAGTGACGGCTCGGTTAAAACAAACAAGGCACTTTCTCTATGAGAGCAATATTAATGTTCTCATTCCATTTATTAAAGTTAGATCCATTCGGCTTATTTTCGATCCAACAGTGATAACATGGGATTCATTTTGACAAACAGAATACTACAAAATAATAGAAATCAACAAATAGAAATTAATAATGGTTTAACACACAAAATCAATTCAGAAATTATAAGCACATAGCAAGTAGGAATGATATGAGAAAATACTTAAAAAAATCAATCCTAAATAATTTCCAAGGTTTTCAACAAACTGATATCAGTGTCCCGTTTAGGCGAGAGTCAAAGCTATCATCCATTGAATAGAGTTGTCAGCTCATCTAAAATGTTAAACATTCTAGCAACCTTTTATTCGATCAAGATCAGAATCCAGCGTTGTCCCGTTTAGGCGAGAGTCAAGGCTATTCTATCTTATGAGCTTCTACCATTGTTTCGCAATTTGCAAGTCAAATATGGTCGCCACCATTAGGGTGATCTATACCATATAAAACACTTACAAACCACTTATCATGCGAGATTAAACGGTGCGAAATCGCTAATGAACGTTCCTCCATTAGGGAGGATTACTCACTAAAACAAACGCGGTGTAAAACCCACAATGGAGATCGAATATCTTAATAATAATAAAGCTCATTGTTTAAAATGTATTTTCTTATTATTCTAATAAATAAATCTCATTAAATTCTATTTAAATATTAAAATTCAAAAATAAGAATTTAATATAATATTTATAAAATTATACTAGATGGTGATTGAAATAAAATTAATTATTTCCATCTTAGTAATAATCTTAAATATAAATATTAAGGAAATTAATTTAAGATGAATTAAATAAATAATTAGCAACTTAAAAATTTCCTTTGAGAATATATTTATTGGGTTCGAAAATTAAGTATAAAAAAAAACTATACAATTTTCGAAAAATAATAAAAATAGAAAAGAAATACTTCAAGCAAAAATATCACCTATCTAGATATTCTTTTGACTAGTTAATTCAATTTCTAATAATATATATATTTTAAATTCACTTATTTTAAATTAATCTATTAAATGAAAAAATCATTGACTTGAGTTGGTCCAAGAATTAATTAAAATAATTAATTAATTTACAACTCAATCTATTTTTCAAAAAAAAAATCGAAAATATTGCATAATTAAAATGCAATTTTCGAAATTGATTAATAAAATAAAGAAAAATATATATTTTGAAAAATTATTTAAATTTAAGTTGAAAAATTAAATTTCAACCTAAAATTAATTTTCTATTTAATTAAGTGTCATGAAAAATCAATAAATATTTAAGTATCATGATGAAAATCAACTTAGATATTTAGATTTTTCAACTTAATTAATTGTATTAAATTCAAGAAATAAATAATTAAGTGTAGAGAAGCCTTAATTATTAATTTCTATTTAATACTAGGAAAAATATACTTAATAAAATTGTACCAAAATTAATTATTTAAATAATTAATTTCACAAAAGTATAATATTTTCCTATAAGTATTAGAAATAATAAGTAGTCTAGAAATTACTATCTAGAAAATATCTTATTTGACTAAGTATCTTTTCAAAATTTGAAAAATATCTAATTTAAGTTATATAGAAAAAATCTAAAACTTAAATAATTTCAAATCTAGATTTAATTAAATATCACAAATTAAGTTGTAACCACTTAATTTGAAGATATCTTTTAAAGTTAATATTTGAAAAGATATTAACAAAAAAATATCTAAGATATTCCATTTCAAGTTAATATTTGAAAAGATATTAACTTAAAAAAAAATATCTTAAGAATCTTTAATAACTAATGCCTAAGATTCCTCAACTTGATTTAAAATTTAAATCAAATATTCAAATTTAAGTTAGTTAAGAAAAATCAGTTGATACAACTAATTTATAACTTAAATAGGAATATTTAATTAAATAAGCTCGAGAAAGAATCTTAGTTAGTTAAAATTCTATATTTAATTAAATACAAGAAAAATACAAATAGTTTATCTAGAAATAATATCTAAAACTAAAGGTGTTTTTCTTAAAATTAACTTTAAAATATTAAAATGAAAATAAATTTTCATATATTTTAAAAGTTAATTATGTTGCTAATTCAATTTTTATTAGGTCAAACTAATATAATTAACCTAGTACGATTATTCAAATCGAGCAAATGGGCCTTCACAATTGGGGTAGTTCATGTGAGGGGTCTTTGGAGTTCGGTATGTCGTACCCACTTTTATGGCACCCAACTCTCACACAAGGCCCAAAAGAGAGGAATTTAACCTTAAAATGAATAACTGTTATTAATTGAATAGGTTCAATAACTAAATGAACCTAAATAAAATCTATCATGGTGTGACATTTTATTTAGCAACAACCTATATGCATCTATATAATAAAATAAACATATAGGCTCACACAGGCACACTTTGGATGGATCCTATCATGTTGCTAGGTCATACACAGATGAAAGAAGATTGTAAAATTTTTGTTACAAATTATTAACTTGACCAAGGGAGCCATCAGATCATTAGATCTGGCAAAAAGTAACCATGGCTATTTGCAATCAAGTAATAATAGGTTTTTAAAACTTACACACAAGCTAAAAACACATACTCCTGCAACAAGGTTAGCTGGATAGTTGGAAGTAGGATTTATTTAATTTTAAATAAATAATTTCGAAAAAAAATAAATAATTAAAAAAAATATTTTAATTAATTTCGAAAAATAAAAAAAAATTAATTAATTTCGAAAATAAAATAAATTTAAAATTTCGAAATTATTTTTTAAAAAATAAATATTTAAAATTAAACCTACTATTTGAAAAATTAGGTTTCAACCAACCTAAATATCATTTCAAAATTTGCTAACTACTTTTAAAAATTAAATGTTATTTTAAAAATAAAAATTAAATAAAAATTAGAAAAGATAAATAAAATATCTTTTCAGATTTTAAATTTAATTTAAATAAATAAAATAACAAAATTTAAAAAAATTAGCAAAATATCTTATATCTATTTAAAATTACATGATTATAAATATCTTATTTTAAATTTAAATAAGGTCAAAATATCTAAAAATATTTAAAAAATCTTAATAGATAAGATATTTTTAAAATATCTTAAAAGATAGGATATTTTTAAATATCTTAAAAGATATTATAAATATCTTTAAAAGATATTATAAATATCTTAAAAGATAAGATATTTTTAAATATCTTAAAAGATATTATAAATATCTTAAAAGATATTTTAAATATCTAAAAAAAAATCTGACCTTAAATTTAAAAAAAATATAATCAAATTTAAAAATAAGATAGATTTTTAAGCAAAAAGATAAATACTAGTTCTATTCAAATTCAAATTACACTAATATCTTGAATTAAATTAAAAAAAAATTAAATTAATTCAAAATGATAATTAGAATTGAATTAGGAATAGTAATAGTATATATATAAAACCATACAAAAAAATTGGAAGTTAATTCCATGAAAAAGTATGAAAAATTGAAGAAAATTGAAAAAATTCGAAACTGTACGGACAGTTCTGCGATCGCATGAAACTATCAAGACAAATTTCCGATTTTGTCAAATCTTCAAAAAATCATAACTAATTCAAATAAAATCCAAATTGAGTTCTGTAAAAGGCTAACTTGCTTAATTTTTTCCATACTATCCAATAAAAATAATTCCAGAACCGAAATAACAATTATTTTTCATGAAAATTTCATAATCATCAATCAATCATCAAATAACACTCAATACAACATGATACCATCCAAAAAACATACAAACAATCGTTTTAAAGTCCAAATTACATGCAAGTAAATCAATTACCATGGCTCTGAGGCCAGTTGTTGGGAATTATTTTACCAGGATCTTAGATCTACTCACAAGTATGTTTATTAACATCCTAAATATGAACTTTCTAAAACGATAAAATAAACACATATAAAGTTAAGAAAACCTTACATTGATGCAGCGGAATAAATGTCTTCTTCCACTCAGATCTCTAACCCTTGATTTCTTTCTGTAGCAGAGTATAATCAAGATCTGAGCCCGAATCTCCTTCTTCTTCAAGCTTTGATCCTTCACAGTCTTCCAATCTATGATTGAGTTACTGCTTGCTGTGTGTGGGGACTTACTCTTTCACTAGGGTCACGAAAAAGATGAAGGAAAAGAGGGAGAGAGGTTTCGGCCAAGGTAGAGAGTGAGGAAGGCTCAGTTTTCTGAAGAGAGAAATTTCTGTCACAAAGGCTTATTGAAAACTTGTGTTTTGACTGAGCCATCACTTTCTATTTATAGGCAACTTACTAGGTTTAAGTTTAGAATTATTTGGCATTAAAATAATGAAAATAATAATTTGAAAAAGCCTTATAAGTGGCCGGCCATAGGTGTTGTAATGGGCCCCACTTAATTTTGCAATTTTATCAAATTTTATCTCTATTTTCTCAAAAATGCCAATTTTCCAATTCTAACCTTTTAAATGCCAAAACTAATTATTTAATAATTAAAATACATTATTAAATAATATTGTCATTTAATTTAATTATTAATTAGACATATAAAGTCTATTAATAAATAAATAAACCTAGAAAACTCTTTTCCTTACAATTTCACCCCTGCTTAGTGAAAATTCATAAAATCAGACATAGTCTAACTTTAGAATTATAATTGATCAATCACGAATCAATTAATGAGTCTTACAAGCAGAATGTTCTCAACTAGAATGGGGACCATGGATCTATATGCTGAGCTTCCAATAAGTGAACCAAATTTACCAAGTAAATTCCTACTTATTAATTCTTCGTTGAATCCACTCTTAGAACTTAGAATTGCACTCTCAGACTTATATAGAGCATATTGTATGTTTCACGATACCAATATACTATCTCATTTAACCATTGTTATAATCTTATTGTGATTTAAAGATCCTCTATATAGATGATTTACATCGAGATGGGATTTCTTTACCGTTCTCACCCCTCAATGTATTTTGCCCCTTAAAACACTTAGCTACCTGTAAATGGTGTTTAGTGATCTAATAATTAGTCAGTTAAACAAGAGCTCATCCATTTACTTCTATTTGCTAAGCTCGAAGGGAATCATCACTTAACTTCTATACACCAGTAGAAGCTATAGATTCCATATTTATGTTCAGCACTCCCACTCAATCATACTATCATGTTCCCAAAATATACGTATCACCCTGACCCAAAAGTAGGCTTAACTAATAAATCAAAGAACATGAATAGCACTCCTGAGTTGAGCCCAAGCATATCAGGATTTAGATTCTTTTCAATCTTAAGATCAACTACTGATATTGACTTGGAAAGATATGTATAACGGTAAGTTTGTAATATCTTAACTTAGTTGCAATATCGGTCCAGTCCAATGTATACTCCATACATTCGAAACTAGTATACTTTACTAATGTCCTGGAAAGAACATAACACTTACTCCAAGTGTAAGTACACATCATCGCTGATTATCACATTAGTGTAAATCCAATAACACTGATGAAACAGGGACCAAAACTTTTGATTCATATGATCACAATCACATTCCACTGTGTTGACGATACTGTAATTGTGAATAAACATATGATCTGGATTTAACTGATTTTGTGTGTATGAATGTAATAAACATATTAAACATATTAAACCATTAGCATGTAAAATTCATGCAAACATCAATCACTTCAAATTTCTTATATTGATAACTAATCAGATTGTAAAGAGTTTTATTTAGGGCATAAAACCTAACATAAATACCATTTAGTTTTTCTTAGACATAATTCACGGTACCTTGTCGTAGTGGGAGAGTTTCTAGGAACTCACCTTCTTATGACTTGGGAGACACTAGTGATTTAAATCCATTGTGAGTTTAAACAAGTAATGGATAGTCAAGATAAGAAACTAAGAAGAAAGCCAATAGAACTATGGTTTAATCCATTCACATGGAATAACCTAAAGTTTTCTACTACAAGGACATAAAAAGAAATTTTCGTTTATAAGTCTATTCAATAGACTTAACAAAACTTCATGTTCCTAGTATTATAGGTTTGAGTTTATCTAAACCTATGGCTTGTGGTATACCTGGTAATTACTTACTCTAATGCAAGCAATTTACTTTAGTAAGATGCTGAAGCATTTTCTTTCTAATGGCAATCTATAGAAGCTTCACAACTTCTTAGGCATAGATTTTATTTATCTAAGGAAAAGTCTCAACTATTCCAGAAAAGATAAAGCCATGAAAGAATTTCTTATATCAACAGTGAGAGGTCTTGGATATGCTATTGCATGCCTTAGACCAGACACCTGCTGTTGAGTGGGAGTAATGAGTAGGTATCAGATTAATCCAGGAGAAGAACATTGGAAGACAATCAAGTAAATCTTAAGATTAAGAAGAGGAACTATATGTTAGTCTATAAGAGTGTGTTTAAAACTCTTAGACTACACCACATCAGATTTCAAAATTTGCCTTTGTGCTAGAAAATCTTTCTAATAAGATGGTGGTTACTCTGGGGGTGGAATAGTGATTTTGGAGAAGTGTAAAAACCTATCTGAAGTCTCTAGGTCTACCAGAAAGGGACTGAATGTTAAGGTTGCAGGAAAGGTACTTATTGAGTCTAAGGAAAGTTCTATACATTTTTGGCACCATTCCAAATTGCCTAAACTACTAGTGTTAATTTCCTGATTAACCAAAAGTAGTTGTCAAAGATATAGAATCCAGTATCCCAAGAGAGTAGACATATAGAGAGGAATTTCACATTATCAATGATTTTGTGATTAAAGGAAGAATAATGGTGGAGAAAAGGTTGTGTTTAATTCAACCTTTTGTTGGAAATTATTTTACCAGGATCTTAGATCTACTCACAAGTATGTTTATTAACATCCTAAATAAGAACTTTCTAAAACGATAAATTAAACACATATAAAGTTTAAGAAACCTTACATTGGGTGCAGCGGAATATAATGACTCCTTCCGTTCAGATATCTAGCCCTTGATTCCTTTCTGTAGCAGAGCATTATCAATATCTGAACCTGGATCTCTTTCTCTGAATCCTTGATGCTGAATCTCCTTTGCTGATGATCTTTCTTCACGATCTTCCTCACTATGATTGAGGTATTGCTTGATATGTGTGGGCACTACTCTAATCACTAAGGATTTCGAAATTCAAGAGGGAAGAGAAAGAAGAAGTGGCAGCTAAAGATAGGGAGAGAGAAAGGCTCAGGTTTTTCTCTGAAGGAAAAATAGAAAATTTAAGTGTGAATTTCCTGAAGCCTTCACTATCTATTTATAGCATTCCACTAGGGTTAGGTTTGAATTATTTGGCATTAAAATAATGAAAATATCAGTTTAAATTTCCTACAAAAGTGGCTGGCCCTATACTAGTGGATTTGGGCCTCACTTTTTGCAATTTTGCAGTTTTACCTTTTCTGCATCTGATTTTCTCAAAAACGCCAATTTTCAAATTCAACCATTTAAATGCCAATTCTAACTATTTAATAACTATAAATAATTATTAAATAATATTGTCATTTATCATATTTATTAATTGAACCATACAAAGTATCATAATTAACAAATATGCCCCTATAAACTCTTTCTTTACAATTTCGCCCTTACTTAGTGAAAAATTCACAAATAGACATAGTCTAATTTGAGAATTATAATTGATTAATCAAAACCAATTACATGAGTCTTACAAGCAATATTATCTCAACTAGTGGGGGGACCATGGGTCTATATAACCGAGCTTCCAATAAGTAGATCAAGAATTTAGCACTAAAATTCACTAACTTATTAATTCTTCGTTGAATCCACGCATAGAACTTAGAATTGCACTCTCAGTATATAGAATGCTCTATATGTTCCACCATATAGACACATCATTAATTATCCATTGTTATAATCCTAATGTGATCAATGATCCTCTATATGAATGATCTACACTGTAAAGGGATTAGATTACCGTTACACCCTACAATGTATTTTATCCTTAAAACACTTGACCCTGTATAAATGATATTTCAGCTAATGTGAAATGAGTACTCCACCATTTATGTTCGTTTGGTCAAGCTCGAAGGTGATCATCCTTTGCTTACTATTCGCCAGATAGAAGCTATAGATTCCATGTTTATGCTAGCGCTCCCACTCAATCGCACTACCGTGTTCCCAAAAAGTACGTATCACCCTGACCTAAAAGTAGGCTTAACTAACAATTCAAGGAACACGAATAGCCTTTCAAGATTGAGCCTAATCATAACAGGATTAAGATCATTTGATCTAGGATCAACTAGGCGATATTGACTTGAATAGATTTTACGGTAAGTTTAATTAAATCTAAGTCAAAGTTCAATATCGGTCCCTTCCGATGCATACTCCATGCATCCAACCTGAGCTTTACTTTAACCAATGCTCTGGAAAGAACATAGTATTTCTCCAAATACAAGTAAACTCTTGTTGTAGATTATCATATCGGTAAAACCACTCGTGTCGATAAATCTAGGAAACTTTATTCACATAGTCATGTTTACTTTCCAATGTGTTGACAGCACAATAAACAGGATCAAGTATGTGAAAAGGGTTTCAGATGAATCTATACATTATCTACATATAATCATGAAATAAATCATGTGAACAATGCAACATTAAATGTTATTTCTGATCTATATTAATAAGTAAATCTGATTATATTGAAATGAGTTTTATTTAGGGCATAAAACCCAACAAACTCCCACTTGCACTAATATAAAACAAAAAGTGTGTTTCAAATAATCTCAACACCTTGATATACAAATCAAGTGTAGTAGTAGTAACCTCCTCGTAATAGGATCTGAAAGGTTGAATTAACCACAACCTTTTCTCCACTATTACTCTTCCTTAATCACAAAATCATTGATAATGTGAAATTCCTCTCTATATGTCTACTCTCTTGGGATACTGGATTCTATATCTTTGGCAACTACTTTTGGTTAATCAGGAAATTAACACTAGTAGTTTAAGGCAATTTGGAATGGTGCCAAAGATGTATAGAACTTTCCTTAGACTGAATAAGTACCTTTCCTGCAGCTTTAACATTCAGTCCCTCTCTGGTAGACCTAGAGACTTCAGATAGGTTTTTACACTTCTCCAAAATCACTATTCCACCCCCAGAGTAACCACCATCTTATCAGAAATATTTTCTAGCACAAAGGCGAATTTCGAAATCTGATATGGTGTAGTCTAAGAGTTTTAAACACACCCTTATAGACTAACATATAGTTCCTCTTCTTAATCTTAAAATTTACTTGATTGTCTTCCAATGTTCTTCTCCTGGATTAATCTGATACCTACTCATTACTCCCACTCAACAGCAGGTGTCTGGTCTAAGGCATACAAAAGCATATCTAAGACCTCTCACTGTTGATATAAGAAATTCTTTCATGGCTTTATCTTTTCTGGAATAGTTAAGACTTTTCCTTAGATAAATAAAATCTATACCTAAGAAGTTGTGAAGCTTCTATAGATTGTCATTAGAAAGAAAATGCTTCAACATCTTACTAAAGTAAGTTGCTTGCATTAGAGTAAGTAATTACCAGGTATACCACAAGCCATAGGTTTAGATAAACTCAAACCTATAATACTAGGAACAGGAAGTTTTGTTAAGTCCATAGAATAGACTTATTAACTAAAATTTCCTTTTATGTCCTTGTAATAGAAAACTTTAGGTTATTCCATGTGAATGGATTAAACCATAGTTCTATTGGCTTTCTTCTTAGTTTCTTATCTTGACAATCCATTACTTGTTTAAACTCACAATGGATTTTAATCACTAGTGTCTCCCAAGTCATAAGAAGGTGAGTTCCTAGAAACTCTCCCACTACGACAAGGTACCGTGAATTATGTCGAAGAAAACTAAATGGTATTAACCTCTTCGGTTGTGACAAGACAACAGAGGCAGTGGGATCATCATATGTTATATAAGATGATAGAACACTTTTGGAATCAAGAATTAAATATCTCCTTTATTTGCTACTTGTTTTTCAGACTTAGTCATTTTCTTAGAAAAGTAGTATTTGTTTGAACAAACACTTTCTTATCTATTGACAATGGGATGGTCCACCCCTAATCACTTAGAATAGCTAAGAAACCATGGTTAACAGTTCTAGCTTTTCTTAAGATTTTGATTAGGTCATCCATGAATCTAGTAATGATTTACATTAAGTATACAACCATTACATCATTCTGAAATTGTATTACCATAGAAGGATTTATGCAACGACTAGTAACTAATCATCAATATGCAACTCAAAATTTCTGGGGAGGTTAGTTTGGATATAATTCAAAAATCAATTTAATGATCTTTGAACTGCATATTAACTATTTCTCCACCCCTATCAGTTCGCAAGATCTTTAACCACTTACCTTAATGGTTTTAACCATTGCTAGAAATTAATGAAATTTTTCAAACATTTCAAATTTCTTTGCTAAAAGGTATAATCTAGAGTTATCGTTTTAAGAATACAACGAAAAACTCATATCCACCCCTGAATGTACATCCATCTGGGAATGAGATGAACAACTTTCAGTGGATATAGGCATATTAACTCTTTGCAGAGATTGATCTTGTCAAATCCACTATGAACAAGATACAAATGCCATAGATTAAAAAAAATGTGGTAGTGTCTATGATGACATAGGTTTAGTTACATCAAAGAGTTCTTAGAATACTGCAAGTGGATCACAGTCACGGAATACCTAACTCATATTCCATACAGTTTGAATCCATTAATAAAAGATGGATATTAAACACTTGAGAAAGTGTAACTGTATTGTATTCTGGAATTAGAAATATAAGAAAATTTCTGTTTGGATTCTAAAATTAAAGTCAAAGACTTAAATTCAACCAAATATAATGAGTAATTCTTTCTTGGACCACCACTACTAATACAAACTCTAAGTCAGATTTGCCCATACAAGTAGGAGATTTCTAAGATTGAGGATATATATCAATTGGGAATAGAATTTCGGGATTATAATCATATGCGTCATTTAATTTCTTAAGAGAAAATATAGAATGACATGAAATGATTTATAGACCATTCATCCAATGATATGTTTTGAAGCTAATTCGAAATGAATAAGCTAAGAGGAATTAGGATAATTTCGTTTATAAATAAGAATCCAACTATGCTTCGATTAGCGAAAGACAAAGTAATCTTATTTATGTAATCTTCTTGTTTCATATTGTAAAAATACTAGTCTAAGGTGTCATCAATTGATGAACAGTTAGATGTCGCATATACAATACTTATCTTTCGAGATCTTACACTATTATGTATGTCTAATGGTGAAAATCCATTAGGGATTTATCTCATTAGAAAAACAAACATGTTAGACCAACAATGAAGATTCGAAATTAAACTACAACTTAATAACAGAAAATAACATGGTTCAATATAAATTCATACACAATTCAGAAATTATAAACATATAGCAAGTAGGAATGACTAGTGAAAATACTAAAACATACAATCCTAAATAATTTCCAAGGTTTTCAACAAACTAATACAAAGGTCCCTAAGAGGGCGAGAGTCAAAGCATCATTTATTGAATAGAGTTGTCAGCTCATCTAAAATAGAAACCATTCTAGCAACCTTTTATTCGATCAAAATAAGAATCCAACGTTGTCCCGGTAGGCGAGAGTCAAGGTTATTCTCATTTTATGAGCCTCTACCATTGTTTTCATGTTTCATAAGTTTATCTCTAAGTAGTCACCGTAGGGGAGAGTCTAATAGAGACGAAAACTTACAAAACACTTATCAAATGAAATCTTACGGTGTTAAATGCGTTCAACGAATAACCATCCATAGGGGGATGAAGTCTAGCGTCTCGAGGTTATATTGAAAATATTTAACTTTTGTAAGACCAACAATGGAGATCGAATATCTTAATAATAATCAAGCTCATTATTTAAAGTGAGTTGTATTTTCTTTGATTCTCTTTATTTATTCTATTTATTTTAAATATATATTTATTTAATTAAAATTTTCAATTTAGAATATAAAATTCTAAATATAAATTTTAATTTAATATTTATAAATTTTACTTAGATGGATATGAAAATAACATGAATTATTTCCATCTTAGTAATAATTTCCAATAAATATTTAGAAAAATATTCAATTTAAGTTGTTACAAAATTAATTTAAATTAATTTACAACTCAAATTTAATTTTCTATAAATATATATTGCATTTCGAAAAATTAAAGTATATAAGAATACAATTTTCGAAAAATGCATATTAAAATAAAAAATAAATCCTGGAAAAATTATTCTAATTTAATGTTGGCCCAAAATTAATTAATAAAATTAATTTACAACAAAAAATATAATTTTCCTATTTAATTAAATATATAAGAAAAATTTAAAATATTTAAGTATGATGATGAAAATCAACTTAAATATTAATTTTCTATTTAATTAAATACACTAGAAAAATACTTCAAGCAAAAATATCATCTATCTAGATTTTCCTTTGACTAATTAATTCAATTTTTAATAATATACTTTAATTCAATTTATTTTAAATTAATCAATAAATGAAAAAAAAATCATTGATTTAAGTTGATCCAAGAATTAATTAAAATAAATAATTAATTTACAACTTAATCTATTTTTCAAGATAAAATTCGAAATTCTAGCATTTAAGAAATGCAATTTCCAAAATTGATTAATAAAATAAAGAAAAAATATATTTTGAAAATTATTTAAATTTAGTTGAAAAAATAAATTTCAACTAAAAATAATTTTCTATTTAATTAAATGTCATGAAAAAGAAATATTTAAGTATGATGATAAAAATCAACTTAGATATTTAATTTTCAAATTAATTAAATGTATTAAATTCAAGAAATAAATAATTAAGTGTAGAGAAGGCTTAATTATTAATCTCTAGTTTAATACTAGGAAAAATATACTTAAAATAAATTGTACCAAAATTAATTAAATAATTAATTTCACAATTTATAATATTTTTCCTATTTAATATTAGAAATAATAAATAGTCTAGAAATAACTATCTAGAAAATATCTTATTTGACTAAGTATCTTTTCCACAAAATTTGAAAAAATATCTAATTTAAGTTGTATTAGAAAAAATCTAGAACTTAAATATTTTTCAAATTTAAATTTGATTAAATATAAAAAATTAAGTTGTAACCACTTAATTTGAAAATATTCCATTTTAAGTTAATATTTGAAAAGATATTAACTTAAAAAATATCTAAAGAATCTTAATAACCAATGCCTAAAATTCCTCAACTTAATTTTGAAATTTTGAATTCAAAAGATATTTAGATTTAAGTTGGTTAGTTGAAGATAACTAAATATCAACTTAAATAGGAATATTTAATGAAAAATTTAAATTAAGTTCCAGAAAGAGTCTAGATGGTTATAATTCTATATTTAATTAAATACAAGAAAATACATATAGTTTAGCTTAGAATATAAAATTCTTTAAACTATGATTTTCTAAATTAATTTCAAAATAAATGAAATTAATTATGTTGCTAATCAATTTTAATTAGGTTAAACTAGTGTAATTAACCTAGTACAGTCATTCAAATCAAGCAAATGGGCCTTCACAATTGGGGTGGTTTGTGTGAGGGGGTGCTGGGTTCAGTATGTCGTACCCACTTCTATGGCTCCCAACTCTCACACAAGGCCCAAAAGAGAGGAATTTAACCTTAATAAGAACAACTGTTATTAATTGAATAGGCCCAAAAACTAAATGGGCCTAAATAAGTTCTATCAATAACTATGATAATTTATTTTAGCAACATTAACCTATATGCATCTATAATAAAATTAAACACATAGGCTCACACAGGCACACTTTGGATGGGTCATATCATGTTGCTAGGTCATACACAGATGAAAGAAGATTGTAAATATACCTGTTACAAATTATTATCTTGACCAAGGGAGCCATTCTGACAAAAAGTAACCATGGCTATTTGCAATCAAGTAATAATAGGTTTTGAAAACTTACAAACAAGCTAAAACACATACTCCTGCAACAGGGTTAGATGGATAGTTGGATGTAGGATTTATTTAATTTTAAATGAAATAATTAATTTCGAAAATAATTAATTAAATAATAAAATAATTTTTTGAAAATTTAAAAAAAAAAATTTGAATCATTCAAAATTTTAAAAAAAATTAAATTTAAAATTAAACCTACAATTTTGAAAAATTAGGTTTCAACCAACCTAAATATCATTTCAAAATTTGCTAACTACTTTTAAAATTTAAATGTTATTTTATAAATAAAAATTAAATAAAAATTAGAAAAGATAAGTTAAATATCTTTTTCAGATTTTAAATTTAATTTAAATAAATAAGATAACAAAATTTAAAAGTTAGCAAAAATATCTTACATCTATTTAAAATTACATGATTATAAATATCTTATTTTAAATTTAAATAAGGTCAAAATATCTAAAAAGATTTTAAAAAAAATCTTAAAAGATAAGATATAATTAAAAATATCTTAAAAGATAAGATATTTTAAAAAATATCTTAAAAGATTTTATAAATATCTTATAAAATCTGACCTTAAATTTTAAAAAATAAGATATAATCAAATTTAAAAATAAGATAGATTTTTAAGCAAGAAGATAGATACTAATTCTATTCAAATTCAAATTACACTAATATCTTGAATTAAATTTAAAAAATATTAAATTAATTCAAAATGATAATTAGAATTGAATTAGGAATAGTAATAGTATAAATACAAAACTATACAAAAAATTGGAAGTTAATTCCATGAAAAAGCATGAAAAATTGAAGAAAAACAAAAAAAATTTGAAATCGCATTTTACGGTATTTATGATCGCGAGAAAAAACTCAGCACAGCCCCGATTTTTTCAAATCTTCAAAAAATCATAACTAATTCAAATAAAATCCAAATTAGGTTCTGTAAAAGGCTAACTTGCTTAATTTTTTCCATATTATCCAATAAAAATAATTCCAGAGATAAAATCGCAATTATTTTTCACGAAAATTTCACAAACATCAATCAATCATCAAATAACACTCAATACAACATGATACCATCCAAAGAACATACAAACAATCGTTTTAAAGTCCAAATTTCTTGCAAGTAAATCAATTACCATGGCTCTGAGGCCAGTTGTTGGAAATTATTTTACCAGGATCTTAGATCTACTCACAAGTATGTTTATTAACATCCTAAATAAGAACTTTCTAAAACGATAAATTAAACACATATAAAGTTTAAGAAATCTTACATTGGGTGCAGCGGAATATAATGACTCCTTCCGTTCAGATATCTAGCCCTTGATTCCTTTCTGTAGCAGAGCATTATCAATATCTGAACCTGGATCTCTTTCTCTGAATCCTTGATGCTGAATCTCCTTTGCTGATGATCTTTCTTCACGATCTTCCTCACTATGATTGAGGTATTACTTGATGTGTGTGGGCACTACTCTAATCACTAAGGATTTCGAAATTCAAGAGGGAAGAGAAAGAAGAAGTGACAGCTAAAGATAGGGAGAGAGAAAGGCTCAGGTTTTTCTCTGAAGGAAAAATAGAAAATTTAAGTGTGAATTTCCTTAAGCCTTCACTATCTATTTATAGCATTCCACTAGGGTTAGGTTTGAATTATTTGGCATTAAAATAATGAAAATATCAGTTTAAATTTCCTACAAAAGTGGCTGGCCCTATACTAGTGGATTTGGGCCTCACTTTTTGCAATTTTGCAGTTTTACCTTTTCTGCATCTGATTTTCTCAAAAACGCCAATTTTCAAATTCAACCATTTAAATGCCAATACTAACTATTTAATAACTATAAATAATTATTAAATAATATTGTCATTTATCATATTTATTAATTGAACCATACAAAGTATCATAATTAACAAATATGCCCCTATAAACTCTTTCTTTACAATTTCGCCCTTACTTAGTGAAAAATTCACAAATAGACATAGTCTAATTTGAGAATTATAATTGATTAATCAAAACCAATTACATGAGTCTTACAAGCAATATTATCTCAACTAGTGGGGGGACCATGGGTCTATATAACCGAGCTTCCAATAAGTAGATCAAGAATTTAGCACTAAAATTCACTAACTTATTAATTCTTCGTTGAATCCACGCATAGAACTTAGAATTGCACTCTCAGTATATAGAATGCTCTATATGTTCCACCATATAGACACATCATTAATTATCCATTGTTATAATCCTAATGTGATCAATGATCCTCTATATGAATGATCTACACTGTAAAGGGATTAGATTACCGTTACACCCTACAATGTATTTTATCCTTAAAACACTTGACCCTGTATAAATGATATTTCAGCTAATGTGAAATGAGTACTCCACCATTTATGTTCGTTTGGTCAAGCTCGAAGGTGATCATCCTTTGCTTACTATTCGCCAGATAGAAGCTATAGATTCCATGTTTATGCTAGCGCTCCCACTCAATCGCACTACCGTGTTCCCAAAAAGTACGTATCACCCTGACCTAAAAGTAGGCTTAACTAACAATTCAAGGAACACGAATAGCCTTTCAAGATTGAGCCTAATCATAACAGGATTAAGATCATTTGATCTAGGATCAACTAGGCGATATTGACTTGAATAGATTTTACGGTAAGTTTAATTAAATCTAAGTCAAAGTTCAATATTGGTCCCTTCCGATGCATACTCCATGCATCCAACCTGAGCTTTACTTTAACCAATGCTCTGGAAAGAACATAGTATTTCTCCAAATACAAGTAAACTCTTGTTGTAGATTATCATATCAGTAAAACCCTGTGTCTGATAAATCTAGGAAACTTTATTCACATAGTCATGTTTACTTTCCAATGTGTTGACAGCACAATAAACAGGATCAAGTATGTGAAAAGGGTTTCAGATGAATCTATACATTATCTACATATAATCATGAAATAAATCATGTGAACAATGCAACATTAAATGTTATTTCTGATCTATATTAATAAGTAAATCTGATTATATTGAAATGAGTTTTATTTAGGGCATAAAACCCAACACCTTTCAGGTCCCATTACGAGGAGTTTACTACTACTACACTTGATTTGTATATCAAGGTGTTGAGATTATTTGAAACGCACTTTTTGTTTTATATTAGTGCAAGTGGGAGTTTGTTGGGTTTTATGCCCTAAATAAAACTCATTTCAATATAATCAGATTTATTTATTAATATAGATCAGAAATAACATTTAATGTTGCATGGTTCACATGATTTATTTCATGATTATATGTACATAATGTATAAATTCATCTGAAACCCTTTTCACATACTTGATCCTGTTTATTGTGCCGTCAACACATTGGAAAGTAAACATGACTATGTGAATAAAGTTTCCTAGATTTATCAGACATAGGGTTTTACTGATATGATAATCTACAACAGAGTTTACTTGCATTTGGAGAAGTGCTATGTTCTTTCCAGAGCATTGGTTAAAGTAAAGCTCAGGTTGGATGCATGGAGTATGCATCGGAAGGGACCGATATTGAACTTTGACTTAGATTTATTAAACTTACCGTAATATCTATTCAAGTCAATATCGCCTAGTTGATCCTAGATCAAATGATCTTAATCCTGATATGATTAGGCTCAATCTCGAGAGGCTATTCGTGTTCTTTGATTTTTTAGTTAAGCCTACTTTTAGGTCAGGGTGATACGTACATTTTGGGAACACGGTAGTGCAATTGAGTGGGAGCGCTAACATAAACATGGAATCTATAGCTTCTATCTGGCGAATAGTAAGCAAAGGATGATCTCCTTCGAGCTTGACCAAACGAACATAAATGGTGGAGTACTCATTTCACATAAGCTGAAATATCATTTATACGGGGTCAAGTGTTTTAAGGAATAAATACATTGTAGGGTGTAACGGTAATTTAATCCCTTTACAGTGTAGATCATTCATATAGAGGATCATTGATCAAATTAGGATTATAACAATGGATAACTAATGATGTGTCTATATGGTGGAACATATAGAGCATTCTATATACTGAGAGTGCAATTCTAAGTTTTGTGCGTGGATTCAACGAAGAATTAATAAGTTAGTGAATTTTAGTAATAAATTCTTGATCTACTTATTGGAAGCTCGGTTATATAGACCCATGGTCCCCGCACTAGTTGAGATAATATTGCTTGTAAGACTCATATAATTGGTTTTGATTAATCAATTATAATTCTCAAATTAGACTATGTCTATTTGTGAATTTTTCACTAAGTAAGGGCGAAATTGTAAAGAAAGAGTTTTAGGGGCATATTTGTTAATTATGATACTTTGTATGGTTCAATTAATAAATATGATAAATGACAATATTATTTAATAATTATTTATAGTTATTAAATAGTTAGAATTGGCATTTAAATGGTTGAATTAGAAAATTGGCGTTTTTGAGAAAATCAGATGCAGAAAAGATAAAACTGCAAAATTGCAAAAAGTGAGGCCCAAATCCACTTGTATAGGGCCGGCCACTTTTGTAGGGTTTTCCCTCTGATATTTTCATTATTTTAATGCCAAATAATTCAAACCTAACCCTAGTGGAATGCTATAAATAGATAGTGAAGGCTTCAGGAAAATTACACTTTTCTTCTGACACTTCTGATTCAGAAAAAACTGAGCCTTCTCTCTCCCTATCTGGCTGACCACTCCCTCTCTTCTTTTCTTCTTCAATATTTCGAAATTCTTAGTGTATGAGTAGTGCCCACACACAGCAAGTGATACCTCAATCATAGTGAGGAAGATCGTGAAGAAAGACTTTCAGCAAGAAGGAGTTTCAGCATCAAAGATTCAGAGAAAGAGATCCAGGTTCAGATATTGACAATGCTCTGCTACAAAAAGGAATCAAGGGCTAGATATCTGAACGGAAGGAGTCATTATATTCCGCTGCACCCAATGTAAGGTTTCCTAAACTTTATATGTGTTTATTTCATCGTTTTAGAAAGTTCATATTTAGGGTGTTAATCAACATACTTATAAGTAGATCTAAGATCCTGGTAAAATAATTTCCAACAGGTTTTTCCTCTAGATTTATCTTCCTTATCATGAGATGCCTTTCCACTGTCACTTATCGCATCTCTCTTAGTGGTAGCCTCTTAGATACCTTCACTTCATCTAAAGGGTTAAGGCAAGGGGACCCCCTGTCCCCTTATCTTTTACTCTTAGTGGCTGAGGGACATTCTGCTGCTATTAGGGTTAAGGAGGCTGTCAATGATTTCTCTGGAATTAAAATTGGCAGAGGGGCTCCCTCCTTCTCCCATGTTTTGTTTGTTGATGACAGTATGCTTTTCAGTCCTGTTTCTGAGAAGTCAACCAGGGGTATCACAGACATTTTGAACATCTATCACAAAGCTACAGAGCAATTGGTAAATTTAGAAAAATCTTCCATTCTTTTCTCACCTGATACTCCTCAGGAGGCTCAACTCCACTTCAAAACATCCCTGAGGCTTACCAATGAAGGTTTCATCAGTAAATATCTGGGGGTTCATCATTGTGTTGGGCGTGTAAGTAACTCTGTTTTCCATTATCTTATTCAAAACGTGTCCTCCAAGATGAGTGTTTGGAATGGTAAATTCTTTTCTAAAGCTGGTAAAGAAGCGTTTATCAAAGAAATCATCCAAGCAATCCCCTCTTTTGCAATGTTCTGTTTTAAGCTTCCTAAGGCCAGCTGCCATGCTATTCAGCGCTTAATCTCTAAGTTATGGTGGGGTTATGCTTTTAATGAAAAAAAATCCACTGGAAGAAGTGGTCTATCATATCTAATTCAAAATTCTTCGGTGGTCTTGGTTTTAGGTCTCTAACCAACCATAACCATGCCCTTCTCGCCAAGCAGGCTTGGAAAATTTGGACTAACCCTACCTCTCTCCTCCATTTGCTTCTTAAATCCAGGTATTTCAAAAATTCTGATTTTCTTCACGCCCCAAAAGGTTACAATACTTCCATTACCTGGAGAAGTCTTCTTCATTGAAGAGACCTTATGAGAAAAGGCCTTTTTTGGAAGATTGGCACTAGTGAAAATATTCCAATCACAGCCCCAAACTGAATTCCCAATATCACACATCCCACTTTTCTCCATGAGCTTGATCCTCTTCAATACACTGTCTCTTTCTTCCTAAATCCAAATAGCATATGGAATCAGGAAAAACTTGTGTATTATCTCCCAGAGTACCAAGTAAAAGCTATCCTCCAAACTCCTCTTGACCCTAACACTCAGGATACTCTCATTTGGGGGCACCACAACTCTGGTATCCTTACAGTTAAATCAGCCTACCACCTTGCCTGTTCCATTAATAACGCAAATTCCCCTTCCACCTCCAACCCTAAAGCCTTGCAGCATTGGTGGAAAAGTTTATGGAACCTTAAAATTCCTCCAAAAGTCAAGCATTTTACCTGGAAAGTCTTCAATCATATACTTCCCTGTGCTTTCAATCTTTTCCACAAAAAAGCTCTCAATGACCCTTATTGCCATTTTTGTAGAGGTAGAATGGAAACTGTCACTCATGCACTTTTAGAATGCCCCAGAGCTCGTTCTGATTGGAAGCACTCTTCTCTCAAAGATTTTTACAGATCAACTCAAAACAGAGACATTAAGGATGTTGTTGGAATTTATTTATTTTACCAGGATCTTAGATTTACTCACAAGTATGTTGTTTAAACACCCTAAATATGAACTTTCTAAAACGATAAATTAAACACATATAAAGTTAAGAAAACTTTACATTGATGCAGCGGAATTAATGTCTCCTTCCACTCAGATCTCTAACCCTTGTATCATTTCTGTAGCAGAGTATAATCAAGATCTGAGCCCGAATGTCCTTCTTCTTCAAGTTTGATCCTTCACAGTCTTCCAATCTATGATTGAGTTACTGCTTGCTGTGTGTGGGCACTTACTCTTTCACTAGGGTCACGAAATTGATGAAGGGAAAAGAGAGGGATGATTTCGGCCAGGTATAGAAAGTGGGGAAGGCTCAGTTTTTCTGAAGAGAGAAATTTCTGTCAGAAGATGATATTCAAAGATGTGTATTTGACTGAGCCATCACTTTCTATTTATAGGCAACTACTAGGTTTAGGTTAGGAATTATTTGGCATTAAAATAATGAAAATATTGATTTGAAATCCCACATTAAGTGGCCATGGTGTTGTATTGGGCCTCACTTGATTTTGCAGTTTTATCAAATTTTATCTCTATTTTCTCAAAAACGCTAATTTTCCAATTCTAACCTTTTAAATGCCAAAACTAATTATTTAATAACTAAAATAGATTATTAAATAATATTGTCATTTAATTTAATTATTAATTAGACATATAAAGTCCATTAATAAATAAATAAACTTAGAAACTCTTTTCTTTACAATTTCACCCCTGCTTAGTGAAAATTCATAAAATTAGACATAGTCTAACTTTAGAATTATAATTGATCAATCACGAATCAATTAATGAGTCTTACAAGCAGAATGTTCTCAACTAGAATGGGGACCATGGATCTATATGCTGAGCTTCCAATAAGTGAACCAAATTTACCAAGTAAATTCCTACTTATTAATTCTTCGTTGAATCCACTCTTAGAACTTAGAATTGCACTCTCAGACTTATATAAAGCATATTGTATGTTCCACGATATCAATATGCTATCTCATTTAACCATTGTTATAATCTTATTGTGATTTAAAGATCCTCTATATAGATGATCTACATCGAGATGGGATTTCTTTACCGTTCTCACCCCTCAATATATTTTGCCCCTTAAAACACTTAGCTACCTGTAAATGGTGTTTAGTGATCTAATAATTAGTCAGTTAAACAAGAGCTCATCCATTTACTTCTATTTGCTAAGCTCGAAGGGAATCATCACTTGACTTCTATACACCAGTAGAAGCTATAGATTCCATATATATGTTCAGCACTCCCACTCAATCATACTATCATGTTCCCAAAATATACGTATCACTCTAACCCAAAAGTAGGCTTAACTAATAAATCTAAGAACATGAATAGCACTCCTGAGTTGAGCCTAAGCATATCAGGATTTAGATTCCTTTAATCTTAAGATCAACTACTGATATTGACTTGGAGAGATATGTATAACGGTAAGTTTGTAATATCTTAACTTAGTTGCAATATCGGTCCAGTCCAATGTATACTCCATACATTTGAAACTAGTATACTTTACTAATGTCCTGGAAAGAACATAACACTTACTCCAAGTGTAAGTACACTTCATCGCTGATTATCACATTAGTGTAAATCCAATAACACTGATGAAACAGGGACCAAGTCTTTTGATTCATATGATCACAATCACATTCCACTGTGTTGACGATACTGTAATTGGGAATAAACATATGATCTGGATTTAACTGATTTTGTGTGTATGAATGTAATAAACATATCAAACATATTAAACCATTAGCATGTAGAATTCACGCAAACATCAATCACTTCAAATTTCTTATATTGATAACTAATCATATTGTAAAGAGTTTTATTTAGGGCATAAAACCCAACAAACTCCCACTTGCACTAATATAAAACAAACTGTGCAAATAGGTCAATCTGATGTCTTGATCTTCAGATCAAGTGTAGTATATTTGAATCCACCCAAACTTCTGGAAACTAGTTCATAAAAACTCTTATGAAACATCTTTTACTATATTCTTTACTCATCAAGGGATACTGACATCTTTACTGTTTTAAAAGTATATCTGAATTAACAGAAGACATATCTCTCATATTTTAAAATATGTAATTGAGATAATACAGTGTAGACTTTTCTTCAGTGATATAACTTTCTGGTATTTTCGAATAGACCAAGTTATAATTCTTCTCTGGTAGAGCTTGAATTATTATTCAATAATTCCTCCACCCCCAAAGTAAGCACCATCTTATAGAAATCGAAATTAGATGGTGAGATACAAGGACAACTGATACACAGTTCCTTAATATCTAACATATAGATCACTTTCATAAATCTTTCTTGAATATCTTCTAATGTTCCCTATTTGATTACATCTCAGATAGCTCCCACTCAATAGCAGATGTCTGGTTAAATAATACTTTTAACCTCTGATTGTTTAGAGAGTTACCTAGTTGTGACTTTTGTATTAGTCTGAAACTTTAAGTTAAGACTAAGTCATCAACATAGCAGACTAGTATTTTGAAGTGAAAAATACATGCCAGAGATAAAGTAATCAAAATTAAGATACCATCAAATTTTATGAGGATTAAGAATTCTTGGTTCAAGTCATTCGAATGGACTGAACTAGAGTTCTTTATCTTATTCTCATAATTCTGATAAGCTATACCTATCCATGTGAATGGTTAGATTTGCTTTTCAGTAGTGTTCTTAAGTACCTATCACAATTATCAACCTAATGAAGATGGGTATAGAACTTTAAAATTCTCCCACTCAATTAAGGTAGTGTGAAACTTTAACAAAGAACTTTCAAAGGTATCAAACTTTTACTTACAACAGTAAAAACGAAATGGAACATACAATCAAGATCAAGAATTTATATTGACAATAGCTGACTCATTATATTACTTCCATGTTTAAATAAGATATGTGTTACATAGGGAATTGTGGAATAGACTCCACCCCTAAGAATATACATATAGGGTACTTGTGGATAACCTCCACCTCTAAGTATATAGAGATTATGATCCACCCCTAAAGGTTGTAAAGATCATTATTCTCTTTGTGTGATAGAGTTTATGTGGAGTTGAATACTATCCAGAGTTCATTAGATATAAAAGATCGTTGAACTGCATAGTTTTCTTAACTTTTCTCCACCCCTATCAGATCAAAAGATCCTTTTATTAAACAAATTCTTAATAATTGTATTAGAATGAACAATTATTAATAAACATAGAAATAATTTCTAGTGTTTATTTAATATAACTCTATGAAGAGTTGTAAATATTATAGAATTTGCATCAATAATAAAAACACTTACACATACAAACATACAAATATAATGTGGTAATAGTTGATGAAGATAAAATAAATGAAGCTCATTCTCATAATTTGCAATGGTGATTTCGAAAAAAAAAAGAATACTTTATTAATAATAAAATAAAAAATGTATTGCAACAATATGAGAAAATCAGGGATAAATATCCCTAATTAAAATTTGAAATCTAAATTGTCTTTAAACTAAAACAATTAATTCAAAAATAAATTGAAGAGCTTCATCTTCATCTGGACGATTTCACCCTTGGTCCAGCTTTCTGATCCAACTCATCTGAGTTCAAGTAGCTTGGCCTATAAGAAGAAGAAAACAAATAAACAAAGTTAGTCCAGAATCATAAATCCAATTGGATAATAATTCACTAAAACTCTTAAAGTTTATAAATGGGAATACCTTGTTTCTTTGCAAGAAGTTTAGGACACTGGGGTTTCCAATGACCTTTCTCATTGTAGTAGAAACACTTTCCTTTAAGTGTAGCATCACCAGAAGGAGCAGCCTTTTTATTCTTCATGGCTTTAGTTCGCTTCTGGGTGTTGTTCCACTTCCTCTTCGATTTGGGCTTTGAAGCAGAGGCAACATTTGCTTCAGGTTTCATCGTCCCATTACCATTCCCAGGATTACGAGGTTTACTCCCTTTCTTCTTGGGTCCTCCAATCAAATTTTCATAAGTTTGAAGGTCATTGACTAATTCATGAAAGTCAATTTCCTTCTTATTCATGACATAATTTGAAGTGTATGGTAGAAATGATGGAGTTAGGCTATTCAAGATAAGACTTACTTGAGTAGCACTATCCATTTCAGCACCATGATCCTGGGCTTCTTGGAAATAACTTGACATGAGGAGAACATGGTCACGCACGTTTTGATGAGGCTCCATCCGTGCATTAATGAACTTCTTAGTCGCGTCAAAGCATGACTGAAGTGATGCCTTACCGAATAGCTCATTTAACTTCGTCATAACTTCAGCAGCCTTCTCGGTTTTAGAAAACCGAGTTTTGAGGGTGTCAACCATGCTAGAAAGCATAAAGTATAGAGCTTTGTCATTTGCTTTCTGCCAACGCTCATACTTTTCTTTCACAGCTTTGGACGCATTATCCCCAGGCACTTCAAGTGACGGCTCAGTTAAAACAAACAAGGCACTTTCTCCTATGAGAGCAATATTAATGTTCTCATTCCACTTATTAAAGTTAGATCCATTCAGCTTGTTTTCAGTCAACAGTGATAACATGGGATTCATTTTGATAGTACAGGATACTACAAAATAATAGAAATCAACAAATAAAAATTAATAATGGTTTAACACACAAAATCAATTCAGAAATTATAAGCACATAGCAAGTAGGAATGATATGAGAAAATACTTAAAAATTCAATCCTAAATAATTTCCAAGGTTTTTCAACAAACTGATATCAGTGTCCCGTTTAGGCGAGAGTCAAAGCTACCATCCATTGAATAGAGTTGTCAGCTCATCTAAAATGTTAAACATTCTAGCAACCTTTTATTCGATCAAGATTGGAATCCAGCGTTGTCCCGTTTAGGCGAGAGTCAAGGCTATTCTATCTTATGAGCTTCTACCATTGTTTCGCAATTTGCAAGTCAAATATGGTCGCCACCATTAGGGTGATCTATACCATATAAAACACTTACAAACCACTTATCATGCGAGATTAAACGGTGCGAAATTGCTAATGAACGTTCCTCCATTAGGGAGGATTACTCACTAAAACAAACACGGTGTAAAACCCACAATGGAGATCGAATATCTTAATAATAATAAAGCTCATTCTTTAAAATGTATTTTCTTTATTATTCTAATAAATAAATTCTCATTAAATTCGAAATTAAGAATTAAAATTCAAAAATAAGAATTTAATATAATATTTATAAAATTATACTTAGATGGTGATTGAAATAAAATAAATTATTTCCATCTTAGTAATAATCTTAAATATAAATATTAAGGAAATTAATTTAAGTTGAATTAAATTAAATAATTAGCAACTTAAAAATTTTCTTTGAGAATATATTTATTGAGTTCGAAAATTTAAAGTATATAAAAATACAATTTTCGAAAATAATAAAAATAGAAAAGAAATACTTCAAGCAAAAATATCACCTATCTAGATTTTCTTTTGACTAATTAATTCAATTTCTAATGTTATATATATATATTTTAAATTCATTTATATTAAATTAATCAATTAAATGAAAAAATCATTGATTGTAGTTGGTCCAAGAATTAATTAAAATAAATAATTAATTTACAACTCAATCTATTTTTCAAAATAAAAAATTCGAAAAATATTGCATAAATAAAATGTAATTTTTGAAATTGATTAAGAAAATAAAGAAATATATATATATATATATATATTGAAAATTATTTAAATTTAAGTTGAAAAATTAAATTTCAACTTAAAAATAATTTTCTATTTAATTAAGTGTCATGAAAAATCAATAAATATTTAAGTATCATGATGAAAATCAACTTAGATATTTAGATTTTTCAAGTTAATTAAATGTATTAAATTCAAGAATTAATAATTAAGTGTAGAGAAGGCTTAATTATTTATTTCTAGTTTAATACTAGGAAAAATATACTTAATAAAATTGTACCAAAATTAATTATTTAAATAATTAATTTCACAAAGTATAATATTTTCCTATTTAAATATTAGAAATAATAAGTAGTCTAGAAATTACTATCTAGAAAATATCTTATTTGACTAAGTATCTTTTCAAAAAAAAAAAAAAATTGAAAAATATCTAATTTAAGTTATATAGAAAAAATCTAAAACTTAAATAATTTCAAATTTATATTTAATTAAATATCAAAAATTAAGTTATAACCACTTAATTTGAAGATATCTTTTTTAAGTTAATATTCGAAAAGATATTAACCTAAAAAATATCTAAAATATTCCATTTTAAGTTAATATTCGAAAAGATATTAACTTAAAAAATATCTTAAGAATCTTTAATAACTAATGCCTAGGATTCCTCAACTTGATTTAAAATTTAAATCAAATATTCAAATTTAAGTTAGATAAGAAAAATCAGTTGTTACAACTAATTTATAACTTAAATAGGAATATTTAATTAAATAAGCTCCAGAAAGAATCTAGTTAGTTAAAATTCTATATTTAATTAAATACAAGAAAAATACAAATAGTTTGTCTAGAAATAATATCTAAACTAAAAGTGTTTTTCTTAAAATTAACTTTAAAATATTAAAATGAAAATAAATTTTCATATATTTTAAAAGTTAATTATGTTGCTAATTCAATTTTATTAGGTCAAACTAATATAATTAACCTAGTACAGTTATTTAAATCAGGCAAATGGGCCTTCACAATTGGGGTAGTTCATGTGAGGGGGTGCTGGGTTCAGTATGTCGTACCCACTTCTATGGCTCCCAACTCTCACACAAGGCCCAAAAGAGAGGAATTTAACCTTAAAATAAATAACTGTTATTAATTGAATAGGTCCTTTAACTAAATTGACCTAAATAAAATCTATCATGGTGTGACATTTTATTTAGCAACAACCTATATGCATCTATATTAAAACAAAATAAACATATAGGCTCACACAAGTACACACTTGGATGGATCCTATCATGTTGCTAGGTCATACACAGATGAAAGAAGATTGTAAAATTTACCTGTTACAAATTATTAACTTGACCAAGGGAGCCATCAGATCATTAGATCTGGCAAAAAGTAACCATGGCTATTTGCAATCAAGTAATAATAGGTTTTGAAAACTTACATACAAGCTAAAACCATATACTCCTGCAACAAGGTTAGCTGGATAGTTGGAAGTAGGATTTATTTAATTTTAAATAAATAAATTTCGAAATTAATAATTAAATAAAAAAATATTTAATTAACAAAAATAATAATTTAATTTTTCGAAAAAAAAATAAATATTTATTTTCGAAATAATTTTTTTTTTTAAATTTCGAAATTATTTTAAAAAAAAATATTTAAAATTAAACCTACAATTTTGAAAAATTAGGTTTCAATCAACCTAAATATCATTTCAAAATTTGCTAACTACTTTTAAAATTTAAATGTTATTTTATAAATAAAAATTAAATAAAAATTAGAAAAGATAAATTAAATATCTTTTTCAGATTTTAAATTTAATTTAAATAAATAAAATAACAAAATTTAAAAGTTAGCAAAATATCTTACATCTATTTAAAATTACATGATTATAGTTATCTTATTTTAAATTTAAATAAGGTCAAACTATTTAAAAAAGATTTAATTTTAAAAAAAAATATATATATAAAATCTGACCTCAAATTTAAAAATAAGATAGATAATTAAGCAATAAGATAGATATTTACTATTTTAAAATTTAAATTACACTAATATCTTGAATTAAATTTAAAAAATATTAAATTAATTCATAATGATAATTAGAATTGAATTAGGAATAGTAAATATATAAATACAAAACTACACAAAAAATCGGAAGTTAATTCCATGAAAAAGCATGAAAAATCGAAGAAAAACGAAAAAATTGTGAGTTGTACGGACAGTTTTCGCGATCGCAGGAAAATTTCAGCACAACTCCGATTTTGTCGAATCTTCAAAAAATCATAACTAATTCAAATTAAATCGAAATTGAGTTCTGTAAAAAAGTAACTTGCTTAATTTTTTCCATACTATCCAATAAAAATAATTCCAGAAACAGAATCACAATTATTTTTCACGAAAATTTACAAACATCAATCAATCATCAAATAACACTCAATACAACATGATACCATCCAAAAACAAACAAACAAACGTTTTAAAGTCCAAATTTCTTGCAAGTAAATCAATTACCATGGCTCTGATACCAGTTGTTGGATATTTATTTTACCAGGATCTTAGATCTATTCACAAGTATGTTGTTTAAACACCCTAAATATGAACTTTCTAAAACGATAAATTAAACACATATAAAGTTAAGAAAATCTTACATTGATGCAGCAGAATTAATGTCTCCTTCCACTCAGATCTCTAACCCTTGTATCATTTCTGTAGCAGAGTATAATCAAGATCTGAGCCCGAATGTCCTTCTTCTTCAAGTTTGATCCTTCACAGTCTTCCAATCTATGATTGAGTTGCGCTTCTTGTGTGTGGGCACTTACTCTTTCACTAGGGTCACGAAATTGATGAAGGGAAAAGAGAGGGATGATTTCGGCCAGGTGTAGAAAGTGGGGAAGGCTCAGTTTTTCTGAAGAGAGAAATTTCTGTCAGAAGATGATATTCAAAGATGTGTATTTGACTGAGCCATCACTTTCTATTTATAGGCAACTACTAGGTTTAGGTTAGAAATTATTTGGCATTAAAATAATAAAAATATTAATTTGAAATCCCATATTAAGTGGTCGGGCATGGTGTTGTATTGGGCCTCACTTGATTTTGCAGTTTTATCAAATTTTATCTCTATTTTCTCAAAAACGCCAATTTTCCAATTCTAACCTTTTAAATGCCAAAACTAATTATTTAATAACTAAAATAGATTATTAAATAATATTGTCATTTAATTTAATTATTAATTAGACATATAAAGTCCATTAATAAATAAATAAACCTAGAAACTCTTTTCTTTACAATTTCACCCCTGCTTAGTGAAGATTCATAAAATTAGACATAGTCTAACTTTAGAATTATAATTGATCAATCACGAATCAATTAATGAGTCTCACAAGCAGAATGTTCTCAACTAGAATGGGGACCATGGATCTATATGCTGAGCTTCCAATAAGTGAACCAAATTTACCAAGTAAATTCCTACTTATTAATTCTTCGTTGAATCCACTCTTAGAACTTAGAATTGTACTCTCAGACTTATATAGAGCATATTGTATGTTCCACGATATCAATATGTTATCTCATTTAACCATTGTTATAATCTTATTGTGATTTAAAGATCCTCTATATAGATGATCTACATCGAGATGGGATTTCTTTACCGTTCTCACCCCTCAATGTATTTTGCCCCTTAAAACACTTAAATACCTCCGTAAATGGTGTTTAATGATCTAATAATTAGTCAGTTAAACAAGAGCTCATCCCTTTACTTCTATTTGCTAAGCTCGAAGGGAATCATCACTTGACTACTATACACCCGTAGAAGCTATAGATTCCATATTTATGTTCGGCTCCCACTCAATCATACTATCATGTTCCCCAAAGAAATATACGTATCACCCTGACCCAAAAGTAGGCTTAACTAATAAATCTAAGAACATGAATAGCACTCCTGAGTTGAGCCTAAGCATATCAGGATTTAGATTCTTTTAATCTTAAGATCAACTACTGATATTGACTTGGAAAGATATGTATAACGGTAAGTTTGTAATATCTTAACTTAGTTGCAATATCGGTCCAGTCCAATGTATACTCCATACATTCGAAACTAGTATACTTTACTAATGTCCTGGAAAGAACATAACACTTACTCCAAGTGTAAGTACACATCATCGTTGATTATCACATTAGTGTAAATCCAATAACACTGATGAAACAGGGACCAAGTCTTTTGATTCATATGATCACAATCACATTCCACTGTGTTGACGATACTGTAATTGTGAATAAACATATGATCTGGATTTAACTGATTTTGTGTGTATGAATGTAATAAACATATCAAACATATTAAACCATTAGCATGTAGAATTCACGCAAACATCAATCACTTCAAATTTCTTATATTGATAACTAATTAGATTGTAAAGAGTTTTATTTAGGGCATAAAACCCAACAGATGTTTATATTCATGGTTTTGATACTTTGAGCAATGATGACTTTATTTTGTTTATTTGTATCCTTTGGCATATTTGGAATTCAAGGAATAATCCTCTTTTTAATAATAATTTGGCTACTAATGAAAATGTGAAGGACTTTGTTATCAGATTCCTGCAGGATTATAACTAAGCTCAGAAGCTTAATGAAGTGGCCAACACCAATTCAGTTCAAACTCATCACTCCACAAAAAACAGGCCCAGTTTTGCCCCTTGTATCCCCAACGACTACATTTGTTTGTGTGTGGATGCATCCTTGGACCAAAAATCATGTAAAACAGGTTTGTGAATGGTTTTGAAGAAAGGCCATACGCAAGTCATATCATCTGCTTCCATCCAGAAATCTGGAGCTCCTTCACCGATCTTTGTAGAAGCTCAAGCGCTCCTGAAAGGGCTCACATGGTGTCAGAACTCCCATTTCCAGCCATTGCTAGTTCTATCGGATTGTCTTCAACTCACAAATAGAATTAATTGCAAGTGGCAAGACAACTCAGCACTCTCAAGTCTGGTGCTGATGATTAGGCAGTCCCTCTGTATTCTCCTTACAGTTTCCCTCAAGCACACCCCCAGAAATGAAAATGTTGAAGCCCATAAGTGTGCGAAGGAAGCTCTCAGGTGCGAAGAGGACTGTTCTTGGAGACCTTGATTTGTTCTCCTTTCTCTTCTGGATGCAGTGAGTGTGTGTTTTGTTTCTTTTCTTGTTGAAGCTTTTTCAAAAAATAAAAAATAAAAATTGTGGAGGTTACTCATAACATCAACTTCTCAAATATTATAAAATGATAGTACACATTTTTAATCTATATATTAAATTATTCAAAATAATAAAACAAATCCAAACAGGTAAGATATATTGATGTTATTTATATATGCATTTCACTTTGTTCATAATTGCTGTTATAAATTGAGATATAACTTCATATATTGCAACAAAGTTTTATTATATTGGTAAGAACATAGCCACATACTTCTCAGGTTTGTCGGAAAGACCAAGTCAAAATATTTGATGTCATTGTCATCTAATGACTTGGCAAATTTAAAAGCCACACAGATTTCAACTAACTCTTTTCTCTATATATAGTGAGCAAATAGGTTTCATTTCACATACTTTAATCAACAACATGCCTTCTAATTTAAATCGCAATTTATTTGATAGTGTGACTCTAAATTATATTATTCTCTTTATCAATGAAGTTCTAGATATTTATAGTATTATACACAATCTGATGATCATACTACATAGAGACTAGTTTAGTGTTATTTATTACATGTCTCTTTCTCTTTCTGTAGATTGATCCCATCGTCCTTGGTATGTTTTTTTGCTTATAAGCCAAGACAATTAGATAATACTCTAAGGATTTGTCTGTACCTACTGGAGGATAACACTAGGATTCAAATTTGTATCTTTGTTTATACATTTTGGATGTTATTTTTTCTTAGTTGAGTGAGTCATGAGACCTAGTCAAAAAAACATATTATACCCCTATCTAGCTATTATTATATTATTAGTTGGTATAAAAATTTAAAATGACACACCCAACTTGCAAAATTAGAAACTCCAACAAATGATCAAGTGTAAAAAAAGTGATGGAGAGTTGTGATCTACACAAGATCATTTGATGAATCTCATACTCTCTTGTAAACCAATGATAGACATAGACATAGGTGTCTACAACACATGCTTTTACAAAATTATTTGGCAGAAAAAAGACAACCATTAAAACATATACTCAATAGAATAGAAGATCAAATTGAGTTTCAATAATTATAATTTGTAAAAGACATGCTGACATGCATTTCTTCATATAGTCTTTGTTTTATGTACATATAATACATATGAATAATTATTAAATTTTATTTGATTAAATGTTAGAATGTAATTGTGGTTTAGAAAGTAAAATATAATGAATTGTATGGTAAGTGTTAGTAATGAGTGGCCCTCAAGATGGTAGCTAATGGCTCTGACTCTTTTTGAGTTTCCTTTTATAATTTTCTTTTTATTATTTTGATCAGATATTCTTTAAATTTTTTTTTTCAGTTATGATATTCGTTAAAATTCTCTAATAAAAAATATTTTTCTTATTTGTTTTCTACAAATTTCTCTCCTAAAATTTTTGCTTTTTAAAATCCAAAACTGAAAGAAAAAAAAGGACCAATATGATATGGCCAATGATAGTATAGCAGAGTCGCATAGAAATTGCAGTCCAAATTCTCATCCCCCTCGTGAGTCCTCACGATTCGATTTCTCCCAAGTCCCATTTACATTGAATAATCTATTCCAACTAGTAATTATTTAGCATTAAAAAAAAACTAGTAATTATTTCTGTTTTTAGAGAAAAAAAAAACACCTACTAAGTATTATTTTTTATTTAATATTTTTGTATTTGTTTTTCCTAAAAGAAAAAAATTGTGTTTTTCATTTGTAATGTAAAATTTTAAATAATCAGCCACATTCATCCCTACCTTAAGCAGCCACTCACCCACCCACAAAAATAAATAAAGAAACAAACAAAAGAACCGAAATTATGAAGAAAAAAAAAATAAAAAAAATTCATTAAAAGGAAACAGAAGACGGGGGAGCAAAAGCTAATAGAGAAACACTGAGCCGAAATCAAACCCAAAACAAGAGGAAATAGAAGAGCACCCAACTCAGCAAAGTTGGGTTCTTTAGGACTTTCAAAATTTTGGGCTTTTCTCTCTTTATATAAATATATATATTGAATATATTTTAAAATTAAAGTTTTCTCTTTTGGGTTGTGTTTGTAGAAATTTTTGGAACTTTGTTGGAAGAATTTAGAGATCTATAGCTGCAAAAAATAATCTGAATGGCACAACCAGGACCGGGTACAATGGACCCTGCCATACTAGATGACATTATCAACAGGTTATTGGAGTCTCGGCACGCCAGGCCGGTCAAGCAGGTCCAGCTCATGGAGAGCGAGATCCGCCAACTATGTACGGCTTCCAAGGAAATCTTCCTCCGACAACCCAATCTTCTTGAGCTCGAAGCCCCCATCAAGATCTGCGGTAGTGATTTATTAATTTTGAAAGCTTTTCTGTTTTTCTTCTTTTCTTTTTTTGTCAAAATTAATTTTCATTATTATTGCTTTTTGATGTGTTTTTTGTTAGGTGGGTTATGTTTGCTTGCTTCATTGGTTTGTTTTTTTTTTTCTTCGATAGCATTTTTTGGGGATGTGGGTTTGGATGGAATGAGATATTTTGCATGTGGGTGGTTGTATAAGTTCTAAGCGGTTTTGAATTTTTTTTTAGGACATAGTTCCTCGTTTTTTAATCTGCTTTTTGAGTATTGAGACCTGAGTTTGAGATGAAAATCAGGATATTCTGGATGCTATATTATTGCCGGTGCATAACCATGTACTCTGCGTTCAAGCTGTTGTGAGCTATATACAACATGCGGAACCAGCACTCTTGATGTATGTATGTTTTGATATGGAACTTTTGAGTATATGCTTTTTACTCCATTGCATGAGTACATGACTAAAATAATATCATAGTCTTTTTAGAGGGTCGGATTGGTTAGAACTATGCATGTTCTACGATTTTTTGATAAGTGTTTTTAAGTTTGACATGTCTAATTTTGTATATTTCTAGTTTTCATAAGAGCAGTTTGTGTGAGAGTTGTTGAATTGAGATGTGTTATGGATGATAATGTAGGTTTAATGCTTGAACAAGGTTTCAAATGAAATATTACAAAGACTGGATGCCTTATATCATATTGGCATGGATTGGTGTATATTATATCTTTCTATTGACAGTTTGCACTTTATTTCAGTATTGCTTATCTCTTTTGAGTTTGAAAAAAGATGGCATTAGTAGAAGTAAGTGTAACCCAGATGTCCAGAACAGATTGTATGATATTGACAAACACGCATAAATGTAAGCAGCACATATATTTCTTCTTTGTTGTCTTTCAAGGAGAATAAGTGAAATAGTTGGCTTAAGAATTGATGAGTGTATTTCACATAAAAAAAAATCTATTTGATGTTTTCCATTGGCTGTACGGGAACTTTTACAGCCATATTGATATTTTCCACTGCTACAGATTCAGGAACTAGTTGAGATGCCCATGCATACTTTACAGAGTTATGTGGGATATTTGTGAATGATGTTTTCTCTTGGTGGGGTCTGGGAGGAGTTGATAAAGTTATTTTAAGGGTATCAGAATTGCTGTCATTTGCAGTAAATGCTATTTGTTATAAATGCTAATATGACATGTTTTTTCTGACTTTTATACGGAGAAACTTAGTCAATTGATAAAAAAACTCAACCTATTGATCTTCCAGATGTGTTATTGTGTTGTATGCACTATGCATATTTGCTTAATCATCCATTATATTCCAATTTGTCGAATAGATGCGTATCTTCATATCACCCTGGCTCTTTCTATACTTTTTTTTTTTTTTGAATGGCTCTTTCTATACTTTATTACAAACTGGTAATTACAATTTATTATGTGCATGGCCGTACTCAAGAATTCTAAGGTAAGTATTGTTGGTCTTTGATTGTGTATTCTTCAAAATTACTGTTTTACCATTGTTTGTGTGGCCTGTAATACCCAAAATGGCCAAAACTTGAAATGATAGTCACTTGTTTGTTATGGGCTTGTTCTCAAGACATCAATCTTTTCAGTTTTCCCTAAGCCATAAGGTGATGTTGTTTTCCCCACTATCATTATGTCAAATTATAAGCTGATTTAACTTCTTAGTTGAAGTTGGTTTAAAATGCAATGGTATTCTAACTTGCTTTAGTGGAAGTTGGTGCAAAAACGTACATGAGGATACACCTCAGCTGTTGCCATTGAGGCACACGCCTCGCACTGATGAGGTACACTGGAGGTGCACACCTCTGAGGCGAGGCTAGGCATATTGAGGCGCACGTCGCAGCCTTGAGCTTTGTTTTGTGGGTTACGACTGTTTTGTTGTGGGCTCACTTGGGCCTTTTCTTATTTTTAGGCTTTTAAATTACTTGAATTTCTAGCCTTTTTTAACATAATTTTAATAAATTAATAGGAAAGATAAATTAGCTGTTAAGTCAAAATGTCGTTACAGTCTGACAGATTCACGACTGCCACTCCCACTCTTCATCTCCCTCACGCACTATCTCCTTTTTTACTATCTCTCAAAGTCAAGGCAGCTCCTAGGCTAGTGTTGGAAGTAGGAATATGTCTTCCTTATATGTTTAGACTTTTATCATTCCTCTATTAATTTGATATTTTGTTTGAACTTGAACCTTTTATGTATTTAGTTTATGATTTGAAGACTTAACTAGTAATTTTTATGAGTTTGATGACTTTGTCATGGAGTTATATGTTGTTTGTTATGAATTTTAGGAGTTTTATGATATTAATGAAGTTTTTCTTCTTATTGTTGAGGCGTACGCCTCAAGGTTTACGCCTCGCGGGTGGTGGGGCTAAGGGAAAACGCCTTGGTTACTGATTTCGTTTTTCAAAACCTTGGCATTAGATCTATCATTTGAATTGAAACTATCTACTTGACTTCTTTACTTGCAGTGTGTTTCTCTACAATTTTGTGCTATCTCCATCTTCGTTTTCTAGATGAATGGAACTAAGTGATGTCCCAAAACCTCTTTTTCATGTTATCAGTTTTAGGGTTGTGTCCACCATGCATAGTTTCATTAAAACTCCTAGCTGACCTATACATTTCTTACTCTTTTCCGTAGGTGACATTCATGGGCAGTATTCGGATCTTTTGAGGCTTTTTGAGTACGGGGGTTTTCCTCCCAATGCTAATTATCTATTCTTAGGAGACTATGTCGACCGTGGCAAACAGAGTTTGGAAACTATTTGCCTCTTGCTTGCATATAAAATTAAGTACCCTGAGAACTTCTTTCTTCTAAGAGGAAATCATGAATGTGCTTCGATTAACCGGATTTATGGATTTTATGATGAATGTAAACGGCGGTTCAATGTCAGGCTTTGGAAGACCTTTACTGATAGTTTTAACTGTCTTCCAGTAGCTGCTCTCATAGATGATAAAATATTATGCATGCACGGTGGCCTTTCTCCTGATTTAACACATTTGGATCAGATTAGGAATTTACCTCGTCCAACTGATGTTCCAGATTCTGGTTTGCTTTGCGATTTACTTTGGTCAGATCCTGGTAGAGATGTCAAAGGCTGGGGAATGAATGACCGTGGAGTCTCATACACTTTTGGTGTGGATAAAGTTGCAGAGTTTTTAACTAAGCATGAAATGGACCTTGTTTGTCGTGCCCATCAGGTTAGTTGCTGTCTCTCTTTGGTTGCCTCTCACCCCCATCTTTCTCCTCAGTTTTGGTTTATAAGATGCTTCCTCCTCTTCTTCCAGGTTGTTGAGGATGGGTATGAATTCTTTGCTGACAGGCAGCTTGTTACAATATTTTCTGCTCCTAATTATTGTGGTGAGTTCGATAATGCTGGTGCAATGATGAGCGTTGATGAAAGCTTAATGTGCTCTTTCCAAATTCTCAAGCCAGCTGAAAAAAAACCTAGGTTTGGTTCAACAATGATGTGAAGACTGTCTAGCCTTCATTCCTCTTATGATTGCAAGTGTAAGTTTCATGCCACTTCTGTATCAGAGCTTATTGTTCACCCCTTCATAAGCCATTGTGTTTAAAATATAGTTCGTGCTGTTTTGAGGGCTTTTAAGTTTCATCTTATCATTTCATAGCGTAAGCCTCAAGTTGTTCAATGTTTGAGTGTGGACGTGCGTGCAGTCTGAACTGCTCTTTTAGAATTCAAAATCACATACCGCACCACACCATGCTATTTTGGAAAACTGCAACTGCACCACAAATGATTTAAACCGCATTTTTTATGCGGTGTGGACAATTTTTGCCGTGTTGATGAACACCCTTAGGCGGCAGGAGAGGGGTGGGGGTGTTCAAATCCCCATTGTATTTATATATATATATATCTTTATATATATATTTTAAAAAAAAATCATATTACTTCATTAGCAAAGACAATAAGAGAGAAATATGAGTAGTTGTCTCAAGTTTGTGGCCATTTCGTCACTTTGTCAGAGGTCATGGAAGTGGTTAATTATGATAAATTTCTTATCCAAAGTCATGGTTTATGGAAATAGGAATAAATTTCAAGACAACATACTGCAAGAAAAATGAGAAAAAAGTTCATTTGACAAAGGAGTTATTATTCTTAATTTATAGCCACAATAGTTGAATTAGACATGTTCTGTATGACTTTAGGTTCCAAGAGTTTGTATGAAACCTTTTTGTTTTCTAGTAGATTTAGTATAAGCATTCTGCATATGATTTTAACCATATTAAACTAATTATCTCTTACTCAGGATTAAAAAAGTTTGAAGGCAGAAGAATAATGGAATTAAAAAGATGGATATCTTCATCATCATCACCATGCAAGTTGAGATGAGTTTTTTGTTCAAATTGTTGTGTTATATGGTAGGAGAACTGTGACTTCTCAAGTTTAAAAAAGGGTCAACTATTTTTAGGGAAGTGGCTGTCAAGAAAGAAAGCCTCTAATTTCACACGCTCCTTAATTAGTACTACTTTCTCAAATATTTTATGGTGCTTGCTGCATATAACATTTGATTTGTAAATGACTGCACCTGTAGTCGATGAACATTGAACCCCCTTCTTTGCCAAGCTGTTTCACTCTCTAAAATCTTCATACTTTTTTATCATTGCATGAAATTCTCTACTTCTACCTTGTTTCATTGAAAATCAGAACATGGATGGATGCTGCATTATTTTTCTCTGCAAGTTCCATGGCATGAGATTGATACCTTTAAATTTATCTAAGCATTGAGCCACAGACCTCCCACTGACTATTGTCAACTTCTTTCAGATATTAATTTTATTGATTCAGAAATTCAAATATGAGTTGATTCTCTCCATATTCTGAGAAATATTTACTATAGCCTTTTGCTGACCAAGAAATTGTATTTTCATTTCTCGCTATAATCTATAATACAAACATTTGAACACACCTCCTAATTGTTTTCTTTTTTCTTTTTTGATTGAACCCACTTAATTTATTTATTTTTCAGAAGACCCCCTCTTGAATTTTATTCAAATGAAAAATTAAGTTTTGTTTTTTACAAGCCAATAAAATAAATAAAACATGTAATTTTTCTACAATTTAGAATGATTATACATACATGAAACAACATATTTGCTTTTATTGACAATATACTTTGTAGTTTTCAGTCTCGAAATTAAGCTTTAAACAAAATATTTTTATATACATGTAAAATTACTGAGAGCGTGTTTGGAAAGTCACAATGTAATTGGATTTGTGTGTAATTAGAGGTAATTACACAATTTGGCATGTTTGTCTGACCATATAATTACACTGTAACTATGTAATTAGAAGTAATTGAGGGGTTCCAATTACACTCTCCAATTCTCATGGCCCCCCATGAGAATTGGATGTAATTACATTGTGTAATTACTAAAAACTTTCCATATTAAACATTAGCTACTAAAAAATATTATTTTCCCTTGTAATTACTAACTATTTTGCCAAACAAGAAATTAAGAATTCATATGTAATTACCACCTCATATCCAAACACACCTTGCATTTTAAAATATAGTGTAATTACTAAACTATGTAATTACTACCCTAGTAACTACCCTACCTAGTAATTACACAGTTACTTCCAAACACACCCTAAGTATTAGTTAATACATGATGGAAAGTAATGAAATTTGATTGATTCTTTCAGATCTAATTAATTGAGTAAAACCAATAAAAGTTCAAATAAAAATAATAATATATATAACTTGTTTATCTTGGAAGATTTTTTTTATCAAGAAAAAAAAAACTTTAATAATTACAAGAAAACTTACAAAACAACACCACTCCACACCTACAAACAGCTTTCACCAAAACAAATTTAAAATTACTTACAAATAACTCTGTTATAAAAATTCATCTCCGGATGGAGGCTTCTTTCCAAATTATATTCATTATTTTAAAATAAATCATTAACTTACTATCCTTCACAATATGCTAAAATAACTTCAAGCTTCCTTCAAAATCAATTGTGTCGATTGAGTCATATATTATAAACAGTAGTTGTTGTCACTCTATGATAATGCTCCCAATCAAATGTTTCCTTTTCCTATTTAGCCAAGTGATCCAGCTATTCTAATTCGCTGGCCAAGCCATGAAACCAAACCAGGCCAAAATCATATTAATAATCTGTTTGGACAAGAAACAAATGAAGAATGAATACTCATGAATCTCCTGTATTAACTCGTAAACATGATATAGAATAGAGACCATGTTAACATTTTCCTAGCTAAGAGGTCTCTAGTAAACTGTTGGTGATAAGAGATCTGAGATTGGACCAGAGAGCTATTATATAAGCTTATTAAGTTGAATTTATCATGCATTTCAGCAGCAGCAACTGAGGTCTTATTAAACACCTTTCTTAAATTACAGAGTTTTTTCTAGTACCAGCTCGAGTCTTATTTAAAATGATAGGTCCAGAAATCCTCCCTTTTCAAGTAAAGAGCTAACCCATTTAACCCATTATACAAGACTTCTTGGTTAAGGCCCAGATGTACCTAGTCAAAATAGTCTTGTTCCAGTCAAAACTTTTCCTAAAACCTATACCACCATAGGACTTGGGAATGGAAACTTTATCCCAACTTGCAAAATGGAGTTTAATTTTGTTTCGTTAGAACCCCACAAAAACTGTCTACACAATTTCTCCTCTTCCTTAGTCACACTTTGGGGAAGAACAAATATGCTCATCCAATAATTTTGGAGACCCAATAAGACAAAATGGATCAGCTGTACTACTGGCAAAAGAAAGATACCGAGTAACCCAAGTGTGAAGCTTGAGCTTGATTTTTTTGGTAATAATGTCACATTCTAACATTCTCCACTTTGTTGGTCTCATTGGAACACCACAGTACTTTAGAGGAAAGCTACTTTTTTCAAACCGAGCGTCTTCAAGAATGTTAGGTTTGACCTCCTTAGAAACCCCTCCAAAATAGATTTAAGACTTACAAAGGTTGGCTTGATGTCTAGACATGAAACTAAACTCATTTAGGGTATTCTTTAAAATTGCAATAGATTCCCCAATCCCTTTACAAAAGAGGATCAAATCATCTACAAAGCACAAACTTATGATCTTCTAAGTTTTTGCACATAGGGTGAAATCTGAACCCTGCTGAACTAGAAGCCATTTGAAGGTGCCTAGTAAAAGATTCCATCACCAATATAAATAATAAGGGAAAACACAAGATCTCCTTGTCTTAACCCTTTCATTCCTTTAAAAGAGCCTCAAATCCTTTCATTCATAACCAAAGAGTAGGGTGTATTCTTTAAGCATGGCATAATCCAACTAATGAATCTTGAAGGGAAACAAAGAGCTTTCATAAGATCTTCCAAAAATAGTCAATCTACAGTATCATAAGCCTTACTTAGGTAGATTTTTATGGCACATCTTGGGGAAGCTTTTTTTCTAACATAGTGTTTGATCAAATCTTGGAATATCATGATGTTGTGAGCTATTGACATGTGTTTAATGAAGGCCCCTTGGTTTTGATGCACCAGACTAGGTAGAATAGAAGCTAATCTTAAGCCGAGGAGCTTTGAGATGCACTTATAATGCATAGTGTAGCAAGCAATTGGTTTGTAGTCCACTGCCTGATTTGGCCTCTCAATCTTAGGAATCAAAGAGAGTATTGTTGTAGCATGAAGATATGAAGGGAACTGACATGTATCAAAGAAATTACACATTCCCTACAAACTTCCATACCTATATCAAGCCAAAGAACTTTGAAAAATGGAGAACCATATCCACCCGGGTCAGGACTCTTATGATTAAGGATACTAAACATAGCTTTTTTAAAATTTTCTTACAGGGAAATGCCTTCAATAAGGCTAATTGATTATCCAAATTCAATTCGGTACCATAATCCACACTCTACAAATTGATGTTAGCTCTTGCTGTGCTATTGCTTCCCATGTCAGTGTTATGGTACCAAATCATTGTACCATAGTCCCAAGAATCTTTATATGTATGTATATTAAATTAAAAATATTAAATACATGAAAGAAATAAATACATCTTGATGACTATCAGGGTATTTTTGAAACTTCTCGTTAGTTAGGTTCAATAAATCTCACACTGTAGTCTTCCATATCGACCCACCACACACAAGGAGTAGTGTGGGCTACTAGGATAAAGTGTATATGAAGTTCTTGTGTAAATCTCAACACATGAGCAATAACTGTTTCTTATGTGATAGTGAGAAAAAGGTTTACTGGTAAAACCCTTTTTACGCTTTCAAAAAATTTCTTGAAAATTCTATTCACAAAACTTATGTTCAGAACTTTGTTATGCGATATATTTAAATAAATCAAATAAAAAATTTATTTTATTAATTTTTTAAATTAAAATTTATTTATTATATCATATTTAATTATTTGAATAAATAATATAACTAAATCTGGTTATAAATATTTACATCTAATAACCGATTGAGAAAATTTCTTAACTACTTGAGAGAATATTTCAACTACTTTTTAAATTCAAATATTTATCCATCAAATCAACTAACTAATTAATTAACCTAAAATGGCAAAAGTAATAGGGACACCCCACACTATATGGGGCGCATGCACTGTGTCTGACACAATGCATGTGGGGCCTCCTATGTCTTGTTTAAGACAAGGAATAAGCCTTTTGTCCTGACAACTTTTGTCTCGATAACTTTTATCTTTTCCCTATTTAATTAATTTTAAAAGTAAATTATTATTACAAAAAAAATAATTACTATTTTGCTAATTTAAAATAGATTTTTTTGAACTTCCATATACAACATTTCTTACCCCTTGACAGTGTTTCAAGGTGGTGATTTGGGAACCATGGACCTATAATTCTAGGCTCCAATGAACTAGATTTATTTATTGAATCTCATCAATCAAATAGTCTTGTTTATTAATTCTATGATTACTTCACTATAAATATAAAATTGAAATCTTAGTTATTATAGAATTATATTTACTAATTTTTACTATAATGTCCATTAATATAATTAATTTTAGTGATTAGCCCTCCTTGTGTTGGTTCGTAATTAGTGTTGATTAAATTACTATTTTACCCTTCTAATTACTTCTCTATCCTTTAGTAACGTTAATTCACTAGTGAAAGTATAATTTAGATCCAATCTAAAATTGTGAACACTTGGTTGACTACAAGCTGTGAGTCAATATAGAGTTTGATGTTTTTAGTGCCAACCTCTTTCGCTAGTTGTAAACCAATGATCATAGCCTCGTACTCAACTTCATTATTGGAAACTCGGAACTCGAAACGAAGTGCACTTTGGAGCTGGAGGTTCTGTGGAGATATTAAAATGATTTTGGCTTTGGAACCTTTTTTGTTTGACGCTCTGTCTACATATATCTTCCAGACTTCTCTCTCCAGGACTGACATTTCAAGATTGTCATTTATCCCTGTGCACTCCACAATGAAGTCAACTAAGGCTTGATCTTTAATTGAAATTCTGGGCTGATATTGTATATCGAATTGACTCAATTCCATTGCCCACTTCAAGAGTCTTCCTGACGACTCCAACTTCTGTAACTCTTGACAAAGAGGGTGGTTGGTTAGTACCCTTATGGTGTGAGCCTAAAAATATGGTCTTAACTTCCATGAAGCAATTAGTAAGCAAAAGGAAAAATTCTCAATCATGGGATATCTAGACTTTGCGCCCAACAGTCTCTTGCTTACATGATATACTAGAAGTTATACCTTTCCTTCTTCTCGCACTAAGGCGGCGCTTATAGCGTGATCTGAAATTTTCAGGTATAGAAACAACGACTCTCCATCAACTGGTTTGAATAGTATTGGAGCCTTCACTAGATGTTCTTTTAGTTCCTGGAAGGCTACTTCACATTCAGCTGTCCATTCAAAATTGTTATTTCCTTGAAGTACATTGAAGAACGGTATGCACTTATCTGTGGATTTGGAGATGAATTTGCTATGTGCTACTATTCTTCTTGTCAACTTCTAGACATCTTTGTATTTTCTAGGTGAAGGCATGTCTAGAAGAGCTTTAATTTTCTCTGGGTTTTCCTCGATTCCTCAAGAACTGACTATGAAACTCAAGAACTTCCCTGAAGAGACTCTGAAAGTGCATTTCCTTGGGTTCAACTTCATTTCATACTCTTGAATTATGGAAAAGGCCTCTTCTAGATCTTTGTGGTGGCTCTCGGAGGTTTTCAATTTTACCAACATGTCATCAACGTAAACTTCCATATTCTTCCCCAGAACATTCTTGAACATTTTATTCACCATTCACTGGTAAGTGGCTCTAGTATTTTTCAATCGGAATGGCATGACCTTGTAGCAATAGATTCCTTTGTCAGTTTGGAAACTGGTGTGCTCCTGACCAGCCACATGCATTTTTATTTAGTTGTAGCCAGAGTATGCATCCATGAAGGTTAAGAGTTGATATCCCGAGGTAGCATCAACCATCTAATCAATGCAAGGAATTAAAAAATAATTTTTAGGGCAAGATTTGTTTCGATTTGTGAAATCTATACACATTCTCCAAGTCCCATAGGCTTTGATGCCAGAACAAAATTGGCAAGCCATATGGGATACAGAATTTCCTTAAGGAAATCAATGTTTGTCAACTTGTCCACCTCTATTTTTACTGCTTTCGACCTCGCTAGATCTAGAGGTCTTCGCTTTTGTCGGACTAGTTCAACATTGGGATCTATGTTCAATGCATTGCAAATAACATGGGGACTAATGTCGGTCATATCAAAATGACTCCAGGCTAACACGTCACTATTTGCCTTTACTGTGGAAATTATCTTTTCTTTCACTGCCAGAGGCAAGTTCTTCCCTACTCAGATAACCTTGGTGGGATCCCCATTATCTATGCATACTTCTTCCACTTCCTCCATTAGTTCTATGATACGTTCCACGCCAATTCGTGGATCAAGCTCATCTTCCTAGACCACTCCCAGTGCTGGCTGGGAAGATGTTCCAACTTTAGAGTCATTTCCTTCTAGGACCATGAGTACAGTTCTGGTTGAAACATTGTAGCAACTTTTCACACTTTTTTAATCTCCTCTGATTGTCCCAATGCTTTCGGTATCGCTTGGGAATTTTAAGCACAGATGTCAGATGGATGTCACTACTTTTAAATCTATTAAAAATGGTCTTCCTAGGATAGCATTACAAGCACTAAGGAAATCAACTATCATAAATGTGTTGTACTTGAATGATGATGTTGTGTTTCTTCTAGGAACTTTCCCATTTATAGTCATCAAAAGTTGTATTTTGCCCATGAGGATTAGTGTATCTCCATTAAAACCTTGTAGTTGAATCAGACATGGTAGCAAATTGGCTTCCACTAAACCATTGGCATGGAAGGCTCCTTTAAAAATGATGTTTACAAAGCTTCCATTATCTACGAGGATTTTGGAAACTCTTTTGTTTGCTATTTGAGCCTCTATTACCAAAGGGTCATTATGAGGGAAGTGCACGAACATGGCGTCATCTTCTGTAAAAGTCATTGGCAGATTCATCATCCTTGGACGTTGGGCAAGTGATTGTACCAAGTGGCAAGCTTTGCCTTGATTCAACTCATTTAGGTACTGCTTTTGTGTGTTACGAGTGCTTCCAACAATATGAGGTCCACCTAAAATAGTTGCTACATGACCATCTAAGACTAGTAATGTAGATTCTGAAGGGTATGGGTTTCCAGGACTGGGAACTATAACTACTATTGTTGCTGGAGCGTTCTGTGCCCCCTGAAGGGCTTGTGCATTCGGGGCTTGTATTTTAGGAACTTGTGGATGACCTACTCTCTGAGGAGGATTTATGGCTCCATGTTGTCCTAGAATGAAAAATTATCTGTGTGTGACTGCCTGTCCTAGATATATGACTGGGATCCTTACCCAATCGGTTAAGTGTATTCCGCACTAATCCCTCGATTTCATCTTTTATATAGTCACATTCATTTGTGGTGTGACCAATATCACCATGATATTCACACTTTTTGTTCAAATCTTTTCTTTACTTTTTGCCTTTATACATTGGCAGAGGCTTCTTGTAGTGTACCATCTTACAAGTTGCCTTGTATACATTTTCTCGAGTATCTATGAGACTTATGTACTTGGTGTATCTTGGCTCTTGGGTTTTTCCCTTCTTCACAGACTCACTCTGATTTGAACCTTCAAAATCCTCTTACTCCGTGAGTGGGTTATATTGGAGTCTGGAACTTTCACTTTTTAGTTCGTTTGTTTGGGAGCGGCACTGTATCCGGTTTGTACAGCTCCAAACCCGATAAAACTAACTTCTGTAGCTGGCTGCATGTAAGTACTTATTCCATATACCGTGGGAGTAGTAAATGTTGGAATTTATTTTACCAGGATCTTAGATCTACTCACAAGTATGTTGTTTAACATCCTAAATATGAACTTTCTAAAACGATAATAAACACATATAAAGTTAAGGAAACCTTACATTGGTTGCATCGGAATAATATGTCTCCTTCCACTCAGATCTCTAACCCTGGTATCCTTTCTGTCACAGAGTATTATCAAGATCTGAGTCCGAATGTCCTTCTCTTTGAATTGGATCCTTCACGATCTTCCAAACTATGATTGAGGTACCACTTGCTGTGTGTGGGCACTACTCTATCACTAGGGTGTTTCGAAATTATGAAGAAGAAAAGAGATAGAGAGAGGGTCGGCTATAGAGAGAAAGTGGAAGGCTCAGTTTTTCTGAAAGGCAATCTCTTGAATTACTGAAAAAACTCTTATTTTAGTCTGAGTCATCACTTTCTATTTATAGGCAACTACTAGGTTTAGGTTAGTAATTATTTGACATTAAAATAATAAAAATATTAATTGAAAAAAGCCATTCAGTGGCCGGCCATAGGTGTTAGTGGGCCTCACTTGGATTTTGCAGTTTTCACAATTTTTATTTCTACTTTCTCAAAAATGTCAATTTTCCAATTCTAACCATTTAAATGCCAAAATTAATTATTTAATAACTAAAATAGATTATTAAATAATATTGTCATTTAACATAATTATTAATTAGACATATAGAGTCTCTTAATTAATAAACAAACCTAGAATCTCTTTTATTTACAATTTCACCCCTGCTTAGTGAAAATTCACAAATTAGACATAGTCTAATCTTTAGAATTATAATTGATTAATCATAAATCAATTATCGAGTCTTACAAGCAGTATGGTCTCAACTAGAATGGGGACCATAGATCTATATTACTGAGCTTCCAATAAGCCGAACCGAATTTACCAAGTAAATTTCCTAACTTATTAATTCCTTGTTGAATCCACTCTTAAAACTTGGAATTGCACTCTCAGACTTATATAGAGCATTCTATATGTTCCACGATATAGATATGCTATCTCATTTAACCATCGTTATAATCTTAATGTGATCAAAGATCCTCTATATAGATGATTTACATCGAGATGGGATAAATTTATCGTTTTCACCCCTCAATGTATTTGGGCCCTTAAAACACTTAGCTACCTATAAATGATGTTTTAGTGATTTAAGAAATAGTCACTGAAACAAGAGCTCATCCATTTACTTCTATTTAGCTAAGCTCGAAGGGAATCATCACTTGACTTCTATACACCAGTAGAAGCTATAGATTCCATATTTATGTTCAGCGCTCCCACTCAATCATACTATCATGTTCCCAAAATATACGTATCACCCTGACCCAAAAGTAGGCTTAGCTAATAAATCAAAGAACATGAATAACACTCCTGAGATTGAGCCTACGCATATCAGGATTTAGATTCTTTTGATCTAAGATCAACTAGTGATATTGACTTGGAAAGATACAACGGTAAGTTTATAATATCTTAACTAAGTTCAATATCGGTCCAGTTCAATGTATACTTCATACATTCGAAACCAGTATACTTTACCAATGTCCTGGAAAGAACATAACACTTACTCCAAGTGTAAGTATACTTCATCGCTGATTATCACATCAGTGTAAATCCAAAACACTGATGAAACAGGGACTTAGTTTTTTAAATCATATAATCACAATCACATTCCACTGTGTTGACAATACTGTAATTGTGAAAAAATATATGTTCTGGACTTAACTAATTTTGTGCATATATTAAATATATATTAAACCATAAACATGAAAAATTCATGCAAACATAAATCGCTTCAAACTTCTTAGATTGATAACTAATCAGATTGTAATGGGTTTTATTTAGGGCACAAAACCCAACAGCAAAAGTAGTTGGTGGAGGGTAAATGGGTGGAGTTGTCATCTGCGAAGGTTGGGCATTTATTATTTCAGTGGAAGGTGTTGGGAGTACTCCATATGCTTGAGCATAAGCATCTTCCAGATTTATAAACCCTTGAGCTCTTGTTAAGAACTCACTCAATGTATCTACCCTTTTACGCTGAAGGTCTCCCCACAATAAAGATCCAGTTTTAAGTCTTAATGTTAGGGCCACCATTTTCATGTCATCGGTGACCTTGCTTTTGGCAGCTACATCCATCATACGTTGGATAAACTTTTTCAAGCTTTCTCTTGGTTGTTGCTTGACACTGGTCAAAGATCTAACTTCCAAATCATAATCCTTAGTTGCTATAAACTACTTTTTGAACATTACTTGTAGGTCTCTCTAGTTGTGGATCGATCCCGGAGACAACCTCTTCCACCAGTCCTCCACAAAATTGCTTACTGTTAATGAAAAACATAAACATTTTTTATCATCACTAGCCTTGGCGACTTGCATGATGCAATTGTATTTGGACAAATGGTCCTTGGGGTCCGTACGTCCTTCATACAGCTCCATCCGTCGCATTCTGAAATGCTCTAGTAGTGGTGCATCAATGATTCTCTTCACAAAAGGCTCGGTATCTTCTTCCTCAAAGTCAAATACGACACCACTTTATTTTCTAGAAATATTTTTCGTGATTTTCATTAACTCCTTAACCTTACGTTTTAGGCATGGAGTCTTATCACTTGAAGATTCTCTTCCACAAACACGATTGTTGATGTGGTTTCTCAAATCGTTCTCACGAGGTCTTGCGTTTTTTTGCTTTGGCTCTTTCCTTCTTAGCATTCAATCTTTTTTTGAAGATCATTCGTGGAAAGGCTTCTGCCACTGTCGCCTGATACCGAATGTACTTCGTCAACATCCTCATCGTGGTTACTGGAATCACTAGGAGGAGGCTTTTCCCTTCGACACTCTAGCTTCTAGACTCCGGCATCAGTCTTATTTTTCTATGTGACTCTGCCACTGGAATTGGTCTGGTCACCGTGCCCTGAGGCGTGGTTTCCTTTTCTCTTCTATTTAGGTTGGTCAACAACTTTAGACTTTTTAGGCTGTTTGGTGGAAGGAGTCTTCTTTGGTTTTTCAACATCAATTCCTTTACCTTTGTCTTTGCGAAAGCCTAAAGTTCCAGGATCTTTTGGATCTACCTTTTCAGGAGTGTCAGTTGTTGGAGGAGCTTGTACGTTAGGAGCAATTTGTTGGAATATATATTACCAGGATCTAGATTTACTAACAAATATGTTTATTAACATTCTATATATAAATTTCTAAAATAATGGAATTTAAACACGTAAGAAACCTTACATTGATTGCAGTGAAATAATATGACTTCTCCCACTTAGATCTCTAACCATTGTTCCTTCGTGTCGCAAAGTATTATCAAAATATGAGCCCGATTCTCTTTCAAGTTGTTAGATTATTCACAATCTTACACACTATGATTGAGTACTAGACTTGCTATGGGTGGGCATGCATTCATTCACTAATGGCTCAAAATTATTGAAGAACAATCAAGGAGATTTCGAAATAGAAGAAGGAAGAAGGAGGTCTCAAGAACTCTAGTTGTCTGACAGAATGAAAACTAGGTTATAAGAGTTGTATGAGAATGAGACCATCCTATTCTTTTTATACTATTTCACATAGGGTTAGAATTTAAATTATATGGAATAAAAATGATAAAATAATAACAAAAATAAGACTAAGTGGCCGACCATATAGATGGGCCTCACTAGTTATAATTTTGCCATTTTTTTTAACCATTTATCTTTTATTTTACAAATGTCATATTTTCCAATTTTAATCCTATAAATGTCAAAACTATTTATTTAATAATTATAATTAATTATCAAATAAAATTGTTATTTATATTATTTATTAAATAGACTCCTCAAAGTCTCTTAATTAACAAATAAACCTTAAAACCTATTTTTTTTTTCACAATTAAGCCATTGTTTAGTGAAAATTCATAAATGAGCTAATTTTAAAATTATAATTAATTAATTAAAACCAATTAACCGAGTCTTACCAGAAATATTGTCTCAATTAGTGTGGGGACCATGGGCTCATATAATCAAGCTTCCAATAAGTAGCTTTAGAATTTACCAAGTAAATTCTCTAACTTATTAATTCCTCCTTGCACCACTATAGATTTACAATTGCACAATTATATAGAGCCCTCTGTATGTTCTACGATATAGATACGCTATGAATTATCTATTGTTATAATAATAATAATCAATGATCCTCTATAGATGATCTAAATTGAGTAGGAACAAATTTACTGTTACACCCTTCAATGTACTTTATCTTTAAAATACTTAGTTACCTATAAATGATATTTCACTAAAATAATATAATTACTGAAATGAATACTCAACCATTTATCTATATTAAGCCAAGCTCGAATGAAATTATTATTTCACTTTAATGTCCAAATAGAAGCTATAGATTCTGTATCTATGATTAGCACTCTCACTCAATTGAACTACCACGTCCTTAATATGTATGTCACGAGAAGATCTATTAGTCGACTTTAACGAACAAATTGATGAACATAAATAATATAATTGAATTAGAACCTAACCATCTCAAGATTGAGATCATTTGATCTAAAATCAACTAAGTTCAATATCGTTCCCCTCCGATGCATACTCATTGATCTAATTCAAGTTTACTTTAACTAATACCTTGAAATGATAGCACGCAAGTAAACTACGTTGATATCAATGTGATAAGGATATCAAAACCCTAATCTTTTTTATCTCATTGGCACGCACACAGTCGAATACCACTCGATAACTAGGGCGATGGTGAGAACTGACCTTGCGCAGCCTGCCAAGCTTCGGTGGGGAGAGCTTGAAGAAGACGATGGCGAGGACCTTGACTTTCTTTTGCCTCCTCGTCAGGTCATCGGACCCGATGAGAATGGAATCAAGAAGGTCGTTGAATATAAATTCAATGACGAAGGTAATAAGGTTAAGATCACCACTATCACAAGAACTAGAAAGCTAGCCAACGCTCGTCTCAGCAAGCGGGCCGTAGAGCGCCGCTCCTGGCCCAAGTTCGGCGACGCGGTGCAAGAAGATGTTGGCAGCAGGCTCACCATGGTCTCCACTGAGGAGATCATCCTCGAGCGACCTAGGGCTCCTGGTACTTTATTATTCTACCATGATTCAACTGATTCTATTTCGATTCATCGATTTACAAATATAAATTTTTGTTTTTGAAAATTGGAATGATATAGGTAGCAAGGCAGAAGAAGCGAAGAATTCTGGAGATCCGTTGAGTGCGAAAGGTGGTGCTGTTCTCATGGTTTGTAGAACATGTGGTAAGAAAGGTGACCATTGGACTTCGAGATGCCCTTACAAGGATCTCGCAGCCCCATCTGAAGTGTTTGTTGATAAGGCTGGTCCATCCGATGGAGCGGCTCCGGGAGCTGCTCCTAGTTCAGGGAAGGGAACCTATGTTCCTCCTGGAATGAGAGGAGGAGCGGTGGCGGAGAGAGGCGGAACGGACATGAGACGGAGGAATGATGAGAACTCTGTTCGGGTCACAAACCTTTCGGAGGATACTCGCGAGCCTGACTTGCTTGAGCTCTTCCGACCTTTTGGTGCTGTGAGCCGTGTTTACGTAGCTGTGGATCAGAAAACTGGAATGAGCAGAGGATTTGGGTTTGTGAACTTTGTTAATCGTGAAGATGCTCAGAGAGCCATTAATAAACTCAATGGTTATGGTTATGATAATCTTATCCTCCGAGTGGAATGGGCTACCCCAAGAACGAACTAGAGTACTACTACTCACCACTGCCCTTAGATTCTATGAATTATTTACAAAGAAATTTGAGCAGTTTTTGTTTTAGTTTTGAACAAGAAGCTATATTTACCTTTTTATTTTTATTTATTTTTGTTTATTACATTTTGTTTCTTTTTGTAATATTGATGATTTTGCAAAGAGGAGGAAGATGGTTGATGCTGGGGAAACTCGGTTGCATTGTTTTTGTTAAAAATCAATTTGAGATTAGATTAAAACAAACAATAATTCAGTTTCCTTTGAATGTATGTGGGTCTCTGAATCGAATGAGCAATTCTGCATGATATGTGGATGGCTTGAATAAGCTTTTGTATTTTAGTCTGCATTTTGAGAGTTGAAACCTGAGTTTGAGATGGAAATTGCTTAACCCTGCAATCTGCATTCGAGCTGTTGTGAGTATATATTCTTAGTACTCTACAGTATTTCTAGAGGGTCATATTGGTTGGAACTATGCAAGTCTACTGGTTTGTGATGAGAGGTTTTTTTTTTTGACATATCTAATTTTGTACTTTTCCAGTTTTCATAAGAGCAATTTGCGTTAAAGTTGATGATCCGAGATGTATTATAGATGACATTGTAGTTTTTTTTTTGAAGTAACTGGACAAGAAAACAGTTACAGAGAAAAGGAGAAGCTAAATTCTCCACACAGAATCCAAATTTAGCCTTAATGTTTCCCTTGCATTGAGATGTGCATCTTGATTTTCACTACGAGGGATGTGCTGAAGGAGATCATTAGGGAATAGAGATAGAGATAGGAACTCTCGAATCTGATGGACGAGTCTGGATAGAGCGGAGTTATCCTTCCAAGAACTGTGAATTTTCGATAGGAGTTGCAGGCAATCCGATTGAAGATTGGTTCCCTTGTGATAGATGGTATTATATAATATATATTGTGACATTTATTTAGAAGAATGATATACTATCGTGGCTTGCCACAAATAACATTTATATACGTTTTACTTGATCAAAAGTGATTTATCACATTACATTATCGTCCTGTTTGACTTGGTTTCTTTTTTGAAAGTGTTCAGATAAAAAATGAAAATTCTTTTAAAAGAAGTTAGATTTATAACTTCTCCTAAAAGATATTTTAAAATTAAAATAATTTACATAATTTTTAATTTATTTATGTTTTTTAATGATATTTAAATATTTTAAAAAGTATTTTTTATTAAAAAATCTATCTAATAATTATCTAACAGTAAAAATAAGTTAAAATTTATAATTATGTTATACTTATATGCAAAAATAGAAACTTATCCAAACTGGGCATATGTCAAGTTTTTGTAATGTATGTCAAGTAAAATGTACCATCTGTTTGGCAGTAGATTGTTTTCTGATAAAAAAAAATCAATCTATTGATGCTTTTGCTGTGTTGTATGCAATCTGCACATTTGCAAAATCATTCATTATGGAGAGACAATATGTACAATTCAACCTAACTAATATAATAAAAAATATATTTTTCTTTGATTTCATTTTGTTATTTATTTGTTTTGAAACATAATTTGTCCTCCAAACAAAAAAAGAAGGAAGCTCTTTCACTCATGTTCAAACCATATTTGAGAAAGAAAAAAAAAAAAAATTAATTAGTAATTTTTCTCCCTAAATTTTGACATGTAGTAAATCGTGCCATCTGAACTTTTTTGACCGTTAAAAATTCCCCTAAACTATTGAAATTGTTAAATTTAAGGACTTCTGTCCAATTTCATTCAATTTTACTGTTTCATGTACTAAACTATGCTCCCCAGACTTTGATGTCTACCAAATCATGCCCCTTAAACTTTAATATGTACTAAATGCCCCTTGAATTTTTATCCATGTTAGAATTTTTTTACTAAAATTAGACAAAAGTCCTTAAATTTAACAATCTTAATAGTTCAGGGAGAATTTTTAACGGCCAAAAAAATTCAAAGACATGATTTAGTACATGTCAAAGTTCAGGGAAAAAATTACAAATTAGCAAAAAAAAAAAAAAAAATAAAAAATAAAAAAATACACATATTTGAGATATATCTACGAAGAAGACAAAAATGACCGAAAGATATCTAAAGCAGGCAAAAGTGAAACCACATAGTCTGATATGAAAGAAAGCCTTTCCTCGCGAGGGCACAAAGAATTATCTCATATGTGATGTTGGTTTTCCCTGCTTCCCAAACTCTCCAACCACCCTTCTTCCCCACCCACTTCAATTACCTTGCTCCTCATAACTGTCAAAAACTGCCAATTTGTTCCTTATCCTTACAGCATTCTGTCTCTACTGCCAAACACAGTGGTGATAAGAACAAGTTGATTCAGTCTCTTTGTAAACAGGGCAACCTTAAACAAGCCCTTCAACTCCTTCCTCACGAGCCAAACCCAACCCAACTCACCTACGAGCTCTTAATCTTCTCCTGCATACGCCGTAATTCTCTCTCTGATGGGCTCGTCGTTTATCGCCACCTCCTCGATGATGGGTCGGACCAAGATCCTTTCCTTGCCACCAAACTTATCAATATGTACTCGGAATTGGACTCCATAGATACTGCGCGCCAGGTGTTTGATAATACTAAGAAGAGAACTATCTATGTATGGAATGCAATTTTCAGAGCTCTGACTTTGGCAGGTTATGGGATAGAAGTTTTCGACTTGTACCGTCAGATGAATTGGTCTGGCACTCGCTCTGATAGGTTTACTTATACGTATATATTGAAAGCTTGTGTTGCTTCAGAGTGTTCGGTTTCTCTGCTTCAGAGAGGTAAGGAGATTCATGGTCATATTCTTCGTCATGGGTTTGAGTCTTATGTTCATATTATGACTACTTTAGTGGACGTGTATGCTAGATTTGGGTGTGTTTCATATGCAAGTTACGTGTTTGGTGAAATGTCAACTAGAAATGTTGTGACTTGGAGTGCTATGATTGCTTGTTATGTGAAAAATGAAAGACCTTTTGAAGCTTTGGAGCTTTTTAGAGAAATGATAGCCGAGACTGGTGATTCATTTCCCAATTCAGTCACAATGGTTAGCATTCTGCAAGCTTGTGGTGCGCTTGCTGCTCTTGAGCAAGGGAAGTTGATCCATGGATACATACTTAGAAGGGGACTTGATTCTATCATGCCAGTTATGAGCACCCTTCTTTCTATGTATGCAAGATGTGGTAAGCTTGAACTTGGGCAACATGTTTTCAATCAAATGGATAAGCGGGATATTGTTTCCTGGAATTCGTTGATCTCAAGTTATGGGATCCATGGACATGGGCAAAAGGCAATTCAAGTTTTCAAGGATATGATCTCCCATGGAGTATCACCAAATCATATATCATTTATTAGTGTTTTGGGGGCTTGTAGTCATGCTGGTCTTGTTATGGAGGGCAAGAAACTATTTGACTCCATGGTTAGAGAACACGGGATGTATCCTAGTATGGAGCACTATGCTTGTTTGGTTGATCTTCTTGGCCGAGCCAATCTACTAGATGAAGCAGCCAAAGTTATAGAGGATATGCGAATAGAGCCGGGGCCAAAAGTTTGGGGTGCTCTTCTTGGCTCTTGCAAGATTCATTGTAATGTTGAACTTGCAGAGAGAGCATGTAAAAGGCTATTTGAGTTGGAGCCTAGAAATGCTGGGAATTATGTGCTTCTAGCTGATATATATGCTGAAGCAGGTATGTGGGATGAAGTAAAAAGAGTAAAGCGGCTTTCAGAAGTTAGAAAGCTACAAAAGGTCCCAGGTTGTTGTTGGGTGGAAGTTAAAAAAAAAGTCTACTCATTCATGTCTGTTGATGAGTTTAACCCGCAGAGCGAACTGGTTCATGCTTTGTTGGTGAATTTGTCATCAGAGGTGAAGGAGATGGGATATGTGCCTCAAACTCAAATCGTGCTGTATGATCTTGAGGAGGAAGAGAAAGAGCGTATTCTATTAGGCCATAGTGAAAAATTAGCTGTTGCATTTGGACTAATCAATACTAACAGTAACAGAGAAACTATTAGAATCTCCAAGAACTTGAGGCTATGTGAAGACTGTCATTCTTTTACAAAGATCATTTCCAAGTTTGCAGACCGAGAGATTGTTGTCCGAGACGTGAATCGTTTCCACCATTTTCGAGATGGGGCTTGTTCATGTGGGGACTACTGGTAGTTCTATGTTTAGTTGTTGTTCAAACTTGTAATTATGTCCTTGTTTAAAGAAAAAAAAAATGAAACAAGACAGACGTTCTTTATATGCTGTATACTACTTTAACAAAGTTTTGTTAGGCTCACACGTTGATTTGAAATCAAAGTTTTAATTTCTTACTGTGATGTTTATGTTACCAGTTTTTATATCATAATGATAAACAAATATGTGCAAAATTATAGCAAGTTCAAAAATCAAAAAAGAAATGTCTGAGCCCGGGTTCGAACCGGGGACCTCTAGTGTGTGAGACTAGCGTGATAACCGACTACACCACCCAGACAGGTAATTTTACTTGTAAGTTTTCATAAAACATTTTATATATTAATTAATATAATAATAACAGAATAATATTTTCAATTGGGCCTACTACTCTGGTCTGCGTTCGAAACCTTCTTTTCTCCAAAAACCGTTGATCGTCTTCCCCGTTCCGACCTCGAATACCAACAGGAGGAAACTCCTGCAAGTCGTATCCGTCTGCCATGGAATCACATCACGCTTCGCTTGGCAGAAGAACGGTACATATTTGTGCTCTTTCTAGAAATTGTTCGCATTTTTGTATTTCTGGTCCTAAAACGATCTCTTATATGCTGAAAACTAGTATTTGTTGTTGTTGTTCTTCTTTTTTATTTATTCCAGCTTGAAGAAATTCGTCAAAAGCGAGCTGCAGAAAGATTGAGCAAAACTTCGTCGGGACCAGATCTCAGCAAAGTTTCAAATTCAAATGGTTTGTGCAATTCAATCTATGAGTTCTTATATTTGATGAATAATCGTTAATTCTTATTCCACTTTGGTACAGATGTTGTATCTATGAGAAAATCAGAGAGTGGAAATAGAATTTCGGAGGTAACAATTTATTTTGCTTGTAGTTTCTGTTTGGTTGGTTGGAAAATTGATGGTATATGCGGAGAAAACATTTGTCTTCAACAATTATCCGATTCACTCTGGGCTGAAGTTCTTTACTTCGATTTGAACGGCTGTTAGGAAAGTGTTTCATTATACTTAGTTTTTGTGCATGTCAATATTTAATTTTATAAACACTAATAATGGTGCAGTCAGATATTGGTGGCTTAGTGGCTCAAATAAAATACCTGGAGAAAAGGAATACAGAATTGGAAGAGCAGAACAAGAAATTGATTTCAACGGTAGCTATATTTTCTTCTCCATATGTGTTTATTTCTTGTAGCGTTTGAGGTGATTGAGGAATTGAAGCTTTTGGGTGGTGATCAACTGTATCTGATTGTTTTATTCATCCTAAAATTTCAGCTCCAGACAACCGAGGCTGACAATGACACACTACAAAAGCGTTTGAATGATCTTGTAAGGGAAATTAGAAATTACTTTGATTGTTGTCTAATTATACTATTTTGAGGGTGCGAGGAGATAATCAATCCATTATATTAGAGTTTAATACGTTCATAGCAGAACTGATGTAATCTTTCCTTTGTAAATTTTTGCTGAAACTGTTTAGGCATAAGCTAAAGGGTTATGGGTTGGTGCCTGAAATGAGATGCTTAATTCATAAACTCAGTTTTAACTTGTAAACAATACAGAAAAGTAAATTATTTCATGGGGGAATTTGTGTGTGAAGTATTTTACTTTCTTAAGTAGGATATAATCTGTGTATGATTAGTAAATATCTAAAATAATTGCTAGGGGTTCTTAATTTTTTTCCAGAGTTTCCACTTTGTTGTTCTATGATTAATTAATTAATTTTTGAATATATTACAGGAACAAAACACTGTACCTTCTTTGAGAAAAGCTCTGAAGAGTGTAGCTATGGAAAAAGATGCAGCTGTTGTCGCAAGGGTAATGCACTATACACCCTTTCTTTACGTAATTATCATCCATTTATGTTTTAGTTGTGTTGTTTTTAAAGTCTGATCTGTTAGTGCAGGAGGACTTTTCAGCCCAACTTCGCACTCTCAAGAAACGTCTAAAAGAAGCAGAAGAGGAACAATATCGAGTATGCAGTATGCTATAGTTCTTACTTTGATTTCTTAATGCTCGTCAATTGTATTTTCTTAACAGTTCCTTTGCTGAATAGGCTGAGGAAGATGCGGCAGCCTTGAGAGCAGAACTGAATTTGATACAGCAACAATCTATGAATGGTTCTCTTAGCGGAGTGACCTCCATTGTAAATCCACTGGATCAAATACAAGTCCTAGAAAAGGAGTTATTGAACTTGAAGTCAGAGTTACAGGTACAGTGCATTCATGGATTTTTTTTCTTCCTTATTTTGCAGTTACAATGCTTTCTTATTTACACGGCTATCAAATTTCTAGCAAGAATCACATTTAAGGCAGCAAGAGCGACAACGATTAGCAGAGGAGCAAACCCAAACTTCTAAGCTCATGTTGGAAAAGCAAGAACTGGAAGAAAAGCTTGCTTTTATGTCTAAAACGGCATCAGGTATCTGTCAAATTTTTATCATTAGCCTTCTTTCTTCTTGAGGAAAGGATTTAAAAACTCATATCATATTTTGTGCACCTCTTTCCAAGGGAAGGGTAATAATCAGAAATAAATGTCTTTTAATTGATTGTTTAAGATATGCCCAGGATTTTATGCTATTGTATTTTTATCTAAGACTTACGCTCATTCATGTTTATAACCTATAGCTTGGAGTTGTTATTTGAAACCTATTTTAGCATTTTAGTTCAACTTTGGCATAGTAGTCATTCATTTTGTGATTTCACTGAAGTCAGATTCTTTAAGAGTTCTTTTGCTTATATTTTTGTGAGACAAAATTGCACAAGATGTTTTCACATGTAATTTTTTATTTGTAAAATTGTTGAACTCCGTTCCGTCATTTACACTTTCTTTTCTTCTGCAGAAAATTCTGAGTTAGCATCTAACAAAGTATTTTCATTGGTGAGTTGTTAATCAATTATCATGTTTTAGAATCTTGTATATGATACCCTTCTTCTATCATTTTGCAGTTTCGTGAATCTTCTGCCATTAGATCACTAAAATGTATTACTCTTTTGTGTTAATTAACTCTATTCTCCTTTTGAAGTGTTTGTTCTGCTAAAAAGATTACACGATTTACTTGGTTTATGCATTTAATGAAAGCCTAGAATTCTTCGGCATTTGTTCATGTTTCTTATCTGCAGGAAGAAAAGGAGAAACTTGAGAAGCAATTGCATGACATGGCTGTTGTAATTGAAAAATTGGAGAGTAGTAGACAAAAACTTCTAGTGGAGGTAGTGGTCACAAAATCTTTTTAGATACAATAGGATTTTTGTTTTTCAAATGTCTTTTGACTGCAAATTTGATCTTTTCTTTTATTTAATTTATTATAATATATAAATTGTGGTGGCAGATTGATTCTCAATCTTCAGAGATTGAAAGCCTTTTTGAGGAAAACTCTACCCTTCAGAGTTCCTATCAGGAAGCTATGGGCACAGCAAAGCAATGGGAGAATCAGGTATTTTGTTAATGGTTTCTGTTTGCAAATATAGGGTTGTGTTATGCTCATTGCTCTCTCCCTTCTAATGCTGTGAATGATTTTTTTTTCTTTTTTTTGCGTAACTGCATAACTTGTGTTTTTCTGATACTTCCCAGGTGAAGGATTGTCTCCAACAAAATGAAGAGCTCCGTGGAATTCTCGATGAGTTGAGAATCAAACAGGCAAAGGGTTTTGTGGAACCACTTGCCGGTGTAAATGAGGCTGGTTCTCCTGCATATGCGGCTGAAATTATCTCCCTCAAGGTTAGTTCTTACTTAACTGCTGTAAGGGCAAGATAGGCACCAGTCCGATGGATTTGTTGTCTAGAAACAAGTATAAATATTACATACAAAATCTATGTTCTTACCCTATAATTTACTGTGTTTTTCAATAACAATGCTGGTCTGGTTTGTGGTCTGCCCCCTAATAGGGTCAAGTTGCAAAAGAACAGAGCCGAGCAGAGAATTTAGCTGCAGATGTATTGCAGCTCTCAGCCCGACTACAGCAAACCACTCAAGCATATAATAGTCTTGCACGCCTGTAAGTCTCTTTCTCTATCGCTCTCCACTGATCGTCTTAGCTGTTATCATGTAACATTGTTTTTGTCTAATTTTCCAGGTATCAGCCGGTGCTGCGGAACATAGAAAGCAGTCTAATAAAGATGAAGCAGGATGGTTCTGTGACTGTGAAATGAGATTAGAGACAATTTTAATATTTAATATTATAATTTGTATAGATTTCATGTGGATCTGGCACACACACAAGTTTTCTTTTATTTTTTCCCCTTCATTTGTACAAGGGCAAGGCAAGTGTCAAATTGTTGAGTTAAAAAGCTTCTATAGAATGAATCACTGTTAACACTATTGCAAGTAACAAAATTCTAATTCTTTAGGTACAACAAAGGTTCTATAAATTATTAGAAGCTCTATTTTCGCATTCTTTTTAAACAAGATCGGATAAAAAAGTAAGAGGTGCATTAAAGAAGTTGTCTTTTATTATTGCAACTGTTTGTTTACATGAACTTCTTCTTGATAATCTGGTTGTATTGTATCTATCTTTTTTTTGGGTTCTTCTCCACCTGATTGGAAATTTGAATTTCTCTCAAACCTGGTCCTAGCTGATTATTTATATATATAATTGTTGCTGAAATAGGTGATTATATAATACACTATTAACCACTTGGAAGTGTCATTAACCACTTGGAAGTATCGTTAGTGTGATTCATTAATTTTTTCTTTAAAGTATTTGACTGCATTAAGACTAACGCCATCAATAATGAGTAATTTAATAACTCTCTTTCGTACAAGCTACAACCTCTTCAAATATTTAATTAACATATTTGTCTACCAAATTATCCTTTTAAAAGCAGAAGATATCATCTTATATAACTGGCCAACAGTTTGATCATCGTGATTAAGACATGTGCACTTGCTTAGCATATATGTACTATATCTGTTATTCATCAATATATTAATCCCGTGATTACTGCCTCATAATTCTAATTGCTAATCATGAGAACATTGTCTACTTTATTAAGGAATCTTTTGGCTTATTGGGAAATGCTTTTGAAGTTTTTGAATAATTCTGTGGCCTTATCTTTCATACAGTTTGCCAAAGGCCAAAATAGATATTATTAGCTGTTTTTAGATATTAAAATACACATCGACATTTGACGTTTTGCTTGGTTGGCTAGCTAGACCACTTGTACAAATCATTCAAAAGATGGTAAAAGCGTTAAACCGTTTTTTACTTTAACACTTGAACATACATTTGTTCTTTAATTTGTTGGTTAAAATCATTATGCTTGTTAACTAAGTAATCATGATAATAATTGAAGACTTTATCTTATCTCTTATAATAAGAGTAAGAAGAAAAATGATAAAAATATAAATAAACCAGTGTGTGGTCTGCTCTTCTCTACTGAGAAAAAAAAAGTACTCTCATGAGCAAAATGACAAGCAAAACCATTTGTTTCTGCATCCCAAGCCGAAAAAAGAAACAAGGGAAGAAAGAGTCCTCCACATCTCATGGACGAAGCAAGAAAAGAGAGCCTGAAGTAGTTGGTCCCGCCGGCACCCAAAATGAAGGCAATTATGATGGTGCCACCACAAGCAGTGATGCTGCTGACATGGCTGCTGTTATGGTGACCACTGCAGCCACCGTGTCAGCCATGCACGCCAACGATGGCGGCAGTACTCATGGTGGTGGAGATGGTGGTAGTTCTCATGGTGGTGGTGGTGGTGATGGAGGAGGTGGTGGTGGCGGTTGATGTCATTGAAAGTGGTGGCACCTTTTTCGTATCTGGTTCTATTCTATAAATAAATCATCATCATTATCAGGCGTTTGATTGGTCAATTGAATTGGAAGGAGTGAATGTGTATAATAAAGGCTAATAAGATCTATTTTTTTTGGTTTGGTGTGTGGTGATTGGTACAGCTTGTTGAAATTTCTAAGAGTTTATGAGATTATAATCAGTGTTCGATAGATTATTTTACACCTCATGCTTTTACTAGATTTGCTCTATTGGACTTAAGCAAACAATGTTTTTTTCCTTTTTCCATTATTCCTCTACTTCTTCATCTCTTGGTGGTCTTTTTCAATACATTGTATTTTTATCTCTTTCGTTACTTAATTTGTACCAATATATTTGAAGTAGAGGAATAATAATGGTAATGTCGAGGTTTGTTGAAGTTAAATCTTTCAAATTTGAATTCCACTATCCAATAAATATTTGGTTGATTGGTTTGTATAGGGCTTGGTAAAATGATGCTAGCGGCTAGCGCAATCAACAGCTTTTTCCTACTTAAAATCTTTTTATCTATTCATTTCATAACACTTGCTCAATTAGATTTAGAAGGAAGAAAACCATATTGTTTTAAGCTCTGGCTCACCAAGAGATCATTACTCTTATATAGGAATACTTTTGGGTGGGAAAGAGCATTGATTTGAGTTTGTAACCTCAGACTTCTTATTATACATCTCATCCTATTCTATTTTCTTAATTAGAGAAGATTATTTGTATCTTTATTTCATGAGTTTGTAGTTGCATAAGTAAGCATATCTTCTTCGTAGTGGAAACAGTTTTTGGAAAAACTTTAATAGGTTGTAGGTCACATTGACAGAGTCAATATGCATAAATTAATTGTTGTTGGAAATTTATGCACTCAAGATCCAAACTAAAACAATCAGTCACTACAAGAAAATTAGTTTTGCGCCAGCAAAAGTTTAGAATTGCAGGTAAACTTTTGTCAACGAGGAACCTCACCGACAATAAATGGGCGGGAAAAGGGTTTATGCTAGTGAATGTAGTGATTTCATCGGGAAAAGTCATTTGTCTCAGCGAGTGAAGTTGCCAGTGTAAAAGTAGTCGCTAGGGATGTACGAAAATCTTGGTAAACCGCCAACCCGAATAATCTTACTAAACAAATCGACAAAACCGATAAAAAATACAAACTCACATAATTGGACAAAATTATAAACCGTCCAATTAGTAAATTGGGCGGGTTGACTTTTGACCCAAACCGCCCAATTAAACTGCCAAAACCAATTTAATCCAATTTTCTTTTTTTCTTATTATATATGTATTATATAAAATATAATAATATATATTAAAAAAAATCTCACCCCCCATTTTTCTTCATCGAAAAACTCCCCAAGTGCCTTTTTTGGTCTGTTGCAGTTGTGCATTTTAACCACCTTTTTTTCTTTTTAACTAACTTCTCCTTCTTTTCGAAATCGTTTTTTCCTCTGTTTTCAGTTTTTTTCTGGTTTGCCTTCTCCTTCATCTGCCCATGCCTTTCTTCTTCTGATCTCACTACTGTCTTCATTCCTCCTCAGCCCTTTTCCTTTTGCTTTTATCATGGAACCTATCGAGAATGCCCTTAATACAACACTCTCCTTGACTGATGTGGAAGGAACTGTCTTTGCTTTATCAGATGAAGTAACTGCCCCTGCAGATGTGCATTCCGGCCATATGTTTATTGCTCGAGTTCTCACTGATTCATACGTCCACAAGCCGACTTTCATTAACCAGATGTCGGGACACTGGAAGGGCCGTTTTCCGGTTGTGATTTCTGATTTTGGGGATGATATGTTCAAGGTTTCTTTCCATTGTGCAGGTGATAAATTTCGGGTTATGAATAGGGAACCTTGGCACTTTCAAAATCACCTCATTGTGATGTACACTCCAAGTGCTCTGCAGAATGTCTCAATGAATAACTTGACTTCCACACCATTTTGGGTTCAAATTTACCGACTGCCATTTCTAAGTAAATCAAAAGCTCTTGCTAAGGCCTTAGGAAATCTAATTGGTGAATTTCTGGATGTCTATGAGGACTCCCTTGATGAGGGCTGGGGTCCTTTTCTTCGAATCCGTGTGAAAATATTGATCAACAAGCCTCTTCCTCGTGGACAAATGATTAGCCTGCCTAAAGTACGAGATGAGTTTTGGATTGATTTTCGTTATGAGCGTCTACCGGAGTTTTGTTTTGAGTGTGGTTTGATCGGACACCCCTTTGAGAAATGTGTCAAGTTCATGGAACGTATGGACAATGGAAATGATGACGATCTTCCTTATGGACCATGGATGAAAGGGGCACGACTTCCTACAACGGGTTATGATAAGTATAGAACTGACTTTTCTAAAGGGAATGTATGGCCGCTCTTAACCCGTCTTGCCCGTACCACTCTTACTTCAGCCATCCCTCGCATCAACACTGCAGCCACTCCACAACCAAGCCTATTGACAGATGCTGAAAATGTCTCAGCCTTACCCTTCTCTCGGCCTGCTCCATGTGTTACTAATGCTACTTTTTCACCAACTCTTTCTCCACCAACACACCATGATGCTTCTGTAACACACACTCCCTTTAGTGTTATTACAAACTTTCCTCAAGAACTCACACAGCCATCTATTTCGCACCAGTCAACAAATAGCCATAACACTTTCACAACCCATAATCAGCCTCCACTAAATCAACCATCAATATCCAAACCATTACCTTCTGTGATAGTCAACCCCACTTCTTTTGTCTCTACCTCACACTCCAATCTGCATGTTCCTACTAGTCAGCCTCTTATTCATCTATCTGGCATCTTTACTCCAGATATTGGTTCTACCGTTTCACCTGTTTACCCCGTGGCAACTTACCCTCCAAATTTGTCTCCACTTTCTACCACTCAATCAAGCACTAATGGCCCACACTTGTTCCCTGCCACCTCCACTATTTCTCCATCTATAGTTGCTACTGTCATAAACAAGGAAAACTTACCACCCATGCCTACCATTAAGAGACAAAGTGACTCTCTCACTATGAGACAGCTCTTAAAACGTTGCCGAAATCAGAACCATGCTACATCTGCTGCCATGTTTGTGGGAGAAAGCTCAAGTCAAACAGTTTCCTTTGATGATATGGATTCCGATGACTTCATTGACAATTCCGCGGAGATTGCTTTGCAATCCCGCGACTCATTATGAAAATCTTGAGTTGGAATGCGCGGGGTTTGGGGAACCCGTCTGCATTCAGGCACCTTCGGTTGCTTGTCAAACAGCAATCGCCCCACATTCTGTTTCTTATGGAAACAAAGCTCCCACAGAATTCTCTTACGCATTTTCGGCAAACTTTAAATTTTAGTAACGGTTTAGAATCACCACGTTCTGGTCTAAGTGGTGGAATGATGCTTCTTTGGCAACATGATATTGATGTCTCTATTCTGAATTATGGTAGAACTTTCTTTGATGGTTTTGTTCAAGTGGAGAATGACAAAAGTTTTCACCTCACAGCCTTTTATGGTGCTCCGGATGCTCACAATAAAGCTGATTCTTGGCTCCTTTTGCAACGTCTTGCTAATGTGTCCCCTTTTGTTCCATGGTTTGTTATAGGAGATTTCAATGAAATACTATCCAACAATGACAAATCCGGTGGTGGTTTAAGACTTGAACGACAAATGGAAGCTTTTCGCAAGTCTTTGGATCTTTGCAAATTACATGAAACTACTTTTGAAGGAGATCGCTTCACTTGGATAAAGAACCGTTCAGGAGTCAACACCATTAAAGAAAGGCTTGATTGGTGTTTTGTGAATCATCTTTGGGTCAACCAATTCAATGCTCCACTTGTACATCATCTTGACTATTTTGGCTCAGATCACAGAGCAATCTCTGCCACTTTTACACCAGTAAACTCACTGCTCCAGCAAGATAAAAGACGTAGTAGGTTCCGCTTTGAGAAGTTATGGCTTTCGGATGAACAAAGTAAGGAGATTATATCGGCTAGTTGGCAATCTACTTCAGCAGTCGATCCTATTGGTTCGGTCCTTCAGAATTTGGAAGAGTGTGCTTCAAAACTTCAAAGATGGCATATTCACAAGTACGGTAACATGAAGAAAAAGATTTCCGAGGCACAAAAGAAAGTGGAAACTCTTAACAACTCTCCACACCGAACCTCAGAAGCTATGGATTCATTGAAAAATTCAGAGGCTGTTCTTGATGATTTGTTGGAGCAGGAAGAAGTCTATTGGCAGCAGCGGTCTCGGATTGATTGGTTAACCTCGGGAGATCGTAACACGAAATTCTTTCATGCAAAAGCTTCAGCTAGGAAGACAAACAACACCATTAAATTTCTGGTTACTGAAACAGGCAATCGGGTTAGTTCTAAACCTGTTATGGCTGCTGCAATTCATGATTATTTTGCCTCAATTTTCACGGCTTCAACTATTGATGAGAATGCCCTCGCTACCACTTTAAATGCCATTCCTACAACAGTCACACCTGAAATGAATTGTGCTCTTCTTAAACCTTTCGAAGCAGCTGAAGTTGAGTTGGCTTTAAGCATGATGGCTCCAGATAAGAGTCCCGGTATTGATGGTATGTCCCCTATGTTCTACCAGCAAAATTGGGATGTTGTTGGTGATTTAGTGACAACTACTGTGTTAAGTGTTTTGAATAATGGGGCTGATCCTACAAGGTTAAACAAAACATTAATTACCCTCATTCCTAAGATCAAAAAACCACAGAAGCTACAAGACTTTCGCCCTATTAGTCTTTGTAATGTTATCTCCAAGCTAATCACCAAAGTGCTTGTGAACCGATTCAAACATGTTCTACCCTATGTTATCTCAGAAACCCAAAGTGCATTCTTGCCGAATCGCTTAATCACCGACAATATTCTTGTTGCTTTTGAGCTTGTTAATGCCATCAAGAACAAAACTACGGGTCGTAAAGGGGTGGCAACTTTGAAATTGGACATGAGTAAAGCCTTTGATCGTGTTGAGTGGAGATTTGTTGAGGTGGTCATGAGGAAAATGGGGTTTGCTAATGGATGGATTGCACTAATCATGAGCTGCTTGTGTACCAACAGTTTTTCTTTTCTCTTGAATGGTGAGGTCACGGGTTCACTTACTCCATCGAGAGGGCTTCGCCAAGGCTGTCCTCTCTCACCGTACTTGTTCTTAATTTGTTCTGAAGGCTTATCACGGCTGCTCCAACATGAAGAAGCGATGGGGAATCTGAATGGGTTCAAGTTAACACGACATGCTCAGTCCATCTCTCACTTGTTTTTTGCGGATGACAGCCTTCTTTTCTGTCAAGCTAATGAGTCTTCTTGTCTCGCAATTAAGAGATCTTTGGATGTTTATCACAGAGCTTCAGGCCAAGTTCTCAATCCCGATAAGTCAGTTATGTCCTTCTCCCCCAACACTACACTTGCTGCCCAAGTTTTCTTCCATCGACAACTATCAATGCCGATCTGTGAATGTCATGAGAGATATCTTGGTTTGCCTTCCTACTCTGGGAGAGACAAAAAGCAGATGTTTAGTGACATCAAAGAGAAGATATGGAGACTCATGCACACTTGGAGTGAGAAAATTTTTTCTGCGGGAGGTCGTGAGGTTCTTCTCAAAGCGGTCGTCCAATCCATTCCAACTTACGCTATGAGCTGCTTCCGCTTACCTGTTTACTTCTGCAATCAACTTGAGTCTATGATGGCCAACTTTTGGTGGGGCTTAAATGAAAATGGAAGCAAGGTTCATTGGCGCTCATGGAAGCTTATGTGCCAAAGAAAGGATAATGGTGGTATGGGGTTCCGTTCATTTGTGCATTTTAATCAAGCAATGCTTGCAAAGCAGGCCTGGAGACTTCTACAGCAACCGGACTCCCTACTTGCTAAGCTTCTCAAGAGTAGGTACTATCCTAACAACTCTTTCCTTGAAGCTCATCTTGGCCACTCCCCCTCATTAACTTGGCAAGCCATTCATTGGGGAAGAGGCCTCCTTACTGCTGGTCTAAGATGGAAAATAGGCGAAGGTTGTCGAGTTCTTTGTGCTAAAGATCCATGGATTCCGGGCCACTCTAGCTTTCAACCTTACCACTATTCTGGACCCCCGGATCTAGTTGTTTCGAATATCATCACGGATGAGCGACAATGGGATATATCTTTGCTAAATCGCTGGTTTTCACCACCTGATGTGGACCGAATTTTAACCATTCCCCTGGGCTTTTTTCGACATGATGACACTCTCATATGGCATCCCAGCTCCTCTGGTTTATACTCTGTCCAAACGGGCTATCATTTAGCGGCTTCACTTGATGATATTGACAACAGTTCTTCCTCTTCTTCCATGACAGCAAGTTGGAATTTTTTATGGTCGCTAAAATTACCCCAAAAGATCAAAATCTTCATGTGGCGAGTCTATAATGATGCCATTCCTGTAGCTACAGCCCTTGTGAAGCGAAAAATAATAACGGATTCCACTTGCTCCATCTGTCAACAAGCTTGGGAAACTATAGGGCATGCTCTTTTTGGTTGTAAATATGCTAGATCTGTTTGGCGCTTTTCAAATTTCACTCTAGACTGGAACAATACCATGACAATGAGGAAGGGTGATTATTTGATTCATTTGGCTGCTATATACTCTAAAATGGAGATGGAGCACCTTTGTTGTATCCTATGGGCGATATGGACTGAACGTAATAGAGTGATTCATGGCCATAAAGCAAAACCATCCAAAGATCTTGCAAATTTTGCAAGGAACTACTGGCAGAATTATCAAAGCGCTCAACTTAAATACGGTTCTACTGCTACAGCTACCAATCGGACTCACGCACCAGCAGCGTCTTCTTTGCAGTCTTCACCAAGTGCACATCCGGTTCCATGGACTCCTCCACCTCCTGGAACACTCAAGCTGAATGTTGATGCAGCAGTCGACACCTCAAGGAAAATAACAGGTATTGGAGCTCTAGTACGGCGCTCCAACGGTACTGTTGCTGCAGCCTTCTCGAAACCAGTTGTGGGCTGTTTTGAATCTCATGAAATGGAGGCAATTGCAATGTTTCATAGCCTATGCTGGGCCCTTCAACAGCAGCTACCAGTCACTTTCATTGAAACAGACGCTCTTCGTGTTTCTAATGCTTTGTGTAAATCTTCATCTGCAATTTCTTCTTTTAATGATTTAATTGCTGATATTTCTAGTCTACTATCCTTTTTCCCTAATGTAACTGTCTCTCATGTCAAACGCTCAGCGAACATGGCTGCTGATGGTTTGGCTAAGTTTGCTTTAGGGGTGGATGAGACTTGTCTTTGGTCGGATTGTATACCTCCGCCTATAAACTCTGTTATTGTAAATGATGTTCATCTTTGATTTATAATAACAAGTTTATTTCCTCAAAAAAAAAAAAAAAAAAAAAAAATCTCACCCTAAATTTTAGTCTCAGCCCGCCTCTTTCTTTCTCTCTCTCTCTCGTTACCTTCATCTTCTCAGCCCGCCTCTCTCTCTATCCAACTATCATCCTCGCGTGGGCAACCATCTTCATCCTCGTGTGCGGCAGCCATCACTGTCATCACCTCCGGCGTAACAGCGAGCAGCGGGAGAGGAGGCAGCGTAGCAGCACCACCAGTCAACCACCCAACCTCCATTGTAGCAGCTTTGTTGGTATTATTTAAGTTTAACATATTTTTTTTTTATTTTTTGAACATTTATTTTACTTTTAGGGTAATGGCTTTTCTAAATCTAATTTGAGATTTTAAATTGTAATTGAAAATTGAAAGCTTGCTACAGAAAAACAAGTGATTAAAACTAGACATTAGTTTTTTTATTTTTATCGCTTGCTCATATATTTAACTGCTCCTATAATATGCATAATTTTTACTTTAATTCCTCATTCCTGCTAGAATTTATTTAATTATAGTTTGAGTTTCTATGTTGTCCTGCTGAGTTGTTCGTATTGGTTTTAACTTTTGGATTAATGCTTAATTTGGACTCTTGTATTTCTTATTTTGAATGTTTGGACTTTAGACTTTTGTGTTTTATTATGGTGATGTGAATTTGGATTTGGATAATTGAATTTAGATTTGGAATATTATGTATTTATGTGGTTAATTTTTATTTTAATTGAATCTAAAAAAAAACTCTTAACCGCCCAAACCGTCAGTCGGGTTCAGAATTTTTTTATTATTTTTTTTAAATTGGGCAGGTTGCATGTAGAATTTTACAACCCGATCTTTACGTTGGGTTAGAAAATATGTAGTATAAACCGACTAAACTGACCGATGTACAACCCTAGTAGTCGACATCATTGCCCCGACGGCTAAGCTATTTCTGCTAGTTTTTCCCAGCGAGCTAAGTTGCCAGTAAGAAATTCTGGCCAATTTTTTTTACTTCGCGCAAAAGTTTTGTAGGCGCTAGTAACTTCGCCAACAAAACATTTTGGCAGTAATTTTGTAGGGCACGGGTAACTTTTTCCGACGTAAGTAATTTTGTTGGCAAAACGTTTATTTATTTATTTTTAAATATTTCTTTTGAGATTATAAAATATAATTTAAATTAAAAAAAGAAATTCATAAATAATAATACAATAATATAATCCTGATCACATATTATAATTAGAAAAATTTAAAGTAAACATTATAAAAGTAATTAATAAGTTGCTGACACAGTTTATAAAAAATAGCAATAAAATATAAGTCACACTATAAATTAACAACATTATCGTCATCATCGTCGTTCTGGCTAGGAGAGCCGACCTGTGATGAAGAGCCAATGCCAGGAGTAGGACGTATCGGTGGAATCAGAGACATCTTAGGCAAGTTGAAGCCAGGCACGATGCCAAAAAAAAAAATACTTGAACTATTCTTGAAACGTATTTATGTATTGATTATGAGTCTGCATCATTTACCCTTCACTTCAACGCCTCATATTCCTTGATGCTAACATGAGGGTTGCCTAGAGGGACTTGCCCTGGGAGTTTCCTGTATGAATCTTGCCCTAAGTCTAGGCAAAGGGCGAATGCCTCTCAAGTGGCATGATGATTCACCAAGCACCTGTGTCATAGCATACCTGTCTGTGGGAAATTGGGTGAGTTCTACATTGTACTAATGAGTGACATTGCTTAGGGCAAGTTGAGTTTTGCGTATCTCAACCATTTAGGCCTACAAAAAACATTAATTGAATAGAAATTAAATATAGAACGATATGATTAAAGATATAAAATTACTTGCATGCAATCATTGTGTGTATTCATCGTGTCAAGTGTTGTTCTTGAGGTGGAACTTCTCAAAAGTTTTCATGGCACATGGAAGTTCTCTCGTCTCGGGATTAGCATATTTTTTTATATATAAAGAATTAGTGATATATTATTTAAAAACTTATTAGTTTTTGAGCAATAATATTTATAGCAATACACCCCACTGACGATGTGGCCGACAATGGTCTTGAACCCCCATTCACTTTGAATCTTCATTTGACTTCAATTTTTTGCGTCTTGTTCGGCTCTTCACTGTAATTCAAAATAAATTTATTTTCAACTAAATGCGCAAAAACGCATTAGTTAATAGAAATTCAATTTTAGAATTTTTAATTTCTACCTGTTGTTTTGGTCTTTCCAGTAACGATGACCTTTTCCCACACTTCTCGTGTGACCCCTTGTGGACATCTCCTATTCGCCTCTACCTCTCCCAATTTCAGCAATATTCTTCTTCCATGTCTTTTTCATGTTCAATCTCCAAACCCGTATACCTTTTGATATTGCTAACAAACCGTAGTCTAAAGATTTAGGATTGTCAAGTGAGAACTCAAATTTTGCCTGGAAAAAAAAATAAACATTAAAGTCATATATATTTTTTGTACAATAATTTTATTTAAAGTATTATACTAAAAATTAATGTTACCACTAGTCTATCCCAAATAGACTGAATATTGGCTTTGTCAACGCTTTCCCAAGTGAGCTTATTCATGGGAATGGTGTTGCGAACAAAGAGCTTGACCATGTTATTAAACTTGTTCCCATAGTCGTGTATGGGGGCCCGAGTCTCCGGATGCCATCAAAATTTTAATTTCTGTCCCGTAGCCTACTTGGCCAGTTCTTCTTCCATATTTTTCCCTTTGTATGCTCCTCTAACTTCCTTTTTCTTACTGTTTCTTGCACCTGTGCCAAACATTCTACACATACAAGCTATATTTATTAATAATAAAAAAGTAATTACAATCATAATCAATTTATTAGAAAAAGAAACATGTATTTGATATAATTAATGGTGGGTTAAAATATTATAATATTTTAAAGTCCACAAGTCATCATAATCATCATCCTCATCACCATCATTAAGTGTTACATTATTTTCATCATCACTACCACTAGTGTCTTCAACATCACTACAAACAATGAAATTATCTAAATTTTGATGGTCATGATGCACACAGTCCATGCTGGTCACTTCAGTTGGGTCGACATCATCACAGACATATTCGACATAGGCTAGTGTGTGGAAGTTGTACAACTAACTAGATTCCTGAAGAGTTTTTTTTTTTGTATATTCGCGATTTGTTCATCATCCACATATGAGAAATCCCACACATTATGCGACGTGTAAGCATGACAAGCTTCCAATCATCTCCATTCTTCACTTCGAGAATGTAATATACCAAATTTTCTTGGGATGTAAGTATGAATGGTTCATTTTGATACCATCCACGGGCTACCCAGATGCTAGTGAAAAAACGCCATAAAAATTCTTACCACCTTCACCAGGCATCAAAATGCCACTATTTTGGATGTTACAATTGTCATTCTGGTCCTCAACTAGGAATTTAATACCGTTAACAATACATCCATAATAATAATAAACAACGAGAGGAATTTGCGATGGCGTACAACTCATCTGATATTTCCCTAAGATTGTTTGCTCAAAGTTGATTAACCTATCATTGAGTTAGAAATATAATAATACTAACATAAATCATATTGAATGACAAAATTAGTAGAAAGCGATACTTACTCGAGACTTGAACCAATCACAAAACTTGTTCTCTTGAATTGTGTCAAGGTTTTGATGATCCCTAAATTGTAGCTCATTCATATCCTTAGAGCACAAAAATAGATTTTTGTAAGACATGGTCGTGGGTGAAATGAGTGAATTAAGAATGCAAAAAATGTCTTATTTGAATACTTCTCTACTTTAATACAATTATTCAGTATGTACCACTTTGCCTTAAGCTTTTATTGTATTGGTAGAAACAAAATTATCCTCTTACCAATAGGTCTCTCAACATGCTTGAATACGGAGAATTCCCTTTCAAGCTTATTTAGGAGGACATCACTATTTCGATTTTTCGGTTGAATCAAGTTTCAACTTTCCGATAGTACATAGAACAAAATCTTAGTGCCTCGTTAATCACATAAGCTTCACAAATAGATCCTTTTAGTCGAGAATGATTTTTGACTTGGCCTCAAAATTGACTCACAATCTAGTGTAGGAGTTCCTAGCAAATTTTGTGCAAATTTTCTTATTTTTTTATTGTAATTTAATTAGACTTCATTTCTTGTAAAAGAAGAGCTCTTCTAGCTCATTTTTCACACTTTACTTTTTCTCTACCAGGTTAGAGCTTGTCTCTCTTCACACTTTCTCTCTCTAGAAATTGTGAAGCGAAGCTAAACATAGTGATTTTTCTAAGTTCTCTTGTAAGTCAATTAACTTTTAGTGATAATAAAAGCTCTAAGTAGACGTAACTTTATTACCTTCGCGATAAGGAGAGTGAACTACTATAATTGTGGTATTTTATTTTTACTTTCTATACATATATTCATTGGCCACCCTATTGCTTATTAGACGGTACAGAGTTGATCGCTTTTCAGTATTAACACTTTACTAATTGATTTCATTCTCTGATCATAGCCTTGTGGACTAGTAGTATTCGAAAAAAATATCGATACCACGTAAATTCTCTTATGTCAAATTTTACTTTTTAACAATTATTTTGTTGTTTCAAGTTATTTCTATGTAACCAAGTTATTAATTTGTTACCGCAAATTATTACAGTTACAATTTGTTTTTTATTATTGTATAAATAGATTATTATTATTATTATTATTATTATTATAAAACATGTCTTTTAACATGCATTTAGAACTTGTATTAGTAGTTACATAACAATTTAGACCATCTCAATATTGTATAAAATTTGAAACAAAAAAATGAACAAACTTTATATTTAACACAATATTTGCAAAATTTTAAACAGTAAATTGGTCTAAAAAGTAAAATATCATTAATGACAAACAATAAATTAAATATTTTAAAAAATTACTAGTGGCAATATTGTAAATAAAATATATTTATTAAAGTATTTCATTGATGATTAATGGTAAAAGTGTAATTAAAAAAGTAGCATTTATTGTGTGTCAAATTTGGCACAATGCTATATCTTGTGCTAAATTTTGCCCAATTTTTAGCATGTGCTAAATTTGACACAATTTATAGCACACTATTAGAGAAAATTTTTATTGAAAAGTGCTAAAAAATAATAATACACCACTTATTTAGTATTTCATTAGAGATGCTCTTATCATAAGAAACAACCCATATCGCCATAGCCATAACAAGAAGAAATGGTTAATGTAGCTTGCTTTGATTAAAATTAGATTTTCCACTTTTAGTAATTAAAGGTTAAATACCCGCCATTACAGTCCATTTTCACTTTGAATTTATTGTCCAATTATACATTAAATCTTATGTTTACAGAGTTTACATTTATGATAATTATACTATAATTAGGAGAGTAACGAGGACTTTTATGCCAGTTACACACACTTGTATCAATCAATGGCCATATATATATAGCTATATATATAGATAGCTAATATTTTTTTTACTCAACTTATAGATAGCTAGCATTCCCAATAAAATTAAGTGCTAAAAGAGTGATGTATTGTTATATCTTATTACACTTAAAAAATTACAATTCCAATTTCCAATGATATTCTAAAAGTGTCAATTTTGGTACGCTAAAAATTGTATTAAATTTAGCACAAAATATAATATTATGTTAAATTTAATATACAATAAATTTTACATTTTTCATTTATTATAATATTACTTTTATCATTCATTAACTTTTACATAATTTTATTTTCTTTATTTATTATATTATTATTATCATTATCATTATTTAAGTAATAAAAAAATAAAAATAATGAAGTTTATATATTTTTAATAAAATATTAAGTAATGATTAATAATAATAATATTGGAAAATTCTACAATAAACACCCCAAAATTAAAAGTACGGGTACGTCCAAAATCCTTTGTTGTTATTGGCTATTATTGTTTCTGTGGGCCTAGTTATGTGGTCCATGTTGTATTAGATTATCTGCTATTAAAAAGAGGGTGCACCAATGTGACTCATAAGGTTTCTTATTATTGGTACACCTGTCTACGAAGTAACCGTCCTCAATCTCGTCTCAACACCTCTTCAATCCCACATTAAACAATTTACTCCTCCGAGAACTCTCCAATGATTGACCCTCCATCTTAAAAACCCGGTTTTGGGCATCCATCAATTTAAATACTCCAATTTCTTTTTAACAGCAAAAAATCTAATTTGATTGAAAACATGCTATCGAAAAATTACTACGCGTAAACACAATATAAACATGTATGTGTATTATTTGATTGAATACTTCAAGTATAGCAAAAGCAAAAGATTAACAAGGGAATCAAGACATATTCTTCAAATCCCTAACAAAAGAAATTGTTGGGCTCAAAATCCAAAATATTGCCCAAAGAGCACTAAAAAAAAGCCCCACATATGAAAAATGTAAAAAGAGGGAAACGAGAGATAGCTTAGAATCGATGGGTGGACGTAGGAACAATGGTGTTCTTACTTCAAAGTTCTCAGGAAGAAGAAAAAAGTTACACTTTTATTTTATTTTTTAAAATTCAGGTTGATTAGTTAATTAAGTGAAATGAAACAGTTTCCATGACTCTTAGATTTGAGCATTTTCATTTTTTTTCTAAAAAAAAATAATAAATCTGAAAATAGTAATTTCATTTTAATGTTCTACACCCCACAAAAATACAGTGTATTCTAACATTTCGACGAATTATACTGCAATATTAAGGGGTCACACCAATATATCCGTTTTAGGGGTGTGTACTCTAGAAGTGTCCAATAATATTTAACGTCTTTTATTCAAAATAGTCTAATATTTGTTTTAGGCCACATAAAAAAATGGGCACTTTTCAAACTCCTAACTAAAGGCTAAGAAAACGTGAATCACTTTAATTAACGTAAGTTGTCATAAGAGAGGAGTACATATGTTATGTTGGAAGTCTTAAGTTTAAATTTAAAATTATGCAATGTAAAATATAAATGTTTAAAAAAAAAAGCTAAGAAAACGTGCCATTGCTGTAGCCATAAATAGATAAAGGTGAATTCCACCGACAATTGATTTTGTTTTCTTTTTCTAGTTTTGTTTTGATTTGTTTTGATTAAATTGAATATTTGTGGTGGTGGTGGTGAAAGGGATTGGTGAAGAAAAAGCCATTTGACAACTCAATACTCAAAAAAAAAAAAACAAAAAAAGAAAAAATAAATGACATTGTTTTTATTTTCGAAAATAAATAGTTAAATTGAGAATGAAAAAAATTTATTTATTTGATTTTTTTTTTCACTTGAAATTCTCTTAATTCAATGAATGAATAAACATGTTATGATTCTCCATGAAAATTGATTCACGAGACTCATACTTTTTCTGTATAGAATATTTCGAATCTTGATACATAAGATGACATTGCATGAGGATAATAATAATATTCCTAGTTAGACTTGGCAATGATGAGGGTCAAAAAGGTAGATTGATACCCTTTCAGAAAGAAAAGAAAAGAAAAAGATTAATGAGTGGAAAAAAAAAAAAACTCTTTAGGGGCTGTTTGTTTTAATGGTTTGGGTACGTGGGGATAGGATGTTTAGTCTTTTCTGTGTTTGACACAGTTTTTAAAGTGAGAAAGTTTGGTTATGTTGTGAGTGTTAGGGTTTATAAAACACTCAAAGAAATATATAAATCACAGATCTAAACATATTCCTAAAGTGCTTTAATATAGAAAACCCTAAGTCATATAAATCTATAAAGCCTTTGCTAAATTAAAGAAGAAGATGATGATAAAAGATCAGCGGAAGCACTAACCTGAAGCCATTGTTGGAGATTGCAGAGAAGGTTTTGATCTTCCAAGAATACACTATTTTCTTAGGTATTTTCTCTGATGGGGAAGGAGAGAATACAGAAACCCTAGTGTTTCTTGGGGACCACTACCTATTTATAGAGTCATCTTAGAATAACTCTTGGGTATTTATAATTTGGCCCCTCAACAAATTATAAATTAACTTATGGTATCTACACATTAATTCCATGACACTTTAATACCCTTTTGATACCCATAACATAATTGGTCACTTAATTTTGTATCACACTTTATAATAGCATATACATTATACATATGTGCCCACAAAAGATTTTTAATCCAACAATCTCCCACTTGGGCAACATATGTTACCTGATAAATGTATAACCTTATGAGCTCAAAATTTGCTATTATGTAAAGGTATTCACAACAATCTCGTCCATCAACTATACCCATATAGGATCAAAGCGATTTTCGTCATATCAATCATGACTAAACCCATCAATGGTCACATATACAAATATAGCCAAATGACATAGATCAATCATGGATGTGTAGCATGGAAATTACATGCAATGTGAACCGAACATGCCTATTTCCAACTGGTCCTCCTTAAACCAAAGTGAGGTCAAACTTAAACATAACAAGACAGAGTGAATAAACTGAAAACTTTATTTCTGATCAGAAAATAACCAAATACATAAATGTCTTAAACAAACATAAAGCAAAGAGAATACAAACTCCCACTAAATCATGATATCCTCAAGTAATACTACACCCATATGAGCAGTGTGCTCATGAAAGACCTTGGGTGGTAATCCTTTTGTGAGCGGATCCGCTATCATGGAGTTTGTCCCAATATGCTCTATGGAAATCGTCCACTCGCACTCTTTCTTTCACAACTAGGAACTTTATGTCAATATGCTTTGACTTGGATGAGCTCCTATTGTTATTGGAATACAAAGACCGCCGATTTATTGTCACAAAATATCTTAAGTGGTCTTTCAACATTCTCCAAAATACGCAGCCCGGTGACAAAGTTTCTACCATATTCCCCGATTTGATGCCTCATAACACGCTACGAATTCACCGCCATAGTGGAAGAAGCTACAAGTGTCCGTTTGACACTTTTCCAGATATAGCTCCTCCAGCCTAACAAGAAAATGTAGCCCGATGTAGACCTTCGTTATCTTGGCATCCAATGAAATCGAATCAGAATACCCTATGACCTCCAAATGATCTGATTTCCTGTCTGTGAGCATGTAATCTTTTGTTCTCTGAAGATACCTCATAACCCTCTTGGCTGCTATCCAATGGTCCATACCAGGGTTGCTTAAATATCTGCCTAACATCCCAACAATGTACGCAATATCTGGACGCGTACATACCTGAAGATACATTAGACTCCCTACAACTGATGCATAGGGAATCTTTTTCATTTCCTGAATTTCAAGGCTGCTTTTAGGGCATTGTCTAAGACTGAATTTGTCTCCTTTAGCAACAGGGGTATCACCTGGTCTACAATCTTGCATGCCAAACCTTTTGAGTACTTTATCGATATAGCCCTTTTGTGATAATCCAAGAATACCCCGAGAACGATCTCGACGTATTTGAATTCCTAATACAAAAGAGGCGTCACCAAGATCTTTCATCTCAAATTGCTTAGATAAAAATCCCTTGGTTTCGTGCAATAAGCCTATATCATTAGTAGCAAGCAATATGTCATCGACATATAGAACCAGAAATATGTATTTACTCCCACTGAACTTGTGATATACACAATCATCAATAATATTCATCTCAAAACCAAATGAGATAATTACTTGGTGAAACTTGTGATACCACTGACGAGAAGCTTGCTTGAGTCCATAGATGGATTTCTTTAATTTGCAAACCATATTCTTTGGGTCACCAACCACAAAGTTTTCTGGTTGCTCCATATAAATTGTCTCATCAATGTCGCCATTGAGAAACGCTGTTTTAACATCCATCTGATGTAACTCAAGGTCAAAATGAGCAACAAGTGCCAATATTATCCTAAAAGAGTCTTTCGATGAAACCGGAGAGAAAGTCTCTGTATAATCAATGCCTTGTTTCTGAGTATAGCCTTTTGCTACAAGACGTGCCTTAAATCTCACCACATTACCATATTCATCCTTCTTGGTTTTAAGTATCCACTTACAACCAATTGGTTTTACACCTTCTGGTAATGGGACAACTTCCCAAACTTTATTGTCTTGCATAGACTTATTCTCTTCATCCATGGCATTAATCCACTTTTGAGAGTTAGAACTTTTCATGGCCTGATGCAAGTTGATTGGATCATCTTCCATCATTCCATTTTCATCCTCATGTTCTTGAAGAAATACGAAATAGTCATCTGAAATAGCATTTCTTCTCTCTCTTGTGGACCTCCTTAATGGCTCTTGTTCTTGAGGGTGTTGAATTTGTTCTTCTGGAACAATAGCCTCATTTTGATTTGGGAGTTGTTCAACATTGTCTTGTTGAGGTTCCGCATTCATTTCTTGATCAATGACAGTGTGGAAGCCTCGAACATTGTCTAAAATGATAGTAGGAACCGAGTTTGAATTCAATTCCTCCTCAAAAACAATGTCTCTAACCTTATTTCTCCCCCCAAATTCAACATCCTCAAAAAATGTTGCGCTCCCGTCTCAAAAATATTTCGACAATGGGATCATAAAACTTATAGCCCCTAGATCGCTCGTAATAACCAATAAAGTAGCCGCTAACCGTTTTGGAGTCCAATTTATTTTCATGTGGCCTATAAGGCCTTGCCTCACTGACATCCCCAAATGTGGAAATGCTTTAGACTAGGCTTTCGACCGGTCCAACGCTCATAAGGTGTTTTTGCAACCGCTTTACTTGGTACTCTATTCGAATGTAAGCCGCCGTCTTTAATGCTTCTCCCCAGAGGGACTCAGGTAAGGTAGAATGAGCGATCATGCTCCTTACCATATCCTTAAGAGTCCTATTTCGTCTCTCAAAGAACACCATTCATGCTAGGTGATCCCGGCATGGTGTACTGTGGGACAATACCACATTCCTCTAGGAATTTAGCAAATGGTCCCGGACGTTGTTCACCCGAGCCATCATATCTACCGTAGTACTCACCACCACGATCGATTTGACGTTCTTAATCCTTTTGTTGAGTTGATTCTCAACTTCACTTTGTAAGCTTTGAACACGTCCACAGACTGAGATTTTTCATGAATGAGATATAGGTACCCATAACGTGAGTAATCGTCTATGAATGATATAAAATATTGTTGACCATTCCAAGATGCCGTAGGGAATGGCCCACAAATATCTGTGTGAATCAATTCTAAGACTTCTGAAGCTCTATTGGCACCTAATCTCTTAGTTTTGGTCTGTTTTCCCTTGATACAATCTACACGTACATTGAAATCTGTGAAGTCAAGAGACTCTAAAATGTCATCGTACACAAGACGCTCAATTCTACCTCTTGAGATATGACCTAAGCGTTTATGCCATAATGACGCTGAATTTTCTTTATTTAATTTGCGTTTAGTACCTCGTGATTCCACATGCAAGGTTTCATTATAGGATGCAATTGTTTCTAACAAATAAAGATTGTCATAAGTATTCAAATAACCAGCTCCAATAATATTTGAATTTAAAGACAAAGTAAACTGATTGTTTCCAAATGAACATCAATATCCAAATTTGTCCAACAAAGAAACAGAAACTACATTCCGCCTAAAAGACGGCACAACAAAAGTGTCTTTCAAATCCAAATAAGAACCAGCTTCCTAATAACAATCCGAAATGCCCAATTGCTTCCACTTCCACCGATTGACCATCGCCCACAAAGATGTATCTTTCACCATCACTTGGCTTTCGTAGCTCGTGCAACCCCGCATAGAAACACTTATGTGAGTAGTAGCACCGTAATCTATCCACCAAGTGTTTCTAGGTACCGAAACTAAATTAACCTCGGAAACGTACCAAAGCAAGATTAATACCTTTCTTTACACGCCATGCGTGATATTTGGCACAATCTTTCTTCACATGTCCAGTTTGGTCACAAAAGAAACAACCCTTAGAATCCCGTTGTTGTTTCTTTTGAACTCGGACCCTTAGCAGCTTCATTCTCAAATTTCCTTTTCTTGCCCTTATCCTTAGGAGTAGTGGCCAAATGAGCACTTTCGGTTTTGTCCTTTTTCAACCTTTCTTCCTCTTGCACACAATGAGAAATAAGCTCGTTGAGAGTCCATTTCTCCTTTTGACAGTTGTAACTAATTTTAAATTGGTTAAACTGTGGAGGAAGCGTTAACAAAACCATGAGTACAAGTACATCATCTGAAAGCTCAATCTTAAGTGTCCTTAATCTTGAGACAATATGATGCATTTCCATAATGTACTCCCTTACATTTCCTTGACCCTTATACTTCATGTTCATTAAAGAACCAAGAAGTGTTGTCATTTCAACCTTATCGTTTTTAGCAAAACGTTCCTCAATTTGTTCAAGGAAATTCTTAGCCATAGTAACCCCTTCGGATTCTGTGCCCCAAAAGGCTTCTGGAATGCTGTGTTTCATAATCATTAGACTCATGCGATTTGAACGATCCCACCTCTCAAATTCCCTTTTATCATCATGGGAACTTTCCTTAGTGAGAGGTGCAGGTTGTTCATTCCTTAGTGCATGGTCCAAATCCATACATCCCAGAACTATAAGTAGGTTCCTTTTCCAATCCTTGAAATTGGTCCCATTAAGCATAGGAATAGAATTAATGTTAGCAGATATTGAAGCAGCAGAAGATGAACTAGCTGAATATAGAACAAATGAAACAAGCTCACATTAATATGCATAATTAAACAATAAATTCAAAATTTGGTTAATCTCATCTCAAGATACCAAACACACATTAATATCAAGTCTTTGGACAGTAATATTAACTGTAAGCGGTACTCTTGGTGTAGCAATCAAATATTGACAATAAAACTGTGTCAAACAATAGGTTAATCTTTGGACTAACGTATTGCTCACACAAAATACCTTATAATTGTCACATATTTATTGCCACAGGTATGTTTGAAATCTAGCAAAATATTCACTTACCTTTGGGCTAGTCAATATAAGCATCAATTACAAACATACAACCATCCTAATATTTAAATAAATTAATCTACACAAAAGAGGTCACTTTGGCAACATATTGTTTCAACTAATTTACTCAAAATATTAGTCATTAACCAACACCAAAATTTGAATTAAATTGTTCCAAATATATATCACTAAAACCATACACTAAATATATGTATTAAACATCATTTTTCTTTTAATCCATTACAATTCTAAAGATAATATATATACAGCCGCCCATAAGCACAGTGTGAAAAAAAAAAAAAAAAAGGACACCGAACTTTATGGGACTTATCGATGTATTGAAGCATGAATTGATGTACTGAAGCATTAATTTATCAATAAAAATTGCATATATACATGAAATTCATTAACATCAAGCCATAATCATACAATTCAATACTGAAGACATATATCGATGTGATCAAATATATATAATATGCATAAAACTTTAATAAATTGACAAACAAAAGTATAGCCGAAACAGTAGTCACTGACTGAAGCTTAACGCAAGAAAAAATAATAATAATAATAATCATCATACTGAAACGAATTAACTCATGTATATATATATATATTATACATAAACAATACCAAATTCCCATTCAATGATACATAACACCAATCATAATATATGTATTCATGAATCAAAAAATTTCACGCCGAATATCAACCAAAAATTCAAAATATTACGGCACAATAATAATTAAAGAAAAATCAAAACCCTAATTTTTAAAAAATCCCCAATTTCATAAACCAAAACATCAGATCTTCAATTAATTCAACAAAGGTGGCTCTGGTACCACTTGTTAGGGTTTATAAAACACTCAAAGAAATATATAAATCACAGATCTAAACATATTCCTAAAGTGCTTTAATATAGAAAACCCTAAGTCATATAAATCTATAAAGCCTTTGCTAAATTAAAGAAGAAGATGATGATAAAAGATCAGCGGAAGCACTAACCTGAAGCCATTGTTGGAGATTGCAGAGAAGGTTTTGATCTTCCAAGAATACACTATTTTCTTAGGTATTTTCTCTGATGGGGAAGGAGAGAATACAGAAACCCTAGTGTTTCTTGGGGACCACTACCTATTTATAGAGTCATCTTAGAATAACTCTTGGGTATTTATAATTTGGCCCCTCAACAAATTATAAATTAACTTATGGTATCTACACATTAATTCCATGACACTTTAATACCCTTTTGATACCCATAACATAATTGGTCACTTAATTTTGTATCACACTTTATAATAGCATATACATTATACATATGTGCCCACAAAAGATTTTTAATCCAACAGTGAGACCTATATGTTTTTACACTATATAAGTTTGTTTATTTATGATGGAGTTATATCACAAAATTAATTGATGACGAGTGGAAATATGTTAATATAAATTTAATTTTTACATATATAAAGATATGAGGACATACAAAAATGCATTTTGGGGTAGAGCTAACATCGTGTTTTAAATGTAGAAGAAAAAAATGTACACTTTATATTATATATGTATGTGTCTATACTTAAGTTTATATGTTATACAAATTTTACCTCTCTAACAACAAACCCATCAATTAATTCTCTCTCTCTCATCAACCAAACTCCAAAACACCACCACCACGAAGTTGCCAGAACCACCAGTAACTTTTCTGTCGTCGAACATTTGTTGTTCCACATGGTCATTGCACATCCACTGTGGCTGATTTGCCTACTCACATCGGCTATTGCGCACATCCACCTTCGCACTAAACGTCAATGCTCTCTCTTTCTAGTTTCTAGTAAATCTATGTGGTTGTGATTTGTATTGTATTGTATTGTTTTTCTGTTTTTTTTTTGGCATGAAATCACGAGATCTAATTTTTTGGTATGTTCTGGTTTGTCATTTCTTTCGATGGTTTTTCGACATGTTCTCGAAAGTTGTTCGATATTATTGTGTTATACCCAATTTTTGCAAAAAAAATTAAAATGGCTACTCTTGCACAAGGACCCACATGCCAAGAGTACCATGAAGACACTAAAGTTAATCTTGCGACTTTGACCAAGACTCATAAATGTCAAATAAATCAAGACATACTTCTTGAGGGCCCCATGGCACTTCTAGAGGGCTCCAAAACGTCAACCAACCATTCGGCACCAGGGCTCACACACCCAAGTGTGCCCAAACTAGGGTTCATGGACCCGAGTGAGTGTTTTCGCCCTAGGGACCTCAATCTGCCAAAGAAACCAATAAGGAATTGACTGGTTTGGGCATGAAAATGACTCGAGTTTATGTATAAAGTCAAAATAGCTCTAAAACCACAAGAAAGGAGCAATAAGTGACCATTGCCACAAGGAAATGGTAGTGCTCTCCAGTTTTGGAGACCTGTGCCATAAGAGAATGGCACAGGTCACTCCTCGCAAACCATGGAAGGAAATGTATTCGAACGGGTTCCCTCGACATCAAGGACCACGGGATAAGTGACAAAAGTAATTTCTAACCTAGGAGTCGCCTTAGGTGACCTGTGCCATAAGGAAATGGCAGTGCTCTCCAATTTTGGAGACCTCTACCATGGTAGAATGGCACAGGTCACTCCTCGCGAATCATGGGAGGAAAAGTGTCCGAACGGGTTCTCTCGACATCAAAGAGCAAGGGACAAGTGAGAAAAGTCACTTTTGGCCTAGGTTTCGCCTTAGGTGACCTGTGCCATAAGAGAATGGCAGTGCTCTCCAGTTTTGGAGACCTTTACCATGGTAGAAGGGCATAGGTCACCCCTCGCGAACCATGGAGGGAAATGTGTTTGAAAGGATTCCCCTGACATCAAGGAGCATGGGGCAAGTGAGAAAAGTCATTTTCGACCTACGAGTCGCTTTAGGTGACCTGTGCCATAAGGAAATGGCAGTGCTCTCCAGTTTTGTAGACCTCTGCCATGGTAGAATGGCGCAGGTCACTCCTCACAAACTATGGGAGGAAAATTGTCGGAGTGGGTTCTCACGACATCAAGGAGTAAGAAACAAGTGAGGAAAGTCATTTTCGGCTTAGGAGTCGCCTTGGGTGACCTAGTGCCATAAGAGAATGGCAATGCTGTCCAAATTGGAGACAAATGCCATAGTGAAATGGCACAGGTCGGTTACCACATCAGGAAGAGGAATTTATTGACCAAATTATATTTTCAACATCCATGTACCAAATATAAGTGAGAGACACCTGGGTGACCTGTGCCATCATTTGGCCCCAACTGGTGGCAGTGGTCACCTTTTAAGGTCTCAGACGTCGAAATGAGGTTTTTTAGTCACGAGACCTCCAAAATATGATTTTCCAATAAAAAAATTCAAAACACTACCTAAGGGGTCAGAGAACATGCATTTCCAACCTCTGCCATTTGGTCATGGCAGTGCTCGCAATTGGTACAAGATAGAATAAACTTCCTTCAGTAAAATAAACATAACTCTTTCAATTTTTATTCAAATGACATGGTTCAACTTGCGTTGAAAAGATAATTTTGATACGGACCAAAGTGTGTCTCACAGGTATGACTCAATTTTGAAGATATCGGGTCCAAAATTAGCTTGCAAGGAAATCTAATGCATTTTACTCGAGAATGGGAAAATGCGGCTAAGCGAGGGTTGGTGGAGCACACCGCCACAGCCTATGTGGCATCGTGTGATAGCATCGGCAGTCCAAAACACATGTGTTCAGCACTCCATTTCAAATTGGTGCATCCTCAATCGAAAATAACCAATTGTCCAATATTTGTGGGATATTTGCCTAGATATAAGGACATTTTAATTGATATTTATTTACTTGTAATATTTTAGTTGTGACAGTCAGTAGTCCCGTGATCCATAAGGGGAAACACTGGGTAAGCTGTGCAATCCCACACCGCTTGGGGAAGGTCAAGTGGGATGATTCTGAGACTATGTAGGTATGGGACTATACAGTTGAAGAGAGCTTAAATGGATTGATTGGTACTACCTATATCAACAAGGTGCATCTTGTTTTTCAGTAGCCCATCTCCAAAGAACTCCACAGTTAAGCGTGCTTGGCCTAGAGCAATTTTAGGATGGGTGACCTCCTGGGAAGTCTTCCCAGGAAGCGTGTGAGTGAGGACAAAGCACGCTGGAAACACTTGTGTTGGTCTGTAGGGTCAGTCATCAATCCAAGAAGCACCCAGAGTGACATACTCGTGTATAAGAGCCATTCAGTCCGTGGGTGTAAGGGCCCAATGGAGGCTTGAAGGGGGACGTTACAAATGGTATCAGAGCCTTGACCCAGCCGGAAGTGTGGTCGACGAGGACGTCGGACCTCGTAAGGGGGGGTGATTGTGACAGTCAGTAGTCCCGTGATCCGTAAGGGGAAACACCGGGTAAGCTGTGCAATCCCACACCGCCTGGGAAGGTCAAGTGGGATGATTCTGAGACTGTGTAGGTATGGGACTACACAGTTGAAGAGAGCTTAAATGGATTGATTGGTACTACCTATATCAACAAGGTGCATCTTGTTTTTCGGTAGCCCATCTCGAAAGAACTCCACAGTTAAGCGTGCTTGGCCTGGAGCAATTTCAAGGATGGGTGACCTCCTGGGAAGTTTTCCCAGGATGCGTGTGAGTGAGGACAAAGCACGCTGAAAACACTCGTGTTGGTCTGTAGGGTCAGTCATCAATCCAGGAAGCAGCCAGAGTGGCGTACTCGTGTATAAGAGCCATTAGTCCGTGGGTGTAAGGGCCCAATGGAGGCTTGAAGCGGGGATGTTACATTAGTCATAAAAGGAGTGGTATACGGGATTTGTTAGTGAAATATATATTTCAAGTGGAGGCTGAGAAAGGGATATTCTTCTTCTTCTTCTTCTATCTGGCTTCTTTTTGGCTTCTTCCTTTTGAGACCTTTCCCTCTTTTTTGGATCTTCCTCATCGTGACCTTCCCCTTGAAGTTCACTTGACAATGCCAAGAACACTATTATTTCCATCACCTTCTTTATTGAGTCCACCATACTCAAGCGACACCAGACCTCAAAATATCATTTAATACACACTTTTTTCTACAAATTATTGGTTTATTGTTCCCAAGAACTTTACAACCTTTAATTTAGATCAGATTTATGAATATCAAGTCTCCCATGAGCCTTATATTCATAAATCTCGATTAAGATTTCACCTAGAAATCATTTGTTGTACTTTTATCCACACACTCTTGAGAACATAACTCTAGTGTGTCGTATCCAATCAATAAATCACAAGTAGACGTAGCCCCATTATCATCGCGACATGGGGGGTGAACTACTATAAATCCCTGGTGTCCATTTAATTTTTTCCAGTTTTATTAGTCAGATTAATTTTTTGTGGTCCTCTTTTATTTTATGATCTTCTTAGATCAGTTGATGAAAAACCGCGTCAACAGTTTGTTGCTTTCATTGAAAGTGCCACGGTGAAGATTTGATTATTTTCCCTTTGGAAAATTCATTAATTTACCTTTTTCACAACAATGGTGATGAGTACCAGGAGGAAAATTTTTGAAGAAGAGGTTGAAGTCCCAAGGGGGAAGTTAATCAACCCCTTGGTAAAGGAACCTTTGTCCCTACACAACCACATGGAGAGGGAACCTCTAGGCGCCGAGAGAAGCGTCCTATGCCACCTATGCCTATGGATGGTTATTCGTTGGAGCATTTAATACCGTAACGATCTCTTATGATAAGTATTTTGTAAGTTCTTGTATCTATTAGACTCTCCCCTACGGTGACTACTTAGAGATAAATTTACGAAGTATGAAACAATGGTAGAAGCTCATAAAATAAGAATAACCTTGACTCTCGCCTACCGAAACAACGTTGGATTCTTGTTTTGATCGAATAAAAGGTTACTAGAATGGTGTCCATTTTAGATGAGCTGACAACTCTATTCAATGAATGATAGTTTGACTCTCGCCTACCGGGACACTGTATCAGTTTGTTGGAAACTTTGGAAATTATTTAAGATATGATAGTTTTGTATTTTCACATGTCTTTGTTACTTGCTAAATGCTTAATAATATCTTAATTGTGTATGAATTTATATTGAACCATGTTATTTTCTGTTATTAATTGTAGTTGTAAATTTCGTGTAAAATAAGAATAACTTTGACTCTCGCCTACTAGGACATCGTTGGATTCTTATTTTAATCGAAATTATCTTAATTTTTCCTCTTAGCTTATTCATTTCGAATTAGCTTAAATAATATATCATTGGATGAATGATTTATAAATCATCTACTTATGATGTCACTCTAAATTCTCTTATGAAATTGAATGGCACATATGATTATATTCCTGAGATTCTATCCCGAAATGATATAAAACCTCGATCTTATAGAATCTTCTACTTGTACATGCTTACTATAGGCAAATTAAACTTAGAGTTAAATTAGTAGTGGTGGTCCAAGCTAGAATAATTACTCATTGTATATTTGGTATAAATTTAAGTCTTTGACTTTAAATTTTAGATTCCAAATAAAAATTTTATATTTCTGTTTCCAGAATACAATATAGTTCAACTTTCACAAGTTATTAATATCCATTTTCTGTCAATGGATCCAAACTGTATGTTAATGTATAGAATTTGAGTTTAGTATTCTGTGACCAGGATCCACTTAGACTATTCTAAGAACTATTTATTGTAACTAGACCTAAGTCATCAAAAGACCAAAACCACATTCTTATATATCTATGGCATTTGCATCTTGTTCATGGTGGTTTTGACAAGATCATTCTCTACAAAGAGTTAAATATGCCTATATCCACTTTAAAGTAAGATCATCTATATTCGAAAATGGATGTACATTCAGGGGTGGATATGATTATCGTTATATTCTTAAGACGACTACTCTAGACTTTACCTTATGCAGAGAAATTTGAAATGTTTGAAAAATTTCATGAATTTCTAGCAATGTTGGAAAACATTAAGGTAAGTGGTTAATGATCTTGCGAACTGATAGGGGTGGAGAAATATTTTGATATGCAGTTCAAAGATCATTAAGTTGAATTTCGAATTATATCCAAACTTACCCCTCAGAAATTAGATTTGCATATTGATGATATTATAAGGTCTATGATTAGTTACTAGCCGTTGCCTAAGTCCTTCTAGGGAAATACCCTAGTGATAGGAAAATTTCAGAATGATGGAATGGTTGTGTACTTAGTGTAAACCATTACTAGATTCATGGATGTTCTAATCGTGATCTTAAGAAAGCTAAAACTGTTAACCAAGGTTTGCATGTTCGATAGCTATTCTAAGTGATTACGGGTGGACCATCCCATAGTCATTAGATAAGAAAGTGTTTGTTTCAAAATACTACTATTCTAAGAAAATAACTAAGTCTGAAAATAAAGTAGCAAAGTAGAGTAGATATTTTTTTCTTGATTTCAAAAGTATTCTATCATCTTATTTTGTATAAGATGATCCCACTGCCTCTGTTATTTTGACACAACCAAAGATGACAATACCATTTAGATTCTTAGACAAAAGTCACGGTACCTTGTCGTAGTGGGAGGGTTTCATGGAACTCACCCTCTTATGACTTGGGAGACACTTATGATTAAAATCCATTGTTAGTTTAAACAAGTAATGGATTGTCAGAATAAGGAACTAAGAAGTAAAGCCAAGAGAACTATGGTTGAAAACCATTCATATGGAACAACTAAAAGTTTTCTATTACAAGGACAGGAAAGGAAATTTTGTTAGTAAGTCTATTCAACGGACTTAACAAAACTTCCTGTTCCTAGTATGAAAGGTTTGAGTTTATCTAAACCTATGGCTTGTGGTATACCTAGTGATTTAATTACTTTAGTGCTAGCAACTTACTTTAGTAAGATGCTGGAGCATATTTCTTATGGCAATCTATAGAAGCTTTTTGACTTCTAGATATAAATTTTATTTATCTAAGGAAAAGTTTCAACTATTCCAGAAAAGATAAAGGCCAAGAAAATAATTCCTTGAATCAACAGTGAGAGATCTCCGATATGCTTTGCTATGCATTAGACCAGACACCTGTTGTTGAGTGGGAGTAAATGAGTAGGTATCAGATTAATCCAGGAAAAGAACATTGGAAGACAGTCAAGTAAATCTTAAGATCAAGAAGAGGAACTATATGTTAGTCGATAAGGGTGGTATCTAATACTCTTAGACTACACCAAATTAGATTTCTAGATTTGTCTTAGTGCTAGAAAGTCTACTGATAAGATGGTGATTACTCTGGGAGTGGAGTAGTGATTTTGGAGAAGTGTAAAAACCTATCTGAAGTCTCTAAGTCTACCAGAGAGACTGAATGTTAAAGTTGCAGGAAAGATATTTATTCAATCTAAGGAAAGTTCTATACTTTTTTGGCATTGTACCATCATTTATTAACTACTAGTGTTACTTCCTGACTAACGTAAAAGTAGTTGCCAAAAAGTAAAGAATCCAGTATCCCTAAAGGAGTAGACATATAGAGAGGAATTTCACAATATCAAGGATTATGTGATTAAGGAAATGTAATGGTGGAGGAAAGGTTGTATTTAATACAACCTGTCAGATCCTATAACGGAGAGAATACTACATACTACACTTGATCTGGATATCAAGGTGTAGAGATTATTTGAAATTCACTTTTTATTTTATATTAGTGCAAGTGGGAGTTTGTTGGGTTTTGTGCCCTAAATAAAACTCTTTTCAATATAATCAGATTTACTAATTAATAAAGATCAGAAATTGCATTTTATGTTGCGTGGTTCACATGATTTATTTCATGATTATGTTTAATGTATAAATTCTATTAAGTCCAAAACATATGTATTTGTTCATGATTATAGTGTCGTCAGCACAGTAGAATATAATCATGATTATACAGTAGAATCTCTATCCAAGAATACACTTGGGACCAAGTAAATTATATTCTGATTGAGAGGTTATAACTAAATAGAGTTACACTAAAAAAAATTAAAAAACTAAAAAATATCATTGTAATAATAATAACAATAAATAATCATTAATAGTATATCATAATAAAATTATTTTAGAGTAAATATAATGTTCGTACATGTATTATAATTTGAAATAAAATTATTAATTTTAAATAAGTAAATTTACAAAATATATGTATATATTTTATTAAGATGTAATTATTCTTATATAGAAGTATACTTTGTTAATACGGGACTTAGAAAATGTATAACTAATTACAATTTAGAGGTTATTCTTATTTATAGATAGCCCAAATTGGGACTTGATTTTTTTTATAACAAATTAGAGGTTATTCTTGAATAGAGTATTCTTAAATAGAGGTTCTACTGTATGTTCAAAAGTTTAATTCCCTGATTTGTCTGTTCATTAGATTTAGACTGGCATGATAATCAGGGATAGGTATACTTACACCTTGGATAAGTGTTATGTCATTTCCAAGGCATTGGCAAAGTTTACCAGTATCGGATGTATGGAGTATACATTGGGAGGGACCGATATTGATCTTAGATAAGATATCCTAAACTTACCGTTATATCTTTCTAAGTCAATATCAATGGTTGATCTTAGGTCTATCGATCTTAATCCTGACATGGTTAGGTTCAATCTCAAGAGTGTTATTTGTGTTCTTTGATTTGTTAGTTAAGCCTACTTTTTGGTCTGGGTAATACGTACATTTTGGGAACATGATAGTACAATTGAGTGGGAGCGCTAATCATAGATATGGAATCTATAACTTTTATAGGTATTTAGAAGTGAAACGATGATCTCCTTCGAGCTTGGCTGAATAGAGATAAATGATTGAGGCCTCATTTCAGTAATTATATTAGTTTACTGAAGTATCATTTATAGGTAGCTAAGTGTTTTAAGGATAAAAACATTGAAGGGTAGAATGGTAAATTTATCCCTATTCAGTGTAGATCATCTATAGAGGATCCTTGACTATTAGGATTATAACAATGGATAATCATAACGTATCTATATCGTGGTACATATAGAGTGTTCTATATAACTGAGAGTGCAATTCCAAGATCTATAGTGGTTCAATGAGGAATTAATAAGTAGGAAATTTACTTGGTAAATTCTAGATCTGCTTATTGGAAGCTCGGTTATATAGGCCCATGGTCCCCTCACTATTTGAGATAATACTGCTTGCAGACTCAGTCAATTGATTTTAGTTAATCAATTATAATTTTAAAATTAGACTATGTCTTATTTAAGAATTTTCACTAAGCAAGGGCTTAATTGTGAAGAAAAGAGGTTTTGGGGTCAATTTGATAATTAAGAGATTTTGTATGGTCTAATTAATAAATTACATAAATGGCAATTTTATTTAGTAATTAATTATAATTATTAAATAAATAGTTTTGGCATTTATAGGTTTGAATTGGAAAATATGGTATTATTGAAAAGAAGAATAAGTGGTTGAAATAAAGTGGCAAAAATCTAACTAGAAAGAGGTCCCATTAAGTGTACGACCAAGTGTGGATTTTTGCCCAATATTTTATTCTTTTTTAATCCATATAATTCAACCCTAAGCCCTAGTTGAAACACTATAAAAGGAACATGATACTCTCATCTCATCCACTTGACACTTTGTCAAATTAATGTCAACTTGACTATTCAACCAAACCTAGATGAGAGAGTTCCTTCTATAGAGATTTCACCTCCTTAATTGTTCTTCATCATTCGAACCTTGAGTGAATGAGTGCCATGCCCACACATAGCAAGTCAAGTACTCAATCATAGTGAGTAAGACGGTGGTAACCAAACCCGAAGGAGAGAAAGAGATCCAAGTTCAGATCTTGATAATGCTCTGCTACAGAAAGGAATCAAGGGCTAGAGATCTTGAACGGAAGGAGTCATATTATTCCGCTGCAATCAATGTAAGGTTTTCTTAAACCCTTATGTGTTTATTTCATTGTTTTAGAGAATTCATATTTAGGATGTTAATTCAACATACTTGTTAGTAAATCTAGATCCTGGTAAAATATTTTTAACAAAAACACGATGTACTATCATAATGTGATAATTCCAAGATAAATTTTATTGTATGTAGACCCCTTAGTCTTCCAACATACTCACGAGTATGTGGGTTAATAAGCTACAAGCTCTTAAAGAATTTATTATCTACCCTTTCCAACTGATTGTTGTTCTGTAGTATAGTATGTGTATCACGAGATGGACCTTCTACGTTTATTGTTCATCTCGCTGGTCTTACAAAAACGACAGTTATTATTCACGGCTTGCCTTTATCTTTGAAAGGATAAGTTCGAATATTTCTACCAATTATATTTTCTTAGGCGAGTTTTTGAACATATTTGTTGCTTTATAACACGAGCTGGTTTATTTTCCAGCCTCTTCATACATGTCATCACCATATTGCTTGCTTAAAATATGGGTATAACAAAAATTTACTTAGATAGGTTTTTTTTAGAGTGGCCCCTCTTGCTAATGGAAATTGAAGAATTTTAGGAAGGTTGGGCTAGGAGTGAACGAGAAGAAGAAGAAGAAGAAGAAGAAGAAGAAGAAGAAGAAGAAAGAAAAAAAAAATACAAAAGATAAAAAAAAATAAAGTTAATTAATTAGTTTTGAAAATTATTTATTCATTTATTTATTCATTTATTTTAAATTATACTAAACTAAAATTATGACTTGGACTAAGGAAATATCAACACGTGGTATTTTTGAGAGCAAAAAGTAGAGTAGTTAAATTGGGTATTTACAGACTAATGAGAATCCTAAGCTTTGGGCTATTACAATAATTTTTCAAGATTGAGAACTTATTTGCATCAAAGTGAACTTTTTGGGGACTAATACTGCAGTTTAATATCAACACATGCCATTTTGGGAGCAACAACAAATTTGTTAAAATGAGGACCAATAGATTTACAAGAATCTCGAGCTTAGGGACTATTACTGCTATTTTTGGTGACTTATACCGCAATTTTCTCTTTTTTTATTCATGTTTTTAAGAAACCAAGAGATATGGAAGGAGTATGCGGTAGAGAAAGAGAGATGTGGGTAGTGGAGGGTGGTGGGTTGTGGTGGCCAGTTCTCTGGCCTCGGCTTTTTTGGTTCAAACTTAACTTAGACAACTTTTTTTAGAGTGACCCTTCTTGCTAATGAAATTGGAGAATTTTAGTAGAGTAGACTGGGACTCGGCAGGGTGGGCTAGGGTGAAGAAGAAGAAGAAGAAAGAAGAAAAATAAAAAGGATAAAAAAAAGTTAATTTATTAGTTTTTGAATTAATTTATTAATTTTTTATTTTTTAATTAAAATTATAATTTTGGCCAATAAAATATCAACACGTGGCATTTTTTAGAGCAACAAATAGAGCAATTAAATTGGGTAACAAGAATCTTGAGTCTGGGGGCTATTTACCATACTTTTTTAAGATTATGGACTTATCTGCAATAAAGTAAACTTTTTAGGGACTTATACAGTAATTTTATATTAACACATGACATTTTCAGGAGCAACTAACGAATCTGTTAAAATTAGGATTGACAGACTTACAATAATCTCGAACTTGTGGACTATTACCGCTATTTTTTGAGGTTAAAAAATTGTTTATATCAAAATGAACTTTTTAAGAATTTTCCACGCAATTTTTCTCTCAAAAATTAGACCACGGAAACATCAATTTAAGGGGATTGCATTTGTAAAGTATGTCCCTGATATCTATATATCTATCTATCTATATATAATCTATATCTATCTATATATCTAGGGGTGTTCATAAAATAGCCGATCTAATTCAATCCGCACGATCCAATCCAATCAAATCCGTAAAGTGTGGATATCCGCACTTGTGCAGATTGGATTGGATTAGAAAATTCAAAATCCACACTTGTGCGGATCGGATGTTGATTGACATGTAAAAGTAACCGATCCAATCCAATCTACACATTTTTATAAAAAAAAAATAAAAAATTACATATATAAATAATATTTTAATGTAAAAAAAATAGTAATTTAAAAGTCTAATGCATATTCAAAACTTAATAGATCAAATGTATATTCTATTATATAAGTTTTTTCTTAAATACAATTTAAAATAAAAAAAAAACATTTCTTTATAAATACATTTTTTTTTCTTTATTTGAATTTATTATTTGTTATTTTATTTATTTTAATGTGTTGTTGGAGACATAAAATATTTATAATTTATTTTATTTTGTTGCTAGTTATGTGAAAAAAAAATATTTTTCCATAAATATTAAATAATTTAATATTAAAAAGTAACCAATCAAAAATAACCGATCCAATCTATACTTTTACAGATTGAATTTGAGCTATTGTGCGAATTGGATTAGATCTAAAAAATAAAATCCGCATTTAGTGCGGATCGGATCGGATGCACTATAAATAAAATAGTGAGGATTGGATTGGATGAACACCCCTATATATATCTATATAAAGAAGAAACATAAGACAGTTCTATGAGTTCTATTCTAATTGATCTTTTTTCTTATTTTTTACATTATTTATTTATTTTTTTAAAATTTTATTGATTTCACTCTTAGTGAGTTATTTTAAAAAAGTTTCCACATTATTTAGAAATGAATGTGGTGTTCCACTTAGAGACTATTTATAGATTATTATTTCTTTCACTTTAATTTGTGCAAAATTAATATTACATAATTTTGTACGTGTAACTGATAATTCTTATTTAATTTATTATAATTTTTAGATAAATAGAAGGTATATTTTTGATTTTTTCAAATTTTATCAAAACTTGAGTTTCTTTAATTATTTTAACAAACAAAAAAATTATTAAATTTCGATTATTTTAATTTTTTAAATTATATATTTTTTTTATTATTTAATACATATATTTATAAAGTAAAACACAATTTATATAAACATGTCATTATTAGTCTGCTTAATTTTTATCATTTAATTAGATTTTTATGCTAAAACTTAATATTTTATATAAAATTAAAAAATTACAAAATAATAACAAATAAAAAAAATTATCAATAATCTATATATATATATACTTATATAAAAGATTAAATATAAAATGATAATGCTGTTGGAATTATTTTATCAAGATCTTAGATTTACTAACAAGTATGTTATTTAACATCCTAAATATGAACTTCTAAAACGATATGAAATAAACACATATAAAGTATAGGAAACCTTACAGTGGTTGCAGCGGAATATAATGTCTCCTTCCACTCAAATCTCTAACCCTTGTATCCTTTCTGTAGCAGAGTATCACCAAGATCTGACCCCGAATGTCCTTTTCTTGAATTTGGATTCTTCACAGCCTTACACACTATGATTGAGATACCACTTGATGTGTGTGGGCACTCACTCACTCACTATAGGCTCGGTTTAGAAGAGAGGAAGAGAGAGAGAGAGAAGGTGGCGGCTAGGGTATAGGAAGAAGGCTTTGAATTTTTATGTGAAGGAATGAGATGCATCATCTTTTTCCTGAAGCCATCACTACCTATTTATAGGAAACCACCTAGGGTTAGGTTAGATTTATTTGACATTAAAATAATGAAAAAAATAAATGGTAAATATGCTCTTTAAGTGGCCGGCCATGATGTGAATAATGGGCCCCACTTCACAATTTTGCCATTTTGTCATTTTTCCATCTCATTTTTTCAAAAACGCCAATTTTCTAATTTAACCACTTAAATGCCAATTCTAATTATTTAATAACTAATAATTAATTATTAAATAATATTGTCATTTAATATATTTATTAATTAATCAAAGTCTCTTAATTAACAAACAAACCCTAGAAACTCTTTCTTCACAATTAAGCCCTTGCTTAGTGAAATTCATAAACTAGACATAGTCTAATCTTAGAATTATAATTGATTAATCAAAATCAATTGACTAAGTCTTACAAGTAGTATTGTCTCAACTAGTATGGGGACCATGGGTCTATATATCTGAGCATCCAATAAGCAGACCCAGAACTTACCAAGTAAATTTACTGACTTATTAATTCCTTGTTGCATCCACTCATAGAACTTGGAATTGCACTCTCAGTTATATAGAACGCTCTATATGTTCCACAATATAGATACGCTATTAGTTATCCATTGTTATAATCCCAATAATCAATGATCCTCTATAGATGATCTACATTGTATAGGGATTAAATTACCGTTACACCATTCAATGTATTTTATCCTTAAAACACTTAGCCACCTATAAACGATATTTCAGTGAACATAATCACTGAAATGAGTACTCAACCATTTATCTCTATTTAGCGAAGCTCGAAGAAAAACATCATTTCACTTCTATGTCTAGAAAGAAGCTATATATTCCATATCTATGTTTAGGGCTCCCACTCAATTACACTACCATGTTCCCAAAATGTACGTATCACCCTGACCAAAAAGTAGGCTTAACTAACAAATCAAAGAACATGTATAATATTATTGAGTTCGAACCTAACCATGTCAGGATTAAGATCATTTGATCTAGGATCAACTAGGTGATATTGAATTGAATAGATATTATGGTAAATCATCATATCTATACAAATGTTCAATATCGGTCCCTTCCGATGCATACTCCATGCATCCAACCCAAGCTTTACTTTAACCAATGCCCTGGAAAGAACATATCACTTATCCAAGGTGCAAGTAAACTATGTTGTAGATTATCATATCAGTTAAACCCTTGTGTACTGATAAATCTAGTAATATATATTTAATCACACAATCTTGATTACTTTCCACTGTGCTGACGACACAATAAATAAGAATATATAAATGTGATAAGGGTTTGGATGAATTTATAAATCAAATAAACAAATAAATGATAACATGAACCAAATGACACACAAATAGGTGATGAAAATACTTCTGTTTCTTTATTGATATTTAAAAGATAAAGATTACATTGAAATGGAGTTTTATCTAGGGCATAAAACCCAACAGATGCAACATTTTTTGAGTTTTATAAAAAAATAATAATATTAAAATTTTATAAAAGACTTAATTATTATTAAGTAAAATATATAATTTATTTTATATAAATAATTTATATATTTTCAAACATGCCAACGGAAGTTATTATTCTTTTTTTGAGATAAATGCTATTATATTAAAATAATAGTTATAATACAATAGACATAAGTGGAGGTGAAAGTTCCTCCAACTATAAACAATCAGCATCTACTGAAAGAGTATACTTAGCTAGCCTATGGACAACAGTATTCGCAGATCTATTGACATGAGATATCTGCACTCCAGGAAAATTGGACACTAACAGTGAAATGTTTGATAACAAACAATAAAAATCAGAGACAGAGTTTTAATGTGATTGCAGTCCTTTAACAACTACAAGAGGAGCATGTTTGGTATTGTTTTCAAAAAATTGTTTTTAAAAATGAGAACAAAAAATAGTGCATGTCTGACATCATAACTAAAAAACTGTTTTTTGTTTTTAAAAACTATAAATTATTTTTTGAAAATAATTTAGCTTGTTTGGCCTTGTTTTTTTAAAAACAGTTTTCAGAAAATAAAGTTACGATAAACAAGAATTTTGAAAACAACAAAATGTTGTTTTTTGTTTTAAAAATCAATTCACTTTTGGTTAATATTGTTTTTAAAAACACTAACCAAACGTGACTTGTGTTTTAAAAACTATTTTTTGTTCTCATTTTTAAAAATAATTTTTTGAAAACAAAAAACAGAAAACAATACCAAACATGCTCATAGTTTTTGAAGTTTTTAAAACACAAGTCATGTTTAATTAGTATTTTTTAAAAATAATATTGACCAAAACAGAAAACAACATTTTGTAGTTTTCGAAATTCTTGTTTTTTGTAACTTTGTTTTCTGAAAGCTGTCTTTTAAAAAAAAAAAAACAAGGCTAAACAAGTCAAATTATTTTCAAAAAATAATTTTTTATTTTTAAAAACAAAAAACAATTTTTTAGTTATGATGTCAAACATGCACTTAGACTCTATGTAGTGTATTGGTAATTGTAGATCTTTAATCAGTAACAATAAACGTATTTAGCTGTGTTTCAAATATCTATTCTATATAAAGTGTGCCTATATAACTAAAATTCTTAGTTTATGAGAAATTTATGGGTGACTTTTTATTTTTATTTAATAAAATAATAAAATATTATTTATATATAATAAAATAATAATAAAACCAATTTCATTAATATTTGAACTGATATTTAAGATTCTAATGTTTGTTTTCTTTAATATTATACTTTTAACTGAATTTAAATGTCTTAAGTATATATATATTATATAATGACATATATTTTACTCTCACTGATTAATCTTTTATTGTTCCCCATAAATATAATAGTGTGCATTCTTTTTTATTATTATTATAAATTGTTGTCGTTACATATTGAATTTATATTTGACTTGACTAATCTCACTGATAGTGTGGTAGTGGCTTTCTTGCAACAATGTACTTGAGGTCTATAGACGATCAATGTGTGAGTAAAGAGCGAGTACAAATAGTATAGGTATTCTTTCTTTTCTCTTTATCTCTTCATCTCCTATCTCTTTAAATTATATTTGTATTTATAATTTTTATTAATTTATTGCAAATTTCAGTGATGATAACATTGGGTTCGAGATGCTTGAGGTTGTATTTTGTTGAAAATACAATAAAGAATAAGAAAAATTGTTACAAATGCTATAAAGAAGACATTTATTTAGTGAATCAATTATAATTTGTGTGGAAATCTCAAATTTTGAGTTATATATATACTTTCTTTCCATGTATAGTTATTCTTCATTAATCTAATCCTTATATTTATAATGATTATATTTAGTACTATTCATGAATCTCCATTCTCCCTAAGCAATACATAGTTTATTGGTTTCTATAATTTTGTGCTAATTTTATTTTATATTTTTTATGTGCCAATTATAAAGTGGTAATATATTGATATATATATATATATATGGGTGACTATTTAATGGTTACATTTTTATTGTAACCATATGGTTACATTTTTCTTTAACCTGTAATAGCAGGTTACTAATAGGTAGACTTTCTTTTTTTAGATTTAATTAATTATAATTAATTATTTTTTTAAAATAATTAATTAAATAGACATTCTTTTTTTAGAATTATTTAATTATAATTAACTATTTTCTTAAAATAATTAATTAAATATTTAACAAGACCTCTTTTTAGTAATTAATATTTATATTTAAATCCTTACTTGAATCATTTTAATAATTAAGCCATTTAATTATAATATTTACAAAAAAAAATTATTTTTTTTACAAAAATTAAACTTCTTTTGACACAAATTAAAATTATCTTCTTATAATAAATTTTCAAATAATTAATTATTTTTAAATGATATTTAATTATTTTGTTACAATTATATGAACTAAGTATGAGACCTCAAGCTAATCAATCGATAACAAGTGCAGCCATTTTTTTTTCTAAAAAATCCTTCAACTAATTTCATTTTTTACTTTTTAAATATTTAAATAAAAAAATTAAATAATTATGTGTAATAATTTAAAATTAAGATTACAAGTATAATAAAATTTAAATTATGAAATTATATGTGTATAATTTTAAATTATAAAAAACTTTGCTATAAAATTTTAAATAATTTAAGTATAAAAAAATAAATTGCTAAAAGATCCTTATATAGTAATAAATTGCAAAAAATTAATTAATAATTATAATTAATTTAATTTTAAAATATAATCAATCTTAATTAAAGTTTTATAAGGAAATAAATAATTAGGTTACTTTCAGGTTACAAGTTATTTTTTATTTATTTTTATTTAATTTCCAAATTAATCACAACCATTAAATAGTAATCCAATGGCTTAAAAAAATGTAACCATGATGGTTACAAAAAAAATGTAACCATTGAAACCTCTTCCATATATATATATCTCATATTTTCTTAAGGTAGAGTTTATATTCAATTTCATATATTGGCTAATTGTTGGTACTATCTGGTTCTATTTTTTCGTAATTTTTTGTCTTATTAAACTAATTATTATACTTTAAGTTACTCATTGAGTAAGGTAAAATAATTACCTTAACCTCTGAAATTTATACTTAGTTATGAAGATTTTGACAACAAAGCTCAATACAATTTAAGTAAAATCTTATTTTCAAGTTTAGCAACAAAATTCAAAATGAAGAAAAAAAAAGTTTGAGCATGAATTTAGTGAAGCTATGAAAATTCAAAACATATACTCCTAAGATATTTTTTGAAACAATAATAATCAATTCTTATTTTTCAAATTAAAACAATAATTCAATTAAAAAATTATGATAATAAAAAATTAAATTAAATTTAAATGTAAACTATACTTAAGATATTTTTCAAAAAATATATAACTTTTATTTTTTCTCAAATTATCTTAAGAATTATTTTAGAATGTGTATATATTTTCACATTATATATGTATGACTAAGTTTTTAAATTAATTAATATAGCATATTATTATTAATAAATTAACTACGTTAAATAATAGGTATGGTTATATATGTAGAATATTATTAAAACAATTATTCTATAGATTTTAAAATAAATATCAATAATAATTATTGTAATCTATAAAATTGATTGTTATATCTATTTTCTACCTAAAGTGTGCCTATATAACAGAATTCTTGGTTTATGAGAAATTTATGGATGACTTTTTATTTATATTAAAAATAAAATGGTTTATTAATAAAAATAATATAGTTTATGAGAAATTCATGGGTTACTTTATATAATGAAATAAATAAAATAAATCTCATTAAATCTAAAAAAATTCAATTGGATTTTTGCTTTATATATTATATATATATTGCTAAATAATTTTTCTATTTGTTTTTTGGCTCGATCAGGTTATAATTGTTTGCCTCCACATCTAAATCTGAATATATAAAATGTGGCTATATAAACGAATTTTGGTTTATGAGAAATTATTGACTGACTTTTTTTTTAAAATATTATCTTTTTTTTATATAAAATGTGGCCATGTAACAAAATTCTTAGTTTAATATTATTATTTATTTTTCTGTCAAAATATTAACAGAATATTCTAATACTTGACAGAATATTCTGATTAGAAAACGTTAATTATAATTGATTAATTTTAGATAAATAATCCTACCAAAATTTAATCTAACAAATAATTCTCTCTAGAGCAAAAATCCCAGCCTCCAACATAACGTTTACCAGTTTATAACCTTAGTTATAATTTCTTAAGCTATATTTTATAATTTTAATTTTCATATTAAAATTTGAAAAATACTAATGAAGACAACATGCTACATGCTATTATACAAAAGTATTGCATTTATATATCCCACGATGTTTCAAAAATACTTTTGAAAGTTCATCTTGAATTAATTATTAATATGTAATAAAAGATATTAGTTATTATATTATTACTTCAAACAAAGGAAAGTTCTAGCGGTGCTTTTACTTTCTAATCATCTCTTGGTTTCTGCGTAAAGTCATATTCATGTGTTATGTGTACGTTAAATTTTTGTTAATAGGTCAGGGAAGAGAGTATAGTCTTACAAAACTTGAAATGTGAACCTGAGTTGTCAGCATATACATAACCTCAATTTTGGCTTCTTTAACCAGCTGCCACACACAAGTTACTTACTCTAAATTTATAACCATTTACAATTTTTTAACACTCAAAAAGTTATCAAGTTTGTTTTCTATAGCTCTACTTATTAAGGTAGAAAAATATTTTCAGATTGACTCCTCTATTCCGTTTATTAAATGAATTGTTTTCAAGTTAACACATTAACTTAAAAATGACACAATAATGACCTACTACAAAGTATACACTTATATTCATTCTATTTATTGAGAATCAAAACTTCAATCTTCTCCACTAGATTAGCCAGACACACACAATATTATTTGGACATAAACACAGGACACAATATTATAACTCAAACTCATAAACACTTAGTCGAAACTTGAATGAATAATGCCACTCTTTTAAGTTTTAATATGACTAGGCAATTTTGGTTATTGTATTATCATTGCTGCTACATAGTTGATCATTTTTAGATTTTTGATGTGAAATTTTGTATTGTGAGCTTTTTAGAGTTTCTAATAGACTTCAATGAGTAATAGATTTATATAATTATACTTGGAATAAAATTTGATAATGTTGTTTGGTAGATTCCTATTTTGTTATTAGGTAACATAATATTATTATTCGTTAGGTCTGTCACAATTATTAGAATGAATCAATTTAAAATCCTTTCACTATATTGAAAGGTGAGATTGATTTTATTATGAGCTTAATTATATATTTTATTTTGTATATCTATTGTTTTATTTGAAAACAGGTGAATAAATGACTACACTATATACAATAATTAAGGACATCACTCCAACTACAGAAAGTTGGAAGAATAAAATGAGAGTGTTAGAAAAATTTGAAAAGCGGACAAATAAGAGTTCACCACTCAAATATCAAATACTTAATGTTAGCAGACAAAAAAGTATACAATCAGTTAATTTACTGTTGAAATTGTCAATACTCTACTAATAAATGCTATATTTTCCGAATTTTTCCTGTACACCCGTTGCAACAAATTATTATTTTATAAATATATATTTTTTTCTTAAAAATGAACACAGGGTAATGATGTTGAACCTAATAACTAATAATATATATATATTTTATTTTTAATTGTATCACTTTTTAATAATGTAGAAAAAAACTAACATAAAATTTAGTATACGTGTCTCGCACGTAATTTTTTGCTAGTATATATATATATTTCACTTTGAATTTTTTTTTTTTGAAACGGATTCTTGCATTTATAAACAACGTTATACAGGATTCGGCACATCAAGTAAAATAAGCTTGATGAGCACAAGGAGATATAATCCGAATCCATATGGCACTAGCCTTCAATTCTAATCATTAAAATTAATCATTTTCGTACATCGGCTGTTGTCTGAAAAAAAAAATATACTTTGGGAAAAATAGAGATTTGTTAGTAATATATTATTTGATTAGGAAAAGAAAAATAATTAGGGAATGAAAAGCCCAATAAAGCCCATATTCGTTTAGACAGACTGTCTTGTTGGCCTCGTGGGGTGGGGTTGGGTTCCGTGGTGGTGGCCATTTGTGCTCTCTTTCACTCATATGAAATTTCACCATACACACTTCCTACTACTACACCATACTACAACTGCTACTTCTCTCCATCTCTCTTTCTAGATTGTACCGCATTCTTTTCTTTTGTTTATTTTTTTTTTTTTGTTTTTCTCTTCACTCGCAGATCAACTTCTTCTACCCTTCAACGCTCTTTCATGGCTTCGATCATCGAATCTGCCTGGCAGGTATTATTATTCCCTTCTCTTCTTCTTATCCGTTTTTTCTTTAATGGTTTTCATTATATGCTCAAACTTCCATTTCTTTTTTCTTCTTTGGTTTTTGTTTCTCTCATATTTATCTTTCATCGACTTGATCTGTTTATTGGGCATTGTTTGATTTTCAATTCGTTTCTTTAGGTACCTTTTTCTGCATGTTTACATCAATGCTGACGTTATCATTTTTTTTTTCATGGGTTGTTCTTGGATTTTCGATTTATATATCTGTGAAATGGAGTTTTACGTGCTTAAATAGTATACTCATTTGATAATCGCTTTCACCATTTGTTTTCTTTTCTTTTCTTTTTTTTTTTGCTTTATATTTTCTTGAAGTGATTGCGTTGACTGATTGATACATTTATTTATGAGGGTAGTATTAGGTATTCCAGTTTAGAGTCGGATGGAATTATGGGTATTCTTTCTTTTTTCTTGTGTTTGCGAATTATGTGTTGTTAAAGTCAGAAGCAAGATTTGAGGTAAAGTGTTTGTTTATTTTTCCAAGTCAATTAGTAATTATATCGTTTAAAGTAGTGATATATTCATTTCGTTGATTCAGAAAAAGTCCCTTAAAGGCAATTCAAAGTATTGGATAGAAAATTGGAACTCGGGTGGGGGATATCATTTTTTTCGTCTTCTTTTCCATGTTTGTTGGATTGGATGAGAACTTGAAATGATCACTCCCATGATCTTGAGTGCCCTACACTAAGCACCACAATGCTTCCAAGTGGGAAATTTGTGATTCATTATCTAATGGGTCCCATGTAAAATTGTTGTTGCCTTTTATCTGTGAATTCATTGTTTTTTTTTTTTTTTTCTCTTTCTTTCTTACTATTATAGATTTAGGTAACTTGGAAATATGAACGAAATCGTGTTGGGAGTTTGGAATTGGGATTTTTGATAGGGAAAGGCACTAAGAATTGAACATCTAGAGCGGAATCGAGCTAGTGCCTGTAACATCCAATTCACTTCCTTCTATTTGATGGCTTATTTGGACAGTATTGGCATCTAATATATAGTATATCCATTAACTGTTATTCCTATGCAGAGAAAAGCTAGAATTGAATTTCCTCATCAAACAAAAAGACTACGAAATTGTCAGAAATTTTCTTAGTAATGGCTGCAATTGTAGCGACTTTTTGCATATATGATTTGCTATCTCTGGATCGCATACCTTGAGCCAAGGCCTAGGCACATGAAGCTATGTACTTTGGCATCTCTCACCATATTTTTTTTTTTTGGCTTGAGAATTGTTATTTTCTGCTTGATTATTTACTCAATATATATTGAAGTTGCTGACCTTTTTGTTCATTTGATGGGATGCATGATGTGTGTAGGTATGATTCTACTGTTGTATGGATTTGGTACTTCGTTTGATGTTTAACACTTTTTTTTTTCTGGGTTTTGTTGTTCTGTAAAATTATTTATCTGTCTGAAATTTATGTCCATCTTTTTGTGGTGCAGTATCTTATCACAAATTTCAGTGATTTTCAACTGGCATGTCTTGGAAGCTTCTTTCTCCATGAGAGTGTTTTCTTCTTATCTGGGCTTCCCTTTATATATCTTGAGAGAGCAGGATGGCTTAGCAAGTACAAGATTCAGGTTTAATCTGTTGACTTAGATGTTACCTTTGAAGCAGATAGCAATATTTTTTTTTTTTGAAAATTTTCCAAGTAGCACCTGTGCTGTTTTGACACGTCCCAAATCAACTGTGAATGGAAGAAATGTAAAAGAGACCTCTTGTGCAACTCTCTGTGCATATGTGCTTGCACAATATCTTTATATAGCAGAGCAACTTCATTATAGCTCCTTACTTCATTCATACATATATTTTCTTATCATAATGCTACACACTAATCATCCCCTCCCAAAATGACAGCATTATTAAAATCTTGTCAGCTTTTTTAGTTAATCAGCTTAACTGTTATTCTTTTGACCTTTTTTTTTTTTATTATTGTTATTATTTATTTAGATTTCCTTAGTCTAATGATAAACTTGTCTTCTTTTATTATCTAAATTTTACACAGACAAAAAATAACAGCCCTGCAGCTCAGGAGAAATGTATAACTCGCCTGTTGCTGTATCACTTTGGTGTCAACCTACCAGTTATGATTTTCTCATATCCTGTCTTCAGCTACATGGGCATGAGAAGTAGTCTTCCTCTGCCGTCCTGGTATTTTCAGGTTCTTTATATGCAAAAGCATCTTTTTGAGATATTATCATGTTGGATACTGATTATATTCAAGATATTTGGAGGTTATTCTATTTCCCACTAAATTATATAATATGCGTCTCTTTCGTAATACATTCAGCATAATTCTGTTTTCGCTTTGCAGGAAAATAGTTTTAACACAGATAATTTTCTACTTCATCTTAGAGGATTTTGTATTTTACTGGGGACATAGGGTTCTCCATACAAAATGGCTGTACAAACATGTGCACAGTGTCCATCATGAGTAAGTGAGAGTTACTTTATATATTTGCTTTTTCATTCGAATAATCAATAATTTTTATGACTGATTAGACTTTGGTGATCTGATTGGTGTATTAAAACATACAGATATGCAACACCTTTTGGACTGACATCTGAATATGCTCACCCTGCTGAGATATTGTTCCTTGGCTTTGCGACTATAGTTGGTCCTGCTATCACTGGTCCCCATCTAATAACACTTTGGTTGTGGATGGTAGTAAGAGTGCTGGAGACAGTTGAGGCACATTGTGGGTACCATTTTCCATGGAGCCTCTCAAACTTCCTTCCTTTATATGGCGGGTCAGTGTGTATACCTTCCTTTTTGAGTTTACTTAGAACCGTGTAGCCACTTGGTCTGTACTCAAATTATTTGGTACTGAGTTCTTCAGCTTCATTATTCTGCAGTGCTGATTTCCATGACTATCATCATCGCTTACTTTACACTAAGTCAGGCAACTACTCTTCAACCTTTACTTACATGGACTGGTAAGATATTGAACTATTCTTCTTAATGCATTTACCAATTGTTTTCATTTTATATTAACTTTCCGTTCTGTGGTGTATTTTTATGTAAATTGTTCAGTTGTGTGACAAAATAACTTTTAATATATATTTTACTAACAAGTACAAGGCACGACATTTCTTCCCAAAAAAAAATTACATAATAGATTAAAAATTTAAAAAAAATTACAAAAATACGTTAAACACAGAAATTTTCATTTTTACGGTTTGAACTTTTTTATTTATAAAAATACGGATTTCAGTAAACTGTTCGATATTCTTTTGGTTGTTTTATAGTTGTTATGAGGTCGGTGTTTTTCTTGTTTTTGGTTGTTTTATAGTTTTTTATAGTTGACTTATAGTTGTTATGAGTTTGATTTCTTGTTGTTTTTAGTCGTTTTCTTATCTTTTATTGAAAAAAATCGTATTTTTGTATTTTGAAACTTCAAAATCGTATTTTTATATATAAAACTTTAGGTTGTAAAATTGTAAATAAAACATATAAAAAAGTATTTTTGAAAAAACTAAAAAAAAAGTATAGGTATGACATGCGGCGTAGTGATAGTATATTAACTTTCAGTTGTGTGGTGTATTAGTTTTTTTTTTTCTATTCATAATTATAAAAAAATAGGATTATTTTATTTTTTTAGAAATTGTAATTAAAACTAGCGATAGGGCCGGGTTGGGTCAAGCCCGACCCAGTTAGTCCAGGTCGGGGCTGACTCAACCCAGTACATGAAGGTTAATGGGGTGGCGTGGGGTGGGTCAAAATATTAACGGAGTGGGTCGGTAGCGAGTCGGGACTGACCCGTACCATTTACTTTCCTATTGGCCAGCATGTCATAGGAATAATCCATAGTCTTACCTATGACATGCTGGTTTGAGGTTCATTAGTTGTACTAGTCTTTTTTAACCTAACAACCTTCAGTTTACGTAATCCTAATGTCAAGCACAAACAGTACTTTAAGGCATTCTCTTAGTTAAGACGGGGTATTCAAGTTTGCTGATCGTTATTTATATTGATATAGTTGTGTTTGGTTTTGTTTGGCCTGCCATGTCATAAAAGCTATTTTCCACTTTCATGATAGTTCTTGTTAAGTTGTCATGGTTTAAGCCTTGATAAACTATATATTATTCTGTTTAGGCTAGCTTTTTTTTTCTTAAATATTTGAAACTAAGCTTAAAAAAATACTTGGGATTACATTACTTGCGTTAATCTCTAGTAGTCATTAAATAATTTTATAATAAATCATCGAAAAGCTCCTTTGGAGTCTTTTACAATCCATATGTTAACTCATGTGTAATGCTTATTGATAGAATAATCTAAGAGTAAAAATATTCTATAGCTATTTCCTAAAATAAATACCAGAATTTCTCAAATGGTCTTTATTCTGAAAAATAGTCACGAAGTTACAATATTGAACTTTCGAGAGGCTTGTCTCTCCAAAGTCCCAATCTTTCGAGAGGATTGGTCTTTCCACAAAGAGTCTACTCTTATTTAATTCCAAGCTAATCTAAATGAGGTTGCTCCCTCTCTATTTATAAGCATTGGTCTTAAAAATACTCAGGCCACCTAGGATTACAATTGGACCAATAAAATTAAAACACTAAGACAACTCAGACAATGTACATAAGAGACTAAGTATTTCATTTAATCATTTTTTGATGCACAAGATAAGTCTTAGGCTTATTAATACCCCCAAGAACCCTCACCTTATCCTCAAGGCGAAAACTTTGAAATTGTTCATTAATGGTAGATAATTCCTCTGTTGCTTTAAAATTTGAGAGAAAGTGCCACTTGATCAACACTTCATGACCTGCTGGTGAACTTGGTGATGGGCTAAGTTTCGATTTGTATTCCCTTTTTCTATTGGTTTTCTCTTTATCGAAAATCCATTGAATGTAGAAGACTCCTGGTGTATTCTGCACCCTACTCATACAAGTTTCTTCATCAACGAAGATAATTAAACTTTGAAATCTTATTAGATGCTGTAGCATGACCAGTGGCATCTTCTTCTCTTCAGGCGACAGCTGTCCATCGTGTAGGTGCTGCTGTGGTAGAGAATAAATGTGTCTTTCTTGCAACAAACAAGTGATTTTTCTTAAAAATTTCCCCCTTAAAACTGACTCCTTCTTCGGAAGTGCCTTTGAGGTCTCTTTTCTAATGTTCTGTTGCTCTCCATCCTTGCAAACTACTTCAACCAGCTAGATTTTCATCAGCGACAACACCATCTGCTCGGGTAGAACAATGCTCTTTTCGTCATGGACGGTATTATCCATGCCATGCCATTGAAATTTTCCTCGTCAAATGTTGGCATTTTAGTTCTCTTAATTGCTTCTCGTGTCTGGAATGAGTTCTTGATTCTCCTCTTTCAAAAGATCTTTCGCTGAAAAACTGATTTCCATGAAATTACCATGTAGGTGGCACTTTGGCAGCCCCATGGTTGTGTTTTGAGTGAATCTTACTGGTTCTTGCCTTAATAGATGCTCCCGGGCTCCTTTTCCCCTCCATCTCTTGAGCGTTGGTTGTGTTCTATCGCTCAATCCACATTTCTTGGACGATGTACCCTTAATTCAGCCGTTATTGATGGTACTAATTCATTAAAAAATGTGCCTAACTGAACTTTTGGCGCTATGTTGTCAAATGTAGCTAAGAGCCAGATAATTTTTTTATTATTTTCAGCCACGAAACCCTTTTGCTTGACTGCCAGAAATTAGTCATAAAGGGACCTCATTTGTGTGTTATTGAAATGCTTCAGCATGAGTTTTTTTATCTCTTCCCAACTTAATATGTCTCGCATTTTAATTTCATATTTATTATAGTAGAACATCCCTTGAAAATGAAATTACGGCAGCCTCAATCTTCTGGTTGCTGTCATATCCATGACAAGAGAAAATCTTTCTGCTTGTAATATCCATATGTTTGGATTCTCTCCATCAAAACTCGGCATCTTCAACTTCTTGAGCCAATTTTCATGTCGGAATTGCGAGTCTTGTTAGTTCTTGTCAAAAAATTCCTGCTTCGAGCTCCGATTCAGACAGAAACCTGCCATAGGAGTGATGCCAGAGGGTAGCTGATCGCTGTTCCAGCGTTGCAGCGCTGTGTTGAGGTGCCAGGGGGCTCGCTGGGCCCTTGCTTTCCTCCTTTTCCTTATTTCCAGCAACTGCATTAACATCTTCTTTGGGTTCTTAGACAGTTCTGGATTTTTTTTTGAACTTCCAATAAAGTCTTGAATTGTTTGTTGCCGTGACATTTCTTGGAGAGATTCTTACAACTGTTGATGAAGTTGTTGTGCTATCTCTCGTATTGATTCATGTAGAGATTCCTTAATTCCAGAAGTGTCAACTTCCAAAGCTTCACGATCTTCTTCTGAAACCATGGAGGAATCACTTCTCTCCGACTGTTTTTGAGGTCTCGTGTCCGCAGCTCACCGCACCATTTTGATAGAATAATCTTTAGAGTAGAAATATACTATCAGCTATTTTCCGAAAGAAATACCAGTAATGAATTTCTCAAATGATCTTTATTTTAAAAAAACAGTCACGAAGTTATAATATCAAGCTTTCAAGAGGATCGTCTCTCCAAATTCCCAATTTTTTTAGAGGATTGATCTATCCACAAAGAGTCTACTCTCATTTAATTCCACGCTAATCTAAATGAGGTTGCTCCCTCTCTATTTATAAGTATTGGTCTTAAAAAGACTTAAGCCACCTAGGGTTACAACTGGACCAATAGAATTAAAACACTAAGACAACTCAGCCTATGTACATTAGAGACTTAGTATTTCATTTAATCATTTTGTGATGCACAATATAAGTCTTAGGCTTATCGCTTTATCCGTAAATTAGATTGTTTCTATTATTAAATGCATTGCTTTCTCTCTGCCTTGCTAAATTTCACTTTTTGAAATACTTAACCTTCAACTGTGTGCTGTATGGTGTTATTCTTGGCAATTGGCATGGTTTCATTTCTCCTTGTTATGTTTTTCATTTACAACTCGTGTATCGAAGACAATGCATGATGTCCCAAGTATATACTCAAGGCACATTATAATGCTGTTATAACTTTTGTCAATGAACTCTCAGGATATTTGGAACTGACAAGGGCTACAGAAAGTTGAAAGAGTTGAAAAGAGTTGGAGCTGAAGAAGACAACAAGGAGATGTAAGCAAAAAAGAACCATATAATAATTTTTCAGAATTAGCTGCACTTGAAGAAAAGGGTTTATTGGATTGAATGAGTTATGGCAGTGTTCTCATCTCACCTCAGCCTCACCTCACCCTTGTGTGCAACCCACAGCCCTTTTTGTGTTTAGTATTTCATTTAGAGCATGTACTGGAGTGGACTTGGCGAAAAGTGTTCAATGGACACTTTTTTTCCTTCCTATTCCCTAGTGAATGAAATAGTAACACTTTTATTCTTTTGCCCTCTATTTTCATTTTTGGTTTCTTTTCTCATTGACGTCTCTACTTCGTACTGCTGCCCAACCCTTTTGAGTTTGATTAGATTTTTATTTTATTATTATTATTATTTACAATTCAGTTCCCTGAATTGGGGCATAATTCTATAATCTGATGGATTTGTTATTATTGAAGGTCATCTCTGAAATTTTGATTAACTTTAATGTTCTGTGATTTCGAATTTATCTTGATTTGATTAACATACAGGACCTCACACAACACAACCCTATATATATATATCTCAACGATTAGTGTCATGTTTTTGGATCTATGTTTCGATATTGAGGAAAACTACAATCAGATCAGATTATGCCTTATGCTATATGTTGTTCATGTACCGTGACCCAAGTATAGATGGTTATATTTATTATTTTTAGAAACTATTTTGAAGGTCAAATAATTTCAAATTTTTAGCGGTTAAACTCCTTCAAATATCGTTTCATCTGCATTTAATCTTTATTTAAATTTTGATTTTAAAATCTTTCAAATTACTGAAATGTTAATAAATTTAAGGTGTCATTTAATCAATTATTAATATAGACTGTTTTTATGTGCATTCTTGTAGCGTTTATATTCGTACACTTAATATTATTATTTAAAAATTAAATAAAATTATTAAAATAAAAAATATAATAAATTGTAAAATAATAATATTAAGCATATCAATATAAATATAAAAATTGTTGTGTTGTTGAATCTCCCCCTAGCTGGCATGAAATTTTGTCCCATAGTCGTCTAGTTGGAGTTGGAGATGCCAAAGGCCAGTTCTTATTTTTGTAGGAACCAAGTAAATGTCGCCGAAATTCTACACAAACTAGAAACAAACAATAACAAGTAAACCTTTATGAACGTAATGAAATAAGGCAGTAAGAATTATTTCTTTTCTTGACAATTGAGTCATATACAATAATTTAAAAGTTATACTTCATTAGATAGAATCTTTGTAAGGTGGAAAACTTCATACATATTACTCCAGTGAATGTTCGATGTATTTATAGAACTTCATAACTGTTGACACAGATATTTGGCCACACTCATTTGCTAGATTGGTGAGAAGGTATTAAAAGTTAACTATAAATAAGAGAGACACAACAATTTATAGTAGTTCACTCTCTGTATCGTGACTATAATGGAGCTACGTCAACTTCAAGTTTTATTTCTCACAAGATGGATTATAGAAAAATAGTTATTGACTGTGAATTTAGCCAATTGACGCAGAGTTTGACTAGAATCTAATATCGTTTATGACTGTCACGTGCAAAATGATAATAAATATAAAAGACACAAGATTTTATAGAGATTCGTCTCTTTTGACCAGGTAATGACCTACTCCCCTTTTATTGTATTCACTCTTGAGATAATACCATGCAGATTACAAGCTGAAACCTTGTAATTTCAAATTATGGCTCTCTTCAGTATTACAATGATGAGAATGTGTGTTAGAGACTTACGAAGTGATGAGAAAAAAAGAGAGAGTTTAATGTCTTAGTGCTTCTGAGCTCTTAAGTGCATGTGTAGAATGGATGAAATCAAGTCCCTTTCACGTTGGGTTAAGGCCCTTTATATAGAATACATAGCAAATGGAGAATATTCCTAGATATTAGGGCAGTTACACTCTGACGAAGCTTTCCTACTTTTGTGGGCAGTTGAAGTCGTTCCGAAGTTGTAGGTGTGTTGTGGACGATTTTGAATCTTCTGGAAGGTCTATAGGAAAAACACAGCTGTTAGGGCGTAATACGTGTATTGGCCAGCCAGCCATATTTGGAGGTTGCTCATTATATGGGTTGTCACTAGGGCTGTACAAAAAAAATTTGTAAACCGCCTAAACCGAATAATCCGCCCAAACCGAACCGAAAAAACCGATAAAAATTACAAACCGAAATAACCCGAAAAAATTACAAACCGCCCAATCTTTTAATTGGGCGGGTTGAAAATAGGTCCAACCCACCCAATTAAACCGACCAACCCCCCCAATTAAAGTCATATATAGTATTGTACTTTGGTGGAATGTGATATTTTTAATTTATTTTTTTAATTTTTGTTGGTCTTGGCTTTAAAACTAAAAAAAAAAAAAAAGTTTGGCCGGTTTGGGCGGGTTAACCCGACCAAACCGCCCAAACCGCCCAAACCGTTGGTCGGTTTATAAATTTTTTTTTAAAAAAAATTGGACGGGTTGCACTTAAATTTTAGCAACCCGAACTTTAGATTGGGTTAGAAAATATATAGGATAAACCGTCCAAACCGACCGATGTACAGCCCTAGTTGTCACCCTTGCCCAACTAGCTAGAGGTCTAGCCAGGGTCTTGCCAATGCTTGTGTATCTTTGTCTTTGTTAGAGATTCTGATATCAAGATGAATTTGCTTTAGAACCTTGAAGAAGTGGATCTTGTAAGTCTCCATGATCTTCTAGTTTGAGTCCATCTTGCGACCCTGAGATCTTGAGGGATAGGGGGCTACACGACACTAGCCTGACCAGTTAATGAAGACCTGTCTCTCATGTGTCTTCCACTTTTGGCCACGTGGATGTGCCACATCATGTGGAAAAAGATTGGGATAACAATAGCTAAGTCTAGAAGCTATAATTTCTAAAGAGAGATACTCTTACCTTATGGGTACTTTTTTTAACTTAAAAAATGAGCTACTAGAGCCCTCCTTTTATAGGGAAGGAGATCCTATTAAAATAATAATAAAAGATTCTAAAAATTATGGAGAAATACATTTAGGCTATTTTAAACCGTTGATGATGATCTAACGGTGAAATTGACTTTGGAGGTCGGCCATCAATTTCTAGAACTTGAGTTGTGTCTGCGGGACCCACTTTGGGTAAGTTGTAGCTTAAAGTTGTAACTCTCTCAAGATTAAAATTTAGAGTTGATAACTTTAGAATTATGATTCTAGTGTGAGACATGACTTGATATAGATTGAAATAACTACGAATCGCAAGTTAAATTTGGTCAATCAGATCAATATTGAGTGAGCTATGGTTGTTTTACTGAAGGCTGTTCTACTCCCAACACTCAGGTTGACATATGATCTCAAGTGGTGACTGCTTTACAGGAAAGGGGAGCTATGGAATACACTATTGTGGTAGCTGAAATGGTGGATTTTCGAGCCACATTACAATACCTCGCTCCTTACACAAGAGGATTTCTTACTAAATTTTTTATGTACCGTGAGCAACACACTTAAATTATTTATGACGACCCTTCCAAACAAGTGCAGGACGTTGGGCCAAGGGAAAATAGTGTCTGGGATGTACTTTTGAAGGCTAAGTGATATTTTGACATCACTTAGCTAATTTTTGTGTTCTAGTGGAGCTGGTCACCAGTTCTCAGAGATGTTGCTATTTTGTAGAAAGGGAAGACTCGAAACTACCTAATTTTTGAATAAGTCAATTTGCCAGAAAAGTGAAAATATGAAGTTATGAATATGACTCTTCTGACTTCATAGCTCTCAGTCATTATGAAAAAATAGATGAATGGTCAAGACGAAATCAAAATCGGATAAGTAGAACCTAACGCACCAGGCCATATGTCAACCTGGCATTGGGTGCTCTTTTCGGAGCTTCCAGGTTGTCGTTTCGATACTTCCAAGGTTCTTGAAATTGAGGGTCAAGTCTCTTACCCTATTTTGACCATTTCAAAGAGAATGCTCGAACCCAAATTTGCAATAGAGTGATTGAAACATGCTCACCAAGTTGATTGTCAACCTTGCTCAAGTAGGCCATCATTATTTATCCTCGAGTAGATGATTCACCTAGGACATGGTTGTCAACCAGTTGAGAATCACTATATATGTCCAGGTAATTTGCCCGCACTTCATGTGCTAGCTTTAGTCCAATAATGAGAGCTTCATATTTAGCCTCATTATTGAAGGCTTTGAAACCAAACTTGATTGCTCCCTGCAGTTGTTGGCCCCAGGTGTAATGAGGGCAATTCCTGCACCAAAAAGGCAGTCCATACAACTTCCTTCAATGTGCAACTTCCAAGTTGAATTTTCTTGCTCTTACTTCTGTTGGGTTTTATGCCCTAAATAAAACTCATTTCAATATAATCAGATTTACTTATTAATATAGATTAGAAATAACATTTAATGTTGCATGGTTCACATGATTTATTTCATGATTATATGTACATAATGTATGAATTCATCTTAAACTCTTTTCACATACTTGATCCTGTTTATTGTGCTGTCAACACTTTGGAAAGTAAACATGACTATATGAATAAAGTTTCCTAGATTTATCAGACACAGGGTTTTACTGATATGATAATCTACAACAGAGTTTACTTGCATTTGGAGAAATGCTATGTTCTTTCCAGAGCATTGGTTAAAGTAAAGCTCAGGTTGGATGCATGGAATATGCATCGGAAGGGACCGATATTGAACTTTGACTTAGATTTATTAAACTTACCGTAATATCTATTCAAGTCAATATCGCCTAGTTGATCCTAGATCAAATAATCTTAATCCTGTTATGATTAGGCTCAATCTCAAGAGGCTATTCGTGTTCTTTGATTTGTTAGTTAAGCCTACTTTTGGGTTAGGGTGATACGTACATTTTGGGAACACGGTAGTGCAATTGAGTGGGAGCGCTAACATAAACATGGAATCTATAGCTTCTATCTGGCGAATAGTAAGTAAAGGATGATCTCCTTCGAGCTTGACCAAACAAAAATAAATGGTGGAGTAGTCATTTCACATAAGCTGAAATATCATTTATATGGGGTTAAGTGTTTTAAGGATAAAATACATTGTAGGGTGTAACGGCAATCTAATCCCTTTACAGTGTAGATCATTCATATAGAGGATCATTGATCAAATTAGGATTATAACAATGGATAACTAATGATGTGTATATATGGTGGAACATATAGAGCATTCTATATACTGAGAGTGCAATTCTAAGTTCTATGCGTGGATTCAACGAAGAATTAATAAGTCAGTGAATTTAGGTTATAAATTCTTGATCTGCTTATTGGAAGCTCGGTTATGTAGACCCATGGTCCCCCCACTAGTTGAGATAATATTGCTTGTAAGACTCATATAATTGGTTTTGATTAATCAATTATAATTCTCAATTTAGACTATGTCTATTTGTGAATTTTTCACTAAGTAAGGGCGAAATTGTAAAGAAAGAGTTTTAGGGACATATTTGTTAATTATGATACTTTGTATGGTTCGATTAATAAATATGATAAATGACAATATTATTTAATAATTATTTATAGTTATTAAATAATTAGAATTGGCATTTAAATGGTTGAATTTGAAAATTGGCGTTTTTGAGAAAATAGAAATAAAATTTGTGAAAACTACAAAATCCAAGTAAGGCCCATTACACTCTATGGCCGGGCACTTGTGATGGTTTTTTAAACTGATATTTTCATTATTTTAATGCCAAATAATTCAAACCTAACCCTAGTGGAATACTATAAATAGATAGTGAAGGCTTCAGGAAATTTACACTTAACATTCTACTTTTTCCTTCAGAGAAAAACCTGAGCCTTCTCTCTCCATACCTAGCCGCCACCTTCTTCTCTTTCTTCCCTCTTCAATTTCGAAATTACTTAGTGTTAGAGTAGTGCCCACCCACAACAAGTGATACCTCAATCATAGTGAGGAAGATCGTGAAGAAAGACATTCAACAAGAAGGAGTTTCAGCACTAAAGAAGGGGAGAAAGAGATCCAGGTTCAGATATTGATAATGCTCTGCTACAGAAAGGAATCAAGGGCTAGATATCTGAACGGAAGGAGTCATTATATTCCGCTGCACCCAATGTAAGGTTTACTAAACTTTATATGTGTTTATTTTATCGTTTTAGAAAGTTCATATTTAGGGTGTTAATCAACATACTTGTGAGTAGATCTAAGATCCTGGTAAAATAATTTCCAACAACTGGCCTCAGAGCCATGGTAATTGATTTGCTTGCAAGAAATTTGGACTTTAAAACGATTGTTTGATGTTTTGGATGGCATCATGTTGTATTGAGTGTTATATGATGATTGATTGATGTTTGTGAATTTTTTGTGAAAAATAATTGAATATCTGTTTCTGGAATTATTTTTATTGGATAGTATGGAAAAAATTAAGCAAGTTACTTTTTTACAGAACTCAATTTTGATTTAATTTGAATTAGTTATGATTTTTTGAAGTTTCGGAAAAAATTAGGAATCGTGCAACAGGGTTCCGCGCGCGGAAATCATGCTGGAACCCTCCCTGCGCCAAGAAACCTCAGCTGTGCACTCCTCTGCGCGCGCGGACGTGTATGCACAGCATACCGTCCGTACAGCTCGCATTTTTTTTTTTCGTTTTTCTTCGATTTTTCATGCTATTTCATGGATTTAACTTCCGATTTTTTGTGTAGTTCTGTATTTATACATTTACTATTCCTAATTCATTTCTAATTATAATAATTAAATTAATTAATATATTTTTTTTAATTTAATTCATGATATTAGTGTAATTTGAATTTGAAAATAGTAAATATCTATCTTTTTGCTTAATTATCTATCTTATTTTTAAATTTGATTATATCTTATTTTATTTAAAAATTTAAAGTTAGATATTAATTTTTTTTTTAAATAATTTGACCTTATTTAAATTTAAAATAAGATAACTATAATCATGTAACTTTAAATAGATGTAAGATATTTTGCTAACTTTTAAATTTTGTTATTTTATTTATTTAAATTAAATCATAAAATCTGAAAAAGATATTTATTTATCTTTTTTAATTTTTATTTAATTTTTTATTTATAAAATAACATTAAATTTTTAAAAGTAGTTAGCAAATTTTGAAATGATATTTAGGTTGGTTGAAACCTAATTTTTCAAAATTGTAGGTTTAATTTTAAATATTATTATATTAATTTCGAAATTTTTAAATTTTATTTTATTTTATTATTTTTTGAAAATAAATTTTTTTATTTAACTAATTTTTCGAAATTATTTATTTAAAATTAAATAAATCCTACATCCAACTATCCAGCTAACCTTGTTGCAGGAGTATGTGTTTTAACTTGTTTGTAAGTTTTTAAAACCTATTATTTCTTGATTGCAAATAGCCATGGTTAACTTGTTGACAGATCCAATGATCTGATTTTAACTCATGGCTCCCTTGGTCAAGTAAATAATTTGTAACAGGTAAAACTTACAATCTTCTTTCATCTGTGTATGACCTAGCAACATGATAGGATCCATCCAAATTGTGTGCCTGTGTGAGCCTATATGTTTAATTTTGTTATAGATGCATATAGGTTGTTGTTGCTAATCATAGTTTTTGATAGATTTTATTTAGGCCCATTTAGTTTTTGGGCCTATTCAATTAATAACAGTTGTTCATTTTAAGGTTAAATTCCTCTCTTTTGGGCCTTGTGTGAGAGTTGGGAGCCATAGTAGTGGGTACGACATACTGAACCCAGCACCCCCTCACATGAACCACCCCAATTGTGAAGGCCCATTTGCCTGATTTGAATAACTGTACTAGGTTAATTAAGCTTGTTTAACCTAATAAAATTAATTAGCAACATAATTAATTTCATTTTTTTTAAATTAATTTAAGAAAAACCATAGTTTAAAGAATTTTATTCTAAGCTAAACTATATGTATTTTCTTGTATTTAATTAAATATAGAATTATAACCATCTAGATTCTTTCTGAAGCTTAATTTAAATTTTTCATTAAATATTCCTATTTAAGTTGATATTTAGTTATCTATAACTAACCAGCTTAAATCTGAATATCTTTTGGATTTAAAATTTCAAAACTAAGTTGAGGAATTTTAGGAATTGGCTATTAAGATTCTTTAGATATTTTTTAAGTTAATATTTTTTCAAATATTAACTTAAAATGGAATATTTTCAAATTAAGTGGTTACAACTTAATTTTTGATATTTAATTAAATTTAAATTTGAAAATATTTAAGTTCTAGAGTTTTTCTAATACAACTTAAATTAGATATTTTTTCAAATTTTGTGGAAAAGATACTTAGTCAAATAAGATATTTTCTAGATAGTTATTTCTAGACTACTTATTATTTCTAATATTAAATAGGAAAATATCATACATTGTGAAATTAATTATTTAAATAATTAATTTTGGTACAATTTATTTTAAGTATATTTTTCCTAGTATTAAACTAGAGATTAATAATTAAGCCTTCTCTACACTTAATTATTTATTTCTTGAATTTAATACATTTAATTAAATTGAAAATTAAATATCTAAGTTGATTTTCATCATGATACTTAAATATTTCTTTTTCATGACACTTAATTAAATAGAAAATTATTTTTAGTTGAAATTTATTTTTTCAACTAAATTTAAATATTTTTCAAAATATATTTTTTCTTTATTTTATTAATCAATTTTCGAAATTGCATTTCATAATGTAAGATGATTTTGAATTTATCTTGAAAAATAGATTAAAGTTGTAAATTATTTATTTTAATTTTGGACCAACTTAAATCAATGATTTTTTCATTTAATGATTAATTAAAATAAATGAAGTAAAATATATTTAATTAGAAAATGAATTAATTAGTCCATGAAAATCTAGATAGACATTATCTGTTTTTTGCTTGAAGTATTTTTCTAGTGTATTTAATTAAATAGAAAAATTAATATTTAAGGTTATTTTCTTCATCATACTTAAATATTTGAAATTTTTTTCTTATATATTTAATTAAATAGGAAAATTATATTTTTTTGTTGTAAATTAATTTTATTAATTAATTTTGGGCCAACATTAAATTAGAATAATTTTTCCAGGATTTATTTTTTAATTATTTTTAACATGCAATTTCGAAAATTGTATTCTTAAATACTTTAAATTTTCGAAATGCAATATATATTTATAGAAAATTAAATTTGAGTTGTAAATTAATTTAAATTAATTTTGTAACAACTTAAATTTAATATTTTTCTAAATATTTATTGGAAATTATTACTAAGATGGAAATAATTCATGTTATTTTCGTATCCATCTAAGTAAAATTTATAAATATTAAATTAAAATTTATATTTAGAATTTTTCATTCTAAATTGGAAATTTTAATTAAATAAATATATATATTTAAAATAAATAAATTAAAATAAGTATCAAAGAAAATACAACTCTCTTTAAATAATGAGCTTTATTATTAGGACATTCGATCTCCATTGTTGGTCTTACAATAGTTAAATATTTTCAATATAACCTCGAGACGCTAGACTTCGTCCCCCTTATGGATGGTTATTCGTTGAACGCATTTAACACCGTAAGATCTCATTTGATAAGTGTTTTGTAAGTTTTCGTCTCTATTAGACTCTCCCCTACGGTGACTACTTAGAGATAAACTTATAAAACATGAAACAATGGTAGAAGCTCATAAAATGAGAATAACCTTGACTCTCGCCTACCGGGACAACGTTGGATTCTTATTTTGATCGAATAAAAGGTTGCTTGAATGGTTTGCATTTTAGATGAGCTGACAACTCTATTCAATGAATGATACTTTGACTCTCGCCTACCGGGACACTATATCAGTTTGTTGAAGACCTTGGAAATTATTTAGGATTGTATGTTTTAGTATTTTCACTTGTCATTCCTACTTGCTATATGTTTAATAATTTCTGAATTGTGTATGAATTTATATTGAACCATGTTATTTTCTGTTATTAAATTGTAGTTTAATTTCGAATCTTCATTGTTGGTCTAACTTGGTTTATTTATCTAATGAGATAAATCCCTAATGGATTTTCACCATTAGACATACATAATAGTGTTAGATCTCGAAAGATAAATATTGTATATGCAACATCTAGCTGTTCATCAATTGATGACACCTTAGACTAGTATTTTTACAATATGAAACAAGAAGATTATATAAATAAGATTACTTTGACTCTCGCTAATCGAAGCATCGTTCGATTCTTATTTATAAACGAAATTATCCTAATTCCTCTTAGCTTATTCATTTCGAATTAGCTCAATAACATATCATTGGATGAATGGTCTATAAATCATTTTGTGTCATTCTATTTTTTCTCTTAAGAAATTAAATGACATATGATTATAACCCGAAATTCTATTCCACAATGATATAAATTCTCAATCTTAGAAATCTCCTACTTGTATGGGCAAATCTGACTTAGAGTTTAAATTAGTAGTGGTGGTCCAAGATAGAATTACTCATTATATTTGGTATAAATTTAAGTCTTTGACTTTAATTTTAGATTCCAAACAAAAATTTTCTTATATTTCTAATTCCATGATACAATACAGTTACACTTTCACAAGTGTTTAATATCCATCTTCTATTAATGGATTCAATCTGTATGGAATATGAGTTTAGTATTCTGTGACCAGGATCCACTTGCACTATTCTAATAACTTTTTGATGTAACTAAACCTAAGTCATCATAAGACACTACCACACTTTTTTTTTAATCTATGGCATTTGTATCTTGTTCATAGTGGTTTTGACAAGATCAATCTCTGCAAAGAGTTAATATGCCTATATCCACTAAAAGTAAGTTCATCTCATTCGCAGATGGATGCACATTCAGGGGTGGATATGAGTTTTTCGTTGTATTCTTAAAACGATCACTCTAGATTATACCTTAAGCAAAGAAATTTGAAATGTTTGAAAAATTTCATAAATTTCTAGCAATGGTTAAAACCATTAAGATAAGTGGTTAAAGATCTTGCGAACTGATAGGGGTGGAGAAATAGTTAGCAGATATGCAGTTCAAAGATCGTTAATTTGATTTTTGAATTATATCCAAACTTACCTCCCCAGAAATTTCGATTTGCATATTGATGATTAGTTACTAGTCATTGCCTAGATCCTTCTGAAAAACCGTGTTTTTGCAAATGTCAATTATATATAAGAAAATATAAAAACTGGAAGCGTTTGCAGAAGCAGAATGTAATTCTGCTACAGCAAAACGGAACAGGCAGAGTATAAAATATTTGCAGAAAAATAAATAACTTGACACAAGAGATTTATACGTGGTATCAGTGTTCTCACGAACACTCCTAGTCCACGGGGCCACGCCCAGAGAATGAAATCAATTAATAAAGTATCAAAATTACAAAGACAATTGACTTAAACAAGTTTAGACTCCCTCTAAAGAATTGCCGCAATCCTTTGTAATCCACTTTATGAATCTGACTTCTTGAAACACCTTCAAGCCTGAACTCCCTTCGTCTTTGAAGTGTGAGTGCTTACTTCCTCTCGAAGTAAGGCTTCAACAAGGCTTCTCCCGAAGACCAAGTGCTTACTTCCTCCTGAAGTAAGGCTTTATCAAGTATTCTCCTGAAGACCAATCTCTTGTTCAATCAAGTAGTTCTTCACAACCTCTTGGATAGAGTAAGAACAGAAATAAACAACTAGAACCTAGATGAACAACTAGGCTCTCACAAAACAAAGAAACACTCTTCTCTCAAAAAGATAAATGCAAAAAATGAATAATAGAAGAGCTAATTCGAATGACTGCTTTCTAGGCTCTATTTATAGAACATAGAAACCTTAGAGACAGTCACAAGATCGATTCTACAGTTGTACAAAAACTTTCCTAAGAAAACACGATCTGCAGCATCAGATTCGGATGCTGACGCAACAGATCACACCAGAAACGGGAAACTTGCTATAATCGGGTCTGATCCTCTATCAAAGCTTGATTCCTGCCAAAAACAGATTAGATATTCTGATTGTATCAAGATACAATCGAAATCAATAAGGAAAAGGCAATAATCAAAGTTTCCCTAAAAAAGACAACTTTCCAAAAGAGAATTCCTTCTCTTTTAAGAAGTTTTCAATAAAAGAAAGTTCAGCTGAAAGAGCAACTTTCCAAACAAGGAAAAGAGCAACTACAATCCGAATTTATAAGGCAAGAAATCGAATATGAATGCACAACAATCTTAGCATAAAAGGAAAAATTATTTTGTCAACTAACTTGCCAAAAAAAGGACTTTACACCTTCTATGGTAATACAATTTCAGAATGATGCAATGGTTGTATACTTAATGTAAATCATTACTAGATTCATGGATGACCTAATCAAAATCTTAAGAAAAGCTAGAACTGTTAACCATGGTTTGTTAGCTATTCTAAGTGATTGAGGTGGACCATCCCATAGTCAATAGATAAGAAAGTTTTTGTTTAAACAAATACTAATTTTCTAACAAAATGACTAATTCTGAAAATAAAGTAGCAAATAAAGGAGATATTTATTTCTTGATTCCAAAAGTGTTCTATCATCTTATTTGACATATGATGATCCCACTGCCTCTGTTGTCTTGTCACAACCGAAGAGGTCAATACCATTTAGTTTTCTTAGACATAATTCACGGTACCTTGTCGTAGTGGGAGAGTTTCTAGGAACTCACCTTCTTATGACTTAGAAGACACTAGTGATTAAAATCCATTGTGAGTTTAAAAAAGTAATGGATTGTCAAGATAAGAAACTAAAAAGAAAGCCAAGAGAACTATAGTTTGATCCATTCACATGGAATAACCTAAAGTTTTCTATTACAAGGACATAAAAGGAAATTTTCGTTAATAAGTCTATTCAATGGACTTAACAAAACTTCCTGTTCCTAGTATTATAGGTTTGAGCTTATCTAAACCTATGGCTTGTGGTATACCTGGTAATTACTTACTCTAATGCAAGCAACTTACTTTAGTAAGATGCTGAAGCATTTTCTTTCTAATGGCAATCTATAGAAGCTTCTCGACTTCTAGGTATAGATTTTATTTATCTAAGGAAAAGTCTCAACTATTCCAAAAAAGAAAAAGTCATGAAAGAATTTCTTAAATCAACAGTGAGAGGTCTCAGATATGCTTTAGTATGCCTTAGACCAGACACCTGCTGTTGAGTGGGAGTAATGAGTAGGTATCAGATTAATCCAGGAGAAGAACATTGGAAGACAATCAAGTAAATCTTAAGATTAAGAAGAGGAACTATATGTTAGTCAATAAGGGTGTATTTAAAACTCTTAGACTATACCACGTCAGATTTCGAAATTTGTCTTTGTGCTAGAAAATCTTTCTGATAAGATGGTGATTACTCTGGGGTGGAATAGTGATTTTGGAGAAGCGTAAAAACCTATTTGAAGTCTCTAGGTCTACCAGAAAGGGACTGAATGTTAAAGTTGCAGGAAAGGTACTTATTTAATTTAAGGAAAGTTCTATACATTTTTGGCACCATTCCAAATTGCCTAAACTACTAGTGTTATTTCCTGATTAACCAAAAGTAGTTGCCAAAGGTATAGAATCCAGTATCCCAAAAGGAGTAGACATATAGAGAGGAATTTCACATTATCAATGATTTTATGATTAAGGAAGAGTAATGGTGGAGAAAAGGTTGTGTTTAATTCAACCTTTCAAATCCTATTACGAGGAGTTTACTACTACTACACTTGATTTGTATATCAAGGTGTTGAGATTATTTGAAATGCACTTTTTTTTATATTAGTACAAGTGGGAGTTTGTTGGGTTTTATGCCCTAAATAAAACTCATTTCAATATAATCAGATTTACTTATTAATATAGATCAGAAATAACATTTAATGTTGCATGGTTCACATGATTTATTTCATGATTATATGTACATAATGTATGAATTCATCTTAAACCCTTTTCACATACTTGATCCTGTTTATTATGTTGTCAACACTTTGGAAAGTAAACATGACTATGTGAATAAAGTTTCCTAGATTTATCAGACACAGGGTTTTACTGATATGATAATCTACAACAGAGTTTACTTGCATTTGGAGAAATGCTATGTTCTTTCCAGAGCATTGGTTAAAGTAAAGCTCAGGTTGGATGCATGGAGTATGCATCGGAAGGGACCGATATTGAACTTTGACTTAGATTTATTAAACTTACCGTAATATCTATTCAAGTCAATATCACCTAGTTGATCCTAGATCAAATGATCTTAATCCTGTTATGATTAGGCTCAATCTCAAGAGGCTATTCGTGTTCTTTGATTTGTTAGTTAAGCCTCCTTTTGGGTCAGGGTGATACGTACATTTTGGGAACACTAAGAAAGGCAAATTGAGTTGGGAGCGCTAACATAAACATGGAATCTATAGCTTCTATCTGACGAATAGTAAGTAAAGGATGATCTCCTTCGAGCTTGACCAAACAAAAATAAATGGTGGAGTACTCATTTCACATAAGCTGAAATATCATTTATACGGGGTTAAGTGTTTTAAGGATAAAATACATTGTAGGGTGTAACGGTAATCTAATCCCTTTACAGTGTAGGTCATTCATATAGAGGATCATTGATCAAATTAGGATTATAACAATGATAACTAATGATGTGTCTATATGGTGGAACATATAGAGCATTCTATATACTGAGAGTGCAATTCTAAGTTCTATGCGTGGATTCAACGAAGAATTAATAAGTCAGTGAATTTAGGTTATAAATTCTTGATCTGCTTATTGGAAGCTCGGTTATGTAGACCCATGGTCCCCCCACTAGTTGAGATAGTATTGCTTGTAAGACTCATATAATTGGTTTTGATTAATCAATTATAATTCTCAATTTAGACTATGTCTATTTGTGAATTTTTCACTAAGTAAGGGCGAAATTGTAAAGAAAGAGTTTTAGGAGCATATTTGTTAATTATGATACTTTGTATGGTTCGATTAATAAATATGATAAATGACAATATTATTTAATAATTATTTATAGTTTTTAAATAATTAGATTTGGCATTTAAACGGTTGAATTTGAAAATTGGCGTTTTTGAGAAAATAGAAATAAAATTTGTGAAAACTGCAAAATCCAAGTAAGGCCCATTACACTCTATGGCCGGCCACTTGGGATGGTTTTTCAAACTGATATTTTCATTATTTTAATGCCAAATAATTCAAACCTAACCCTAATGGAATACTATAAATAGATAGTGAAGGCTTCAGGAAATTTACACTTAACTTTCTACTTTTTCCTTCAGAGAAAAACCTGAGCCTTCTCTCTCTATACCTAGACGCCACCTTCTTCTCTTTCTTCCCTCTTCAATTTCAAAATTACTTAGTGTTAGAGTAGTGCCCACACACAGCAAGTGATACCTCAATCATAGTGAGGAAGATCGTGAAGAAAGACATTCAACAAGAAGGAGTTTCAACACTAAAGAAGGAGAGAAAGAGATCCAGGTTCAGATATTGATAATGCTCTGCTACAGAAAGGAATCAAGGGCTAGATATCTGAACGGAAGGAGTCATTATATTCCGCTGCACCCAATGTAAGGTTTACTAAACTTTATATGTGTTTATTTCATCGTTTTAGAAAGTTCATATTTAGGGTGTTAATCAACATACTTGTGAGTAGATCTAAGATCCTGGTAAAATAATTTCCAACAACTTCTTCTCTTGCTCTGGCTTCTTCTCCGGCTCTTGCTTCTCTCTTGAATCTTGAGCGATTTTAAGGGATATGCCTATACATTCAGCCATAAAGTTAGTGAGAGCTTAGTTGGTAGGTGATTTCATATTGGCTAAGTTTTATTTCCCATTTGAGTAACCGACCAGATGCTTTAAGCTTCTATAGTACTTGTCGCAAGGGTTGGTCAGTGTACACTTTTATTGGATGAGCTTGGAAGTAAGGTCTTAGCTTTCTCGAATCTAGGAGCAAGCAGTATGTTAGTTTTTTAATAAGTGAGTATCGAATTTTAGCATCAATAAGTCTTTTACTGAGATAGTATATTGGGTGTTGAACGCCATTTACTTCTCTAATGAGAGCCATACTTACAACAAACTCTATGACTGCCAAGTACACGCCCAATTCTTTATTGTCTAGAGGTTTTGACAAGATAGGAGGTTGAGCTAGTTGTTTCGTTAACTTTTGGATGGCAACCTAACACTCCTCTATCCATTCGAAATTCTTATTTCCCCTAAGTATGTTGAAGAAAGAGACACACTTGTCTGTGGACTTTGACACGAATCTGCTTAGTGCTGCTATGTGGCACTTAAGCTCTATACTTCTTCTATTTTTGTGGGCGACTTCATGTCCAAAAGGGCTTGAATCTTCTTTAGGTTTGCTTCTATTCCCCGGGCTTTCACTATGAAGCGAAAGAACTTTCCTGAACCTACTCTGAAAGAACACTTAAGGGGATTGAGTTTCATGTTGTACTCTTAGAGGATCTTGAAACATTCATTTAGGTCCTTTATATGCTCCCAATCTTTCTAGACTTGACGAGCATGTCGTCCACATAGACTTCAATGGTTTGGCTGATCAGGTCTTTAAACAGTTTGTTTACTAGTCTTTGATAAGTAGCCTCTGTGTTTTTTAGCCCAAAAGGCATAAATTTGTACAACTGTTAAGAAACTTGTATGCTCTTAGTCTGGTGGATGCATTTTGATTTGATTATAACATGAGTAGGTGTCCATGAAGCTTAGGATCTCATGACTAGCTGTAGCATCTACTATGTCGGGTTCTCTGTTGATCTCCCCTTAGGCACCCTATCCCATGCCTTGTTGGGAACTTTAGGCATAAGGGGTAAATTGATGTCACAACTTTCAAGTCATACAGGGCTGGCCAGCCAATCATAACATTGAATGTAGATGGCACATCAATTACTATGAAATGAGCCATCATTGTTCTTGTTTTGGGACTTTCTCCAATTGTCAAAGACAATTGGATGTATCCCAAGGGCGCAAGGCCTTGGCCAAAGAGCCCATACATTAGTTGTGCACAGAGTGCTAGATCTATCAGTTGGAGCCCCATATATCTCATAGGTTGATTTGAAAAGTATATTTGAAGAGGCTCCATTGTCGATCATGCACCTGACAACTGTCATGTTCCCTATCGGTGCAATTACGACCAAAGGGTCATTATGAGGAAATTTGACATTTGCAGCATCTCCCTTTGTGAAGGAGTTGGCAGGCTCTTCAAGTGGGCCTTCACAATTGGGGTGGTTCATGTGAGGGGGTGCTGGGTTTAGTATGTCGTACCCACTTCTATGTCTCCCAACTCTCACACAAGGCCCAAAAGAGAGGAATTTAACCTTAATAAGAACAACTGTTATTAATTGAATAAGCCCAATAACTAAAAGGGCCTAAATAAATTCTATCAAGAACTATGATAATTTATTTTAGCAACAACAACCTATATGTATCTATAATCAAATTAAACACATAGGCTCACACAGGCACACTTTGGATGGGTCCTATCATGTTGCTAGGTCATACACAGATGAAAGAAGATTGTAAATATACCTGTTACAAATTATTAACTTGACCAAGGGAGCCATCAGATCATTAGATCTGGCAAAAAGTAACCATGGCTATTTGCAATCAAGTAATAATAGGTTTTGAAAACTTACAAACAAGCTAAAACACATACTCCTGCAACAAGGTTAGCTGGATAGTTGGATGTAGGATTTATTTAATTTTAAATTAAATAATTAATTTCGAAATAATTAATTAATTAAAAAATAATTTTTCGAAAATTTTAAAAAAATTTTAAAAAAAAATCGAAATTTAAAAAAAAAAAAAAATTTAAAATTAAACCTACAATTTTGAAAAATTAGGTTTCAACCAACCAAAATATCATTTCAAAATTTGCTAACTACTTTTAAATTTTAAATGTTATTTTATAAATAAAAATTAAATAAAAAATTAGAAAAGATAAATGAATATCTTTTTCAAATTTTAAATGTAATTTAAATAAATAAATTAACAAAATTTAAAAAATTAGCAAAATATCTTATATCATTTAAAAATTACATGATTATAATTATCTTATTTTAAATTTAAAATAAGATAAGATATAATAAAATTTTAAAATAAGATAGATTTTTAAGCAAGAAGATAGATACTAATTCTATTCAAATTCAAATTACACTAATATCTTGAATTAAATTTAAAAAATATTAAATTAATTCAAAATGATAATTAGAATTGAATTAGGAATAGTAATAGTATAAATACAAAACTATACAAAAAATCGGAAGTTAATTCCATGAAAAAGCATGAAAAATCGAAGAAAAACGAAAAAATTGTGAACTGTACGGACAGTTTTCGCGATCGCAGGAAAATTTCAGCACAGCTCCGTTTTTTTCGAATCTTCAAAAAATCATAACTAATTCAAATAAAATCGAAATTGAGTTCTGTAAGGCTAAGTTGCTTAATTTTTTCCATACTATCCAATAAAAATAATTCCAGAAACAGAATCGCAATTATTTTTCACGAAAATTTACAAACATCAATCAATCATCAAATAACACTCAATACAACATGATACCATCCAAAAACATACAAACAAACGTTTTAAAGTCCAAATTTCTTGCAAGTAAATCAATTACCATGGCTCTGAGGCCAGTTGTTGGAATTTATTTTACCAGGATCTTAGATCTACTCACAAGTATGTTTATTAACATCCTAAATAAGAACTTTCTAAAACGATGAAATAAACACATATAAAGTTTAGGAAACCTTACATTGGGTGCAGCGGAATATAATGACTCCTTCCGTTCAGATATCTAGCCCTTGATTCCTTTCTGTAGCAGAGCATTATCAATATCTGAACCTGGATCTCTTTCTCTGAATCTTTGATGCTGAAACTCCGTTGCTGATGATCTTTCTTCACGATCTTCCTCACTATGATTGAGGTATCACTTGTTGTGTGTGGGCACTACTCATACACTAAGGATTTCGAAATTCAAGAGGGAAGAGAAAGAAGAAGTGGCAGCTAAAGATAGGGAGAGAGAAAGGCTCAGTTTTTCTGAATCAGAAGTGTAGAAAATTTAGTGTAATTTTCCTGAAGCCTTCACTATCTATTTATAGCATTCCACTAGGGTTAGGTTTGAATTATTTGGCATTAAAATAATGAAAATATCAGTTTAAATTTCCTACAAAAGTGGCAGGCCCTATACTAGTGGATTTGGGCCTCACTTTTTACAATTTTGCAGTTTTACCTTTTCTGCATCTGATTTTCTCAAAAACGCCAATTTTCAAATTCAACCATTTAAATGTCAATTCTAACTATTTAATAACTATAAATAATTATTAAATAATATTGTCATTTATCATATTTATTAATTGAACCATACAAAGTATCATAATTAACAAATATGCCCCTATAAACTCTTTCTTTACAATTTCGCCCTTACTTAGTGAAAAATTCACAAATAGACATAGTCTAAGTTGAGAATTATAATTGATTAATCAAAACCAATTACATGAGTCTTACAAGCAATATTATCTCAACTAGTGGGGGGACCATGGGTCTATATAACCGAGCTTCCAATAAGTAGATCAAGAATTTAGCACTAAAATTCACTAACTTATTAATTCTTCGTTGAATCCACGCATAGAACTTAGAGTTGCACTCTCAGTATATAGAATGCTCTATATGTTCCACCATATAGACACATCATTAGTTATCCATTGTTATAATCCTAATTTGATCAATTATCCTCTATATGAATGATCTACACAGTAAAGGGATTAAATTACCGTAACACCCTACTATGTATTTTATCCTTAAAACACTTGACCCCGTATAAATGATATTTCAGCTTATGTGAAATGAGATCTCCACCATTTATTTTCGTTTGGTCAAGCTCGAAGGAGATCATCCTTTGCTTACTATTCGCCAGATAGAAGTTATAGATTCCATGTTTATGCTAGCGCTCCCACTCAATTGCACTACCGTGTTCCCAAAAAGTACGTATCACCCTGACCTAAAAGTAGGCTTAACTAACAATTCAAGGAACACGAATAGCCTTTCAAGATTGAGCCTAATCATAACAGGATTAAGATCATTTGATCTAGGATCAACTAGGCGATATTGACTTGAATAGATTTTACGGTAAGTTTAATTAAATCTAAGTCAAAGTTCAATATCGGTCCCTTCCGATGCATACTCCATGCATCCAACCTGAGCTTTACTTTAACCAATGTTCTGGAAAGAACATAGTATTTCTCCAAATACTAGTAAACTCTTGTTGTAGATTATCATATCAGTAAAACCCTATGTCTGATAAATCTAGGAAACTTTATTCACATAGTCATGTTTACTTTCCAATGTGTTTACGGCACAATAAACAGGGTCAAGTATGTGAAAAGGGTTTCAGATGAATTTATACATTATGTACATATAATCATGAAATAAATCATGTGAACCATGCAACATTAAATGTTATTTCTGATCTATATTAATAAGTAAATCTGATTATATTGAAATGAGTTTTATTTAGGGCATAAAAACACTAGAGGTCCGTCCAGGGTCTTGCCAATGCTTGTGTATCTCTGTCTTTGCTGGAGATACTGATATCAGGATGAATTTGCTTTAGAACCTTGAAGATGTGGATCTTGTAAGTCTCCATGCTCTTCTAGTTTGAGTCCATCTTGCAACCCTGAGATCTTGAGGGATAAGGGCTATACGCCAATAGCTTGGCCGGTTAGTGCAGACCTGTCTCCCACATGTCTTCCACTTTTGGCCACCTGGAGGTGCCACATCATGTGGGAACAAATTAGGATAACATTAGCTAAGTCTGGATGCTCTAAATTCTAGAGAGCGAAACTAGAGAGATATGCTTTGACCTTATGAGTACTTTTTTGAACTTAAAAAATGAGTTGGTGGAGCTCTCCTTTTATAAGGAAGGAGATCCTATTAAATTAATAATATAATATTCTTAAAAATATAGAAAATACATTTAGGCTATTTTTAACAATTGATGATCATCCATAGGTGAAATTGACTTTGGAGGTCAGCCGTCAATTTCTGGAACTTGAGTCGCGTCGCGAACCCACTTTGAGTAAGTTGTAGCTTGAATTTGTAACTCTCTCAAAGATGAAATTTAGAGTAAATAACTTCAAAATTGTGATTGGAGTGTGAGACATAACTTGATAGAGATTGAAATAGCTTGAAAATACAAGTTAAATTGGGTCAATCAGATCAATATTAAGTGAGTTATGACTGTTTTACTGAAGGCTATTATGCTCTGAACACCCAGGTTGACATATGATCTCAAGTGGTGACTACTTTACAGAAAAGGGGAGCTATGGAATACACTATTGTGGTAGCTGAAACGGCAGATTTTCTGGGCACTTTACAATACCACTCTCCTTACACAGGAGCATCTCTTGCTGAATCTTTTATGTACCGTGAACAACACATTTCAATCATTTACGACAACCCCTCGAAAAAGGCACAGGATGCTGGGCCTAGGGAAAATAGTGTCTAGGATGTACTTTTTGAAGCTTGAGTGATATTTTGACATCACTTAGTCAGTTTCTGTGTTTCGGTGGAGATAGTCACCAGTTCTCGGAGATGTTACTATTTTGCAAAATCAAGAGACTCAAAACCACCCGATTTCCGAATAAGTCACTTTGTCAGAAAAGTGAAAACATAAAATTATGAATTTGACTCTTTTAACTTCATAGCTCTCAGTCACTATGAAAATCTAGACGAATGATTGAGACAGAATCAGAATCAGATTAGCAGAAGCCAGCGCACCAGGCCATATGTCAGCCTGGGCACTGGGTGCTCTTTTTAGAGCATCCAAGTTTTTGTTTTAATACTTTTAAGGTTCTTGAAATCGAGGGTGAGGTCTCCTACCCTATTTTTGACCATTTCAAAGAGAATTCCCAGACCAGAGTTTTCAATAAAGTGATTGAAACGTGCGCACCAAGTTGATTGTCAACCTGGGTGTTGGGCCTAGCACTATGTCAACTTGGGTGTTGGGCTCAGTTTTGATGCCCCTGGAATTGTCCTTTTCTTCCTGAGTTTACTTGTATCTTTGTTATTTCTGATGATGAAAAAAATACCCAGAATACTTTTTTTAAAAACTAATTTGGAAAGTCCAAGTTGACAATATATCAACCTAGGCACTGTGCCTAGTGTCAGGTGTCAACATGGGCATTAGGTTCAATTTCAGGCCTTTAGAAAGTTCCATTTGCTCCCTAAAAATAATTGAATCTTAATTTTTGATGGAAACAAAGAATAGACTAGGATTTTTGCCCTAAAAGTAAGTATTTAATGGATAATATATTATAGAATATATGAAATGTAATTATAAGATAAATGAATACATTAATTATAGAAGTATTATAGTTAATAAATATCTGAAAATTTCTTATTCATATAGAGATGGTACAATCACATAAGATCGTAAGAGAATTAAGATTATACAATATGAATAAAATAAATTGGTAGTATATTAAAGTAAGAGATCTTTAATATGGAATTACCAAGTGGGATTTACTATACACTATAGTCTAGTGTATGTGTGTGTGTAATTTTGATTCGGATCACATATGTGCATAGACATATAGTAGAGGTGTTGTGTATAATTTGATTATACATGACTGGACCGATATGTAATAATATCTTTCATTAACATGTCGTTTACCGTAAAAGAGTTATTCATATCATAATAATGATTATTAATAGATTAGTTTGAATTTTAAGTATACATGAACTCCTATTTGTGTTCATTGAGTTCTTTGATTCACTCTTTAAATTTTTTCAGAGAAGATGATTCTTATAACTTCTGTGTTGGGAGCTTAATAGCTTGAGTGGTTAGGAACATGTTTATACAATAATGTAATCCAAGCTTTCTGAAAGGATCGAATATTAGTTCCCTTATAGTGTGAATTCTGAGAGTGCTAACAATTGGATCCAAATCTATAATAAGATTATGGATTAGCTGTTCACATTGAATTAATGGTACATAAGGAATCAATAGATAATTAGAATGATTAAACGGTAATTTTGACCAACTCTAATTATGAACTATTAATTGGAGGGCAAACTACTTACATTACTTATATCAATGGACTACAAGTAAGAATTTTGTAGCGGAGTACAATTCTATATTGTCAAAGAGTACAATTCCATATTTATAGTGGAGTAATAATAAAATTAACGAACCGAGTTATTCTATTAAAGAGTTCAATAATAATCAAGTGTTTATTGGAGCTTTGAAATATAGGTCCATGGTCCCCAAGTCACCCTTATACAAAATTGTACAAGGAAATATTTAATTTGAGAAATGAATTTGAGAAAAAATAATAATTCTTAAGGGAAAATTAGATTTTATGGAAATTATTATTTTGAATGATTATATCAATTCGTAATTGTATAATTGGTATTAAACTAATTAGTTTTATTTGATAAATTTATATTAATTAGTTAAATATCATATTATTCTTAAATAATATTAAAGAGAGAAATATATTATTTCGGTGAAAATAATATTTATCTTAATACTATTGAAATAAAAGATTAATGAGAATTTATTAATTATTATTTACTTACAAAATAAATAATAAATTTTATTTGTGTAAATTTAAAAAATTAATTTTGGACCTTAAGCCCATACATGTAGGGTAACATATAAAGACCCGTGAGAATTTTGTTTGATTATTTTATTTAAAAACTAAATTAAACTAAATTAAATTAAATTAATAATTATATTTTAATTAATTAAATTAAATATGTTATTTGATAATATACTTAATATTAACGCAGATTTTCGTTAACCAAATTTGAGCCTCACGATGATAATTCAACACAGAAAAATAAAAGCTATAGAAAAATAAAATATGAACACCGGGTTTTTTACGTGGTTTTGCAGTAAAAATTCTACATAGTCCACGAGTCAATCTTATTCAGATTTCTGAGTATTTTTTTTAGGGCCTCTTTCATAAGAGTTTTATTTTGTTTCGTCCCCCCTCTTTTGATCTTGTCTGCCACTATTTATAATTGCATAGTGGCAGTTAATTACAAAGCTGACCAAAATATGTTTACAACCATCATCCCTAAAATTGTGGGATCTAATTACAAATCAAGCCAAATAAATGAGGTTTTTACGCAGCTATGAGTATCCCGCTTTTATTGGGCCGAGATGAACGCATAATCAAAAATATACGGTAAGCCTTATCTCATAGGGATGCCTCACCGAGAATGGAACCAAGATAACTTTGATAGCGAGCAGTTGCTTGTCATTTGGCTTCTCGATACCAATATTGTTTTAACTATACTTTCTGGTGTCGAGATGATCTTCCTCGCATGCATACCATCTTCTAGCGAGATAAACGCCTCCCTGTCTGTTATCTTGACTCGTCCCACTATCTATACTCAATTTGTATATCGTATAATATACGCTAAGTGTTTTTAGTGTTGTCGTTTTCTCTTTCACGCAGCGAGGTTGAGGCCTCGTCATGAACGCGTGCACCCACATAGTTTCTCGTCAATACATAAGTTAGCAGTTTGTACGTTTCTATCTCGCAGAAGGCTATTCAGCTAGTTGAGTTATAAACATACCCTGTGAATAATATTTCCAACGAGTTGTTTCATGCTAAGTATACTTTTTCGTTTGCGTGTTTGAGTTCTTCATTCTTCCCAGCTCGATATGTGTCTTCCTCTTATGTGCTTACCGAATTTCAGGTATAACACTTAAATTAAAATATAATATTATATAAAATAATAAACTGATTATTTATTTTAAATTTGAATTAAAATAAATAATATTCTTTTTTATTTTATTGGATTAAATAAAAGTTTTATTTATTATTTAATCTTTATATATTTGATATATAATAATAATAATAATATGCTATACATAAGAAGTATATCAGAGAAAACATAATGAGACTTTTAGAAAGATCAATTTTAGGTTGAGGAGCATCGATCAGTTTGATTAGTTTTTTTTTATATAAAAATTCAGAATTCAATTTTCGGTCTGGATTGGTGCAATTTTTTGACCGACCAATCCAGAACCTATCTTAAAATCGACTGATTTGAATCTTGGTTTGGTCGGTTTAAACCGCCCAAACCAAACTTCTTTTTTTCCTTAAAATATGATCCAATTTATTCTATAAATACATTATTCTACATTTTACAACTACAAACATACAAATTAATTGTTCAAAAGCTAATTATCTTATTCTTTTAACTTTAATATAAATAAAATAATAATATATTATTATTATATATTATTAGTAACTACAATACATAAAAAAAACTTAACAAATTAATATATATATGTATAACGATCGGTTTCGGTTTTTTCGGTCGATTTATTACAGAAAAAGCCGAGTGTTCAATGGCAGTTTTAACCGTTAACTGTTTTTTTTTAGTTTTCAATTCTGTCGGTTTCGATTTCAACGATGTTCGGCAGGTCTGTTAGAACGATTTTTTCAATTTTCTGGATTTTATTCTTATCCTTAATAATAATAAAAAAAAATAATTTTTAGTCTAATTTATAGTATTGTGATTGAAATTGAAAAAAAAAAAAATAATGTTAAAATAGTATTATTTTAGTGTTAATTTAATACTAAATTTAAGTTTCGCTATTAAAATTATCCTTACAACAAAAATTAAAAAAAAAATTAATTAAAAAAATATAAGGGAAATTGGTGGCTAAACCACCTGAACTTTACAGTTTGTAACACTTAACCACAAAAACTAAATTTTTGGCGGCTAAACTACCTAAACCCTGGTTCCGTTTTGCTCTGCACACCTCCGTCCAAAAATCACAGTTAAGTGCCACGGTGGACTGTCCACGTGTACACACTTGTACACGCGGCAAAGTTTTAGTGGTCCACGTAATTATAATTTTAAATATACTAAAAATAATTAAAAAAATAAAAAAAAAACAATTTATAAAAATTTAAAAAAAAATCTTTTTTTTTCTTTTTTGTTTTTCTCTTTCTCTTTTTCTTTTTTTTTTTCTTTCTATTTCTCTTTCTCTTTCTTCTCGATCCCCAAACCCTTCTTCTTCTTCTTCTTCTAGCCATGGCCGGCCTCCTCCTCTGCCGTAACAACCCCAACCCCCACCACCATTTCCTCCGAAGATTTGGTGGACACTTCAGGTGGAACTGGTTTTCTGATAACCCTGAAGATTTGGTGGCGCTAGGGCCGGAGGTTGCAATACAAACACCTGGAAGACCAGAAGAGCGAGCGTAACCCTCAGCCGCAAAGATACCACCCTGCTCGTGTCGAGGGAGGACATTTTGAATGCTGCTGGACCTGGTCAGAGCTTGGTGGATCTCCATAGAAGCACCACCTGGGTAAGCGAAGACGTCTATAACACCTTCGCGCTCGAGGGCTTCGACGAGGACATCTGCACCTTTTCGTGGCTCGTCGGGACCGAATCGGGAGACGAAGGTGTCGGGGTCGGAGGAAATGGTGGTGGGGGTTGGGGTTGTTACGGCAGAGGAGGAGGCCGGCAGAGGAAGAGGAGGGCTAGGGTTTCGGTTGGGGGATTTGGTCTTGCACGCAGCAAAAGAAGAAGAAGAAGAAGAAAAGAAAAAAAAAATAAAAAAGAAAAGAAAATAAAATAAAATATTTTTTATAATTTATTCATTTTTATAATTTATAATAATTTTTAATTTTTTTTATTTTTTAATTTGTTTTAAATATTTATAATTATTTTTTAAAACTAATATTACGTGGACCACTAAAAACTTGCCACGTGTACAAGTGTGTACACATGGACAGTCCACAGTGGCACTTAACTGTGAGTTTTGGACGGAGGTGTGCAGAGCAAAACGGAACCAGGGTTTAGGTAGTTTAGCCGCCAAAAATTCAATTTTTGTGGTTAAGTGTTACAAACCGTAAAGTTCAAGTGGTTTAGCCGCCAATATCCCAAAATATAAATTAATAATGTTGATCAATAAGATAATAATAATTAGATGAGGAGTGTTAGGAAAACTCTCTTTTGCACTCTCTTCCTAATTGAGTGACATGTGTGACTTTCTAAATTATGTTTAAAAATAGTTACAACTATGCCCTCATTTAGTTTTTATTAATGATAATTAAAATGAGTCACTCTTATTTACTTTTTTTTTTTAATTTTTTTTTAAACTAATAATTAATTAATTTATTTATTACTGATAATTATAATGTGTGATTCTATTTACTTGTTTGTTTATTTTTCAGACAATAAAAAAACTTAATTAAATTATATATATATATATTTTATCAAAATTTTGTTTTTTTTATAGATAATATGTACTACAATAAATCATTCTTTGAATTTCTTTTATAATAAATATTGGCTATTTATTTTATAAAAAATAGAAAAATATTTTTTTTCATAAATTTTGCACCAATTTTTTTTATTATTTATTATTTTATATTTTTTGCTTCGTATTATTCTTTTTAAAAAATTGTATTTTTTGTTTTATTACAATCTCTTAAATTGTTCTCAAATTTCTCTCTAATCAAATATATATATAAATATATAAATATATATATATATATTTACATGTTAAATCAATTAGTGTTTCTTTTGCCTATTCATGAAAATAATTTTTTTTACTTAAAAATAATAAAATAAAAGTAAATCGACCTAACATATACTATTGACTAAGCATAATTGTATTAGTTTATTTTTTGTCTTTTATTGTTTCTTTATATATGTATATATAACAAATATGAAATAAAATAATTTAGAGAATGATACAATATAAAAAAAAAATGTAAAATTTGTTGAAAAAAAAAAAGAGTTAGTGATTTTTATTTTTAATAATATAAAATATTACATATTTATTATAAAAAAGAAATTAAAAGAAAGATGCATAGTAGTACATATTATTTAGTAAAAAATATAGGAATAATTACATGAGACACCATTTTTTGTAAAATAATTACATTTTTACGTTTAAAGAATGTTTTTTTTTTATATATTTACGGTTTTCTAAAAAATAACACGAAAACAATATAAAATCAATAAGAAAACTACATACAAGTAACATCAAAATAACATCAAAATAACAACAAAAAATAACATACAGATAACAAAAAATCAACAACAAATTAACAAGATTACAACATAAAAAGACTGTATTTTCTATAAATAAAATAATAAAAAAAATCGTAAAAATATTTAAAATTCCGTAAAATCGTATTTTTGTAATTTTTTTTTTGTTGTTTTTATGTTTTTGTGAAATAATCCCCAAAAAAAAAATGAGAAATTAATAAAATAGTCCAAAAAAAAAAAATGAACAAGCAAATGAGATTGCACATTTTAATTAGTAAAAATTACATGAAATATGGGATTTGTAAAAAAAGTTACAAAAATATGGCATTTATAGGTTTGCCACTCTTCTATGGCATTTTTTCACATTTAAGACTTTTTATGGTATTTGATATGCCATAGTTTTGTAAACTTATTATCCATACCCATATTTCATGTTTTTGTTTCTAACTTAATTAATTTTATTTTTTTTAGTTTATTTTACATTTACATTTTAAAATTTCTTTCTATTTGGAAAATTTACACCAAATACTAATTTTTTTTTTCAAATATTATATTTATAATTTCAGTTGCTGACTTTTTTTTTCTTTCTTTCTCTTCTCTCTCTCTAATTTTTTTTTTTTCTAATTTCTCTTTGTGTCTCTTTTTTTTTTTTTAATTTTTTTTCTCTTTGTATATATATAAATATATATAATTAGGGTACATTTTTGTATCTCATTTTTTACAAAAATTAAACTTTTTTTTTTATTTAAACTACTATTTGTTTTTTTTTTTTAAAAAAGAACAAATTATTTTATTAAAAACAGCAGAAAAAAAAACCAGTTTCATCAACATCATCATGAAAAAAAAATATAAAAAATCATATCTGAAAAAAATACAAACTTTAAAAACTAGTTTCGTCAACATTGAAAGAAACTAATAATTTCATTAAAAGAATAAAAAAAATAGTTTCACCAACAAGATAATGAAAAAAATTACAATCTAAAAACGATACTAACTTTAAAACCAGTTTCATCAATATTAAAAGAAACTGATTATTTCATTAAAATAGGAAAAAAAAATAGTTTCATCAATAACATAATGAAAAATACACAATGCCTAATAACTAAACTTTTACAAACGATACTAAATTTAAAAACCAGTTTTGAACATATAAATTTTATATCAATACCTAGTAACCAAACTTCTAACTTCATTCTTTATTTTGGCATTTAATTTTTATTTGCTTGCTCAAAAAATGGAATTGATTTAAACATACATTATGTAGAAAATATAACAAAGAGAAAATATAAAATCAAAGAGAAAAAAGAAACAAAGAGAATTTAAGAAACAAAAATGCAATAAAAATCATAAAAGAATAACAAAAAAAAAAAAAACAGTGGAATGTGAGAAACCAATTAGTAAAACAACCAAAATAAAAACAAACAAATAAAAACCAGTTTCTTGAAATAATCAAATAAGAAATTGAAACTTTAAACTCAATTGTGAACAACAATAAAAAAACCAGTTATGAAAACTAGTTCTTAAAAAAAAACCAATTATGAAAATAATATGTGTGTCAGAAACTGATTATTTAAAATAAAATAAAAATTGTTGTTCAAATATCATGCAATAATAAAATTAGTTTTATACAAACTAAAAAAAATACAATAATATCATAAAAATAGAGCAACCCTATTACAAATTAGTTAAAACCTATGAATATATATAATTAGTGTACATTTTTGTATATTATTTTTTACAGAAAGTAAACTTTTTTTTTTTATTTAAACTACTATTTGTTTTTTTTTTGTTAAAAACTAATTATTTTATTAAAAATAGCAGAAAAAAAATCAGTTTCATCAACATCATCATGAAAAAAACACAATATAAAAAATAATAATTTGAAAAGAATACAAACTTTAAAAACTAGTTTCATTAACATTGAAAGAAACTAATAATTTTATTAAAAGAATAAAAAAAATAGTTTCATCAACAAGATAATGAAAAAAAATTACAATCTAAAAACGATACTAACTTTAAAACCAGTTTCATTAATATTAAAAGAAACTCATTATTTCATTAAAATAGGAAAAAAATAGTTTCATCAATAACATAATGAAAAATACACAATGTCTAATAATTAAATTTTTACAAACGATACTAAATTTAAAAACCAGTTTTGAACATATAAATTTTATATCAATACCTAATAATCAAACTTCTAACTTCA